>NW_026781884.1:135000-765000 GCF_031769215.1 Ylistrum balloti
CAATGTTATATCATACATCAGGATTCGAAATCACTTAGCTATCCGGATCCTTGTTTAGCATTAACCAAACTATAACTACATCAATTTTACTGCCAATATTTCGATATTCCTCAACTTAAATTACCGCCCGATTATTCCCATAAGGCCAATTTGTTGATAAAATATGCATTACCTTAGCTATCGAGACCGATATTATCATTGTTCAAACACACCCCATATTTATCGTTTTGATATTAGTTTCCAAAAATCATTAATAAATAATGCCACAGCCTGGAATATCAGGCTATCAACATCATATATTCGTAATGCTTGATTGGAATTTATTTTTTCACGTTATATCAACAGTTGTATCAAATGTGAAGAATGAAATGATCCAAATCCTCGTCACCTGACGAAAACATTCCGGGTTTTATTTCCTTATTTTTACATTCATTTTTGCTTTGAATATTTATTTGCTGACCAATTAAATTTTTTTTTCAATGTGAGCAATTTTTATTGTACAAATGTTACACGCAACGTATATATAAAAATTCCTTTTTGTTGACATTGTATTAAATTTAATATTATACATCTGAGCAATAGAAACGGACTAAAGCATGTTTAAGATTATTCGTCAAAAAAAAAAAATCTCCAAAATCACCAACCTATGAACATACCAACTCAAATTCAATATAGCTTAATATGAACAGAAGAAAGATTTACACTGACACTGGAAAAGTACTAAGGAGAATAAGACCGGTGATCCGGAGTATTTAATTGTTTTCTGCTTCATCGACGACACCCGCCATGTAAACCTTAGTCAACCAAGTAAGTAATGTCACGTTCTCAAAAGACGGAACCAACAGGCAAACTAACGAGTATCGAACACGCCCAGCTTCATATCGCACAATGAAACAGAATATTTCACTATGACGATCGTAATACTTGAAACCCTGTGTTATGAGTTTGGCCGTCAGTTGACCTCTTGCACGAAAATCGGGATTTTGGAACAGGCCCTTCAATATCGAATCAACTGTATTATATAAACACTATACTTTCGCGATGCAGGGCTGTTGCTATCTGGTAAGTGATAATTTACAATAGGGAAATTAAAATCATCGCGCTTATCATGAAACTTGGTGGAAATCTGTCCATGTTGGTTTCGTTGTAGGGAACAGATCGAGATGAATGACTGATGTGGAAGTCTTACATCACAATCATAAAACAGCAAAGATGTGGTGCAAAATTGGCACTTATGAACGGTTTCAAGATCATCGCTCCATTCAAAGGCAAATTTATATCTTGTTCAAATTCTGCTTTATTCTCAGTTGTACATGTATGTGGTAGTTATTTTCAGGGGTTAAAATTTTCGCGGTTGACCAAAACACTGAAGAAAGAGAATGAAATTAAATGTAATGAGGTCGACTATTACTTTCTTTGTCGTTTAAATTTTCATTTTTTTTTCACGGAATTATTGAATCTAGTGGAAAAAAGGTATACCGAAAATAATCTTTTTCAAGTAATCGACTAAAAAATATTTTTATCAGAGGTCATTATAAAAGAATCAGATGGATCTCAGAAAATAGTAGCATGATCAATTTTATTCTCCCCTCAAACCACCCAATATTCTTTCGCTTTCTTTGCTTCTGGCCTTCTTTTTTATTCATGTGAACATTATTCGGTTTTGATCAATTTCTTGCTATGGATTTCTGTAAATTCAGCGATCAGCAAAAACGTCAGAGTTTAATCAATCAAATATACATAAAATCATCAAGATTGTTATATGTACATACATACAGATAATTTATTTTTGCCCTTTGTTTTTCCACAAGCATTAATAATATGCTTCACAAAGCGAAAACAGAGTAGAGACTGGTTGCGTCGTTGTGTCTAAGTAAAAACCATGCCAAGAAAATCGTAAACACACCGCCTTGTCTTTCCTGATTCATTCAAGTAAGAAGTTTAACAATATATGCAGACAAAAACTAAAACAACAAACTTCATACCGCACAAGCAACGTGATTATTGTTGCGAGTATAAAATACAATCACAGTTCTCATTTACCCATATCTCTTGAAATCCTCGTCGTTTACATCTATCTCGTAATAGCTATCATATCGAATCAGCTGCAACACGTAAATACATTAGGTTGGAGAAGCAGGAATGTTACTATCTAGAAGTAAAACATTCACAATACGGATATCACAGTCATCCTGCTATTCATAGGAGTACAGCATGGCGAAAAGCATTCGCAGTTTCGTTACAGGTAAAAAATCGAGATAACCTACTAATATACTCAAGGATATTTTGTTGTGTTTTTTGTTTCTAATTCTGGTTGGTATAAACAATGGCTATGACCGAGACAACATCAATATGTTTAATGGTGAAATTGAAAGACCCTGTGACATGTTTGAATAATCTCTTCTAAAAAATTCAGCTTAGAATGTTAGAGATAGGCACAGTTGTGTTTCCGTTAGTATTATAGTAGTCTTGGACCAACAGCTCATCGACGATATCGTCATATAAGGATTCCATCTTTTCATGAAGTCAGCCTCCATATATCTAATGTATTTCGTATAGCTTCATACGTACTTTTTCACAGAATGAGATTCAGTACGGTTGCCAACAACACATATTTCTACCGACATGCTTTGAAAGAAATCTTCATAAAAGAATGAAGGCGTTTCTTCAGTATTCCTTTGTGTGTATTTTGTACACTATTTGCAATAGGGCATATATGGTTGTGTGCAAAAGTGGAAACATTAAAGTGAAGTTTTCAGCGGAGGCTGTTCAAGATAGATTTTGATTAGATACTACAATTAATGGTAGTGCGAAGCTTTGAATGAATAATAAAACGACCAGCACTAAGAGTTATTTATACGTATTTTCATTTTCGAGTGTCCTAATCCTTACATTAAGATATGTTCCTATTCTATTTAACTGACATTTGAAATTTTCGTCAGCATAATTATATACTATTTAGATTTTGGAGATACTAGATAAAGAGTAAGTATCAGTTCATTGGTTGTCTAGCAAAGCCAAGTATTTGTATATGTCCGAAAGTCCGTTCTTTTATCTCTATTTTTATGTCTCATTGTATATCAGGCAGGATTACCTGATGAAGTGTTCCAGAATTTGAAATATGCAAATTACTATTTTCAGTGATCACAAAACAACATTGAGACAACGGGGCTAGGAGGTTGGGGGAAGGAGTGGTTCTATTGTAATATTGTAATAATAAGGCATCGGCTGTTATCATGACAATTGATGTTATCGCGATGTTGGACATAATTACAACAGGCTGCAACAGTTCCTCTGTTGTAATAGATATGAGCGTTTTGCTCCTGCGTGTGCATGCTACACCTTACAATAACGAGAGAAGGTCCACAGGTTGTGCTGGATATTTTGAAGACGTTAAAATAGAGCATTTGACGTTCTCTAACACACTTAATTGTAGCTATTCATGTCGTTAAAATTAGCTACTAATTGCTAGTTATTCCTGATTTTTATGACGTACTGATAATTGGCTGTCATTATCACCTTTCTTCGAATGTCTCCAGTGCACTGTTCCGGTCCAAGCCTCAGCTTACGCTATCAACATATTGATCAAATGTGACCAGTCTGACATTTCGATATACATATATGTATGTCTGCCTTAAAAAAGTTTGCCTTTTACAGCTTTTCGCAGAGAAAGAAAATTGTCTACTACAACAATCGATAATAGCAAAGGGAGGCAACATAAATATGTCTACTTCAAAGTAAGTGTTAGTACAACAGCTGTTACCTCAGTCTTCGTGAGTCTCCTTGTAAATCGTGAATATTGAATTAGAGTTTGGATCTGATTAAGCTGACATGGTGGTATTTCCTTGTTATTCAAACATGTAAACTGAATTTGTATGATATGGGTAACATTTGATTTTTAGCCATCTAAACTGCAGCAAAAACTCGAAAATTCTTAACTCTGTTTAAACATCTCTAGTGGATAAAAAAGCGAGCTCTAAATCCATTTTTGACAATAGGAAAAACCGGAAAGCGATATATACATTACAAGATGTGTACTCTAGAATATACTGAGCGTAATCTAATTGAAACGGAAACGAACAGACGTGATAAATATGGGGTTATATTTCCAACCACGTGAGTACTGCAATACCTTTGCTGCAATCCAACCCGGGTCAGCTAGAGTGTGTTGGTGCTCCCTAACAGAAATGAACTCTAGAATTTGAGAGCTAGTAATTAAACTGTAACAAAATGCCTTATCATCTAACCTGGGGACATTATGTGAATTTGACAAGATATGAAAGAACTCATTTGTTGTAGAACGCTTTTTAATAACATTTATCCCTTAATATAATGCAAATTGCTTATAAAGTTTTAGACGTTCGTTAAAGAGTAGTACGTTTCTCCCATTGCTACGGGACAAGAATTATCACATCGGAGAGGGGCAGATTCTATCGACAGTATTTTCTACTACAGTCAGCACCATCCGTAAAGTAATTAAAAGAGCATTAGTGTCTGCCCATAACTTCGGAATTATAGTTTCCATGGCAGCAGTATATTGCAAATAAATTCACGTCTTCATGAAAAATTCATAATAAACTTAATAACAATGCATGAAAAAGAAAGTTTTTATGAGAATGCTGACATTCAATAGTAACACATAAGAGAGTTCAGGTAATTGTTTTTATAACATGGCTGCAAAAATATTTGAAAAAACCCACATCATGCAGTTTTTAGGTCGTCATAACGATTCGGAAATATGGTTGTGTGATATATAATCGGATGTGTTTAATATTCATTAATTTGCTTATTGGGCCTGTTGTGGTTTACCTTATTCTCGTTTGTAACATTACTTACTTTGATTGAACAAGATAACATAACATAGTGGTGTCGTCGATGAAACATAAAACCTTTACGCCTGTTGTTATCTTCCTGGTACCTTTTCCGGAGTCTCCACTTCAATCTTTTTTTGATCATATTTTGCCCTTGTTTCATCAAGGTCAGATTCTGTTAACATGTCGGTATTCTTTTCTATTTTTGCACACAGAGCTGGTCAAAAACATCTCAGAAAAAGCTAAAAAAATTGCCATGACATTTCATCTGTTTCAGTTATTGGTTGTTAAGGTTATGGTAAAATGTTATGGTATTGAACGCCTGACACAGCATTACTCTAATTGTAAGAGTTGATAATAGCTTACAGCAGCGAAAACTAAGTTGATCAAAGGTATTTCAGAGGTTTGATATGCTGCCGTTTACTGATAGCGTATCTTTTCTTTAAATGCTTCAGTGTTGTTGTTTCTGTTTGATATAAGATGAGGTTTGTGATCAATTCATCTCATTATTTTAATAAAATATGGCATCTGAGCACTTTTTACTCTCATGTCATCATCCGAATGCACTTGCCACATACATTTTACAGTATTCGGTAGTGACGGCAAACAAAAATATTTCAGCATGTTCAGAAAATGACTCGAATTACTTTCTAAGATTCATGAATATTACATCAGTAAAATATAATTAGAGATTTATGTGCGTAAATAGTAGATAGTATTTGTTATAATGAACAAGTTTATTTAAGACTATTCATATAAGCGTTGGTATTGTAACCTCTGAGGTTTGGCATTATGTATTTCCAAGCGAAACCGGTCACTAGACCTATTTCCGTGTAACGTCAACGTCAGGTAAACAAGATTGAAAAAACATTGCTGATGTTATGATAGTCTTTACATTCAATAGATGCTGTAACAGAAACAGTGATTAGTGTCTGGAAATATCTTTTTTAATTTCTCAAATCTTATACAATCAATGAGGTTTTTAAAAAAAAACATTATTTATCCGTTCCTTGTGATGTTTGGACAAATCCATAAATAAATAAGTTATTTGGCAAGTAATTATCGGCTAAAAGGAAAAAGAGAGGATCGCCAGATCGTTAATAGGGTCTCGCTTGGCCTCCCTCCCTCTTTAGACCGACAGTTACTAGCCAAACTAGTCTAGTAGTAGATATATATCACTTTGCACATATTTCACAGAGCAGTTACCATGGTTAACCGAGTCTCGCGAGACTAGTGACAGTAACACATGACACCAACACATGACGTAAACTTTAGATATTTATCACTCTTCTTGGATTAAGTGTTATATGTGACCAGAGAGAACATAAATATACAAAGATGTCAAAAAACATTATACGGACGCTGTATGACATGCAGTTATATCAAAAGAATAATTCTTAAAACAAAAACGTTGAAAGCATAATTATAGTTCCAGTGAACATTCAAATTAAATAACATCTTAACACTTAGGATTTAACAAAATGAATAAATAAATAACCAATATACTGATAAGCAACTTTATCACCAAGCCGAGTTGATCAATTCGATGTCAAGCGGAATAGTTTTTTATATTTGAAAAATCAACAAAAAACCGTTGTTTTTGTGATACTTGTACCAAGGCCAATAAACGATGGATGACAGTATTTAACACGACAATCAAGATGTTTAAATGACTGATATTTGGTACCCTGTTACGTGAAAGTTTAAAACCCATTTATAATTTCAGTTTGTGTATGAAAAGTAGATAAAACCTTCATATATGATATGGTACCATATTGCAGGCATACGATATTAGAAAATAGCAACAAATTCAGTCATCATGGTCAATTCTGATTAGAATGTTGATATTATTTTTTCCTGCATTTTTGTTTTGTTGCATTTGAATGACAATGTTCTAGTATGATCATAATTATGTTGGGCGATTCTAGTGAAAGAAAAAAACATATACATGGCTACATTGATAAAACATTAAACATACACTGGATACCAGTGAAATAGGAGAGAATAGAGCTGAGAGTCTAACTAAACACTCCGGTGGCTAGCCCAGTGCTTGTTCAGTCATTTGTCTTTAACATATCGACATTTCTTGAGTTTACCACATCTGACGGCAAGCTGTTGCAGGTGTCCACAACTCTGTTGTCTGGCGTTGTCCTTCATTTGAAAAATTCCTGCAGTTTCCAAGCATTGCTGTTGCATTATCTTGAATAATCTTGATTTTGTTGTCCACTCAGTCAATTTTCTCCAACGATTATTTAAGTTATATGAAAGCATTTTAGTTAAATCAAAGTACAATAAGATGGGCCGAGAGCACTTCCCTGGGAGACACCATTGGAAGCAGTCTATGATGCAGACTCTTGCCTATTTACTTCAAATTGTTGTAATCTGTTAGTTTGTAATCCTAGAGTAGGGTTTTCTATGCTGTAAGTTTGTTGACTAGCCTGTTGATTGTTGCTTTATCGAATGCATCTACAAAATCTTCGAGGGGCCCCAGTAGTGTCGGGGTTCATAAACAGTAACTATGGAAACAGAGTTCATTGATGGATATTTTCTTCCATGTGGTCAACTTATGTGTTCCTTATTGTTCTCTCCTTGATTTTACATACCATAGATGTTAAGCTGATTAGTGAATAACTGCTTGGTTTCTTCTTGGATATCCTTTTTAAGTTACAATTGCCGATAGTTTCTGCTTAATGAATATATCTTATAAATTTTGTATAATGGTGTATCTATCTGCTGTCTGATGCTTTTAAGAAAGCAGAGAATCCATGTACAATTTTAGAAAAATAGTACCATTAATTGATATAAAAAAATTAAAACACGAGATATGTACATATATTCGTTATTCAAGATGAGCTTTAACACCAGTACTTTACACCAAAGGGAGATAATCAATCATGCAAACTATCATAGAAATAATGGTACCGTGAACGAAATTTACTACATTTTATTTTTGATAGTATAACATATAAAAAAAAATCATTCAAATGTAATCACTATAAAAATTCCTAACAAGTCAAAGGTTACGAAACAGATTGCACATGCAAGATACCTTTGAGAACTTATCTCAATAGCAAACATTTTCATTTGCATGAAAGATTTGGCACTTTCTCATTTTCCTCTAGGTGCAATTTTGATTTTGGTAAAGTTGGTTTAGGACATACTATGTTCTGTGAGTTTTCTGTCTTACAAAATTCCCTAATGTTCTCATATAAATATCACTGTCTAGATGGATGAAGTCCTGTTAACACCATTTCTTCTGGTTGATCATTCACAGAGGAAAGGACGGCATTTCTCTTAATTAGGTAGACAGAAACTGTGGGAGAATCCTTAATTTGCTTGCAAAATAACATTCCTGGCTTAGTAAAGTCAACAAGAAAATGGTGATTTTTTGTTAAGTTTTTCAAAGCTTTAAAGTATTGCTTTAGATATGGCTTCATGTCTCTAAACACTACTAGTTTGTCGTTGTCTTTCACCATCTGTAGAATGTTTTGTTCATTACGTGAAGAATCTGTCTGCGCAACCTCTAGAGTTTCAACATTGCGAAATCTCCAGTGCAGTTTCCAAACACCAAAATGTCTGTCAGGATCAAACTTTGTATGACCAGCAATCATCATGGGGTATTTATGACAAAATGGACACCTGCAAAACATTGAAATAGACATAAAAGAACTTTATATTTAATCATGAACTGAGAAAAAAAAAAGAAAATAATGTATGGTGTATTGAATTTTGAAATGTCTCTCCATATCAGTGAATGGCAGTATCATGCTAAAACAATACTTGTGAATATCGAAGTTTTGAAAAAGCTGTTATTAACATAGGATTGGAAGCAATAACTTGTAATGATAAATCTAATTAGATACTAAATTGAGTATCATCAACTTACACCCAAAACTTAACTGAATTTAGCATATGCAGAGATTTACTAATGAGGACAAGCATAATGGAAAGTAACACTATGAAAGACTCCAGCTCTGTCAGCTTTTGACATATGACATATTTTATTGTACAGGAATCCAGGTTAAAATACAATATGTGTGATACACTTGAACCACTGATAGAAAAGTAAGACAATACAATGTTGCTCTTATTCTCTCCACAAGTTATCACAATGGATGTTGGCGAACTATTCTCCATGTTCATGATGCTGAAAATACTGAAGGACCGTGCTAAAAACCCTTCCTTACCCCAAAGTTTTCAGCCTCACCCATCAAATAGAAAAGATGCTTTCCTGTTAAGTAAGAAACTTTTTTTATATAAAGGATGGTTCCATAGTGGTGAAAATGTGTTATTATCAGATTCAATTATAACCTTCTAAAATGACATCATAATTGTACAGCTCAATAATATATTTGTATATCATAATCCATAAGATATATCACATTGACCAGTAAGTGTTTTGTATGACTTTCAAGGATATATAAAGCACACACTACAATTTTAGTCATTGATCTTTCTAAATGTCAATAAAGTGCTATTGATTTTAAAATGCAATATACCCGCATTGATTTTTGTACTTTTTTTTTTTTTTTTGCCAAATCTTGCTAAACTGATACATAAATGTTACCTATACCTTCAGAGCAGATTCCTGATCCACTGCACTTTCTAAAGAATATAGAGACAACTTTCTGATGATGAGGAAAATTAATTTGCTATGCAACAAATCCTAGGAGTAATGGAAAGCTCTATCCACAGAACAGGGCAGATTACCCAGAAAGAAAATATATATTTCATTAAAGTGCAAATGATTGAATACATGTTTTAATCCTTTTGCAACTCTGCTGAGCGATCCCGTGTACTCGCATGATTGTTAAGCTATTCAAATAAATCGAAAAAATATTTTATAGCTGATGCAGTATATATATGTCATAATTACTGTATTAATCAGTTTTTTTCCTAATTTACAAACAATGTGGTTAGGATATTTTAGCTTCTAATATGAATGATTTTATCTATTTCTATTAAAATTGTTAACATAGATAATATAATAACACTAAAACATAGTTGTTTGTTTGGAAAAACCTGATGTCATCGTCAAATTAATTACCTGCTATTTTCTTATCTTCAGGAAGCAAGTTGAAGTTTTCTTTGCTTTCTGTACATTGCTGTCTGTTTAGGCCCCTCTGTCAATTAGCTTGGTTGACATGGTTGCTGTATTTCTCAAAGAGCTGGTTCTTCTCATCATCATTTGCTGTGCCAGTCACAAATAGTTCGCTAGAATTTCCAGGAATCAAGCTATCTGTGTCCAGTGATTTACTTATTGTCTGTGATTTGTTTTGCTGATATCATGTATAAAGCAAAATGCTGTTCTACAAACACGGATGTTATGAAATTAAAACTCTTGATATGGTCGTTCCCTCTCTTTTATCTTGTGTTTCATTGATTGGGTATGATCACTGGATCTGTGATGATAAAAAAGATCAGCCTTAATTGTACTATCAAGTACATCATTTGTTAACTGGTGACAATGTTTACCGAGTTCAAAAGAAGATTCGAATTCAATATTTACACTGTACTGATGCATCACTATGTAATTTACAGTTACACGTGTCATGGCGGGATTTAGTTTGTGCTATGTAATCAGTAATATCATATTCACTGGGATCTGTTGAAACAAACATGGTAGCATTCCAATCTGAAGTTCATCTTACTCATAATTTTACTCGTCACTGCGAGAATCAGATGATAAATCTCAGAAAGCACTAGCAGATGTGAACGATACAGCTGATCAACAGTCTCTTTTCATCTATAAATGGTCTGTTCTGATTTAAAAACATTTCTGTAGGAATTCTGCAACAGCTGAGAGCTGACTCATACTGATACTAACATAGACAAATTATTTTACTTGTGTTAAAACCTCTATGCTCATGACATCATGACTAGAACAAAGGCACCTCCAATTAGAACATAAACAACTTGAATAAAAACCCAGTCCACTACTGCATCATACATGACAGATTGAAATGTGAGCGGTTCAAAATATCACGAAATTTGAAGTGCAAGTGAAATTTCCACCCAATTGAACGTTCATACATGCATCTTGCATACTTCATTTGCACATTGTCTGTTCTGATGGGATAGTATCGGCAATGGAGTGTCAAATTTTCATCCTTGAAAAAAACCTAGTTTTTTAATCATAAAAACAAAAACAATAAATTTCCTGTCGTTTTTGTCCTCAGACTTACTTTAATCTTAAGTTGTAGTTCGACCTAATAACGACAGGAGTTGCTAATTTCCTCTGGTCTTTGCTTGTCTTATATTTTTTCTTAGTCTTACAGTTCAAGTAATTCTCAATATTCTTAATGTTTTATATAAACTTAACTGTATCCGGATCAAGTGGCCTGTTATGGCACAGAGTGTTCTGGAATATCCAGTTCCCTGGTTAAGTTGGTGAAAAAGGCAAAATATGAATAAATAAATATTTACAACGCATCTTGAAAAAGACATTTAATCAGATGCTCTCGATATGTAAGGTTTTTGTCATTCACTGATCACACTAGTATGTAAATATTGGTCAATCCAACAGATATAGTGAGAAAGTGAGAAAATATTTTCGTTCAGTTTATGTTGTATATGATCCAGCAAAGTATCATATCAAAGATTCAAGATTTTTATCGTTTCCGTTGAAAGTTAAGACAAAATCGAAAAAAGCGGAAAACGCTGGGGTGAAAAAAGAAACGTAACTGAAACCGAATAAAAGATCGATGAAGAAATGAAACAAAATATTGAAAAAGAAATCTTATTAAGGATATTATCGATTGAATGGCTTCAGTTTCATCGACGTTACGTCACGTAACTCTTGGCAACATTCCTAATCTCTTTTGTCGTTCAAAACTAACTAATTGAAGTGTTATCTATCGATATCGGATCAACATGCCGTAAGAGAGAAATGTGAAGTTACCATAGAGAGAGAGAGAGAGAGAGAGAGAGAGAGAGAGAGAGAGAGAGAGAGAGAGAGAGAGAGAGAGAGAGAGAGAGGGGGGGGGGGGTATAAATGATAAACCGTACCATCAGGCTTGTTACAAACAAAGATCTAACCACGCAGCTCTAACTTTTCAAAACTTCTTTCCTTTACATATCACTGTCGTGTCCTAGAAGCACGAAACAACTGTGTTATGCAATTTTCAGGTAGGAATATACCTACAACATTTCAACCTATATCAAAAGGTATTAAAGCTGGCTCAACAAAGAATCAGCCAATATGACTTCAGACATTGCGGGGCAGTGTACCGCTCATCTTCATTTTGACATGATTTGATCATTTCGGATTTTTTTCAGTCGCCACCAAAGCTTCAAAATAAAGTACCATAGCATCACTGACATGTCCTTAAAAGGACGAAACATCTGTATAATGCAGTTTAGGTACATTGTTACATTTATCAAAGTTTATATCTACAGGTGTTATTCACTACTTATATGCCTTTTTACAATCTTGAGGTTCCAACAACTTTTCTTTCGTTACGTTGATGTTTATAATTATAGATGTCGTCAAAATCTTCAAGGGTATTGTTGTTATTTCTTGTGTAATATCAAGAAAGATTTGTTCAATAATCTAAGGTATGTCTTGATGTTTTGTTGTCGTGGTTCGGATTTGATATTCCTGGCAGTTGTCTCTATCGAAGAATATGCTTTTCCTTCGGGAACGGTTGTCCAATATTCCTTGTTTTGTTTTAGCGCCTCTGTTCAAAAGCTTTCCTTTTTTCATATCTAACTTTTTGATTTCGATATTCTTTATTAAATTCGTTGATAGCAAAATGGAAATTTGAAATGCATTGATTACCTGTTCTTATACATTCTTTACTATATTGAAATTAGTTGACGGTTCACATTCACAGGAAAACTCTTTGAGATGGTATTTCGGACATGCTTGCATTTAAAAAGATATAATGTAGACTTGATAAATCACAAAAACTGACCCATTTTTTATCGAAACAATTCGTGTCAAAGTAATATATACATGTAAATATCTTTATTTTAAATATAATTCAAATTAACTTTATTTTTCTGCCTTCGTAATTTTTCCCTCGTTACATTCAGTTTCTGTGATAATACCGTGACCCAAGGTGATAATATTGGGCATCTTCTGGAAAAAAGGACACTTTAAAAGAAATAACACGATCTAATATCAGAATGTGATGAGGGCCGTGTACTTCTTATTGCCTCCACTTCATTAAAGTGAACTTGGTGTCTAGAACATTTCTTTGAATTCTTCTTCTTCAATGAAAGTACAAAACACAGTTTTTATGAAGCCGTGTTTGAATCGCATTGGAGTTTGAAACACATAAGGACATAATTAGCTTTAAAACAGTAAAATGCTGACCTAACCTTTTCAGATCAGATGCTGTGCAATCAAAACCTTCTGAAAAAATAGAAACTGCATTTCCAAATAATGATCTGAAAAAAACTGCTGTCTGTGAATTGCCTTATACATTTTCCTTCTACAATGATATCTTGCAAGTATACATACATCGACAGCATTTAGCTATTGAGTATATACTGTTTCTTAACGTTTGCGAATGATTACTTTAGTCATTATAGCCTAATAAGGACATCCAATTAAGTCGGCGGTCTAAGAGCAACAATTACATTCCGGAACAGCATCATATCCTGCAGCTATGTGGTCCCAAGTGGGTGATATCTAGAGGAAATACCTAGAAACAGAATGTTAAAATAGAAACAGTATGTGAATTTAATCATCTAAATATGTTAAATTAATAGCAAATTTTTCCTGAAACATCAGAAGATTGAAGGTTTTTTTTCTTTTGCTTAAAAGTAAATGAGTCTCGATAAAAGAATTTTGCTTTTTGAAACTATGAGTCTACATCTAGAGAAAAATGAAACAAATAAAACGAAAAAGAGAGATATCCCAGCTGAGCTTCAAGCTCTTTAGTTGTAACCTGTCACACTGAACAAGCCATTTCTATTAGAATGATACATTCATTTGACTATAACCTAACCTTGTCATGGATGCACGTCCATTGGACATCATACGTAAGGAGTATATGCCATTTATAAGTTTTATGAACTGGCAATACCTCTGACCAACAAACTGTTGTTTCCGATTCACTATATAGGGGCTGCCATCTTATTTTATAGTAGATTCGTGTGACCTTAACCGCGAGTTACAAAAAAGCCAATGATTTCGGAATTATAGCACGATTTTCTCAAAAATGTGTCTTCATAATACAAAGCAATTTGTTTTCACTAATTCATTGAAGTAATAGAGAGGAAAGAACATTTGTATACAATTAATGCCAAATTCACACTTTTAAGCATGATTGTTTAACAACATTCCGGTACTGACTGTCACAGTGAATTAATACTCTATACCGGGATATTTTTACTTCAGGTTATTTTCGCCTTTGAACTATAATAGATAAATTTGCCTCATGTTCCTTTCGGTCTTTGAGATTTATATAAAGGGATTATAGAAGAGTAACACATTTCGCTGCTGACTGGCCTTCGCTTACCTGTGTCGTCCTAGGCTACCTCCCCGGTGTAGTAGATAAGAGTAACTATAGGGTAGAATTATGGGATGGAGGTCCCGTTCTCGGCTGTTTCAACCCATCAGATAGGGTAAGATATATGTTTCGTCCTGATGGATCTGTGAAGATATTATATTTGCTTACGATCACTCCAATTAAGGGAGCCGTTTGAGGTTAAAGGTTAGGGTTCATGAAGTCAGGGTCTGACTACGTCTTGTGCTCTCATTTCCGTCCTTTAAGGAGGTCATGCCCTTCTGGTGAGGACAAACCATTTTTACTGACAGCCTGTGGTTATTATCGAAAGGCAAATTCGTAAACTAAAGTTAGGATAATTATAATTGATATCGATTATTGAACATTTTTGTGGTGTAATACTTACAATATGTTTTTGCAAAATACGGAATCCCTGCGTCTTTTTGTTCCCTAATTTCTCCCATACCTATCCTGCATCTACGAGCAGGTCAGAGGACCATCACTACGGGAGGTTTATTTGGGTCCAGTACGACGGGCAGGCCAGAGGACCATCACTACGGGAGGTTTATTTGGGTCCAGTACGACGGGCAGGCCAGAGGACCATCACTACGGGAAATTTATTGGGCTCCAGTACGACGGGCAGGTCAGAGGACCTATCACTACGGGAGGTTTATTTGGGTCCAGCACGACGTGCAGGTCAGAGGACCATCACAACGGGAGGTTTAATGGACTCCAGTACGACGGGCAATTCAGAGGACCCATCACTACGGGAGGTTTATTGGGGTCCAGTACGACGGACAGGTCAGAGGACCTATCACTACGGGAGGTTTACTGGGCTCCAGTACGACGGGCAGGTCAGAGGACCCATCACTACGGGAGGTTTATTGGGGTCCAGTACGACGGACAGGTCAGAGGACCTATCACTACGGGAGATTTATTGGGCTCCAGTACGACGGGCAGGTCAGAGGACCCATTCTATTATCCTTTCATCCATTTATAGGGCCCCTGTTTTTCGTTGATAATCTATGGAAATGAATGGGAATTATTGAAAGGTATGCAAAAAGATATCCATACAAAATTGATGGTGAGTATTAAATCATGAAACTAGTTTTAGAAGAAAATTAATAATTTTGTTAATATTGTGATCTTTTTCATCAGATGTTTTCTGGTTATTGGTGTATAAGAAATGTTCCAGTGGTTTTGTGTGGTCTACAGAATCATTTGGATATGTTTGGTAGTTTACAGTACGTATACGACATCAGTATTAAACGACTCCTGAAAACGTCTTCTGCAACGACCACTCGACTTTAATTTGATTTTCGATAATTTGTCTTCTTTTTTAATTTTCATTTGCATCTTTGCTTTATTCTAATTTTTCTTAATTTGTTTTTGTTTCTTTTTTTTTTTTTTTTTTTTTGTTTTTTTTTTGCTGTTTTTTTGTTTTTTTTGTTTTTTTTTTTTTTTTTTTTTTGCTTTTATATTTCTGAATCTTTCATTCGAAAAATGAAACAAAGAACATAAAAAACCCTATCATCAGAATACACTTCCACCCGCCACTCATTATGAAATTCTGATGTGAAAATCAGACCGTAATTAACCAGTTGACTATCTCAACAGCCTGTCCAAATGATAAACACCTTTATAAAAACGTGTGATTCGTATCAATTGATCATTATATAATGTGTGCCAAGGCTAAATGGTTTCTTATCCTTCCTTTTCATAAACCAACCAACGCTCCCTCCTCCCCTTCACCATTTACCAGTAGTCGAAGCCGTTATCTATCGATTGTTTGTTTATGAGCGGGTTGTAACTTTGATCAAGAAGATTTATCCATACGAATCGAAATATCAAATTTGGTTGTCTGTGAATGAGAACCTTTATATTTTTCTCGACTTCTGAGATCGGTTTACATGATATACTGCAATTCGAAGTGAAGGCCGTTTACAAAAAGGCAATCGTCCTTTGTGTTTATACTTGTGCCTACGAGTATAGCATAAGGATATTGTCATCAAATATTATAACAAAGGATTTCCAACATGGACGGTCGCCATTGCACTACTTATATGAACTATTTCAGCTCAAAACAAAAATATCCTGCCGTTTTACAAACACATTGCCCGTGGAAACAGGTGTGAGCATGCGCTGCGTTAAGGATGGTGGAGATTACGGTAAGGCTACAGACACACGCTTGTCTGAAGGTGAAGCTCTCGATCATTTCCCATGAGATACTCGCCATTAACACTCATCGCTCGGAAACACGAGATTGTTTTTTGACAGGGTGATAATTGTTGTGGCAGCTTTCAAATATTCATTTGGAATTAGAGAGATATGATGGGAATGTTTCGTATGCGAACGTCACCAAACAGTACTCAAAAAAACGAACTCATGAATATTCAAACATTTGCTTGCGATAACAAACGACCTTGGTCTTACGAGGACCTAGGTTGTCTTTGACGCTCGTCAGAGGGCAATGCCATTAGGCAACTCAAAGGTTATTCTGTTTTTACCGCGGTATCCTTGGAGACGCACGCGCATACTAGTGATCGGCAGACGTGTTAAATGACTGCTTCCCGGAAGTCGGTATTATTTGGCTCTTTTAACCAGGAAGATGGTCAATGTTCCTGTCCAGCGATATCAAACTGTCCATCTAGTTTAGTGGAGAGCTGCTGTCTGTAGTGTCCTATACCAGACAAATTTATATCAGATACGTGTCGCGCAGGAAGTGTTGATTACGGATTTGCAATTCGTAGAGTCTTCAAACCTGACAATATCAGAAGCAAGGAAATGTAAAACATTTTCTAGCAGACACCTGAACACTTAACATTGAAACACGAGTCAATTAAAAACCGAAAAAAGCGATGGAAAATATGAAAATATATGAAAATAGCTATTATAGCTTTCATTTAATGTGATCATAGACAATGCTGGGTGTCTTGAAAAGCCTTGTTATATTTGTTGCATGTTTTATTTGTAACAATTGACTGTTAAGACAACACATGGTGTGCAGGTTCAATCTGTCGATCGATATGATTGAACCTGTCAACCAACAGTACTAAACAAAAATGTATGTACGGTATGTGCATCGAATCATATTCGTTATAAGTATGTGAGTACATAGTGTTTGAATCGCACCTGACTATGTGTGGATAAAGTCTTAAACATATCAAGAAAACACTATCATGGCAACGTAATTATAGTTAAAATTTAAATTCCACAAAACTAGGGGAAAATATGCACAACAGAAAGATTTACAGAGACTCCTGGAAAAAATACAATGAGAAATAGACCACGCCTTCTGGAAGAGTAAGCGTCTTCTGTTTCAAGGCCATGTAAAAATTTGTCAGTCAAAGTAAATAATGTCACGTTCTCAAATGAGAACAAGGTACACATCAACGAAATCAACAGGCAAATCAACGGACATTAATCATGTCCAGCTTCATATCATACAAAGAAATAGAATATTTTTCAATGAGATCTCTATAGCGACCATAAAACTTACCCATAATTTTCACCAACCTGCATTTTTTGAAACTATGTATTACGAGTTTGTCCGTCAGTTGACAACTTCCTGCACGAAAATCGTGATAATGGGAGCAGGCTCTTGTGTATCGGATCAACTGTGACATGTAAATACCATAGGTTGGAAATACAGGGATATTGCCATGCGTCGTTAATAATCTTCTTGTTAATAAAGAATAATCGTCATCAATATACCTGAAGGTGACATTAAACGACTTTACAAGGTCTTTGTGACCCGTTGTGATAAGTTCTTCAATAAATTCAGACTCGTATGAAAACAAAAACAAGTCAGCCAACAGAGGGGCGCAGTTGGTTACTATAGATATGCCAATAGTCTGTTGGAAGATCTTACCACAAAACTTGACAAAGATTTTGTCAACCATGTATTTATACCGCCGCTCACCTTTCTTGGTGAACAGAAGAACGAATTCGTTCCTTCAGTTCAGAATGCGGTATGGTGGTGTACAGGATGGTAAAAGCAAACGTTCTTATAGAAGAAATGTTTTAAGATGAGGATGTTGAAGGTTGATCAAAAGCTCTGTGGCGATCTCTAAATTCCACATACTGTTGATTCTACTTCTTGAGTAAACAGTATCACAGTAAGACTGGAACCAGATCGGATAGTACTTAGAATGGAGGTTAGTAGTTGAGACAAAGGAATGGTTTGACAGGTAGGGATACAGTAAAAACAGGGGAGGTCCGTATCCTTATCATTAATAGGCAATCTAAATGATTGTAATACCGAAACATGATTAGCTAGTTTTTCGTCTTTTGAAATATTGCATAATGCAGAGATGGTGTTTCCTTCGTTTACGGGAAATGTAATAAAGTTTGCAGAGATGAGTTTTACCCTCTCAGAAAGTGAATCCAAAGCAGTTCTCTGGCATAGTTCTTAACAGTCCATTTGTATCTTGAAATTGACATTCAAATTAACGGACGGGGTTTCACGATAATTGGGACCTTTCATGAAAAGCTCTCGTAGCTTGACACTTTGAATAATGCTTAACTCACCAGTTACTATGTACCAACTTGGACCATAGTTAGAAGTAGCGGTAGAACAAAAACAAGCTGACGGAGGACAAGTTCTAAGGCCATCTACATTTAATTGCTCCAGCGTTTATTTGTAGTTGAAAAGTTTGGATGTAATGCATTTGGAGTAACAAATACTTATTATATTACACGCACTTTACATACTTATGGATTTCATGACAATTCAAACGAAAGAAATTGACAATAATTTCAAAATCTCTGTTTCTGGATTAGGGTTTCATTGAACTTCAAGAAAACAATGTTTAAATTGCACCACCGAAGGGGAATAACTCTTACTTCATAACGTGTTTTTATTATATCCCTCTTTTGAACCGAGAATTATCGCTGTGTGTCTCGATACGAACATGTCTGTTATAATAATTCCCAGCATGTAGCGTTTCATCATATCTTTGTAACGAAATGCTATAAATCGCGCTGATTCGTGAGCACAAGTGTTTTCTTTTTCATCACCAGTCAAGACTAACTTTACAGTTCATAGTATAAACACACAAAGTTAAGTTTAACCTCGTATCAGAACATCCCTCAGTAAACAATCAATACTGGCATCATAAACAATGTGAACTTTTAACAGGTGCTCACTGTGAAGTTTCTTATCAACCAGTTTTCCACATTAATACTCTTTATTGCTAAATATCATCAGAACTATTCTTTTTTTAAAACCCCATCTTATTGTTTACTTTACCAGTGACTGTAACTAAGTGGCAGTTATGATAACGATGCTAAGCAACAAAATCAAGATGGCGGCCCTAGCAACCCCCAACTAAACCCCGCCCCATTAACCTGTTATCATCATTGGAGTGTGTGACGTCATTATTTATGTTTACTTGCCGTTTCTGTATGGTAGAGTTCGTGTTTTTACGGACGGATTGGTTTTGATGACGTCATTAAGTTTCCGGTTGCACCGTAGAGTGTATACATCCATTTTTATAACGGAATTGGACTTATATGTTGTGTATGATGTGTTTTGATGTGTATTGTTGGTATTTAGCATGCACAAACATAATTTTTACAGTTAATTACAAAATATTACTACTTTACTGACAAAAAAGCATAAAATATTTACACTTCTTTATTTGTCATATTTTCTATTTGCAAAATTTCTATTTTTCACTTACAAAATTATATTTGTGGGTTTTGTATTTCAAAATATGTATAAATGACAAGTACACAAACTTTTGCTGCTGTTTGATGATGTTGTTTGCTATCATATTTTTTGCTGTTTGCTGTGGTTTTCTGTTGCTTGATGTTGTTCGCCGCTGTTTTGATGTCGTTTGCTGCTGTCATGCTGCTGTTGTTTGCTGCTGTTTTGCTGTTGTTTGTTGTTGTTGGTTGCTGCTGGTATTTGAATACAAAAACTGACTATTTTGCTGTTTTTATTGATAAAATTTTAGTATTCTACAATTTTTGATTACAAAAAATTACTATTTGACAACTTATACTAGAAAAAACATAGTTATCATTATTTCAGATGTTTAAGGGGGATTAATTCCAGTATTCTTTCACATCTAGTTACATGAAACTTGATCACATCCTGGCAACATAATTTTTCCATTTTCCCTTGTGCGATATGAATGCGATATGTGGATATGTTTTATTAATGGCCAATTACTTCATGAACTTTTCTCTAACTTTTGAAATGAAAATTATTGTTAAGATTCACGGTCGAAGTAGTGGTAATCATTGGGAATATCTTATTTATTTGTCCGTAAGGAAGTTTGATGTGTTTGATGCTCGTTATTATACCAAGAGGCTCCGTTGTTTTGTACTTTGTTTGAGAACGTGACATAATTCCTTTTCAAAGAATTAAATCACGGGTGTTGTGAATAAAGCAGAAGACACTTCAACATTACGGGAACCTGGTCTTATTCTCCTTGCACTGTTGAGTTGTCCCCGTTTGTTTGGTCTTTTTTTTTTTTTTTTTTTTTGTTTGTTTGGTTTTTGTTTTGTTTTTTTTTTTTCATTTATTTTGTCTTAAGATTCTATTGACATGTCAGTATTTCTTCCTGTACTTGCACAAATCAATAAATGAACTTTTCTAACAAGAAAGTTGGCAACTACTTAACATTAAATCATCAAATTAGAAAAAAAAATGTAACATAATTCAAACAAAAATGCGAACTAATGCTAAATAAATCATGTATTCATGAAAAACGAACAACATAAAAACGCAAAATAAAACACGTTATAACAGAAGATGAAACATAAAACAACACAAACTATACCACTAAATTATGAGACAAAAACGCTATGGCATATTTCAAAGATATATAACCAACACGGACGCGACTTCAAACGCTGTGTTAAGTGAATTTGCTACACAGGCATCCGTGCAGAAACGTTACTGCTATTTTACAGCATTTTACTTGAAATATGGACATTCTAAAAGACAACATTCAATGATGTACATTTGGGTGTAGAGAACATCTTAAGATGTGAAAACAGAACCGAAATATTACTTCGAAAAAAGTGTATATATTTAAAATCACGGCCTAGTTTATCACTTTAACGTCGATATGTGAAAAATGAAGTATTTCAACTAATTACGACAATTAAGTCATGAAAATGCAATCATTCAGTCTTATAAACAACTCATTGAGATTCTAAATTAGAATAAAATGTTATCTCGGGTAACATTGAGTTACATCAGAATATCCTCCCTATCCTTACTTACCTGGTCGTAATTTGCATTTTACCTGTTGTCCCTGATTCGCTCTAGGGACAAAAATCCATGTCAATGGGAGTCGGTGAGTTTGTTGCATTTCAGTATTGCAGGACTTTAATTCATTTTTATTTCATTTCATGTCATTATGATTGCACAAAATGTATTAACAAGTTCTGTGCACTTTAATATCACTGATGAATTCATTGAAAAGCAAACGAGGAATGTAAAACCGGTTGCCCGTGATTCGCCTAAGGGACGAAGCTCTATCATGCCTCCTTGACACAAAGCGAGTCGTTCAGTATATTTTTATTTCATATTACTATAATCATACAAAATGTATTAACTAGTTCACCTGATGATGATAAAAAGCTACAAAAATGGGCAGCAACAACACGGACACGAAGATAAGGAGATGGACAGGCGTTGTGTCGTGCATAACTTAAACATGTACGTTATACACACTAGAATATGTACATGTAAATTAATTACATATTACCAGCTAAAATTTCACGATTCACCTCCTGTTCTATATTTAGTTCGGATAGTGGTATACAATTTTGACTTTGCAGGAAGTTTGGACGCTGTGACCATTCTAACGATACAAAAGTTTGACAGGCATTCCATTGAGAAATCAGTCAAAAAATCTAAATCCTGATTTGATCATCGTTGTAAGCAATTGATGGGACACTAATGTTTCGTAAATAACACAAATAAACATTGCATGATTTGACTACTGTGAGAAATATGGTGGTCGCAGGATTTTTAAGTGGTGTATAATAGAACTAACGCTGGTAATTATAGGGTGCACACTACTAAAATACAAGTACATCATAATTACGGAGGAAGAGAGCTAACTCGTGTAATGTTGGCTCTAGCACCTACAGCATCGTATTCACATACCTGAATGTGACTTTGCTATGGTTTAACTATAAAACATGGTCGTGTATCATGATTGTCATCGATTTTCTTGACCAATATCAATACATTTCCCAGCAACACGTTTTAGAGTTTTAGAGTCAAGGTAACCTTTGACCGTTGTGATTCGTCTATCGTCTTTAACACTACTCCTTCACAACAACAATATACATATATATATATTGTTGTTGTGAAGGAGTAGTGTTAAAGACGATAAGTTGAAATCAATCGAATTGGTCTTAAACATCATTAGGGTTAAGCAATTATCTCTTACATTTCAGTAAAGCGATTCGATGTCTGGGGACCAGGGGTCGGAGCCCCTAATTTCTTGTTTGGAAATCTCCCTAAACCTTTCTTCATAACACTACTCTTCATTAGTACCTCACCATAACACCAGATTTAGTTTGAAGCATTCTTGGGGTGGATTATATATCATTTTTTTAATTCAGAAAATTGATTCGACCCCTTTGAAACTGAGGGTGAGGTCCCAAATGGGGAATTCATCAAACATGTGTTTCTTTAAAGACCTACTCTTCCTTAAACTTCTGCAGTGTATTTCAACTCCAGAGTTTCAAAAGATGCAAATTGATGAAAATTATTGGGAAATATTAAGGTCCTCATAGGGATCTCACTGATAAACTATCTATGTTTGTGTGATATAAAGCTGGGCGAGTTTTATGCGCATAAGTGTATCCATTGGTTCCCTTGTTGTATACCTTGTTCTCATTTGAGAAGGTGACATTACTTACATAGCGGGTGTCGTTGATGAGGCAGAATACGCAACCTTGCGGAACACCTGGTCTTATTCTCCAGGTACTTTTTTAGCAGTCTCCATGTACATTTTCTTTTCTTCATATTTTTCCTTTTTTTATTGAATATAAATTTGGATTATGATTTTGTTGACATGATGGTCTTTTTTTGTTTTTTGTTTTTTGTTTTTTTTTTTTTTTTTTTGTTTTTTTTTTTTTTTTTTTTTTTAACCAAATTTTATTCACAATACCTGTTCTTTAATTGAGTCAAGAATTGTTCAAATATAGCAGATTCATAGAAATCCCACCACTGTCCTGTGCATTGTTTCTGTACTTTGTGTGCTACAACGATCTCGATGACATCAGATGATGCTGCAGCATTACATACCTGATACGTATCCAGTGTGATGATTATCAAGGACAAAAGTATTAGATAATCCACAATCTAGTATGATTCTGTTACCAAATACTGAAGGTACAACGCAATCAGGGCTTACTGGGAGTCAGCGCTGTAAAAGGCTTTCCATTAGGGACCGGAATCCCACATATTGAAAGGATAGCTGTGGTGTCAATATTGACCGGATAGCCGTGGTGTATCTACGCATGTATGTATCACAGAGAGGTCTGACAAAAGGTGACATATATGTATGTCTCACAGAAGTCTGACAAACGGTGACATGTATGTATGTATGAATGTATGTATGTATGTATGTATGTATGTATGTGTCACTAGGTCCAGAATTATCAATAAATGAAAACAACGCCTCATATACAGTAATGTTGTTGATCCGAAGGCTCCAGATTTGAATTACCTGTTGTAGCTATACCTTAGTTTGTTGTATTTAAGGATTGAATCTTGCTTATGTCGATTTCATGGGATGATGAATTGAGTTGGTCTTGAGACAAATTTAATGAGCTGCGAAGCAGTTCATGCTGAATTTATCTCAAGACCAACTCAATTCATCATCCCATGAAATCGACATAAGCAAGATTCAATACTTATGTTTCAATTCACGTTTCTTTTTTCTATAGCATGGGAACTGACGCAATTTATCTTCTATTTTCATTTTCGTTTCTTGTCATCATATTGTTTGATGTTATACAAGCAAATAAACTGTCATTTGAAGACAGATTATTGTGACAGGTTGAAATATATTTCAGCGTGGTCACTTAATATTCAATGAAACTTAAATAAGAACAAAATTTAAATATTTTTCGACAACTTGAATGAAAATTTAAAAAATACTGTGCAACAAAGACAGTATGCATTTTTTCCAGCGGAATTATATCGTCTAGACGTGGTGCGCCGGTTCGCAAACGAAGCGGTGTCGGCCATTTTTTTACAGGCACCGAAGCAGAGAACAAGAAATATCAGGCTTCAGTCGATTCACATCTTTTGAAACGTAAAGTAACAGTTATTAGATGTTGAATACAGAATTCTTTTGTTTTTGGAATTTCATTAATAGTTTTCAATAGTTTTTAAATTTTTATTTTATATTGCCAGTCTGGTAGAAGTTTGGGAATTGTCTGCCCTTACCTAATATTTGTATTCATACCCTCTGGTCAAATTCATCGGTAAATGAAGCACATCACATCTAGTAGTTTCATTGAGTCCGATTTGGGTAGAAATTGAAATATATATATAACGAGAGAGAGGATGCCATATCATATATCATATAATTCTATTGAGTTTTCTAATTTCTCACATTTATAATGAACTGCGATGGAGCATCTAGATTAAAGAATAGATTATCAATTTCATTTCGTCTGCCGAAAGGCTGAAAGATCGTAAAAGCAAACGTTAAACCTCTTAACTCAATGAAGACATAAAGTGAACATAACATCTTTGAATGTTGTTATTATTGATCATCATAAGAAGGAATTTTTGTTTATCTAATGAAATAATGTATAAAAAACAGTCGCCAAAATATCTAGACTTTGAATTAGATTTTGAATTGATCATTTCCAAGCTAGATGTACAATAGTTTCCCGTTCAGAACATTGCAGAGAGGACTATCTTCTGGCTTTGCTTTAAAACGAAATGAGTTTGTAGATAAAATATGGTAGGAGACTTTATATATCTAAGGATTTGTAAAGGCGGTGCCTATATATTTACCCAGATTTCGTCAATAAAATCAAAACATTCTCCCCACTGTTTCCTTCGCCTTTTGCTAGATTTTTTTCTGTTTAACGAATTATAAAATATAAATGAATCTTTAGTTTTTAATAAAGCAGCGAGTAACGTTCATGATCCCCGATATCATCATTATATACTGAGACCATAAATGTTATATCTCTTTGTGCAATGTTTAAGCTGGACGAGTTTGACGCTCCGTTGTTGTATATGCGATATAAAGCTGAACGAGTTTTATGCGTATACGTTAATCCGTTAGTACAGTTGTTGTATACCTTGTTCTCCTTTGAGAACGTGACATTACTTACTTCGAATGACCAGGATTTAATTACGGGTGTCGTTGATGAAGCAGGAGACGTTTGCACTTCCGATACACATGGTCTTAGAGTTTGTATTATTATAATGTTGCCATGTTGATATTATCATAAGGGAGGTAATTCTGACAGAAAATATTAAGACTCGTGTAGATGAAATCCTTGTACACTCTGAATCGGAATTAGTATAGATCAAAAGAGTGTACATGTCTTACTCTGGTGAATGTTGTAATATATATATCGCATCATTAAGCGATCGCCGCCACGTTGGTTTGGTTAAGTCATGTAGAACGCGGACAGCATTCAAATTCACTCATATAATTCTCATAGATTGTTATATAACTTCATACAATGCATAAATCACACATTTGCTACATACTTGTAGTCTATAAACGGTTGTTTTGAAAACAATTTCTGTTTATTCAAACGTGCTGCCCCGGTTGTAAAACTTTTGACAATGACGTTTTGGCTGGTTTCTATGTTCTAATACAAGTTCCCTGATCATCAACAGAATAAAATGTTTCAACCTCCAAATCTTTCTTGGTAATTTGAGGGCACTGAGGGTAGAAAAGGCGAAATGGTTTCTGAAACCTGGTATTCAAATTATTTCATAGCACTCATTCGCACAATAGTAACCACCTAACAAGTCTATTTCATTAATTTTTCCAACCCCTCCAACACTAACTTCACAAATCATAAACATACAAAAAGTTGGAATGTGAAAAGCTACGTGGAGGCAGGGACGGTGTGGAGTAACAGAAAGCATAGTCATTGATAAAGTGAATAGTTTAAAGAGTGGTAGAGAGAAAAGAAAGGAAACTTACATATGGACACCAAAAACAAAAAAAAAAAAAAAACACCTTACTAACCACTAACAGTACGTCGGATGGGACTTAAAACGGTGACCCGTGTATCGAACTAGTACGATAAAAATTCATCTGTGGTTTTTCAAAGAGCAGGCGTAATAACGCCGGTCAAGAGGTTAAGGTGAGATTAGTAATAGGAACTATCTAGCAAGTCATTTTCAAAGACGTCATAAATATTATCAACGTATCGAAATTTATCTAGTGTAGGATTTCCTTCCTCTCTGACCTTAGCCAGTCCTCTTACTGCGACGTGCTTAGGTAATGTTAGGCTCGGGCTATAAGAAGGCCAAATTGTCGTTTTCAAAGTTATAGTTTTGGAACAGGTAAAGAAGTCTGGACGGCCCCTCTCTACCTCATCTCTGTATCCCTCTCACTCTTATCGCTTTATACTATTCCCTCTCTTCTCATTTCTTGTCTTTTCTCGTCCGCTGAAAGATTGAAAAGCCGGATGGCACGTAAAACCCGTGAAATAAGTAGATGCAGTCTGCTTTTTGCTGGCTGGCTAAATTGTTACCGCTGTGTCAGTAGGAGTTATCTCCCCTGCATCGATTGTAAGTTATTTGGATGCAATCTCAGAATATAATTGTTTACTCTAGATTTTTTTATTGAAAGAATCTAGAATTTATTTTGAAATATTTATCTTGTAATAGACAAATTTATTAATTGAATAAATTCGATATCTATAAGATATTGAAACTTAAGAAGGTAAATTCCATAAAAGAGTTTCATGTGACTGGGTGTACGAAGCTCCAATCGAGAAATCACAAAATGTCATAAAATCCCAGGCTTTGTCGGGGGTTGACCACATGTTGTAACATCCCGAGGGAATACCCCACCCTTCACCCCTACATATGAAAGTATTCTTCTCTCATTTCTCATTTTACAATATTAAAAAAAAACTGACTTGAGATGTCGACAACGCACTACCAAAGTTGCCATATTACACGACTTTTATAGCATGCAACTACTCGACATAGAAAATGAATTCTCCGTCCCTATATATGTCAAAGTTCGCCTCCAGAAAAAATAGAAACAGACACTCAAAATAGCTAACTGTACATAAGTGTCGATGCATCGTATCAGGCGATGACGTCAATGGGGCAGGAATCCGTTACATTTGTACGTGTGTATTGCGTGAGTTGGTGTTTAACACAAGAACAGTGAACTGGGTGTTTTACTGTGGACAGCCTAGCGTCACCCAGGTAGAAATGAGGTATTTGTATGTAATCCATTCTGTTGTTTCATTAGCTTCAAGCAGTTGGTTGTACTCACTGTGTTTTTAATATAGATGTATATTTATAACTCATTCTTGTACTTGTCACTGACAGAGACAAAAGTAAACCGTTCAGATCAATAACTAATGCCTCTTGCATTAAAGAAGGTTTCAATGGAAATACAAATTAAAACATTCAAACATAGCAATCATGTTATTGTACATTAAAACAATTGAGATATCATCTGGGGACGTCTATTCTGGTGCGTTCTTTTGGTAATGAATAATCATAGAGAGTGTACGGTTAGTGGTTTGGGTTACGATGCTAAGTAACCTGGGTTTGATACAAACACATATAAATGTATTCTAGAGAACACAGTCATTCCAGTACCTATCCATTGCATAAAGAGCAAAAGTTCTTAAATGTGCTGGTTAATCGGACACATGTCTGGTGGCTACCTCACTTAACAACATACAGGAGGCTCGTCGCACATGTAATGCAGAGAAATATGGGTAAATTTTCTCAGCCTCCTGACGAACCTATGAACAAAGTCTCTAAGTTAAATTCACAAGGACTGAAATTGCTCCGACTGTCATAAGAAAAATCTGTATATGAATCCTTAATCGGAAGTGAACACGGATTAAACATATTCACTGTTGTCTCTAATTAACGATGTCCATTAAAGTTCTATCACTACGGATGTGATTTAGATAAGAAAATGTAAGTTCCAAACACGATACTCTCAGATCGACCCAGAATCACGTCCTATGGTTTCTCGATCAATGTGATTCCACATCACGAATGTGAGGCGCAGGACTGAATGAGCCAATGAGAGGTCAGAGGTCAGCTTTTGTCTTCATAGGACCTGACCTACATTCATGTGGAGACGAAAAATAGAAACATTTTGAAGGACACATATGGAATAGGTCATCAATATTGGGCTGCTACGTGTATACCATGAAATTAATTGTAGTTGTATCTTCTGCTGTAATGTAATCTAGTTGTATCCTTTGCTGTAATGTTATCTAGTTGTATCGTCTGCTGTAATGTTATCACGTTGTCTAGTCTGCTGTAATGTTATCTAGTTGTCTCGTCTGCTGTAATGTTATCACGTTGTCTCGTCCGCTGTAATGTTATCACGTTGTATCGTCTGCTGTAAGGTTATCACGTTGTCTCGTCTGCTGTAATGTTATCACGTTGTCTCGTCTGCTGTAATGTTATCTAGTTGTATCGTCTCCTGTAATGTTATCTACTTGTATCGTCTGCTGTAATGTTATCACGTTGTATCGTCTGCTGTAATGTTATCACGTTGTATCGTCTGCTGTAATGTTATCTACTTGTATCGTCTGCTGTAATGTTATCACTTTGTATCGTCTGCTGTAATGTTATCACGTTGTATCGTGTGCTGTAATGTTATCTACTTGTATCGTCTGCTGTAATGTTATCACTTTGTATCGTCTGCTGTAATGTTATCACGTTATATCGTCTGCTGTAATGTTATCTACTTGTATTGTCTGCTGTAATGTTATCACTTTGTATCGTCTTCTGTAATGTTATCACGTTGCATCGTCTGCTGTAATGTTTTCACGTTGTATCGTCTACTGTAATGTTATCACGTTGTATCGTCTGCTGTAATGTTATCACGTTGTATCGTCTGCTGTAATGTTATCACGTTGTATCGTCTACTGCTGTAATGTTATCACGTTGTATCGTCTGCTGTAATGTTATCACGTTGTATCGTCTGCTGTAATGATTTCTACTTGTATCGTCTGCTGTAATGCTATCTACTTGTATCGTCTCCTGTAATTTTATCACGTTGTATCGTCTGTTGTAATGTTATCACTTTGTATCGTCTGCTGTAATGTTATCACGTTGTATCGTCTGCTGTAATGTTATCATGTTGTATCGTCTGCTGTAATGTTATCACATTGTATCGTCTGCTGTAATGTTATCACGTTGTATCGTCTGCTGTAATGTTATCACGTTGTATCGTCTGCTTGATGTTATCTCGTTGTATCGTCTGCTGTAATGCTATCACTTTGTATCGTCTGCTGTAATGTTATCTAGTTGTTTCGTCTCCTGTAATGTTATCTAGTTGTATCGTCTGCTGTAATGTTATCTACTGGTATCGTCTGCTGTAATGTTATCACGTTTCATCGTCTGCTGTAATGTTATCTACTTGTATCGTCTGCTGTAATGTTATCACGTTGTATCGTCTGCTGTAATGTTATCACGTTGTATCGTCTGCTTGATGTTATCTCGTTGTATCGTCTGCTGTAATGCTATCACTTTGTATCGTCTGCAGTAATGTTATCTGCTGTAATGTTATCTAGTTGTATCGTCTGCTGTAATGTTATCTAGTTGTATCGTCTGCTGTAATGTTATCACGTTGTATCGTCTGCTGTAATGTTATCTAGTTGTATCGTCTGCTGTAATGTTATCACGTTGTATCGTCTGCTGTAATGTTATCACGTTGTATCGTGTGTTGTAATGTTATCTAGTTGTATCGTCTACTGCTGTAATGTTATCTACTTGTATCGTCTGCCGTAATGTTATCACTTTGTATCGTCTGCTGTAATGTTATCACGTTGTATCGTCTGTTGTAATGTTATCACGTTGTATCGTATACTGTAATGTTATCACGTTGTATCGTCTGCTGTAATGTTATAACGTTGTATAGTCTGCTGTAATGTTATCACGTTGTATCGTCTGCTGTAATGTTATCTAGTTGTATCGTCTGCTGTAATATTATCACGTTGTATCGTCTGCTGTAATGTTATCTACTTGTATCGTCTACTGTAATGTTATAACGTTGTATCGTCTGCTGTAATGTTATCACATTGTATCGTCTGCTGTATTGTTATCACGTTGTATCGTCTGCTGTAATGTTATCTAGTTGTATCGTCTACTGCTGTAATGTTATCACGTTGTATAGTCTGTTGTAATGTTATAACGTTGTATCGTCTGCTGTAATGTTATAAAGTTGTATTGTCTGCTGTAATGTTATCTAGTTGTATCGTCTGCTGTCGTGTTATCTAGTTGTATCGTCTGCTGTAATGCTATCTAGTTGTATCTTATGATGTAATGTTATCTAGTTGTATCGTCTGCTGTAATGTTATCACTTTGTATCGTCAGCTGTAATGTTATCTAGTTGTATCGTCTGCTGTAATGTTATCTAGTTGTATCGTCTGCTGTAATGTTATCACGTTGTATCGTGTGTTGTAATGTTATCTAGTTGTATCGTCTACTGCTGTAATGTTATCTACTTGTATCGTCTGCTGTAATGTTATCACGTTTCATCGTCTGCTGTAATGTTATCACGTTGTATCGTCTACTGTAATGTTATCACGTTGTATCGTCTGCTGTAATGTTATCACGTTGTATCGTCTGCTGTAATGTTATCACGTTGTATCGTCTGCTGTAATGTTATCACGTTGTATCGTCTGCTGTAATGTTATCACTTTGTATCGTCTGCTGTAATGTTATCACGTTGTATCGTCTGCTGTAATGTTATCACGTTGTATCGTCTGCTGTAATGTTATCACGTTGTCTCGTCTGCTGTAATGTTATCACGTTGTCTCGTCTGCTGTAATGTTTTCACGTTGTATCGTCTGCTGTAAGGTTATCACGTTGTCTCGTCTGCTGTAATGTTATCACGTTGTCTCGTCTGCTGTAATGTTATCTAGTTGTATCGTCTGCTGTAATGTTATCTAGTTGTATCGTCTGCTGTAATGTTATCACTTTGTATCGTCTGCTGTAATGTTAATGTTATCACTTTGTATCGTCTGTAATATTATCTGTAATGTTATATTGTCTGCTGTAATGTTATCTTGTATCGTCTGCTGTTGTTATCACTTTGTATCGTCTGCTGTAATATTATCTCGTTGTATCGTGTGCTGTAATGTTATCTACTTGTATCGTCTGCTGTAATGTTATCACTTTGTATCGTCTGCTGTAATGTTATCACGTTGTATCGTGTGCTGTAATGTTATCTACTTGTATCGTCTGCTGTAATGTTATCACTTTGTATCGTCTGCTGTAATGTTATCACGTTGTATCGTCTGCTGTAATGTTATCACGTTGTATCGTCTGCTGTAATGTTATCACGTTGTATCGTCTGCTGTAATGTTATCACTTTGTATCGTCTACTGCTGTAATGTTATCACGTTGTATAGTCTGTTGTAATGTTATCACGTTGTATCGTCTGCTGTAATGTTATCTAGTTGTATCGTCTGCTGTAATGTTATCACGTTGTATCGTCTGCTGTAATGTTATCTAGTTGTATCGTCTGCTGTAATGTTATCTAGTTGTATCGTCTGCTGTAATGTTATCACGTTGTATCGTCTGCTGTAATGTTATCACGTTGTATCGTCTGCTGTAATGTTATCTAGTTGTATCGTCTGCTGTAATGTTATCACGTTGTATCGTCTGCTGTAATGTTATCACGTTGTATCGTCTGCTGTAATGTTATCTACCTGTATCGTCTGTTGTAATGTTTTCACGTTGTATCGTCTGCTGTAATGTTATCACGTTGTATCGTCTGCTGTAATGTTATCACGTTGTATCGTCTGCTGTAATGTTATCATGTTGTATCGTCTGCTGTAATGTTATCACGTTGTATCGTCTACTGCTGTAATGTTATCACGTTGTATAGTCTGCTGTAATGTTATCACGTTGTATCGTCTACTGCTGTAATGTTATCACGTTGTATCGTCTGCTGTAATGTTATCACGTTGTATCGTCTGCTGTAATATTATCACGTTGTATCGTCTGCTGTAATGTTATCACGTTGTATCGTCTGCTGCTTTAATGTTATCTAGTTGTAACGTCTGCTGTACTGTTTTCACGTTGTATCGTCTGCTTGATGTTATCTCGTTGTATCGTCTGCTGTAATGTTATCACTTTGTATCGTCTCCTGTAATGTTATCTAGTTATATCGTCTCCTGTAATGTTATCTAGCTGTATCGTCTCCTGTATTGTTATCTAGTTGTATCGTCTGCTGTAATGTTATCACGTTGTATCGTCTGCTGTAATGTTATCACGTTGTATCGTCTGCTGTAATGTTATCACGTTGTATCGTCTGCTGTAATGTTATCTAGTTGTCTCGTCTGCTGTAATGTTGTAACGTCTCCTCTGATGTTGTATCGTCTGATGCAAGGTTGTATCGTCTGCTGTTATGTTGTATCGTTTGTTATAATATTCTATCATCTGCTGTAACGTACCGTATGAGGTTATGTTGTGTCATCGGCTGTGATGTAACATCGTTTGATCATCAATTTTAACCAATGAACTGGTGTAAAAGTGTATCTCTGAGTTATTTTTGCCGTGTTCTGTCTGCTGCAAGGTTATCTTTTTGTTCCTTGTTATTTTGTTTTAAAAAACAAAGACATAAGAAAAAAGACAACACACACACACACACACACCCACACACACACCCACACACACACACACACACACACACACACACACACACACACACACACACACACACACACACACACACACACACACACACACACACACACACACACACACACACACACACACACACACACACACACACACACACACACACACACACACACACACACACACACACACACACACACACACACACACTCACACTCACACACACACACACACACACACACACACACACACACACACACACACACACACACACACACACACACACACACATACACACACACACACACACACACACACACACACACACACACACACACACACACACTCACCCACACACACACACACACACACACACACACACACACACACACACACACACACACACACACACACACACACACACACACACACACACACACACACACACATCTGAAAAAAAAACATCCATCATCAACACAAACAATACCGTCGACCATAACAACAAGTTATTGTGAGATCGCTTAATACGAGAGCCAACACTTGTTGCCAAAACCCAGATTTTTTGAACATGAAATATTGTTAAACCCAAAACAACAAAAAAACAAAAAAACAAGTTTTGCAAACAGTTTAATGACAACGACGTTTATCCGTGGTGATGTCCCTGAAACCAAACAAAGATAAATATGTTAAGTAATGGACCTTTACCCTCAGAAATTTGAAAAGTCAGTTTCAACAAAGGAAACGATAAAATAAAATCGTTTTAATTTTTTGAATACGATTGAGGTAATAAGGGGTATATGGATATGTGTTCGGAAGAGATTGCGTGGTCAGGAGAGAGTGCGTGATAAGAGAGTGCGTGTATGGTTTCGGAAATGATTTTGAGGAGACGCTTCGCAAGTATGATTGAATGTCCAGTTCACTTTTCATTCACATTGAATCAAATCAACATAATAGCCATGTTTTTAAATTCACCCATCGCCAAAAGGCCAAGTGTGACGTCACATATTCCACGTTTCGGCTGTTTAATTACCAAATTTACTCAATCGTATGTGACAGGGATATTGGCTTAATATAACCGGATACTTAATTAATATTGGTCAAAATGTCAAAATATACTGGCAAAAGTGCCTGTGGCAATGTCTCAATGAGACCCACAGGATTTGTCAGTAGGTCTGGTGCAAATAAACATCCTAAAATTACATACAGAAAGCACCTGCTTGGTTAAATACTACATTAAGCTACATACGCTTGTGCAAGCACAAAACCCGTCGAAACAGTGTTCGCTGTCTTCTTCACAGTGTTCGATACCTTTACAGTCTCTCTGTACTTTGCAGGCTGTTAAACAAAATAGCCAAAATTTAATTGTTTTTTAAAGCGTTCCACTGTATCCTAATATGGCTTAACGTTATATATGGCTTTTAAAAAATGCATACAGTTGAAATCCAACGATTCTCAGTTAGTGTATAATATCGTTATTCATTTAAACCAAACACAATTTACCAAGAATTTAAGTTATAGTGTCACTTTTGATGGCCGGTAATTTTATTTAGTCTAGGGATAATCACAAAAAATATCTTTAAAAAATGTCAAAATTAGTGGGCAATAAAAAAAAGTATACTTTAAATGTGATGGTTTTAAGACTTATTCAGACTTACAGGATCCTACATGGGGCCTATGGTGACTGGGTGCAGTCGTGGCGCTTGTGTCATGTGATCGGCAATCGCATGCATTGTGGATACAAGCCCAGTGGTGTCCTTGATCTTCGCAGGTATTATGACCACAGTCTTCGGCAATTACACAATGGGTTGCCCTTCTTACAGCAGCTTGGCAAAAAGCTACAACAAAACGTCTTTAATTTATTTTCATTCTTGAACTCGTACTACTTGTGATAATGTTTAATGGTGTATATGAATATTCATTTTGTAACTGATCGGTACCACATTGATAACCATATGGGAGGTCTGTCGCATGTTGTTAACATTTGGGTGTGAAGTGTCTCATCCAAGGACATCCATGACATCACAGGACGGTCCGTCGGCTCGTTTTCAAGACACACAATTACCGCCGCAAGTAGGAAATGACCAAATCATGCACCTACGTGTACGATCTTAACTGGAAGTATGTTTTTTCGCTTCGATAAAATATACATCAAATGTAAAGAAGATATATCACAAGTTTGATAGAATATGCATGTCTTTCACGAGTGAAACATAAATATATGTCACACGAATGAAATATGTGTGATACTTAACGTTATTTTTTTTTTTACAAAAATAATTTTTAAAAAAATAATAAAGAAATCCTGTCTAAATTAAAGTAAAGCGATGTTAGAAATGTCATTCTATTTTTAGTAAAGTGTTAACGTATTTCAGATCTAAGCATTATGGCGGTAAAATGTGTGTTGTCGTGATACATGGTACAAAGATCAAGTTATCACAACGTTTATCACGACCAGTCGACTTAACAATACGTCTTAATACAATATTATGACGACTACGGGACTTAATAGTCTTTTCACGATATTATCACGATTAGTCAACTTAATAATAAGTCTTAACACGATATTATCATGACAAGTCGACCTAATAGCACACCTTTACATGATATTATGACGACTACGCGACTCAATAATGGTCTTATCACGATATTATCACGATTAGCCAACTTAATGATAAGTCTTAACACGATATGATCGTGACAAGTCGACCTAATAGCACACCTTTACATGATAACTACGTATCAATAATGGTCTTATCACGATATTATCACGATTAGCCAACTTAATGATAAGTCTTAACACGATATGATCGTGACAAGTCGACCTAATAGCACACCTTTACATGATATTATGACGACTACGCGACTCAATAATGGTCTTATCACGATATTATCACGATTAGCCAACTTAATGATAAGTCTTAACACGATATGATCGTGACAAGTCGACTTGATAATAAGTATCACGTCTTACGTTGCTGTCGTCATGTGTAAAACAAATTTTGAATGAAATTTGAGAAAACTATTTTCATAAGTTACACAAGTCTACAACATTCACCTGAGCACAAAGCAATTTTGTTATGTTTGTTACGTAAAGTAAAATAGGAATATCAAACGTGAAGTATGAATGATAATATACAATGTCATAATCTCAAAATGATGAGGTCAAATATAAGTTCACAATGTTTAATGTTGCGTCATATAGGCCATATGTAGGAAAATACATCAAAATCATGATGTACGAGGAAGCAAGTCTTGGCAAGAAATATGCATGTTATGGCAAATTCGAGAGAGTAGGCCATAAATACGAAATCGTAAGTCGTAATTACAAGAGCATATGTCGGGGTTTTTTTCAAGGGATTACATGTAAATACATAATAGTAAGTTAATATTACGAGATAGTCATGATTTTGAGATAATCAACCGATACAACACCATCAACCCTGTTCTACTCTGTAGAAACATCACATGTAGTCTCAACAGCTTTATGTTCATGATCAAATAAATACTCACCCAAAGCAACACAAACCAGAAACAACGAAAGTAGGACTCGCATGTTGTCGACCTGACAATTAAATGACCACAATATATTCAGCGGGAATACCTGTACTGATATAACAACCGATTTAATGACTACTGAACACGAATGTGACATATGGTTGTTTCCCAGATTGACTTATCTGCACCATCGACTGTTAGAGGTCACCTCTGTTACTAGTTTCTAGTTCTGGTAAGTTCTAATGTCATATTGAGGTGAGTGCCTAAGAAAACATCGCAGAATGAACGATAACAGAATGTAGTGTATAGTGTCGTCTTCGATTACTTCATTGAACTCCGTACTCCCTTCTTGTCGCTCAGCATTCAGTAATGGTGAGTCTGTTGTCTGTATAATGGGTTAGGATGCGGTGTCATTCTTCTCGTGTCTGGTTATAACATTTCAGTGTGACGACACTACATTACGTCAGTGTATGTCGACACCCTTCATTATGTTCCTAGCTGTTGTGAGAACGTAAAAACCCTAAAAATCAATGAAAACCAGAGACGAATCCATTTTTCTAGGTCCTGATGTCGACATTATGTACGTGTACGATACCGACTTTCAGCTTTGACCACTACACGCATCTTATACAATCCGTGTCGGTACGTGTCTTTTTCTTAATAAAGCTAAAAATGTATGTTACGAGTTGTGTCCTGACCAAATATGATACAGGATACATAATGACAGATACCACGTGTGGTACATGATATATTATGACAGATACCACGTGTGGTACATGATACAATATGACAGATACCACGTGTGGTACATGATATACTGAAAGGATAAAGAAACACAGGGTAATATTTATTCCGATATTTTGAAAACGCGTTCTCTAAATAAAGTGAAACTTTGTGGATTGAGTAATTAGGTCATATTACACCTTGTCATGTATCGAAAATTTAGTCGCGGTACAGTGCGCAGCTCTGGTAAATGGAGGAAGGAAAAAACAAGAATCGCGTGCATCGTGTTGTTCTGGTCTCATGCAGCGTTGGTCAAGTCACTCTTCGTTAGTCTTTATACAGACCAACCGCTTCCCTAAAATTAATTGAGAATTTGATTCGTTTTAAGAATGGCACGACTCACAGAAGTTCAGAGGGGTCAGGCCATTCAGATGCTGATGCAAGGACAGATGCAAAATCAGGTTGCTAGGTACTTTGGTGTTAATGTTTCCACCATAGAACGTCTTGTAAGACGTCTTCGGGAAACTGGGCGATTGACCGTCGTGGCGAACGTTTTACGGACGCTTACGTTGTAGAGAGGGATAGGTTTGGGGGCGGTTCAGTAATGGTGTGGGGAGGAATCTCACACGGGTTAAAATCACAATTGGTTGTTACTGATGGCAATTTAACAGCAGCTAAGTATAGAGATGAGATCATCCGACCCCATGTTATCCCTTTCTTACAGCAGCATAATCTAACCCTCCAGCAGGATAATGCTAGGCCCAACGTAGCAAGGATTTGCCAAGTCTTTCTGGCCAACAACAACATTCAACCACTAGATTGGCCGCCATATAGCCCTGATTTGACCCCGATCGAGCATCTTTGGGACCAGTTGAAAAGACAGGTTCGAAAGCGCCAGCCACCCCCTGCTACTCGAGAGCAGTTGACCAGAGCTCTGATTTGAAGAGTGGGACAACATTCCCATAAGACGAATTAACGCTCTCATGAACTCTATGACCAGAAGAATAAGGGCCGTGACCACAGCAAACGGCGGACACACAAGATATTGATGACTCAGTTCAATTTCAATTTCAAAATCCTATGGGTCCATTCAATTTAATCATTAGTACCTCTAAACCAATTGTCAGATGCAAAATACCGACTTTGGAAATTTTTAAGCTTTAATTTATCTGTAAGTATACAAAATTTCGTTTTAAATGAAGCTCGTTATCATACTTAATTTCTGGTTTAAAGTTCACCCTGCGTTTCTTTATCCTTTTAGTATACATTATGACAGATACCACGTGTGGTACATGATACAGTATGACAGATGCCACGTGTGGTACACGATACATTATGACAGATACCACGTGTGGTACATGATACAGTATGACAGATACCACGCGTGGTACACGATACATTATGACAGATACCACGTGTGGTACATGATACATTATGACAGATACCACGCGTGGTACACGATACATTATGACAGATACCACGTGTGGTACATGATACATTATGACAGATACCACGCGTGGTACACGATACATTATGACAGATACCACGTGTGGTACACTATACATTATGACAGATACCACGTGTGGTACATGATACAGTATGACAGATAACACGTGTGGTTCACGATACATTATGACAGATGCGACGCGTGGTACATGATACATTATGACAGATACCACGTGTGGTACATGATACATTATGACAGATAACACGTGTGGTACACGATACATTATGACAGAAACCACGTGTGGTACACGATATATTATGACAGATACCACGTGTGGTACAGGATACATTAAGACAGATACCACGTGTGGTACATGATACAGTATGACAGATGCGACGCGTGGTACATGATACATTATGACAGATACCACGTGTGGTACATGATACATTATGACAGATAACACGTGTGGTACACGATACATTATGACAGAAACCACGTGTGGTACACGATATATTATGACAGATACCACGTGTGGTACATGATACAGTATGACAGATACCACGTGTGGTACATGATACAGTATGACAGATGCGACGTGTGCTACACGATACATTATGACAGATACCACGTGTGGTACAGGATACATTATGACAGATACCACGTGTGGTACATGATACATTATGACAGATACCACGTGTGGTACACGATACATTATGTCAGATACCACGTGTGGTAGATGATACATTATCATTAGTATCACGATACCACGAATACAGGATACAGATTTTGACGTACTCTCATGCTATTGTTGCGAATTCTGACCTTTTAAATCGTTGAAATTTCAAAATTTTGGTCGGGAAGGATTGACCCTCATTTTGTCTCGTGATATGTGAGGATCAGTAAAATTGTGTTTTATATTCACATAACCATGGCCACATTGCATGACCCTTTCTGGGCCAATCAAGTTTGGGTCTAATGTCGCTTGCTTGAAATTCTGAATTACACCGAATACTCAAGCTGTAAATTGGATCTGAAGTCGGCGACATGGCTTCCGGGTGTAGAATTGGAAAATTAATGAGATCTTGATAAAACGGCAGATATATGTTGCCCAGTTCGACATTGCATATATTGATGGAAGATTTATTAGTAAAATGATTTGGTAGATTCTGAATGATACTTTTTTATATTATTATTTTTATTTTATGTCCGTGTCACACATTTTTACTATTCATGTAAAGATGTTTGTTTTCATTAGATCTTAATAAGATAGGTATATGATTTACCGCAGTCGATAGCGCGTTGGCGAAGCCCATATGAAGATCTGAGGTGCGTTGTTCGACGCAACCTGCCAGATGGGGATAGCGTTAATCCGGAAGCTTAGAAACTGACCGGTTTCTTCTATCATAATAGATTAAGTAACAAGACAGTTTATCCCGATCTCTTTAGTCAAGCTGCATCCGACGGTCCTCCCGTATGTCCATCAGTGAAGTGTTCATCAACCTCAAAATTACTATATTTGTTGAGAGGGCGGTGTCTTTTTAATATCAATCTAGTGATTCATATCTACGACAAACATTTCATTGGCCACTGATGAGGGCGTGATACATTTGCTTATCCTTGGGAGGGAAATAATTCTTCTTTTTGTACTGTTGCAGGAGTATTCTCTACTTTCGGGATACTATTTTTCAAGTTTAACACTTTGAAAAGTTTAATGGTTTAATTTGATAACACCACTCTCTGATTGAGTTAACTCTGTCCACATGTCACGACGGTGAACGACTATATCAGTCTCCAGTCTGGCGCACATTACCCATTGCCATTTTAACATCGCGAATTGTTTAGTGATTCTCTACTGCCACACCTCGTCTTAAAATTGTGAAGTCACGTTTGTTTAGGGTTACCTTTTCACCTTCCGCAGCGGAAAGGATTATTGACGTAATGCAGTACATTATAAAAACACTTAAATCCACGACCAACACCGATCAAATAGAAAATTCGGTAATTAGGTCATTGACAATGTTACACAAGTATTTAGAAATTTTAAAAATTAAAACGATTTTCATTTTTATTTCAATCAGAGTAGTGTAATGTCACTTTCCCAACAACGTTAGCAATATTGAAACCCCTGTGTGGTGAATATATCTATCACTTGTCGATATCTTATATGAAAATCATGATATTGGAAACGGAAACTTTGGAAACTCGAGGACAAGTTATTTCCTTGAGGGGGAGTATGTAACTGCATTGGTAATCCTATGTCACGCATACTACAATAAACTTCTAATTTTACTAAACGGAAAAGCGATAAAACAAAAAGGTTCCTTAACCGTATAATGGTTACAAACACCTATCTAAAAATCAAATACTCAACTTTCAAGCTGGCGTGCCAGTCCCCAAAGAAATTGTATCCATGGAACAATGATGAGTTAATGTGACAGCAAACTTTGTACAAAAGCCACGCAAGTAATATCAGCATTTAATACAAATTTAGAGTAGGATACAGTAGAGTCTAACAATGAATTAAACTTTATCATCCAGCTGTTTTCGTATTCTAAGGTTCATCAGTGATGCTCGGGAACTTAATTTTGAAGCCTAGAAGACGACTGAGAAAAATTCTGAAAAATCGAAAGAAAATTAAAGATCTACACAAGGAGGTACATTAGCCCCATAGATCAATCAATTTTGTATTTTTTTTTATATATCAGATACTTTTAGATCAACATCAAGTATATATGTATAGAAAACGAAGACAAAAGCTTGACAACTCAATGTCTAAAAAAGACTTGGTTTCAAATAGCTTGCAGATATACAAAATAGCAATCAATGTTGAAAATACAAAGTAAAACATGTAACTCATTTAAACGATGCGCAAAGGCATCAAAGAGTAGATTTATACAGGAAACGATGACACTCCGAACCAAGCTTTAACGAACATGCCTGATGGCATAAAAAGTTCGAAAATGCATAGGTGTCAAGTTTATTCATCTGTGTAGTGGTTGGATGTGCACGTCAAAAACGGAGATGTAATATCTACACATGTTTTAAAATTAATTTACAACAAAAAAAAGCCGAAGACATTCTGCAGTAACACCCGTAGGCTTCAACAACACTTTAGACCAATAAAGCACGCACAAGTCCTACAAATACGAAACGATTGTATAATCTAATTTGTTTTATGGTATTTAATACTAAATTTGGACCGAAAGGCAATATCTACTTGTGTGTCATTCGTACAGTAATTTCTAGTGATCACCAACAAAAAGATGAACTAATGAGAATGATATCACCAATGTAAAAAGACATGTTCAAACTTTCGGTGGGTAGTATGATGGAATCTATCGCATTCGTCTGTATAATTATCTAAAAGGTGTGTACTGCGCTGTAAACGAAATGAGCCGGCAATCAAATTGGGCTGTTCATACGGCTAGAAGGCATAGACAAATCTAATTATCTGTACTATCTCAAATATTCCCTGGTTTTGCCTGGTATTTGGTCTCTAATTTGTTGCCTTAGCATTTTCCTCACAGTGTAGAATTCAACTGTCGATTAAAATAAATACTGAAATATGATTGACGTTGTTTCGTTTTAAAAATTGAAATCATTCATCACATGTGAATCCATTAACATCAAACAAAATGGCCATAATAACAAAATGCTTCGAGAACTAACGATTAATTTGCGTCAGAATCGTGCCTTATTCCCTGATAAATGAACGTGTCTTTACATTTTTTTTTTCTCTATAGGTGTATAAAAACCGAAGGACACAGTTCACAAGAAAAATCCGATGTATAAAGGGAAAAGAGCGTTAAATCAAGAGAAAACTAACATTTCGAGTGAAGACATATTGTGGTTTATAGACTGTTTACAATGGTTTTATATGGTGGCTGTCAAGGACACCTCAGAAGACATATATTTGTCCTGAATACATTATCTGCATTCTTTATTCTTGTTAACAATGCAGCATTATTTCGGTCTTTTTAATTTCTTCATCACATGTTTAATAGCAATGAGATATGCTTTCGTGACACGAGTTAGAAATATTATCTTTGGAAAATAACCGGAACGTAAACCGAGAAACTGCATACAAAATGCATGCGATCTGCCATTAACATCTCGGTCGCTGGGGCTTATCGCAAAACGGACTGAGAACGTCCGAACAAACCTACCAATTGGTTGAAAAAGAGGACCTACAGACTATCCCTTAATGTATTCAACTGTAAATAAGATCAAACTGAAACTCTTTAATTGATATAAAAAAATGAACGGAAACAACAAAGAAGAAAACCAACATGTCATCAGAAGTTCAATTCTAAAGAAACTAAGGCTAAATACGTCTTTACAACGAGACATTTGCAGAAGTACAAGAAGAACAAGACCAGGTGTTTCAAGAGAGAAAGCCTCTTCTGTTTCCTCGATGACATCCGCTGTGCTTAATCTTCGTTAACCCAGTTAAGTCACGTTATTGTCCAAAGAACAAGGGAGATAATACCGGACCTTTTATCGTATATAAGAAAAAGATGTTTGGTAATTATAATCATTATAAAAGCCTCCCCATACTATTCATCCTTCTGCTTGTAAATCTTTCCCGAACTATTCACCCTTCTGTTTGTAAAGCGTCCCTATATTCATCCTTCTGCTTGTAAAGTTTACAAACGAAAAAGCAAGTCAAACGTGAAAAATGACAAATAAAAAATAAAAAAAACAATAATTGACATTAGCAAAGCTTAAAGTACTAGCGTAATAGGAAAGCGTATTGAAAAATACCTTTCACCATGTGGGACTCAAACTAGTTCTACCTCAAGCACCACGCTACCACTCGACGAAAGGAAGGGTAGTTAGACGACATGTCCTCGCAATTTTTACAATACTATTTCTTTCACAAACTCGTCGACCCTGAACACAATGACAACCAAGGTTCAAGATCTCCAACACCATCGATACTCCATTGGTTACGCTCACTATCGCTCTCTCCACCCTTAGAACATTTCATGGCAATATTGAAGGTTCCATGTGTGATACTTTGTGGCTAAGACGAGAAGACAAGTTTGATCCTTTGATATACATGGCACAAAACTCATGGACACCTGACAGTAAGTTGTGTTGGCTTTGAAGCTTTATGATGTCGCTCCTTTGTGATCTTCAAAGGAGTGTATCAGTCTGTGTTTTCTATCCTGAATCCCACTCTTGACGATTCAAATCACTTCGCTTGTGCCGTCAATTTTGTCATGAAACGTGTCCGGGATGCAGAGGGTGAAAGTGAACTCCTTGAGTATGATGGAGGTACCTTCAAGGAAAAAATCTCCGGTAGAATTCTACACTTGTATAAAAATGCTCTTCATAAATGTGGACAAAAAATAAAAGCTAAGTTGATGTATATATTAGTGTTGATATGATAACACGTTTCCGTATGAATTTGGCTCTTTTTCTGATTCATGAATTTCGATGGCTGGCAAAATGGACGTAATTAGTTTGACTAGAATGTATTTCATTGTATCGAATTTCTATTGAAAGCGACGCCCACTTGTGTCTTTTGTACTCTCAATGGACTGAATTCTCTGTCTTAGTATAAATATCCAGCATATTGAGTTTATGACTACTAAACTGACACCAAGAGGGAAAACAAGATAAAAATACCGTCATGTCAGAAGTATCATAATCCAAATTCAAATTTAATTTATCAGAGGCAAAATAAGAACAAAGAATAACAAAATAAATAAATAAGTACAAAGACAGACCAAGGTGGGAGGGGGAGGGGGATAAGGGAGGGTTTTACTTTTCATTAATCACACCCGTCATGCAAAAACCTTGGTCAATATAAGTAACTCGACTGATGAAAAAATGAAAAATTCATGAAAAACGTTTTTACTTTACTTTTTCGAACTGTAAATCATTTTATCGGCATGGCATTTAAATGTCAATGTTATTAATATATCGGCTTATCCTGGGGGTTGTTTTTTATAGAAAATCGTTTATTGTCCTTGTAGGTTTAGTTCCAAAAATATAACATATATCCCCTCTGACACCATTATTTACTCAAATAAAACCTGTTTATGTTATTCAAGGGATCACATAAAAAGTGGTCTTTATCGCCAAGGGTCATGAACAGAAAGGTACTTGTTACATAAAGATGTCCATTCTCACAGGTTGGACTGTACTGACTTATGAACTGCAATACTTCTGCATAAAAAATCGATATGATTTTGTATAGAAAAACGTGGAGAGGGATCACATGGATGGTTGAAGGTTGATTCCTCATAGCTTATAACGTTATATCATCATCCTGACAATTTGTTAAAACAAAAGAAGTTACCTTCCTTTATCTAATATACCTCGTGTGTCTAAAATTAGTACAGTATTCACGAGAGAATGGGACTTCTTTTAAACTGCAAAATTACAATTGCATCGAAACCTGAGCGTGCTTATACATTTCTGTAACAAGTAAACGTTGCCTAGGGTAGTTTTGATTATGTCGCTGTATTAATCGAGAAAATCAAATCAAGTACAAAGCTATATTGGAAGTAACCAAATATTGAAAAGGGGGGTCGTTTGAAACATCCGCCAGATTTGTTTTTTCGTTGACCTCATGTTGTACTGTCATTGACATCTTATTGGTCTAATTGGTTGTTATTGGTTGCAGAAATCACACATCAGTTGGTATGTCACACAAATATAGCAATGCAATTTTCAAAGCGAGCAGGTGGTTTCTTGAAAACAAACATATAGTGACAGAATCACAAAATTAGACGCCGTGAGGAAGTAACACCGTGATATCCAAGGAAGGCAGACTTAAAACTTGGCAAAACGTAGTGATTTATATTTCTGAACAACGGGGAAATGAAACGAATGCATTATCAGGGAAGACCATTTCAGAGTAGATCTGTTCATATAGTGCAAATCGATTTTGGTGATCCTCAGCACACGATTTCTTGAAATATATGTTATAAAGCATTAATATACAGCTCCAAATAACACACAATATATAACATAATTGATGACACATTGGAAAAACCTGTTGGGTTCGATTTTGCGGGATAAAGAAAGTCTCTGTTCTTTAACAACGAACTTTCGCACAAGAACACAATATCTGTTATACAACAATTAAGAGGTGTAGATATTTATGTACTTAAGAGAAAAAAGCAAGGAAGAAAGTAACCACATGTCATTTGAATCATAATCCAAATTCGAATTCAATTAATCTAGGGCAACATATTAACAAAAGGGAGATTTACACGGAAACTAAAAAAAGGAAAAGAAATTACAAGAACAAGACCAGGCCCCACTTGTATAAAATATCTCAACTTGAGATTTCCTCAAGTCGATATTTTCCTCAGCTGATATCTCCTTGAAAATATCTTGTATGAAAATTCCTCAAGGAATTTCAGGACATCCTAGCCGATGACTTCCTCCTGTTCCTTGAGAAAATTTTATACAAGCCGTTTTTGAGGAGATATCAGCTGAGGAAAATCTCGACTTGAGGAAATCTCTATTTGAGATTTTTTTTATACAAGTGGAGCCTGGTGTTTAGGAAAGATCTTTTTTTTCATTAACGTGATACCTGTCACAGAACATTGAAGGGATTTACATATATATGTGTTGAAGATGTTTAGCGTTATCTGGAGAGCACACCAAAATTAAGCTATGAAGCGTATGCTTATCTCTCAATGCTTATTAGCTATTGAAATTGAACATCAAAATACATAAACATTTTAACACGCCTTGTTTATGTCTATATTAATTTGTATTATTCCCGTTGACATGGGGTAAATGAAAAATGTACTATGGCAGTGAGCCCGAAATCTTCGCAAACTAGCAAGTAAAGAAAAATAAATCTATGCCCACTGATAATTTTTATTTAGGTATTTTTTCATTATCAAAATGTCAATATTACGGAATTCTGAAACGTCTTTAAAATTTTTCATTTTTGTGAACCTTGAGCAAATATTAAAACCTCGAGACCAGTTTCATAGAATTTCTTATCAAGCATTACATATTGAGACAGGTTTTCAATTTGGAGGACAAAATCAAACAGAGGCCGAATGTTGTTGCGCTATTCTCAATTCATGACGGGTCTCTGAGTAAAAAAAAAATGACAATGTATTTTCTTACTAATACTTCTCGTCGGTTAAATGCAGAGAGTCTGCTGTAAAGGCATGTCATCACAAGGTTGTATACAAGCAGAAGGAAACGAGATTAGTATTGAATGAATATAAGGAATCCCTACTTAGACACTTTCCCGAGTCCATTAATCATTTAATACGTCTGGATGACTTCACTGAAAAACCTGTTACAGTCAACATCTTTTAAACGTTACACAACGTGAATATTGATCACGGGGATCTGAACGGAATCAATGGGCTAGTTAAAGTGTAAATGGGCCTATTTATATCATACAAATCTAGACAATAACATCGGCTTACAACAAAATTCGACGCCAGTATGACAGATATACACGACAGCTCAGTTTCTGAATCTAATCCATCATTACATGACAACGTTTTTCGTGGGTTGGTGAACCTGTTTTTATCGATTATATCTTGGAATGGATCGGGAAACCTTTGGGGAGTGTTTTCAGTCTGGATACACATGTAAGCATGGCGTGTTGAAAATTACGAAAATCTTCAAATCATTCCGTGCACTTTCTGATCAGAAATTTGTTTCGACCTATCCTTGGCCTTCTAGGTTCCAACACTTCAGCTGCCTAGCATCACTGACCAGTACCTGAAGAGCTAGACCGATGCATCACTCAGCTTTATTTCATCTTATTCTAAATTTGTTCTCAAAAGTGCTATACTCTTGTGTGTCTGTAGTGCAATCCTCCAAAACCTGGTACATTTTACGTCAAACAAGAAACACTCGATATCAATTTTGATTGAAGTCTAATAAATGCGTACGTTGTCTAATCACACATGAAAATGACTTTTTTTAATGCAGTTATCCTTTACGCTACTTAATTACAAAAACAATTAGTTTTGACAATCATAAACAAATATAAAATTTATTTTTCATCAATTGCCATACAAGCTATCAATTTATATTTATCACTCTTACTAGTCCGGAAAGAATCCGGAATACTCTGGGAAAACTCTGGGAAAACTCGCGTGGTCGAGCAGGTGAAGCCATACGTTTTCGTGTCCGTTCCAGGAATCGAGCCCTGGACGGCTGGGTGAAAGGCGAGTGGGTTACCACTGTGTCACATGACCATCCGAAGAGTTTTGACCGTCCTTTGTTTTTATTCTTTTTCCAAACATGATGCTCTTTAAAACAACATAAGCCTACTGATGTTACATGTTGCTATCTATGACACATATTTTTGCTAATTTAATGCTTCCACTTTTCATAAAAAACGAATATGAGTGTGAGGAGTACAGAACCGTATTCCGGTCACGTTGTGTTTTCTTTTATCTCGAAATTTCGAGATAGCAATCCGAAATTTTGAGTTAGTAAGTCGAAATTTCGTGTTATTGATAACAACTCGAAATTTCGACTTACTAACTCAAAATTTCTGATTATTAACTCGAAATTTCGAGTTACTAACTCAAAATTTCGAGTTGCTATCTCGAAATTTCGGGTTAATATCTCAAAATTTCGGATTACTAACCCGAAATTTCGAGTTGAAATAAAACACAACGTGACCGGAATACGCTTCCGTAGAGAACGGACCCCTTTCATCATATTTTAATGTATCTCTCTTATGTGTGTTTTTTTTCGTGGTACATTAAGAGAAATTTACAAATCAACACTTTATATTTTGAATCCATATTAAATCTCGAAGCATTTCTCGTCAGTGTCATCACACATCCATCCTCCTTCACAGTCTTCCTTATCATCAATATTTTATTTCCATCCACAGCGCTCTTGATGGGTTATTGGCACGTGTTTTTTGTCAGGTTTTATATCTCAATTTTGTCTGGTAGACAACATTTAAAGTCGTAAAAGTAAAAATACTACTAACATTCAGCTCGTATAACTGTAATAAATCAAACACATTTCAGGAAGTTGTTTTTGTACCGGATTTTTTTTTCAAGTGTTCGGATATGTCTCCTAAATTGTCTCGGCTATATGTTATAAACAAATATCGATATATCTTACGAGCTAGGGATTAATAAATTCCATTGCTTTATAACAGCATGGTATGTAAAAATAAACAATGACAATTGTCTCATTGTATAACACCTTCATATGTTATAAACAATTAACAGATAGTTAGGTAAGTGATAAACAGCGGTTTCTCGATAGCCCCAGTTTAAACAGTTTGGTGCGAGATAAAGAATAATTTCTCGATAACTGCAGTTTGATAGTTTGGCGCAAGATAAATATAGTTTCCCGATAGGCTCAGTTTTCATTGCTTTCTAAGTGATAAAGAATGGCTTCTCAATAGCCCCAGTTTAAATAGTTTGGTGCGAGATAAAGAATAATTTCTTGAGAGCCCCAGTTTTGGTTGTTAGGCACATGATAAAGGATGGTTTCGCGATAGCCTCCGTTGTGATAGTTTTGACCAAAAGACCATTGATGATATGTTGCCTTAATGAGTGTGAGATGGATTCGTCTCAGTCGAACCTGTCTGCCATTCTGTAATAAAATCTCATTAGAAGAGAAAGAGCGTAATATTGCAGAATATCAGCCCTCCCAGTGGGATCTTCGCGTCCACCATTGTTTGATCTTCATTTGCTCTGTAAAAGATCGATATTTCTCCATTGTTTTCTCTTTTTCGTTGTATTTGTTTTTTAGTTATGAAAAATTTGAGAATCCCCCTTAAGTTATGGCAATTAATAATCTTCAAATAAAACTAGGTATAGAGCGGATCCTACGCATGAGGTTTTTAAAAAATCGACCCAAGAAATGGCAATGATAAACTATCATTTTCAAAATCCAAGATGGCCGCTTACCTTCTAGCTGACTCAAAATTAAAAGGGCACAACTAGGGACCAAAAGATACGTACTTATGAAATTTGAAACATATTAAAGAAATTGCCTAGATAAAGCTCTGACAATCTTCATTGTCAAAATTCAAGATGGCCACCTGTTGGCCATGTTGTTTTTCTGATCAGTTCAAAAACAAAGTTACAACTAGAGACCAAGGGTCCCTACCTAAGATTTTTGAGAATTATCCATTTCAGTCCACTTCGGACTTACGCACGTTCGGACTACTGGATCTTTGGACTATTAGGCATTTGGTATGTGACATCTGAATTTGTTTGAAAACGACCAATGACGTCATTTTCTTGTTTATGAAGTTATACTGGTTATGGACACTAATACAATGACCGATCAAAAGAACTACTTTTCAATGTTTCAAGACCAACAATAAATTAATTCAACGAACATTTCCAATGATATCCGACAAACTTTCAATAGGGAAGAAAGAGACGATGAAAGCGCAAGTACGTACGGTAGGAAAACAGATCAGCCAGGCGAGACATAAAGACGATACTTTGCCGGCGGCAGTTATTTGATTAAATAATAGAATCATTTCAATTATTGTTACAAGGAATTCAAAGTTACGGCAGTCCTGTTAAGAGTTACATACCATATTCTAGTAACAGATTTATTTTCAAAATTGATTTATATAACACTGTTTACGAGAATGTGTAGAAGTTAAAGCACTGTTTATGGGAATATTTAAGAGTGAAGACACTGTTTATGGGAATGTGCAGAAGTGAAGACACTGTTTATAGGAAAGTGTAGAAGTAAAGACACTGTTTATGGGGATGTGTAGAAGTGAAGACACTGTATATGGGGATGTGTAGAAGTGAAGACACTGTTTATGGGAACGTGTAGAAGTGAAGACACTGTTTATGGGGATGTGTAGAAGTGAAGACACTGCTGATGGGTATGTGTAGAAGTGAAGACACTGTTTATGGGCATGTGTAGAAGTGAAGACACTGTTTATGGGGATATGTAGAAGTGAAGACATTGTATATGGGAATGTGTAGAAGTTAAGACACTGTTTATGGGGATATGTAGAAGAAAAGACACTGTTTATGGGAATGAGTAGAAGTGAAGACACTGTTTATGAGGATGTGTAGAAGTAACGACACTGTATATGGGAATGTGTAGACGTGCAGACACTGTTTATGGGAATGTGTAGAAGTGAAGACACTGTTTATGGGAATGTGTAGAAGTGAAGACATTGTTCATGATGAACTCGTCATGATGACAATGAAGTTTGATTAATCAGACGTGATGATGAAGATGAGGAAGGATTTGAGGTACTGTACGGAATGATTCGTGTTTCTTTTCAAACTGACATAGAAGATTGATTGTAATGATGATAGATGATGTGTCTGCTATGGTGGGTTTAACAAAAAGAAACTATTGATGTATTTTACTTAAAAAGGAAATGTGTCCGTAGAGAGAAATGAAGCCGAACACATTGGGAATGAGAATTATTGCGGCACTATTAGCGTCAAAATCAAAACAACATTTAAGATTTATTCTCACCGCCTAATACTAGAAGAATTACAAGTATTCAATTTAATCCAACGTTTAAAAAGATATATTTTCCCTAAGAATTTGTTAAACCGTTTGAATCAGACAAGTGAATGTGTTCTTTCTCAAAATAACATTTTTAAATATTTACAATTCAATTTAAAAGTAATTTCCATTTTCATGGTGATTGAAGTATTCTTCGTGCCAAACTTAGATTAGAGAACCTATAAAATCCCTTATAGCAATATTTCTCAACCCAATATCTATATAGTTTTAAATTACTATATTTTTTTATAATTATATGAAATTTACCATTCCAGAGAAAATGGCATGAAGCTGAATTTAATTTCGAGATTGATCTGATGGGCTTGCAAGTAAAGTAATTAATACATTAATGTTTAATGTTTTATAATATTGATTTTAGCTCCTGGATTTTAACTCCGCCCTTAAACATCGATAAATGCTTTAATTTAAAAAAAACTTTTTATCATTATGCATGCTGGAAATGTCATCAATCCTAATCCCATAAAAAGCAATCTCCATCAGAGTTGTTTGGAAGAATTTTATTCTGACAAGATTTTCTTTTAACAGTCCAAATGACTGGTAGAAATATTTGATTCAGCCGGTCAAAGAACATATATCCTAAAGCATGAACCAATAAGACGATAGAAGACGCTTACTTTTCTTGCTTCGGGTGCTCAACAGTTATTCAGAGGTAACAAGCGTTTGGATTATCATCACGTTGTCGCGTTGTTATATTCTTGTTGTTTACTGCGCAAAAGTCACACAAATGAATAGCAATATTTAAATACGACTTAAAGAGTAAATACTGAAGAGCAAAACGATAAAATTAAACCTATGATACAGCTGTTTCTTCTCTTTCTAAGACTCGTCAGTGATGATATGCCCCCTGGTAGTTGAAAACCAGAGCGCGATGTGTGATGCTTGAGACAAAGACATATTCGAGGCAAATTGTCTTCTCATGTGTATTCAAATAGTCATACATAAGCTGAATGGCGAGTCTTTTGTGACCAATTTGTGTTTAACGTACCATCATCCCCATTTAGCCGTGATTCTGGGATATATATTTTACTTGAACTTCAGGATCGATAAATTTTCTACTTTGTTTTATACGAGTGATATCTTAAATGGTCTAGATAGATCTATGCGGGTATGGAGACATTTCTATGACAACTGCTTCCTAATGGTGAGCCATATAAGCACTGTACTTTCATAGCGACACCTCTCGATAGACTTTGACATGCTTTATTTTCGTGTGCTAAAGTTAACATACTGGAAAGTTTCTTTTTTTCGAGAGTTATTTTTTTCTCTATTAGCATTTAGATCGAGTGGTTAAAACATTTTCCATCCTGTAGCCACAGCTGACCTGGTTATCCCATTCCATTTTTTATTCGCTTGTTTTTAGTACAACCTTCAATATTGTCAGCAGTAGATACTTCCGGTAGACTTTTGATCTTCGAGGTTTGCCGTGACAAAATATACACGTGCGCTTGATATTTCTCTAAGATATCCCAATGTTGAAAATTTGGAAATATTTTGAATTGTTGATCTTGAATTTGACATTTATTACGACCAACTTAGATCTTCCTCGGTCACCTACTAGTTTTCAACAATTCAGGCCCTTGACGTCATTGACGAGTCCAATTTTGTAGGGGGAAAAGGCAAAAATAAGCGACTGAATCCTGAATAACTTCTTTCGAGAAAAAACATAATATCCTATGTACAAATAGTTATGGTAACATGCGAGATATTGTGTAAACCAACCTAGAACATCAAGTTGTATGTAGTTTTAGAATAAGATATAAAACAGATTAACAGGTTAAATTTAACGTACTATTACGTTAGAAAACGCTCTGAAATCTTAAAGACTCACGCAACTAAATCAGCCTGTGACAGCCTCTCAATATTTACATGTGTTTTAGGTATTCTCTGCAAGCTTTTATTTGCTCTGTATCATCGATAGGTATTACTGCTATTTAAAAACTGATTAACATAACATTTAGCTATTACAATTAGTAGAGAACAAAGAGACGAAAGGAGATAAAAGAAGGAAAGAAAAAGATCTTTTTAAGAACCAACGAAGATCAAGCGATGATATGTGACAAGATCCCTCTTGGATTGCTTATTTTTTTACTTCTGACATCTTATAGTTAATCACGAGACCACGTACATTTACAAAAGAGGTTGAAATGGGAACTTGTGTATTTGCACTCAATTATCTGTTTATCATGTGTCATACATTATTATCATTTGAGCACATTAGTCCTACAAAAATATATATGTTTATATACTAAAACGTTCAGACTAAACAAGTGTTTGTTATTTGTTTTGAAAGTTGGCTAAAATAGATTTGAATAACACCTATTCTGAAGGTCAATGATTTTACAAGTAGTAGTGAGAGGATAAAACAAAACAACAATTGAAATAATATATTTATAAAATAATACTAATTATTTATGTTAATGACCTTAGCGATCATACAACAACTTATCCGAAGGCATATTGACTCAATTAAATGACTACAAAAGAGCATTGTCCGGGGTTTCCTTAAACAACAAACAATAATGGTATGATGGAATTTGTACCAACTGTAAACCTATCTGGTGACAGTTTGTTGTTTATATTTCAATTCCTGTGTCAACAAAAAAACACTGCACGAAAACATCGTTTAAATCTCTCGCTTATCGGAGGGATGACGTCATCAGACTAAGTTAACGTGAAAGGCTAATGTAATATACTTCCCCTAATAAGCCATAAAAACAGACACTATAAAAACATTAGTGGTAGTAGTGGCAACTCGCTCGTTATTCACCTAGCGGTTCGGGGTTCGACTCCTGTAACGTACGTGACTAGGTACGGGGTCACCTGCCCGACCACGTGGGTTTTCCCCGGGCACCCGGGATCCTCCCACTGTGAGACCCCCACGTGCTTCCATCTGGGCCAAAAAATAGTGATTAATGTAACCTGACAGCTTGTTTCGGAATTGTTGTAAGATAAATAACATTTATATGTAATTAAAAACGTTGGTGATAATGGATTTATTTTTAAATTCCAATAATGATTTTAGAAATATATTTGAATGGTATTTCACCACTATAAAACAATTGTATCGATGATAATATCACTGTGCTTTGATATAAAATCCAGTAGTGATGCGGATGAAACACGACGATGTGCCGCCATGTGGAATCACTCTCGCTGGATCACAGGAAAACACTGTGCTATTTTTAAAGTTGATGCTACATCCATGATATGTGGTATAACGGTAAAAGCTAAGTGGAGTGGACACATTTGTATTTGACTGAAATGTTATTTGAGAAAGATTGGAAGGGACAGGGGGCAAATCGAAACTTGGCCTACAATCATACGTCAAGAATATGTGACAAACATTTCACTTTGCAAATGTTCCTGTTCATTCGTGATTAATAGCTGCTAATATGGAGCTTAGAGAGTTTTTTGTAAATACGTTTGAATTCGTATGTTACAGGGTCAGATCTTCATGTATATATATCACACGACGCCTGTGTAAGTTCAGGTGGACCATTCGGTCCGTTTATTCCATTAGATAGTTGTACTTACAAGATGAACTCTGCAATGACAATACACAAATAACATTAACCAAATAACAAATATCACACACATATAACACATATATCACTTTTACAAATAAAACATTTAACATATATATCACTTTGACAAATAGAAATATTTAACTTTTATTAAACTGTTGTTAATAATTCCATTACAGATATAGCGAATATAAAGATATTTCTATGAACAATGCGTTCCTAGTTTATTATTTACAATATGAAGTATTATAACTAAACCTGAATACTATAAATTATCTACATACTTAGTGGAATACATATAAAATTAATTACCTGTGTATGGCACAGAGTTTGTAGGTATCTTGTCACTTATTTTTACATATTGGTAGGGCAAGTCTGTAAAGTTACAAACAGAGAAACTAGAAATCCGGACTAAATTAACTGTATCATTATGTAATATTATAATGTACATATATCAAAAATGGATTTTAACAGATTCAAATAATATGTTATTTGAATTCATTCACTGGTTTACCGTAGTTTTGTATAAATACATAACAATGAAGCTATTTGACATCAAAGTAATATGAATCTTACTCTTTATAAATATAATAATTAAATGCCACTAGCAGGAGAGTACAGAATAATAAAGATTAAACTTACGATGCTCGTCCTTTGCCGGCCGGTCACACACTTACACAATAAAACAATGACCGAAACATAAAAACTACCGCGAAATCGACGAGCCAATGAAATAAGACATAAGACTATGACGTAAGACAAAGACTAAACTGACCACTGACCACACGATACGATACCAGCAGACGATACTAGACTATACTCTAAGACGAGATACAGTTATAAACGGAAACTAATAAATACGAATGAACAATGAGGAAGACAAAACAATTTACAATATATACGAAAAGTCGGCCCTTCTACACGTGTAGTTACAGAGTATCTTTTTTTTCAACCGGAAATTACAGTCAGCCATATTTGTATACGTCACACATTTACCGTAGAATGTGTATTACTACGCTTGACCAAATGGGAGAATATAGCCTCACATACTCCCATCTGGTTAACATAGAATTAAACAGGTAAATTGCAGTAGAATATTTACCGAAATATTTGGTATCAAAAATTCCAATGTTCTCGGTCTGTCAAGGCCGTCGTTTTGTTTAAAACGCTACATCATGCACTGAAAATATCCAGACAGCGTCAGTATTGCAAAGCTTCTAAACGACTCGGAATGTACTCCAGGAATTCATCAGCTCTCTTTTTCTGAAAAGTCACCGGTAATGAAATTAAAAAGTTAATATTCGTGAAAAATCATCAGATAATGTCTTAAAAAAGTGATCGGTGTATTACACGGTGTACCGTTAGCACTATTTCTCCCTGTAAACAACCGCGGATGTTAAAATATCTAGGGTTATTTCCCTTCTGAAAATCGAGGACTCTCATTGGTCGATCATTTGTGATGTCAATTTCGCTACTAGACACGTATTCATTCGTAGTATTTATGAAGACTGAAGACATTAAATCGGCTGTATTTGATAAAATGAGCATGTCCAGCACCATAAAACAACTGAGAAGTAAAGTTTGTTATTAGACCATAACAATTTGAGCCTCAAAGTAGCTAAACGATGTCCAGTAATGATAAAACGTACGGTGATTTGTGTACTGGCCTGGCCGACGCTGGCAAAAATTATAGGCATACGTACGGTATTTTGATGAATGGTAAGGCAAATTTAACTTATTGCAACTTCAATTTGTTCACGGCACATATATTTACATATACGTGGCAACATTAGTGAAGCTGAAAACAATCTTATTCTATATAAATTTGTTTGTTTTTTACGATTTGTACTCACTTTAGTGATGGGAACCGGTTTTTTTCACCTTTTTTTCAAATTTGGTTTTGAAAAGAAAAATCGTTTTAATATAAACATCAAAATATTCATCACATTATTCATCGCTGTTAAGTCTCCAATGCTCTGGGCTATCTAAGAACACACATTCTCGCCGGGAAACTGTCTGTCGGATCAAAATGATATCATGATTTTCATTTCAATTTGGAATCTTACCTGATCAAACTTAATCGAAACCAACGAATCCCTTTATGTAAATTTAGAACCGCAAATATAAAGCTTGCTACAGAGACAGGAAGGTGACGTTCTTAGCGAGGAAAGGTTATGTCCTTACTGTTTTGGTATTGGATTTTACTATTTATGAAATTGTAATAACGAATCTGTTTTAACCTAGCGACAAGTTTATATACTAACTTATTGTTGTGTTAACCCAAATTATATCAAAATGAAAGGTATGTTCATCATATGTTATACTGTTCTGCTAATTGAAGTAACTCGCTTTATCAAAAACATGATTAAGTTACTCGAATGTTAAGGACAGATATTCATACTAGAACCAATCTAATGAATACCATTAATTTTGTCCAGCTATATAATTAGTACCATACAAATGTACTGATGGATTTGATAACTTCCATTACCACCTCTGTCCAGCTATATTTTCCGTTGTCACTTCCGTCCAGCTATATAATTAGTACCGTACAAATGTACTGATGGATCTGATAACTTCCATTATCACCTCTGTCCAGCTATATAATTAGTACCATACAAATGTACTGATGGATATGATAACTTCCATTATCACCCCTGTCCAGCTATATCTTCCATTATCACCTCTGTCCAGCTATATAATTAGTACCATACAAATGTACTGATGGATATGATAACTTCCATTATCACCTCTGTCCAGCTATATAATTAGTACCGTACAAATGTACTGATGGATATGATAACTTCCATTATCACCTCTGTCCAGCTATATAATTAGTACCATACAAATGTACTGATGGATATGATAACTTCCATTATCACCTCTGTCCAGCTATATAATTAGTACCGTACAAATGTACTGATGGATCTGATAACTTCCATTATCACCTCTGTCCAGCTATATAATTAGTACCGTACAAATGTACTGATGGATCTGATAACTTCCATTATCACCTCTGTCCAGCTATATAATTAGTACCGTACAAATGTACTGATGGATCTGATAACTTCCATTATCACCTCTGCCAACTATATAATTAGTACCGTACAAATGTACTGATGGATCTGATAACTTCCATTATCACCTCTGTCCAGCTATATCTTCCATTGTCACTTCCGTCCAGCTATATAATTAGTACCGTACAAATGTACTGATGGATCTGATAACTTCCATTATCACCTCTGTCCAGCTATATAATTAGTACCATACAAATGTACTGATGGATATGATAACTTCCATTATCACCTCTGTCCAGCTATATCTTCCATTATCACCTCTGTCCAGCTATATAATTAGTACCATACAAATGTACTGATGGATATGATAACTTCCATTATCACCTCTGTCCAGCTATATAATTAGTACCGTACAAATGTACTGATGGATCTGATAACTTCCATTATCACCTCTGTCCAGCTATATAATTAGTACCGTACAAATGTACTGATGGATCTGATAACTTCCATTATCACCTCTGTCCAGCTATATAATTAGTACCGTACAAATGTACTGATGGATCTGATAACTTCCATTATCACCTCTGTCCAGCTATATAATTAGTACCGTACAAATGTACTGATGGATCTGATAACTTCCATTATCACCTCTGTCCAGCTATATAATTAGTACCGTACAAATGTACTGATGGATCTGATAACTTCCATTATCACCTCTGTCCAGCTATATCTTCCATTATCACCTCTGTCCAGCTATATAATTAGTACCGTACAAATGTACTGATGGATCTGATAACTTCCATTATCACCTCTGTCCAGCTATATAATTAGTACCGTACAAATGTACTGATGGATCTGATAACTTCCATTATCACCTCTGTCCAGCTATATCTTCCATTATCACCTCTGTCCAGCTATATAATTAGTACCGTACAAATGTACTGATGGATCTGATAACTTCCATTATCACCTCTGTCCAGCTATATAATTAGTACCGTACAAATGTACTGATGGATCTGATAACTTCCATTATCACCTCTGTCCAGCTATATCTTCCATTATCACCTCTGTCCAGCTATATAATTAGTACCGTACAAATGTACTGATGGATCTGATAACTTCCATTATCACCTCTGTCCAGCCATATAATTAGTACCGTACAAATGTACTGATGGATCTGATAACTTCCATTATCACCTCTGTCCAGCTATATCTTCCATTATCACCTCTGTCCAGCTATATAATTAGTACCGTACAAATGTACTGATGGATCTGATAACTTCCATTATCACCTCTGTCCAGCTATATAATTAGTACCGTACAAATGTACTGATGGATCTGAAAACTTCCATTATCACCTCTGTCCAGCTATATAATTAGTACCGTACAAATGTACTGATGGATCTGATAACTTCCATTATCACCTCTGTCCAGCTATATAATTAGTACCGTACAAATGTACTGATGGATCTGATAACTTCCATTATCACCTCTGTCCAGCTATATAATTAGTACCGTACAAATGTACTGATGGATCTGATAACTTCCATTATCACCTCTGTCCAGCTATATAATTAGTACCGTACAAATGTACTGATGGATATGATAACTTCCATTATCACCTCTGTCCAGCTATATCTTCCATTATCACCTCTGTCCAGCTATATAATTAGTACCGTACAAATGTACTGATGGATATGATAACTTCCATTATCACCTCTGTCCAGCTATATCTTCCATTATCACCTCTGTCCAGCTATATAATTAGTACCATACAAATGTACTGATGGATCTGATAACTTCCATTATCACCTCTGTCCAGCTATATAATTAGTACCGTACAAATGTACTGATGGATCTGATAACTTCCATTATCACCTCTGTCCAGCTATATAATTAGTACCGTACAAATGTACTGATGGATCTGATAACTTCCATTATCACCTCTGTCCAGCTATATAATTAGTACCGTACAAATGTACTGATGGATCTGATAACTTCCATTATCACCTCTGTCCAGCTATATAATTAGTACCGTACAAATGTACTGATGGATCTGATAACTTCCATTATCACCTCTGTCCAGCTATATAATTAGTACCGTACAAATGTACTGATGGATCTGATAACTTCCATTATCACCTCTGTCCAGCTATATCTTCCATTATTTACGATGTCTATCTACTGTTTTTCATGACCTCTTGCAACACACGTTTACGTGTTGCTTGATTAACATTATAAAATCTTTGAGGGGACAGTACCCTAATTAGATAATTGGACTGGATAATGTAGATAGACGACCAGTTTTCCATGTCTTACCTGTCGACTCTTATTTCAGTATGATATATAAAATTTTAGTGACCCCCCCCCCACCCCCCCACCCCCCACCCCCCCCGAAAAATCATCAAACTCACTTTTTATCGAAAAAAAAACAAAACAAAACAATCTTTAGGGAAAGTGTACACATTACATAGTAACACATGCTATACAACATCATCAACATCCACAAGTAGGACATTGGACGTGACAATATATACATATGATATATTAGTCCAATATTAACGGCAAAACATCGTATGTGTTGTACATATATATTTTCAAAGATAGATTAAGATATTTCATAAATGCAGCCAATGAGCAGGGACCAGTGTATACATATTACCTGACCCTGCAAAACATTTCATGATACAGTAAAATAATGCAATAAATATACATAATAGTTAACATTAGGGTTTTTAAAAATGGCACAATATCCACTTTTTAGGCTAAACGTACTCAGTACGAATAGCCTATTGCTACGGCCTTTCAGACAAAATTTACCGATCCTGGCCTTCTTATTGGCTGAAATATCGAAAAGAGTTAGAGCCCTCTAGCGGCAATTTTCTGCGTAAATAATGCCGCAATCTTTCAAATCGCTATTTTAAAAGCATCCACAATTAGTTTATTTTTTAAAATAACAATACGATTACTATATATTAAAAAAAAAATGCACAGTGTGGTTCAACTATTGATAAATTTTGAACAATATATTTTACGGAATTTGCTCACGGACATCCCCGACCTATGACTCTGAAGAAGATCGAGCTGACGTGATTCTTATCGCCTGCTGTGAATATTCCTAGAAAACATCCATATTTACCTTAAGTAAGGAAAAAATGGTTTCTTGTATCTTCAAAGTTTATTGTAACTCTACATGACTTGATTTAAAGTGTATTTATTGGATGGCGGGGCTTATAAATCCTTCTCGACATGACGTAAACGTACAGAACTCTGTACGTGCGAGTTGGCGCCATGGTAAGAAGCTAGTCTGGGGCTTGGTTTGAATTAACAAAACGTACAAACAGAATATTAATTTTGCTTTAATCTTTGTCGTTGTGGCGAGATCGTCTTAATATATAACATCACTTTACCTCATTAGACGTCACAAAACTGGACTGTTCGTCCAACGCGCACACCCGCCGATATGACATTTTTTCAGGTTTTTCACACCCACCACCGTGACACTTTTTCAAGTTTTTGAAGCTAAAAAGTTTGCGCTTCGTAGGCAAGGTACAATTGGTGCTCATGATGTGTGAATAATATATATTTAATACTGTACTGATCATGATGTTGACTTTGTTATAACTTATATTTTTTTGAATATTTATGAATAATATATTTTTGATACTGTACTGATCATGATGTTGACTTTGTTATAACTTATATTTTTTGTCTTTTAGTTTTATTTGATGAAGGTTGATTGTGCTGATTTCTCAAGGTTTGTTAATGTGTATCAAAGTTCCTTGAAATGAAAATATTCCTTCAATCAAAGCGCGTATAAAACAAAACCCAAAATATTCATGTTTATAATTTTTAATTAACTAGAACGAAATATTTCCTTAACATATTTATTCATTTTGCGTGTCATGGTGACATTATCTAATGCATTGGAGATCAGAAATAGTAGTAGCTATAGTGAAAATATTGTAAATTTTGTATATATATGGAAGTCTGGTTTAATCTCATAGAACTATGTCTTTATAGATATAATTACTGGAAGAAAAGTCTAACCATGATACTTCAAGGAAGATAGGCATGTAAATACATTTAATGTAATTATTTACACTTTCATCTATCTGATATGCTGTGTATACCTAATCTACTTTCCTCAACTACAAATATAATTATAATAAATAAGGACTATTACTTTGCAAAACATTTAAAATAAAGAAGTAGGTATAAAGTCCATTCGATATGATTTCCTCATATTGATAGGATAGTAATTGCAACATCTTGGGTATTTCAAAGGTTTTTATTTAGTCAACTTCATCATAGAGCTATTTATCATTTGGCTTGATGGCGATAAATATATGGTTGTGTGTATTTTTTTTTACCTATTTTGATTTTTTCACATTATCGTCGTCAATTTTGAAATAAGAATTAAAGAATATATAAAATCGCTTAAAATGAAGAAAAATAGCCTCTGGTTCTCTTATTTTAGTAATTTTTGCATTCCAAAGTGTAGGAGTATAGGGAAAGTAATATAGCTTAGCGGTTATTTGTAAACATTTTCCAATACGTTTAGCCTCTCAGTACTTTCAGTACTTTGATTAAGTCTTTTTAGCCTGTATGAAAATATACAGAGATCCTGTCAAGGTGATAACTAAGGCATATTTCTGACATGAAATGGATGTCAGTCCATCTGAAATTGATAAGTGTCTTCCAATTAATACGATGGGCAGATATTGAAGAGTTCTCGCGACTGATTCGTTACTTATCGTTCAGCTGTGTTGGTTTTCGCATTTTCGCATATCTTTTTGTATTAAAGTGTTTGCATCAACATTTATGAGTTTCACTAGTTTTATAATACCCCTACACAACAGATTAACGTCACTGCTGACACGAGACCGATTATAGAACTACCTCATTATATGAGACTCCCACTGTGCTTTCACCAGTCTGTACTGATTGGCGTTATTGTCGTCGCAGATTTTCGGTGCCGAAGATTCCCGAAAGCTACCGGAGAAAGCCGAACCGCAGGCAGGTAATTAAACTCTCATGTAGCCGAACGCACTCGGCTACAACCGTATCGAGAGGTGAAAATCGATTCAGGGCACTACCTAAGTGGTATCTATGTCAAAATATAGATATCTACAAAATGTTGCTGTCTGTGACCTTTAAGTTGTCAATACTCTTACGATACTGTAGGTACAAATGTTGTTAACAAGGAACTCGGTAATAAATTGTGGGTTTAAAGCTCGGTCGTAAGACTTTTTATCTATTTTAAATGTGTAAATTTTATTTCTATCATTAAACTGGTAAAAAAAAATTTCTGCTTTTGTTTTGTTTTGGATTTTTTGTTTTGTTTCGGGGTTTATTTTTGTTTTTTGTTTTGCTTTTGTTTTGTGTTTTTTTCCCTTCTTTTTTGTTTTTGTTGTTTTGTAGATTTTTAATTTAACCATGACCGCTGTATCATGTTTCACCCAATTCTTTGGCCAATATTGGGATACTTTAGAAAAAACATATCGTTTCTAAGCCGCAACTGCATTTTAGATACATTGATATGCATATACTTGTTTACGGTTGGATAATCCTGATAACAGAGGCCTCAATAAATTTACAGCTTTACAACTACATGTACCAAACAGATGTCGTCTTAATTAACAGCGTTTTAGAAGCATTAAACAGTTTTTAAAGGTAAACAAGATTTACTGTATCACTTGTACATTGATTAAACAGCGCGTGGGAAAGATATCAGACTTAAAAAGCCTGTGTACCGACGTTTGTTAAATCAATAAAGCAAATCCGTTGCCGATATTTTCAAGCACGAAATGTCGAAGTGTCACGCGAGAGTCCGATTACTACACATGTGACCAATAATCACGTGTCTTGCTACAACCGACTACCCAACCCAACGACAGTCTCAAGTTCAATGTCAGTGTCATGATAAAGGCTACATGCTGCCTATGTTGCTGCAGTATCGAGCTGCGCTGTTTCACTTTCAAGAGAGAATATATTATGGAATGACTTGTACACGGTGATAGATATAAACGCATTTATAACCGATATAATTTATCGATGAAATATATCATATCTGTCGTTTCTTTAAAAGATCAACAAACTCAGTATTTTTTCTTCTAAAAAAGACTTTGAAATAGAGAAAAAGTGGCATTTTATGTGAACGGCGGTTGATGACAGAACACAAATTAAGATAGATATATAAACATTTATCAACTGTCTTCGCCAACAAACAACGATGGAGTTGTGTAACAGTACATTACAAGAAATTTCCCAGAAAGTGGATCCTGGATGCGTTGTCGTTAGTGACTATATTTATTTATCGCTGGCTTTATTCATGTTTAGCATTTTCATCATGGGAATTTTATTTAATGGAATATTTATTTATATTTTGCTTTTCCATAAAGACCTACGAGCCAGAAACAATATTTACATCATTACGTTATGTGTGGCTAGTATACTAATCGGAGCGCTGGCAGTACCTTTCGTCGGTGCCTCTGCTGTGTCACATCACTGGTTATTTGGTACAAACGGGTGCGTATTTCATGGATTCATTGTAACATGGCTTGGTTTAATTCAGATTTGCATTTTGAGCGTCTTATCGATGGAAAAATATTTGATAATTGTGCGAAGAACTCGTGACGATTTTTTATCCTTTAAAGCGAACTTGACATTACTTTGTGTGTGTATAATCTACAGTGGGATGCTAGCGTCCTACCCTCTGTTTGGGTGGAATGAATATTCTTTAGGACCTCTAGTTATTTCGTGTGAAATAAACTTATCGAACACTACCGCTAATTACCATTCCTACACGATCTGCCTGCTTATTCTAGGATTGGTGGTACCACTGGGAGTCATTCTGTTTTCCTACATCAATATTCTTATTTTGGTAAGTAAATAACGCTCAATTTTTATTTTTCAGAACTAGGAAAAATGTCAAATTAGAAACTGCCTATAAATGGTTAGAATTGCTAATCTTGCGACCTTACGTGTGTATTTCTACATAACAAAACCAGTTATTAGTGGTTAGAAACCAGTAAGTTATCTCACAGTATTATCATCTCATTAACCAATAACAATTATAATCTTAAAAATAGAATTTTAGTTCAATTTTACTGAACACTGATGATAACCAAATGAACGTGCAAGAAGACGCGACACAAACAAACAATGACACAAACAAACCAACAACGACAGAAAACAGCAACGACACAAACCAACAACGACACAAACCAACAACGACACAAATAAACCAACAACGACACAAACAAACCAACAACGACACAAACAAACCAACAACGACACAAACCAACAACGACACAAACAAACAACGACACAAACAAACAACGACACAAACAAACAACGACACAAACAAACCAACAACGACACAAACCAACAACGACACAAACAAACCAACAACAACACAAACCAACAACGACACAAACAAACAACGACACAAACAAACAACGACACAAATAAATCAACAACGACACAAACAAACAAACAAACAACGACACAAACCAACAACGACACAAACATACAACGACACAAACAAACAACCACACAAACAAACCAACAACAACACAAACCAACAACCACACAAACAAACAACCACACAAACAAACAACCACACAAACAAACCAACAACCACACAAACAAACAAACAACGACACAAACAAATAAACAACAACACAAACAAACCAACAACGACACAAACTAAAACTCTGTCTAAATAAAATGATTGATCACCAATGTCTTTGTCATAATTCCCGGTGATTAAAGGTTTTGAAGATAGGTAATTAAATCTTTGGTATTGCATTATCTTTCATAAAAATCATTTTGATCCCAGGTAATTACCTTAAACAAATTATCCTTGGCGAAATTAAAATGTTTATTGTACATGTAATTGTGTTTTGCGTTGACGTCAATAAACAGAGATGAGGACAAATAACGTTCATGTGACCTTCGTAGACAGAGATTTTTTAATCCTCCTCTGTACAGAACTGGAAATTATTTCAACAATGTTTCCCGTACATGCTTTGGGAATGTAACTTCTTATGCATTGATTTTTTAAGCGCAACATCTTTTAATATATTTAAAAAAAAATCTGATTTCCTCTTTCTTATTTAGATCAAGTTCGTGATCGTACAACTGATAAAGAAAAAAAGAAGTGGAAAAAATATACAAAGACATTGAAATAATGCAATAATTTTAAATTTTGATCGATAAGATGTTCACTTTGTTGATTTACCTATATACTGATGTAGTCGAGGAGATGAAAATTCTTATCAGGATTTTAATGCTCTTCATATAATCAACGAAGACAGTAATTACGAGTCAAACTAGACAACACTTACTTAGGATCTGTTGTTGCATGGATACTATGAGCTTCCAAAAGATATTAATATTTTGTTTTTCAAGCTGTTAAAAAAACATATCCAGGATACACATCGTTTTGATTAAATAATTATATACCTATTAGAACAAATAACAGGACATGTTGTTAAGGCGATATCTGTCCATACGTCCGTCCGTCCGTCCGATGTAAACATTTATCTGGGGTTTTTTTTCTCTTTTTTTTTTTTTAACAGTTTTCAAATGATTGTTTTTCAAACTTGGTTGGCTTATCTAAAACGAAATGAAATTAAGTATTCCAAGGGGTATTTGAAAGATTTACTGCCCTTCTTATTTTCATACTATCAAATGTTGTTCCGGAGATTACTCTCTCTCAAATTTCTCTTCCAAGCTAGATAGATTTGAACATGTTAACCATGGCGCAAAATTGCTTAATCCTGTAGGACGGATTGATTCAATGGTATTTGGAAGAGTTACTGACCCTTGTTGGTTTCATTATGCTATTTTTAGATCTTTGTTTACGTTATTATCGAAGGTCTTATACTCAGTATTTAAAATTGTGTTTTTTCTTTACATCAGTTTAACCATTTTTGATCTTGAAGAAATTTTCCTTTTTTATTTACATTTTATTAATTTTTTTCTATTATTTTGTTTTGTTTTTATTATGTTTTTCTTTCGCATTTTTTTTTTAATTATCCGATATCACCACCCTTAGTTTTTAACTATTGAAACTTAGCAAACCACAACATGAGATTGTGTTCTCACCGACATCTCTTTGATTCAATAACAGGTTTCGCCAAAGCTAAATATTTTACGGAAATTTCAGTTTACTTTAGACCTCTCTTGCCTTCTAACCTTGTATTTCCTCTAATTCGGCCAATACTAGAATACGGGAACATTATCTGGGACAATCTCACCCAAGCACAATCCGATCTTCTGGAAAATATTCAGTTTGAAGTTTCACGCATTGCCACTGGTGCAACAAGACTAACAAGTAGATCCAAACTGTATGCAAAAACTGACTGTCTTCCACTTAACCGCAGAAACACATATCACAAGATAATCCAATATCACAAAATGGTTTATCGATTAGTACCCCAATATTTCCAAGATCTGTTTCCTGCAAGTATCAACATGACACACAGTTATAACACGCGCAATTCCAATAATTTCCGTTCTATCTCCTGTCGTACAAGCTTTATAAAAAGTCTTTCTTGCCTTCTGTAATTGGTCCATGGAATATGCTGTCAAATCGTATAAAATGTTACCAATCAAAAATAACGAGCCTACATTAGAGTGCTGTCTTTTTATTATACTGGTGGCACAATAGCTCAAATTATCCACGCCAGACTACCAATGGAATGCAGCTCCCTCAAATTCTACTTGTTTCCAAAAAACCCATTTCATTTCACAATTTATCACAAACTTCCTTAAATTTCTATACAATAAACAAACTGGCTTTTCTACCCTTGGCAGCAATGCTATCCAATTCTAGGGTAAGTCGGCCATTGTATTTGAAAAGAAGTCAAAGGTTACAAAACTTATCTACTATTTCAATAGGACGAATGTTATATGTCCATTGCTCATCAGGAAAAACAGGTTTATTTTTCCCGAAAATTGCTACAAGTTTTAATCACATTTAGATTTAAATTCCAGCGTTCAGAATAGGATTACAATTGATCAAGAATATTTTTTCTTCAGAAAACAAAACCTTGTCGCCCACACACAATATAAAGAAAAGATATATCAGCTGTAAATGATACATTTTAGCTCTGACAATTTTAGTTTATGATTTTCTGATTCCATGTCATTAATTACCAATGAAAATGGAATCGGAGGATTACCATTGTTTGACAAATCGTACAAAGGAGATAATTCACCATTCAATTTAACACAAAATTTTACATTCATATAAATAGATCTTACGACATTTAACAGTCGACCTCGACAATGTAAAACCTGTCATCCATTGCGTGGACCATAGTTTGTCGTGTGATGGGGAAAAAATCCCCAACACAGTCGTTTATTACTACTTTGTAAAGTTTTGGTAATCAAAGTATTTAGAACAAAAATTGCATCTCGTGCCGGCTTCCAGGTTGGAAACCAAATTGTGCGTCAGAAGTTTCACGTTCATTTTCGCGCCATGACAGCAAACGTTTATTGAGGAGGGACGTAAATAACAAAATGACTAATTATGGTGATGTGTATATAATTTTTAACATTATCTTTGTCCCCTTTTTGCGTATGGGTAATAAAGCTCCTTGCGCCCCAGACTTAAGGAAATAACCTTCAAGCAAAATAATATTAAATAGTTTTAACAATACAGTTACAAAAAAATCACTATTTTCAATAAAATATTCATTTAGGAGCACATCTATTCCCGTTGACTTTCCCTTCGATAGATTTATTATATCTGTATATAATTCTTATGTATAAACTCATCATTCAGTTCAGTATAAAGACACTCGTTATCATTTAAATGTTCATCATAGCGAGATGGAGTCTCAGCTGTGGTATCGGCCAACTCTTAAATACTATGTGTTTACATTGGCGCGTATCTAGTGTCGTTAAAACACATCAGACACACAGATCATGAAAAGTAATCTTGTTTGTAGCCGATCTGTCGCTCTATCCTTGTCCGCCGGATGAAAAATGTGTTACGGACGTGCTAAATAGATATAGAACATAACAGACTCGAATAGATATCTTTTTTGGTTCTCTTACATGTTTTACATGGGGAGTGTTACTGAAATAACCAATGTTGTATTTTTAACGGAAACCCTAATTTCAATTTCATTATGATAAATTATTGACAAAAGAAATATTTCCACGAAGACCTTTGAAACCATACGGTGATAAAAGTTAAAAAGATTAAAAAAAAAAAAAAAAGATAAAAAAAAAAAAAACGTAAGGTAGGATAACAAAATTGTCGCAAGACGAAGAACATTTGATGATTAGTATGAAATAACTATTTTCCAGGTACGTAATCGAGGAAAAAATCTTTCGACCAGGAACAAGGACGAGAAAAACAGGAAGGCCAAAGAAATAAAGATAGTGAAAACTATCTTCCTTCTTATAGGTAAGTACTGATTTTATAGCAAAATCTGCTGCAAATCGTTAAAAAAGAACGAAATATTAAATCTTTCTTGAGAAAACGTTTTAATGCATTAGATTATGAAATGCAAGATAATATAATGAGATGCCGTATGTTATGTTTAATATGTGTAAAAACAAAACAAACATTTTAAATCCTATGGGACACAATTGATAAAAATTTTAAATAATATTCTGTTCACCTCTTTAAACTACAGAACAGGTGTACATGTAAGGTAAACAGATAATACAACAGGTGATTGTGGTATAAAATATTTCTTTAAACTACCAAATATGGCAAACAGACGACACAACGTATGATTTTGTGTATAGTATCAATTTCACTCATAAGTTAACAAAACCACGAGATTGAGCGAGTGTTTTTGTAACACTTGGAAAATAATTAAGGAGAAGAGATAGATTTTTAAAACCTTATTCGGATGAGATCATTTTGTATAATCATATTCGGATGGGACATTTACATTAATATATTCGGATGAGATCATTTTGTATAACCATATTCGGATGAGATAATTTGCATTTCTATATTTGGATGAAATTATTTGTATAACCATATTCGGATAAGATAATTTGTGTGACCTTATTTAGATGAGATAATTTGTATAACCTTATTCAGATGAGATAAGTTGTATGACCTTATTTAGATGAGATAATTTGCATGACCTTATTCAGATGAGATAATTTGTATGACCTTATTTGGAAGACATTGTTTGTATATCATATTTTCCTTTCTGCACAGCTGCCTTTATCGTGTCCTGGTTGCCATACTCGGGCCTGGTACTCATCACCCTGTTCTACCCATACATGGCCATCCATCCGGTGCTGTCTACACTTCCGTCATTGTTAGCGAAATCGTCCATCATCTGGAACCCTATTATATACTTAGTAACAAATACGATATTCAAGAATGCCTTTATCAAATCGCTACCATGTACAAAATTAAAATGCGATGTGACCTTTGGTGATAAAAATAGGTGTTATGGGCATAAAAGCAAAATTTCCCAGCTTAGATCGCATGCAGATGCCATACGATATAAGAAAGGTTCTGCTGCGTCCACATCTGTATGAAGGTGTTCACGTCGGTATGAAGGTGTTCACGTCGGTATGAAGGTGTTCACGTCGGCATGATGGTGTTCACGTCGACATGAAGGAGTTCACGTCGGTATGAAGGTGTTCACGTCGGCATGATGGTGTTCACGTCGACATGAAGATGTTCACTTCGGCATGAAGGTGTTCACGTCGGTATGAAGGTGTTCACGTCGGTATGAAGGTGTTCACGTCGATATGAAAGTGTTCACGTCAGCATGAAGGTGTTCACGTCGGCGTGAAGGTGTTCACCTCGGCGTGAAGGTGTTCACGTCGGCTTGAAGGTTTTCACGTCGGCATGAAGGTGTTCACCTCGGCATGAAGGTGTTCACGTCGGCATGAAGGTGTTCACGTCGGCATCACCTCGGCATGATGGTGTTCACGTCGGTATGAAGGTGTTCACGTCGGCATGAAGGTGTTCACGTCGGTATGAAGGTGTTCACGTCGGTATGAAGGTGTTCACCTCGGCATGAAGGTGTTCACCTCGGCATGAAGGTGTTCACCTCGGCATGAAGCTGTTCACGTCGGCATGAAGATGTTCACTTCGGCATGAAGGTGTTCACGTCGGTATGAAGGTGTTCACGTCGGTATGAAGGTGTTCACATCGGCATGAAGGTGTTCACCTCGGTATGAAGGTGTTCACGTCGATATGGTAAACAAGAGCATACAAATGCAGTTCGTAACTCTGTTATATTGTTTACGCCATTTCATCGACTTTCATTTAAATCAAAAAAATTATTTACAAATTTGTTTTTTGTTGTTAAGTTTTTAAGTTGTATTTATTTTCATTTTATTTTGACTTTACAATGTAGTGTATGGAGTATGACTCTAAGATCAACACCTCAAATTGTTCACAGATTTACATAAAATATTTATCCTTTGATAAAATTTATCTGGACTTTTTTCAATTTTTAAACAAGATTAATAAAACATTATGTTTTTTTTAATCTTAGCTTGCAAGAGATTTGCTTACATGAGCAGTTGAACACCTATTTCATAAATCTCTCTCAAGTTGGTATAAATAGACCTAAATTACAATTTGAACAAACTATAAATGGTAGGAGTCCCGGTAATATGATTTCTTAATCAAAAATATATATCTGTATGTATGTAAATTATACATAAATATTTGTATGTAAACAAATTATAAATATATATTTGTAGGTATATAACACGTTTTTTTCAACCAACAACGAATCATTGTTTGGACAAAGTGCTCTCTTATCCCGTCTCTACTTTTTCTTCAGCGAAATTTCACTTGTATACACTGAGAGTATATAGCGAGGCAGTGCCTAAGATGCTGATGTGGTGGTGTGTAGTAAGTTTGCAATCTACTGTTAAAATCATATATCTATGTACCTCTAATGTTAATGGTTTTAATACAATTTCGTGGATGAATAGAATTCTATTAATCTACCTATACATGCACTCATTTTCGTGGTCATATCAATTCGTGGATTAAGCATACCACACAATTTATTCACATCAATTTAAAAAAAAGTTTTTTATTAGTTTAAACATATTTATTTGGCAAAACAATCTCAAAGTGGTAGGTGAATTAGTTTTCAGGCTTATGAAAGACTTTTCTCGAAAACAAATGTAATTATATACAGTATAATGGTAGTCACATGATGACACACACACACACACACACACACACACACACACACACACACACCCACACACACACACACACACACACACACACACACACACACACACACACACACACACACACACACACACACACATACACACACACACACACACACACACACACACACACACACACACACACACACACACACACACACACACACACACACACACATACACACACACACACACACACACACACACACACACACACACACACACACACACACACACACACACACACACACACACACACACACACACACACACACACACACACACATATATATGTTATGTTTTATCATGATTATTATAAATAGTATAAATTATGATTTAATTACAGTACGAGTAGGAGCGAGAGTATTAAATGAAAGTAGAAATAATTGTACTGATGTAACTGAAATAAAAAAACTTTTGAGAGTTTGAAAGTGTGAAGAAGTAATATTGAGTATCAGGCAAATCTACCCGATCTTCCTAGGAAATTCTGCGCAGCTTTGGCAGTTCTCGTGTTATCAACGGACGACATATTTGCACTTCATTGACAGAGAATATACACATTAATATCGCCTTCGTACCGTGATAGTTCTATATAAAGGAGTGCACGTAGGTTAACTAACAAAAGGCAAATAATTAAAAAAAAAAAAAAAGTGGTAACAGTTTTCACAGGGATGCGCACATTGACACTAGGCAGAGTCAATAAGGTTTTGCTCTAGGCAACTAGCGCGGTTTCTAAGACGACAGAGCCGGATATTAAGTTTTCTAGGTCCTTAAAAGACAAAATGAGAGCTTCAGTTTCTGTTTACTACCATGGATCTTTTAACATGAGCCTTAAAGGAATTAATAGAAGGAGAGTTTCTGATAATGTCGTCCAGATCATTCCAAAGTTTTGTTGAAGAAGGAAAGAGAGAGTTGCATGATAGTCTAAGACGGAAAATTGTTCTCTTAATAGGTTGGCATTCCTTAAGTTATATGGTGCTAAGTTACCTATTTGCATCCGGCAATAGATCAGTGGGGAATTCGGGTGCCAAATTGTGAATTATGGAATAAAATAAAGAAAGCTTACGGGATTCGCGTCTTTTTGAAAATGGAAGCCAACCTATTTCTCGATACAAGAAATCAATTTTACAAAGGATGATGTGGGAGTTGAATATGTACATTGTTTTCTGCTGACAACGACAGGATTCAAATAATTCATTTCTAAAAATGGCATGTTACATAAATTGTCGCTATGTGATTGTGATAAACATTTTATGGATTAAAAAATAAAATATGAGCTGTTCATACTTTGCCTTGTTATTGTTTGTGTAAGGAGTAAACCTGTCATCATTTCATAGCAATCAGCAATAAAGTTTGCTTTACAAAGTATTCCGACGTATTTTTCTGTGAGCTACACTGTTTTTATGGACCTTTCTAATAATTGTTTCCCATTTAATTGAAGAAGGTGATCAAGTTCTTTAGTCGAATTTTGAAAAAAAAAAAAAATGTTTTTCTATCGTGAATTACATTATAGCTAAATTATATATTTCTTTGACGTTCAACCGGAAGTAAGACAAAATTCAATACAAAATGAATTCCAACCTAATATCTTGCACTTTTTTTGTATTTCTTATACACTTTTAAATTGTATTTGTATTTATCAAATTAAAGACGACGCCTTTGTGGATTACTTTTTTCACGGCGTAGATGACGGCGTCATTGACGTCATCAATTTCAATGGTTCTACTCTTAAGTATAGCTCTGGAAATTTTTGGTAGATTTCAACTAAATTCTGCATGAAATATCACCACAACGTTCACATTCATGATTTTTGACATGGTGTGCCAATGGCTCGGACTTTTAGAACTCGTTTCAGCTTGTTTCTTGACTTTGGTAAAAACTGGCTATTTGAGTAAAAATTTCAAAAAATTAAAGCACGGAAACCATCTCATTTAATTATGAAAAGTGTTCTCAAAATTTTCTTTATGAAAACAGTATGCCTGAAAAAGTTACATACTAGAATACAGTCAAAAAAGGAATTCAATAAAGAATTGAATAGATAATCAAATAGATAAGTTTCAAAAATAAAGAATTTACCAAGTCATTTTAGAACATTTTATTTTTATTTTATTTTATTTTATTATTATTATTTTTTTTGTTTCTATCCAAAATAATGGTTTTTAAAATCAAATGAAAACTAAGCATTTTCTCATTTTTATGCATATCCGAGCACCGGTAAACTAGTGCAGCAACATATTGACTTTTTTTTCTTTTAATCTTCTTTCTAAAATGAAATCTTTCAAAAAAATCATCACCCGAAAAAAATATTTTTTTATTTATCATAAAAAAAAACATTCTTCACTGTTAACAAAGTAGAATATTACATTTTTCAAATAGAAGCGTGTCTTTTTGGACGTGGTGTTTTCTATATATGCCAACATATATTTAGACAGTAGGAAGGTGTTGTTTCACATCATCAACGATTATGAAAAATATTCATCTTTTTAAATGATGTCATTTTAATGTCAGGCATTATCTGATATTATCAGACTATGAAAATCACGATAAGGATATATTCACTAGTGTATACTTTGTGCAGTCTTAGTAGGTAAAAAACAACATTCTTTACATATGATAATTATAGGAGATATGGTGAAATTATTCTAATCTTTACTATTTCAGTGGCTGTAGTGTTTCTCTTCCCAACATCATTATGTTGGGGATGAACCCTTGAACCATTATAAGAATCAATTTGGACTGACCTTTAAATGAGCTGTTATAGAGTTGAGCTGACCTTTGAGTATTGCATTGACCTTTAAATATTGCATCATATTGTTACATAAACCCTGTGGTCAAAATACCTTTATATCTCAAACGTCAACACCTGTGTTTATATATTCAATACATGATAGATATGCGTGTTGGTCACGTAGAGTTTAATACCGGTGACGTAGAGTTTAATACCATTAAGTAATTATTCTGGTCAATTGTCTTTATCTGTTAAGATGTTGAATAATATAGGACCGATGTATAAATTCGACAGAACGCTTGGTGATTCGCAGTCGATACTTGGGGTTGTCTACTCAACAGTATACACCCTACACTACATTAATAAAACAACATCAACACCCTACAACGCAGTTTGGATTGCCATTGCCTGTAAACATTAACAACTACAAAATCTGCATCTACACCACAAGAAACGACACAATAGTATACCCTGTATCTTGGTGTTCAGTGGCGTGGAGCGCTAGCTGGATTAGAGGCAGGTAATAGTTCCACGTACAAATCTTTACATCTGATACAACATCAGATCATTTAAAGCATTTTTAAGCCGTAGGATGGTAAGGAGTTTTTGGCTTCCAAAATTAGTTCCCTCATCCGTGTGGATCTGTAGAGGGCAACCAAATGTTGAGAGAATGTTTTCACTCGACTGTAAAGCAGTCTCTGGAGGTTGTGTGGGAAGTGCCTCTCATTCTACCCACTTGCTAAATTGATCCAACATCATGAGAATTCCTTGTTCCCCATCTTGCTGGGTGTAAATTGTCTCAGAATGTCAATGTGAATCATTTCCATTGGGAAACTTTCATGGAATTATTGAAGTTCGGCCTCGGGACAAGGTGATGTTTTGTTCCGAGCACAGGTAACACAACACTTGACATGGAGCTTAGAGTTCAATCTCATTGTGTACCACAATACGTTGTGTTTTAGCTTAGTGTATGTTTTGTGCTATCCTGTTTTTGTTGAAAGTACAACCGAGGCCGTTTATGGCCTGCCAAGATATGATACAATGCACCCTCTTTGAAAGCCTAACATCGTCTCATCATCCACAAGACCTTCACAGCACGACTGTGTGTAAAAAGTTCCTCTTGGGAGGGGCCCGTCCTTTCCTGTTGCTATCCTTTCACTGGTCTCACATTAGGATCCTCAATTTACTGGTTTACGAGGTCTATTCCGTTCATCCAATTAATCAATTCCTTGGAATTTTACTGTTCCTCGTAAGGGTTGACTGTTGTCGTTTTCATCCTCTGATGCCCTCCACTTATACAATGTATATGTTTTGAATAGCTTTTAGTTGGTGGGTGTGGGAGTCCTATCATTGAGGGACATTGGTTCGGTAGGCTAGTGGTACAACATTGTCCACATCCTTACTGAACAGTTCCCATTGCTGGTGAGCTTTCTGACAAAATGTGCACCCCCACAAGGGGATTTCCTCCACCTGCGCTCCAGCAAGGTAGCAGTTAAGACTTCCTCGCTGGCAGGAATACGCCACAGCCCGTCTGCGTTGCCATGAGTTTTTTGGCCTATGAAGGATCTGCATGTCCAACTGAGGAAGTTCAAACAATCATCGATGTTTGGTAAGGGAAAACGATTCTTTTACAGTTTTGTCATTCAGTTCACGATAGTCTATGCACCACTTTAGATTTCCGTCTTTTTTCCTTATAAGCACTTTTGCTGAGGACCACTCAGAACAGGAAGGTTGTATTACGCCTGCAACTAACATTTTGTCTAAAAGTTCTCTTTCCTGGTCCTGGAGTAGGTGTCTGGCTCATTCTCTGTGTGACTGGTTCTTCATTTCCCGTTTCTATTTAATGTGTTACTTCTGTTAGACAATCTATGTCCAAGTCATGTTAGGCGAATGTGTCTTGATATTCCATCAACAAATCTTCAAGTTGGAGCTTTTGAGCAGCATCCAACTCCTTGCAGGATCTATTGATTAAGTCTAACAGAAACTCAAGTACCCTGGTGTCTGTATTTCCGCTTCCTGATGTGGTTTCCGGTTGGTTACCGGATCCGGTGTCCGTGGTATTCAAATCAGTCGTTTCCATTCTCCCTATTTTCTTACCTTATATTCACAGGCTTCTCTCTGTCATTTAGGACTCTCATTACTGTAGTGTCGGATCCACGTGGGAACCAGCGAGTTGCTGATCAGTGTTCCCCCACGGGGTTGGCTAGGTGGTGTCACGGCCGTACATTCTGTTGGAGTTTCCAAATCGACCTTGAGGTGTCCGAAAGTATTTGAGGGAATAGTTATGATCTGTGAAACAGAAACCATTGATTGGTTTCGCTATTCTTCCTTAGAGGCGATAAATGGAATTACTTGATTTACCGTAAGAAGCACACAAGCATTTAGATTCAACACACAGTTGTCCTGGGGAAAAAGTAAATTCCTTACAACATGTTGTCCATGATGGGCTTTATGCGTTGACCATGATATGTCAGAGTTTGCAATACCTTAATGTAAATCCTTTATTTCCCCTCACATTTTCTATATTGCCGGTGAACCAACGCAATTAAACTCGCTTTCCATGTACAAGTGGGCCGCTTAACTGTTAACTGTTTACATGTCGGACTAGTGTCGTGGTGGCAGCGGTGTCCACTATGTCATTGACATGAGTTCCATTGAGAGTAAGTGGTATGACGTACATTATGTAGCTATTCCCTTCAGCAACCTCTAGCTTCACCTCCCTTATAGGATACTGGTTCCTTGCTGGTGTGGGTGAGGAAGTCGGAGACTTTGACCGATTCAGAAAGTTTCCGTTGTGTTCTGGAGGCGTTAACGAGGACTCCGTGAATTATAGGAACTCCGTCCTCTGTCTTGGTCATGGAACAAGGACTCCGTGAATTATAGGAACTTCTGTCGTAGTTACTTCTTCCTTTATCCAATTTTTTGTTGGGGTGATTACTTTTGAAATTTGTTGATCCTCTTACAGGCGGTTCTCTCCACATTAGTCGCCTCATTGGTGGTTGTTCATGGTAACCAGGTGACCGATTACAGTTCTGAGCATGGTTTCTGGCTTGGTGTTGTTCACAACCTTTATCACTATACTTGACTCTATTGTACCCTCAATCTGAAGGTGGGTAAACTGGTTACCCTGGTGACCTGCCTGGATACCAATGGAGTATGGGGGTAACCATAACGACCTTTCCCATCAAGTGGTGGTAAACATGAACTCTGATATCCAGTACCTACATGGAGAATAATAATGACTTCCTTAACTCTTTCATTTCTTGTTGAAATGTTTTTAATTTTTTTCTTTTTCATCATCATCTTTAGTATTCTCAGCGAACTCCACCTGCCTGACTGGGTAGTGTGGGATTCGAGACCCAAACTACGCTCGTTTGTAAGCTGTAAATGAGAAGGGTCTGATTCTAAATCCCTATTTACTAGCCATAGGTTCAGCACCTGATAAAGTTGACACATGTGTACTTTGTTACCTCAGATACCTGTCATCCCTAGGAATGGCCTGCAGTATCGGTCCAAAACAGTTATCAACTTCAAATTCCTTACTGTGTGATAAAGATGTAGGTGCCTGAACCTATGTAGTAATAGACTTATTTTCCCATAAAGACCAAACTTGTGTAGAGAAACCCTGAGTGTGTATAGGTTGACTTCACCGAGGCGTTTTCCACCTGACAGTACCTGGGTTCGAACCAGTACCAGTTTTTTACCTAATTAGGGTCTGTCAACAGTTACTTTTTTTAACTCCTGCTGCAGTTCCTTGAACGGGTACTTGATGTCCATGAAGTCCATCTCCAGTCTATCAGTTGGTACATTACTACGTGAGAAATGGGACTGATGGTTTTCAAGCACAATTATATTAGTATCTGTTATCACACCCTCTGACAGCCAACCATGCCATTTATCCATACCTAAATTGGTAAGGTCTGCCAACATCTGTAGTATTACTTCATCACTCTGCCTTGAACTAAGCATGAACTAAACATAGTTCCGATGCCTCGGAGGGGGCACAGTTGTTCCTCCGTAGCCTGGCAGGTGTTTATACATAGACTGGTAGCCATGTTGTGTCGACGTATATAGAGATAATACACGGTCAGTGTCTTAAAATATAAGTTGTATTTTGGCGAGAGTGAAGAAAGACAAAAGCGGCGAGCCTCTGGTGAGCCACATTTGTCTGTCTATCTCGAGCCAAAATGCAATTTATATTTTAAGACACTGACCAAGTATTTTAGTTATCCTGTAACAAAATTGCAAATCAGACATTCAAAACTTCAACAGTTTTGTTTTACATACTTCACTTCGTTTACTTGACGTTGACGTTACAATAAATTTTGCCTGATGACGCACGCCAAAATGATTGCTCCGCGCAGAAAAATAGTTCCGAACTTCAACGATTATGACAGCAATTTTATGAATTTTAGTAAATATCCTTGTTCGTTACAACATGTTAAATCTCTTATTTAAACAGTTATTTTTATTGTGATTGTACGGCCGTTCTACGTCACTGCCGATTACAGCAAAAATATATCTGTCATGTGTATTTCGACAATGTTAGCGCCAGTTGCAGAATAAATGTGTATATTCTCAAATACAAAAATATACCTAAAGTAAACAGAAAGCTTTTGTCCTAACAACCAACTACTCTATATGATAATGAAAAATAATACCTGTGCTAGGTCCTATACGGCCTTTTTTATGCTGAGAAGATATGGCGCCAAGCCCACACGATCAGGTGCGATAGAAACATATAAAAAACTAATTCTAACCTCACAAAAAACGCTCAGCAACAGGCTTGCTCCAAACTACCTAAAATCTAAAAAAAAAAAAAAAAAACTAAACTAGCACGTTGTGTTATATACGTGTGCCCACGAGCTGCGGAAAAAACAGAAATGTAGAGACTTCCGGTGTGTGTGTTCACACAGGACCCTCTAGGGTGCTACCAGCTTCTTACTAAGACGTGATAAAGCGTTTTATGTTTTGGAGACATGTCTGGCCGGTTAGGTAATTAAAAGGCAAGAGAGTGCTGTCGTGCAGATTCGCGCCAAACTGTCACATGAGCTTCACGAGATCTCGCGGTGTCAAAGTCATCTTGCGTCAGTGGTGACAACCAGGGGAGATAATTTCCCCCCGGTTTTCACTACAAAGCGTTGTTTCTAGTAATACGACCTTTCATAAAAGTCAGCTAATAATGCAACACAAATGGCTTTATCAGACACCAAACCCTATACCCAACCAATCGTCTTGAACGTGGAGCTAACACTTCAGACATTTCAAGAGGATTCGGGTCATCAACAGCGACAGCTGTAGGCTGCCGCCATTATTTTTAGCCGCGTAGCAACTTGTAATAGGTTAACTCTCTGAACATTTTATAGCAATTATTGTCTATTAGTAACATGAATAAGTAACAGTTTTTATGAGAATATAAATATAGATTGACATTGAAATTTATTTTTGTGTTAACACATTTTAAATGTTTTTTTAAACAGTATATTTTGTCGCGTACTGCGAAGTTAAAATGTGTGAGCAGTGCCCGCGAAAACCTTGTTCGATTTATATCTGGTCTAAATATACCAGTGATTTGGCTATTTCGGGTTTGAAAATGTACTATATAGAACGTTAAACTCCAATAATAAAGATATATTTCATTCGGGCTCTCGTCTCTCTCCACACTTTATGTATGTGACTAAAGAAGATCGTTTTACAATATCTAAACTACATCCATCAAGCACTTGCATTGATACTTCAATACTTATTAGCATTGATTAAGTGATTGATAATCAATCAATTGAAATCTGATAAATTAAGCACACAATAATATGTACATGTACGTATATATATGTATGTTTGTGTGTGTCAATTAATTTCTGCAAGTGTCATGCAATCAAAGTCTATCTAATATCGTAATTATTATGGGTTTTTTTCTTCAATAGTTTGGGGTGAATTCCAGAAAGATATATCAAGATTGAAAGAAAATTGAGTCGAACACAGATTTCATGCTTTAAGTATGGGAACGGTATCATGGAAATACGGTTCCTTATGTGTTTGTAGTACATCAACAGAGGTCTCCCATCCCATCTGTCAATTCGTAACACATTTACAACACGGTTCGGAAAACATAGTAACGGTAACGATGACGTCAGAAAGAAAACATTGGTGTGGCCAATGTGAAGGCAACAAATAGAAACACACAGAAAAATACCGAAAATATGCAAAATCAAAACGGAAAAAAGGAGATGCCAATCCCGAGTAAAAAAGTATTTCCATTCTTCATTCTGGCAGCGTTCATAGCTCTATATGTGTCTTTTGTGGGGCTTCGTCTCCCCACACCGGATGTAATCATCATTTTTTTTTCTCTCAAGAGGATTTTCGTATTTTGCTACTTTTTAAGATACCGTAGCACTCTCACAAAACATGTCGATATCAGGAGTTTGAATGTCAATCAAAAGGTTCAGCGCAAATGTAATTAAAAACAATATGTAATTCGATGTACCAGAGTTTGTCATGTACTCAATTACGTTTTTTACAGATTAAATCCCTGTGATGGAAGATAACGCCGTTAATTAATTACATTTAAAGTCCCAATAGACAACAGTGAAGTTTCTCTAGAATACTTTCTCACAACAATTAAACCTATAACATCACCTGAGCCTTGTTTATTTTTCTATAATACTATTTAATTATCTACCGAGAGCCTTTTCAATTCTATTTAATTTAGATACACTATTTTTGAACACTCAGACATATTCAATTATTTCTAGTAAAAGAGATATATCGTCTTTTTAATTTAAGTCGAATTTTGAAAATACAATCACTATCCATTGCTATTACATTGTATTCATTAGACAAGGAGGAGAAATTCCTCTGTAGTAATTATTTCAGGAGTGGGAGAAAGGATTTTGGAGTCCTCTGTGGTAACTGCTTCACGGGTGGGAGAAGAGATGTCTGAGTCTCCCTTGTAGTAACTTTATCTGTATTTCACGGGAGGGAGAAAGGATGACAGAGTCACCGGGGCCCTTGGTTACTACATCTGTATATTTCAAGGGAAGAAGAACGGATGTCTTTACCCCCTTGGTTACTACATCTGTATTTAACGGGAAGAAGAAAGGGTGTCTTTGTCCCCCTTGTGAACTACATCTGTATTTCACGGGAGGAAGAAAGGATGTTTTTGTCAACCTTGGGAACTACATCTGTATTTCTCGGGAAGAAGAAAGGGTGTCTTTGTCCCCTTGGTTACTACATCTGTATATTTAATGGGAAGAAAAAAAGGATGTTTTTGTCCCCCTTGGGAACTACATCTTTATATTTCAAGGGAAGAAGAAAGGGTGTCTTTGTCCCCCTTGGGAACTACATCTGTATATTTAATGGGAAGAAAAAAAGGATGTTTTTGTCAACCTTGGGAACTACATCTGTATATTTCAAGGGAAGAAGAAAGGGTGTCTTTGTCCCCCTTGGGAACTACATCTGTATATTTAATGGGAAGAAAAAAAGGATGTTTTTGTCAACCTTGGGAACTACATCTGTATATTTCAAGGGAAGAAGAAAGGGTGTCTTTGTCCCCCTTGGGAACTACATCTGTATATTTAATGGGAAGAAAAAAAAGGATGTTTTTGTCAACCTTGGGAACTACATCTGTATATTTAATGGGAAGAAAAAAAGGATGTTTTTGTCCCCCTTGGGAACTACATCTGTATATTTCACGGGAGGAAGAAAGGGTGTCTTTGTCAACCTTGGGAACTACATCTGTATTTCACGGGAGGAAGAAAGGGTGTCTTTGTCAACCTTGTGAACTACATCTGTATTTCACGGGAAAAAGAAAAGTGTTTTTGTCCCCTTTGGGAACTACGTCTGTATATTTCACGGGAAGATAAAAGGATGTTTTTGTCAACCTTGGGAACTACATCTGTATATTTCACGGGAAGAAGAAAGGGTGTCTTTGTCAACCTTTGGAACTACATCTGTATTTCACGGGAAAAGAAAGGATGTATTTGTCCCCCTTGGGAACTACATCTGTATTTCCCGGGAGAGAGAAGCGATAACAGTGTCCCCCGTCGTAAGTATTTTACTGGTGAGGGAAGAGGTGTCTTAGTCTCCCGAGTTAAGTGATGCATGTGAGGGAGAACCTGTGCCTTAGTACGCAATGGTAAGCATTTTATGGGAGGTAGAAGAGATGAAAGAGTATGACTGTATGCCAATTTAATCAAAGTTTAAATGTGTTTTAGAGATGCTTACCTGGGTCATGTATTAGGTTTGGTATTAGAGGTATAAGTACAGGTGCACCAAGGGGAGGGATTGTTTGTAAAACCTGTTCCCGAGAGTTAACGGCGGGGGAGTGATCTCTAAATGTTGTAAAAAATTATAAATATCTATTTATTATAATATTGATTATTGCTATCAGAAGGGAGAGAGCTGTATCAACATTTAAGATACGATGAATATTAATTAATGTACGATGATGCGGTATGAGTTTCCAGTTCTCCTTTTCAAAATAACACAGCGAAATGTAGCAATACATTCTGATTACTGCTAGCGATAGTCAGTATTTAATTTCCGAGTGTACATGACTGCTGAAATCTAGCCATACTAAGCCTTTGTTACATGATATTCAGACATCTGTAATACAATAATACACAGCCCATCGTGTTTCCGAACAGCTTCCAATACGTCATAGCTGTATCGAATGATCAAGGCAACACGAATAATTCAGTTGTTTTTATTAAATACCGATACCTTTGAGCAATCTCTTTAGTCTGGTAACATAGATTAAATTGATATTTTTGTATCACATGCAGTAAGAAAGTTGTGTTTGACGTTCCGATGACCTAACAATTATAATATTGTATTATTTCTATAAAACATTTCTGTAGTACATGTAGTTTGAAATATACATATACTGTTATTACACATGGTCAGCTCTCTGTGTTTGTCTACAGCTAATGGTACATGTAGTTAATTACTAGTTTATAGGTCAGTGTGAGTAAAACCAGATGAACTTTACGTAATCAAGGAAAAATACTTATCTATATACCACTGAACTACCACACTTCAAATGACCAGTGTGAACTACACTGTGTGTGATATCAATGTGAAGCGTTTTGTTAGTACGTTTCACATTGGTCATTTGTCTGTTATAGTGTAGTTCTCGATATGTCTCACATATTTATGCTAGCTGTCGTTATTTAGAACCATTATTCAATCTTTGAATTGTATTTTCTTCAATTTGTTCACACATTCATTTCATATTCTTAGTTTCATAATTTTTTAATAGTTGCAACAAACAGAATGTTTTCAATTGTGATCTTTGAACTTCGCTCAATTTAACATTTGTGTAATGGACTCGGTGTCTTATTTGCTTCTGTCTTTTACACAAACGTCAGGTAGTCGGGCGAGTTAGCAGAGCTTTCAGCACTAACAACACAGTTTAATATCCCCTCAGTCAGCAGAAAAAGTCTGGGCAGAATGGTTGGCTGTTTATTGATTAGGCCTTACAGTAATATACCTGTATCTTTATGTAGAATCAGACAGACAGACAGACCAGACAGACAGACCAGACAGACAGAAATTAGTACATAGTTATGTAGGGCTATTTTATTACCCTAATTTGTATTTATTGGTCATTTGTTTTATAGGAGGAAAGCTGTGGGCGGTTTCTCTCCGTCTACAGGAATGTATACAATATATTGAGAGGGGGCGGGGCGTGGTTGAATATCTTCTGTATTTCTGTAGATTGACAGTAAACAACCAAATATTTTTAATATAGGTCCAGTAAATGCAAATCCTGTCTGAAGCGAGTCATGAACAAGGTTATTTCTTGCTGAAAATTTTAGCTTTTTTCCACACTGTTATCAGAATGAAATGCAGAATTGAAATCATCAATGTATTTCCCAGCTAACACACTAAGGTAACTTAATAGCGGAACAGCTGAATGGTTCGGTGTTGTTTTCTAAACATAGTTTTAGGGAGAGCAAGACTTGAAGGTTTGGAATCAGTACCTCGTAGTCCCACTAAACGTGTATCAAAACTGTTTTGTTCCATTCTTACAACTAGCAAATTATGGTTTCAGTAGCGTCGTGATACTGACTTATTCCAGGCCTAAACATAGCTTTTGACTAATATCCTTGTTGTACGAGCTTTTGTCGATAAAAAATATGTGGTGAACAAAAGTGAAGTTTATTTCTAGAAAAAATATGTCCAAATCACTGAATCTCTGATTAGAAATGTCTTCATCGAGGCTAATGGTAAGATCCCATGATAGAGTGACAGCATAAATATAGGAACTAACGATGTTGGCTGACCTGGTTTTGTTTTCATACGTGGCTGAATTTATCGAAGATCTTGTAAAACGCCTTAAATTTTACATTTAGATTATATGAATGGCGTTTTTAAAAAGCAAGAAATTTATTGACTATGTCCTTCGCATATACCCACCAGAAATGCAATTCAAGGACACGACGGACATTACCATCTTATCTCGATCTCTTCCAGCGACGAAACGAACGGGACAGCTTTCCACCAGGCTGTATGATAAACAAAGCGATTTTAATTGGTGACTGATCCAATGTTGGATAACAACATGTCTACGTCCTCAACCTTTTGTGTTTATAGTTGATTCGATATTCAGGGGCTTGTTATCAATATCATGATTTTCGTGCAAGACAAACTAGATTTGAGGAGATGCAGGTCGAAAAAGAGATTGTTTTGAAGTTTTGACAGCCACCATAATAATTTCATCGTTCAGTACTTGATTTCCTTGCACGATATAAAGTTGGATATGTTTGGTGCTCGTTAGTGTGCATGGTAGCTCCGTTGGTGGATATTTCTCACCTAGTCAAGGTTTACACTGCGGGTGCTTTGATGAAGCAGAAGGCACTTGCACTTCCGAAACGCATGGTCTTATTTTCTTTGTACTTTTTCAGGTGTTTCCTTGTAAATCTTTCTTGCTTTATACCCTTAGAACATCAAATTTTAGTTTGAATTCATAATCTGTGGATATGTGGGTAGTTTTTTTTCCTTTGGAATTTAGAGCATTCAACGATAACCAAACTAAAATGAATCATTCCCTATTTAATGAAACATTAAATTAATTTTAATATTGTCTTAATGAATCGCTTGCTTTTGTCAGATTAAATCTAAATATTGGTAATGGCATATATTACTGCTAAAAATATTTAGTTTGAACTTGTTAATATGTGGTTAAAGGGAAATAATCACAAAACACTGTGGATACATTTACTACGTTTTCAAAATAATGGTAAAAACGAGAAATATACTGTATTACATTTCATTCTTAAGTTATTTATGTAAATTTAAATAACATAATTTTGTGATCCCACTGATAACGGATTACATATTACAAACAACAGGAAATGAGTTCTGTCTGGTGTCTTTATATGGTATTAAGAATGACGGATTATGAAATAATGCTATTTACTTTTGTATGTTTTCGGTGCCTTCCACTCTCTGAACTTTTCCAACAAACAAAGACTTTTATTGAGCTATAAAATCGAAACATGTACGTGTCATGTTTAAACGTAATTCTCCGAAAAACAAAAAGGAATGGATTACCGTGTCAAGTGAACCTTTAATGCGCAATGGACACATAATGTTGATTCTATTCCCGGTAACATTTCCGTTCTATTTGTAGAGACATAAAAATCTGTAACGCTTATTTAATATAGAGTCAGAAATCTGAATGTGACACGGTGAAGTTGTGTTAACCGGAGTTTGGTGATACATCTTCATATTTCAGTCACATTTTTAAACATTTACATGTTTTAAAGACATTAACTGATCGTAATCATACCACTCTGACATCGATGGGATCAGCTGATTGTGACACAGATAATTTTGTTATGCTTGAATGGCTTGAAAATGTGTTAAATCTACATACGTTATAATCACGGTTACATGCTTGATTTAATTTTACAAGGATTGGCCTTGTCCGCACCAGCAATAGATTTAATTTAAGTGAATAATTTAATGTTCATTTTGAATGAACGAGGAGAGCGACCCTAGGTCAGGACTTGAAATATGTATGTTTTGTGTCTTCTTATTTGCCTTAATTTTTACTTGTTATAATGTGTGGAGAGGGCTTAAATAATGTTGAAATAACTTGTGCCCGATCCGTTTGCTTGTTTGTTGGTAATAAAATATGTTTAAACTAACGTGGTTAAAGTGCGTCAGGGACTCTAAAATTTCGCGTGAACCTACGATAAATATATTGTTACTTCTTTTAACTTAATTTCGTCTTTCATAAAAATGCTGGAACTAAATTTATGGTCCAAACTAACATTTAAACGCAATTAATGGTGACGGACGATAAAAGAGTTATTCAATTATACATACATGGTGTGATATGTACTGATATCCCTCGACTTAACTTCGAGCAAGCATGCGCGGACTCCCGGTAAAAAGCTTGTACTTTGCATTGTATCATCCTGAGGGAAGTTTATTTTGGGATAACCTTATATGTAGATTGACAAGCTATTTTATAAACCTTCATCACGGTAAAAAAAACATCGATTGCATTCAGATTATATATCAATTCCAGGGCTTATATACTGGTAAGAATATCATATATTTTTCCAGTCCTTATATCTATGCAAAAGAAATGAAGATATATTTCCACTTTGTTGTCTAACTGTTCAAAATACCCTTAGACATGATAAGATAAAAACAAATAGTATATGACGCAACATCCAAATAATATTTGAATTCTGTATTGCTTCCGTAATTGCCTTCATCCTGCAGCTGGCGCCGTCATTTTTAGAATAAACCTATCACCTATATATATGTTTTATTCATTATCGACTCAAAAACAGCTAAATTTGAGCACGTGCATTGTTTCGACTTATTTTCTTATCTTTTTTAATGTTAGATTTAAAAGTAGGAATAATTATTTCAATCACCGTTTTAATTAGTTGTAATAAACAAGTTTGTCTGCGAAAAGTCATCAAATTACTGTTTTGTCTGTTGAAGTTTGAAATAGAATTCCACGAGAAAGAGTCATTTATGTGTACCTCACGAGACACAATTCAGCGCCACCAACGTCACGTGATCAAACGTTTCTGGACGAAAGTCAGGTTTGCCTGTCTTCTCCCTTGCCAAAATGCAGCTTAATATCATATATTATCTGTATATTTTAGCTCTTATCTTAGAAAATACCTGTAAAGGGAATATTTTGTCTCGTGATCTGTAGTCTATTTGTCTGCAAACACATGTCTTCATGAGCAATATGGATGGACAGTAATGTATGTATAATTCCAGCGTTAAGCCATCTGTCAAGTATTACAAACTATCTTAAATATTACCATTTTACGTAAAAGTGTACACATATCAAACATTAATTGCAAAAATTATTTATATATATAGCTTCATGGTAAACGACAAAACAGTAGGTAATATTAAAACCGACTGTAATTGTTTCGCAGTTTTCCTAAGACGTAAACTTTGTGTCAATGTCCGTCACAGAATTTTTAGTTTTGGGGAGATATTAAGAATCAAGTTATATTACAGTCTTCACCAACATGTCACCACAATTTCTGAAATACTCTTTGTATCTTTTTGAGAAAAGACATTGTCATTCCGAGACGGAGTCTTCCCAGTAGTAACTGGTTGCTAGCTATTTGAACATCATGCGGGATATCCAACACAAGCTATCCAGAGCCATTTGGGGTGAAAGTGACTTGTCTATTGATTTAATTTTAAAATCGCAGGACGGTTCACGATAGTAGTTACCTCCGAAGCTCAAAAAAATGAACTTCTCGGATCTTTACCCGAGAATCAGATACCCGACTGACAGTCATGGCTTTTGGTTTGGCACGCCTCCAGACTGTGTTGTCATACATCCGTTTATCAGATACAGCTGCTGGTATATCACAATACTAACCTACGTATAATGTAGTGCCTCTACTGATCATTATCACCTTTTGGCAAATTAGCACAATAATAAATTTGCTCATCGACATCTACATAAGGAACAAATTGATGATGCAATACTCAGAATACGCTATAAAGATCACCATTAAAGACCTGTGGATACATTTACTCTTTATATATAAGGGAGAATGAGATTATTAAGTATGTACCAAACAGAAATCTACATGCGGAATTTTTTTTTTTTTAATTGAATCGTCCAATTAATGCACATCTATTATATCAATGCGAATATATTAGTTTAAAATTTCAAATTTAAAAAGTTGGAAATCTGTAAGCGTTAAATGATAGAATACATAAGTAAAGTCGCGTCAAACAAGATATAGAATTAATTATTATTCATAAATAAGTACAATTAATGTATAATTACTTTAGATAGCTACACATACTATTATGTAAAAATATACATTGACACAACTGTAACACTTAACCGTAATGTGTGATTTCTTATTTTCCCTTTGCTTTGAACTTGTAATTTAAACATTTTAACGAGATATTCAAAGAACTTGTACCTTGGATTGATTTTCTCGGGAAAGACGTCAAACTTTTCACGTCACTACACGTCTTAGACCCAATTGATAGTACTGACATACACAGGTAAGTCCGTGGGGTAGTTGAGACGGTACTGACATACACAGGTAAATCAATCTGAATGTTTGGAGTTATATGGGCGGTACTGACATCCACAGGTAAGTCAATTTCTTGGTCTGAATATTTGTGGTTATATGGACGGTACTGACATACACAGGTAAGTCAATTTCTGAGTCTGGATGTTTTTGGTTATATGAACGGTACTGATATGCACAGGTAAGTCAATTTCTGAGCCTGAATGTTTGAGGTTATTGGTACGGTACTGACATACACAGGTAAGTCAATTTCTGAGTCTGGATGTTTGTGGTTATATGGACGGTACTGACATCCACAGGTAAGTCAATTTCTGGGTCTGAATGTTTGTGGTTATATGGACGGTACTGACATACACAGGTAAGTCAATTTCTTGGTCTGAATGTTTGTGGTTGTATGGACGGTACTGACATACACAGGTAAGTCAATTTCTGGGTCTGAATGTTTGGAGTTATATGGGCGTTACTGACATCCACAGGTAAGTCAATTTCTTGGTCTGAATGTTTGTGGTTGTATGGACGGTACTGACATACACAGGTAAGTCAATTTCTGAGTCTGGATGTTTGTGGTTATATGAACGGTACTGATATGCACAGGTAAGTCAATTTCTGAGCCTGAATGTTTGAGGTTATATGGACGGTACTGACATACACAGGTAAGTCAATTTCTGAGCCTGAATGTTTGAGGTTATTGGGACAGTACTGACATACACAGGTAAGTCAATTTTTTATATATCTCTACTCAAAATTTTAAATAAGGAGTTTTGTTGAAATTCGGGTAAGTGTATCATCGTATTTTTCAAAATCAGTAGAAATAAGGTTTTATGATGACGTAGAAAAACTAGACAATAATACATATGATATAACAACATAACAGATACAATGACACAAATTTTATTCATTAAAAGAGACCAAGAACTACACTAGACCTAATTGACTCACTGCCAAGTTTGAAGAGCTGGTGGAGATTTTAAATAATTCATTATTTTTTCGAAAACTTTAAGTATATTCATCTTAAAATGCCCTTAGTGGCCTTTCCACAAAACCTAGTCTGGAGACTTTATAAATATGATGTGGCTTACATAAGTCTTTTTAAACCTCTCCGTACGGATGGTCGTGTTTCTTCGATTACTCTCCAATTAATTATGAAAGTTGGGTTTAGAAATTAACATCGGTAATATTTTACACACAGAAATATCTCAAAGCTAACATCCTATCTTGAGTCCTAGACAGAAACACATCTACCTTTTTTCCTAAAGTTACTCCATGTCTCTTTCATTGCAACAACTACATACAAACGCTGCTGTAACTGAACGCATATGAGCTCTCCTTTAGCGTGTTCTTGTTTTAACCATGGATCAGCAGGACACATGTCAACTTACGCTTTAAGCATTTAGTATTTAGATCTACAGCGTTTTTCATGAACGGTTCAAAATATCGTGATACCCGGTGCATTACATTGTATGTGATAGTTATGGATTTTGTGAACACTCTTTTGTAGACACTGATGTAGGACTAACGTCTTACTGTGTGTGCTGTAGACACTGATGTAGGACTAACGTCTTACCGTGTGTGCTGTAGACACTGATGTAGGATTAATGTCTTACCCTGTGTGCTGTAGACACTAATGTAGGACTAACGTCTTATCGTGTGTGCTGTAGACACTGATGTAGGACTAATGTCTTACCGTGTGTGCTGTAGACACTGATGTATGACTAACGTCTTATCGTGTGTGCTGTAGACACTGATGTAGGACTAATGTCTTACCGTGTGTGCTGTAGACACTGATGTAGGACTAATGTCTTACCGTGTGTGCTGTAGACACTGATGTAGGACTAATGTCTTACCGTCTGTGCTGTAGACACTGATGTAGGACTAACGTCTTATCGTGTGTACTGTAGACAATGATGTAGGACTAACGTCTTACCCTGTGTGCTGTAGACACTGATGTAGGACTATTGTCTTACCGTGTGTGCTGTAGACACTGATGTAGGACTAACGTCTTACCGTGTGTGTTGGAGACACTGATGTAGGACTAATGTCTTACCGTGTGTGCTGTAGACACTAAGGTAGGACTAACGTCTTACCGTGTGTGTTGTAGACACTGATATAGGACTAACGTCTTACCCTGTGTGCTGTAAACACTGATGTAGATATTACTGTGTTACTGTTTATGCTGTAGACACTGATGTAGGACTAATGTCTTACCGTGTGTGCTGTAGACACTAATGTAGGACTAACGTCTTACCGTGTGTGCTGTAGACACTGATGTAGGACTAATGTCTTACCCTGTGCGCTGTAGACACTGATGTAGGACTAATGTCTTACCGTGTGTGCTGTAGACACTAATGTAGGACTAACGTCTTACCGTGTGTGTTGGAGACACTGATGTAGGACTAATGTCTTACCGTGTGTGCTGTAGACACTAAGGTAGGACTAACGTCTTACCGTGTGTGTTGTAGACACTGATATAGGACTAACGTCTTACCCTGTGTGCTGTAAACACTGATGTAGATATTACTGTGTTACTGTTTATGCTGTAGACACTGATGTAGGACTAATGTCTTACCGTGTGTGCTGTAGACACTGATGTAGTACTAACATTATACCATGTGTGTTGTAAACACTGATGTAGATATTACTGTGTTACTGTTTATGCTGTAGACACTGATGTAGGACTAATGTCTTACCCTGTGTGCTGTAGACACTGATGTAGGACTAACGTCTTGCCGTGTGTGCTGTAGACACTGATGTAGGACTAACGTCTTACCCTGTGTGCTGTAGACACTGATGTAGGACTAACGTCTTACCGTGTGTGATATAGACACTGATGTAGGACTAACGTCTTACCGTGTGTGCTGTAGACACTGATGGAGGACTAACATTATACCATGTATGTTGTAGACACTGATGTAGGACTAACGTCTTACTGTGTGTGCTGTAGACACTGATGTAGGACTAACATTATACCATGTGTGTTGTAGACACTGATATAGGACTAACGTCTTACCGTGTGTGCTGTAGACACTGATGTAGTACTAACATTATACCATGTGTGTTGTAGACACTGATGTAGGACTAATGTCTTACCGTGTGTGCTGTAGACACTGATGTAGTACTAACATTATACCATGTGTGTTGTAAACACTGATGTAGATATTACTGTGTTACTGTTTATGCTGTAGACACTGATGTAGGACTAATTTCTTACCGTGTGTAATATAGACACTGATGTAGGACTAACGTCTTGCCGTGTGTGCTGTAGACACTGATGTAGGACTAATGTCTTACCGTGTGTGCTGTAGACACTGATGTAGGACTAATGTCTTACCGTTTGTGCTGTAGACACTGATGTAGGACTAATGTCTTACCGTGTGTGCTGTAGACACTGATGTAGGACTAATGTCTTACCGTGTGTGCTGTAGACACTGATGTAGGACTAATGTCTTACCGTGTGTGCTGTAGACACTGATATAGGACTAACGTCTTACCCTGTGTGCTGTAGACACTGATGTAGGACTAACGTCTTGCCGTGTGTGCTGTAGACACTGATGTAGGACTAATGTCTTACCCTGTGTGCTGTAGACACTGATATAGGAATAACGTCTTATCCCGTGTGCTGTAGACACTGATGTAGGACTAACGTCTTACCGTGTGTGATATAGACACTGATGTAGGACTAACGTCTTACCGTGTGTGATATAGACACTGATGTAGGACTAATGTCTTACCGTGTGTGCTGTAGACACTGATGTAGTACTAACATTATACCATGTGTGTTGTAGACACTGATGTAGGACTAACGTCTTACCGTGTGTGCTGTAGACACTGATGTAGGACTAATGTCTTACCGTGTGTGCTGTAGACACTGATGTATATATAACGTCTTACCGTTTGAGCTGTAGACACTGATGTCGGACTAACGTCTTACTGTGTGTGCTGTAGACACTAATGTAGGTCTTACGTCTTACCGTGTGTGCTGTAGACACTGATGTAGAACTAAGGTTTTACCGTGTGAGCTTAAGACACCGTGTTTGATATAGCTCGTTTAAATAACCTACCGAAAAGTACTTTCTTCATTTCATTGTTGGTCACATTGAGGACTAATCAGGCGGTTTATCGACAAACCTCTTCATGACAGTTAAAATCATTCATAAAGCTTGAGACTCGGGTTATCCTATTTCATTTGCTTGTGTAATATAAGGTTAGATATGTTATTGCTCTTCATATATATATGTTGTTTCATGGTTTCAGGTTCTAATATACTGTTACTTACAAAATATGTACTTGGATTGACCAAGATTGCTATAACCTGACATTGTGCAGGCGGTGATTACCTTTCAGTAGTGAATTTAATGTCACTGTAGTTATATATGGCTAATATCTCGTTTTGTGTATCAATACGAATGAAAATCTCGAATTTCACACTGATACTAGAGAATATCTCGAATTTCATACTGATATTAGTGAATATCTCGAATTTCATATTGCTACTAGCGAATATCTCGAATTTCATACTGATATTAGTGAATATGTCGAATTTCATATTGATACTATTGAATATGTCGTATTGTGATCTGACACTATTGTTAATCTAATGTTATACAATAATACTGGTGAATATCTCGCATTATTGAATATCTCGCATTGCATATTAATACCAGTGAATATTTCAAATGGTATGTTATTACCAATGGATATCTCGAATTGCATGTAATTACCAATGGATATCTCGAATTGTATGTAATTACCAATTGGTATCTCGAATTGTATGTTATTACCAATGGATATCTCGAATTGCATGTTATTACCAATGGATATCCCGAATTGTATGTTATAACCAATGGATATCTCGAATTGTATGTTATAACCAATGGATATCTCGAATTTTATGTTATTACCAATGGATATCTCGAATTGTATGTTAATACAAATGAATATTCCGAATCGAATATGTAGTGAACTTTTGACAACAATTCAAAGAATGACATCTAATTTGTTCTCGAGATATACAATTTTTACTGTAGGTGTGTTGTATGTTATTTGTAAATGTACTATATGTTGGTCTGTAGCCTTTCATTACTTCTACAACTCTGTCCGAATAAGCTCTTTTTCTATGTTGGGTTAAAATAAAAATTCTCATCATTACTCTAGTCACAGTAGACTGCGGATTATTTACAAAATCACCCATTACCGTGTAAACCATTAAATTGATCATAACTAACTAATGTCTTGATTGAATTACCGTGTGGATGTTAGTTATCTATGTCTATAACATACTATTAACTGTCATTCTACAGACACCTGCCATGGCGAGCAGTTCAACATGGACACTAGCGGTTCTAGTTCTACTAATACACTATGATATCAGTAACTGCGTGACCCTGAAGAATGGAACAACGCGTGCAGGACGTAAGTATATGTACCATACTTAAACCTGGGATATATTTCATGGACAAAATTTCCCCACAAAATGAAGTGTCAACTTTTTGAAAAAATAACGTAGCTTGATAGTCACTGAAGCAAATATACATATATATATATATATATTTCTCTCATATCCCGCCATATTGGATAGAGTTTGCCCATGTAAGATAGCTATGTAAGAATATAAGACTCTTTCATATGCGTGTATGTAGGATAGGGATATTCCACCCGAGGGTCACAAAATATGGTGAAACCCGAGGCTCTGCCGAGGGTTTTATAATATTTTGTAACCCCGAGGGTGGAATATCCCTATCCTACATACACACATAATGAAAGAGTCTTTTTTTCTCTCATATCTTTACCAAAATTTTGGGAAAAGGACTGTCGGTCGGCCATTATCTTCATTTTTTTCATTTTTTTAATCCGAGGTTTTTATAAAAAAAACTAACTGGATATTCTTAACGATCATACCCATATTTTGCAAACTTCTAGTTTGCTGTCAAATTTCAAACCATTTTTCGGTATATTGCAAGATGAATATATTATTCGCAGATGAAAAAAAAAAAAAATGGTCTCTGTGTGATTATATAGCATGTGTAAGTAAACATCCGCGAAAAGAAATTGTTCCGTCAAATACTTCAAAGAAATCAACAAGGAACGGATTTTTATAATTCAACATATAGTTTTATCATCAAAATCACATATTTGATCATTTTAAGAAATATATCAATGTATCTTTTTACTGTTTTAACATTTTTTCAAAATACTGTGACGCTGACATGACGTCACCATAGTCAAAGGAATTCCATTCATAAATTCAAAGCGTGACGTCACACGATCTCCTATTCCGAGTCGTTGTCGCTCTCGATCACCATGATTCGACGACGTTTGGGTGGTGGAATATTTGTGATATTTACGGTGATTTGGCAATTTTCAATGTGAGAACCAGCAAACAAGGATTTGATGCGAGTTTCAGATTGCTTCTGTGATACAGGATTGAAGGTGTTAACCGTGTTTTCTTGTTGTGTTATACACAGCTGAGTGTTCTAATACATTAGATGAATGACGTTGGCGGTGTTGAAAGTAATAAGGTACATACATATACCAGTCAATTATTTCTAAATAGATCATTAATAGGAACATGGTATCGAATAAGATCAGAGAGGCTGAGATTTCCTTCTTAACTTTGATACTGACTTTATCTATTTATTTATTTATTTATTTATTATTTTATATACTAAAATTTAATATTGTCTCTAGTTACACAAAAGAATATTATGGAAAATATATATTTCAACTAGGGATTGCGCATTCTGATCGGGCTTTTCTCTCTATAGATATATATAATTTCTTTTAATGTTTTGACAAGAAACCGTAAGCAATATTTTAAAAATGTTAGAAGAAAGAACAATTTTAATCCCATACCCGATGAATATAATGTCGACAATTAGCACCAACATTCAAAGAATGTATTCAAATCATATGCTGTTAGGCAATTTTTCAAAACTGAGTCGAGTATCTCCGTCAGATGTTAACTACGTTTATACAAGCATGTTGAAATAAAGAGAATAAGTTTGATATATAGAACAAACAAAAAAAATCCACTCTTTATAATTCTGAATTCTCTCTTAAATGTTTTCTATGATAACTAGTTATAATGGGGGTGGGGTGAGGGGGGGGGAGAAGAAATGAAATTCGATATATGTTTCCTACAAGTTTCGTGTTAAGATTATTCTCCTTATTCACAGAGATAAAATCTACCTTAACGACTCTTTTAAAATAAATCAAAATCTATTGCTGCTTTTGATGAACAAATGTACATTTTAAAAAGTCTACGGAAAAGTTACGGTTTCCACAAAGAAGAATATTGAGCGCACAATCGAACAAGAAGTGATAAGTATTCTCACAGGGATGACAACAGTTACACTCTGGGCGTTCTACGAGATTTGCCCGAAATAAATAATATTTCAAAGCACTTCATTTCTGCCTTATTTTAGTATCAATTATATTTTGTTTCCGATCTCCAAAATTAAAACACACAGGTGGCAGGTACTGATTAAAAGACATGCTGTGTTTAAAGTTGTAACGGTATGCGCGCGCGAAGTTTTATTAACTCCGGCTGACAAGCGCAGGGTTAGCGTTATTCGAACAAGATGATAGTACAACATTAGAAAATAACGATGATTCGAAAGATCACACATTAAGATTGATTATCAGTTGTTTAAGAGGATTATATATAGAATAAAGACGTTCTTGGACTCCATGTCGTGCATTATCTTTTCAATGTATATTATATATAAGGCAGCGTCAAATTTTTACTTGGTGTGATTTATTGTTGTTGTGAAGTCACATTCAATGCTCTTCTCTGTAGTTCTGAAAACAAATCCGCTAAAACTTTTATTAAAAACAAAAACCGGCTTTAGGTCATCTGTGAATATCTTTACTTCAGTAGTACATATCACTATTTCTTTTCTAACTTTACTCAATTTCAGTTCTGCTTTTATCTCTTCCTTCCTTAGATATATACAATGTATATGTAGCAAATCCAATTTGATAAAAAGTGTATATACTATATTAAATGTAAATGTCTTAGATCCGTGTGAAAAAAAAATCGAACTGCATGTAATCTCCTACTCGGCCTAGAAACTCCTTACTTAGCCATCATGTTCGGTTACTACAGGTTTTCGAACCATTGGGAGGTTTTAATTTTGACAAAAGATAGTCACAGGCATTGAAATTGGATACTGAACTCAGAACAACAGTAAAACAAACGATTGTTAAGGATTACCATAAAAATTCACGTTTTGAACAAATAAAGGTCCATAGTGAGCAGTGTACACAACAATATGAGGCTGCTGGTCTGGTCACAGGTTTGATACATAAAACACGCGTGTACCGTCAGCGACCGAGGTCAATTTATGTTTCTGTAACCGAACCAATTTTACATCGACATAAGACTTTATACATTATGTATTATGACCCTATTAACGGACTTTGATGACGCTAACTTCTCTGAGTGTGTGTCAGAAGATGCTCCACGATTAACCATGCTATTAGTGTATACGTATACATATGTGCCAAGCTGTCGTTCACGCACGCGTAAAATTGTCTCAACATTGTTATTTCTTTCATATGTGAAACTGAAACATCGTATATACATGTATTGTAATCATATTAAGCAAAGATATTTTGATGGCTCTACCTTTCGTTAGTGTTTAAAGATATAGTTCGAAGGCGCTGCCCTCGAATGTGCACGTGTGGCCGCCGGCGATTGAAGGGGAAATGAACTCTTATCGACACGAATTATTGGCACAAAGGGGAACTTTGGTCTTATCTTATCACTAGCTTTATTATCTTAAAAAGCAATTTTAAAGAGTCTTAACGAATCTTACTACATCTAAATGTCATTGGATGACGCAGTTTTGATAGATTATTAAGAACGGCTGTCAGTGGTTCCATAATCCGCCATATTTTCCTGTCTCGAAGAATTAACTTCAAACTAGAGGAATGCTAGTTCATCAATGATGCAAATGTCAACAAATCGGAATAGTGTGGCGACACCTAGCTTGTCACTTCCGGTAACTCTTTAGTAGAATAATTGTGTTTTCTCTTTGCGATGGTATGCATCCATAACACTGTTTTTAATGGTGACGACGACGACGACGATGATTATGATGATGAAGGTTTCTCGTCTCCGTGACTCCGCCCGTCGCCGGGCATTGTCCAATCGACGTGTGTCGATTCTCTGGCGACGTGATCACTGTTTTGGATGATGATAATGATGGTGGTGATGATGATGATGATGATGATGATGATGATGATGATGATGATGATGATGATGATGATGATGATGATGATGGAGGTTTTTCGTCTCCCGTCGCCGGGCGGAGTCCAATCGGCATATGCCGATTCTCTGGCGACGTGAACTGTTTTGGAAGGTGGCAACATCATTTATGGCACACGACTGCCGCTAGAGGTCGCGGCGAGTAACTCAATGGAAAATTTGCACCAATCAGAAAGCCAGGATTGGTATTAACATCTACTTTCAGGGGCTGTGTCAATAAGCTGAAGACGTAACTTACGGTTTGCTGTATTTAACCCATTTCAGTGTGTTGTCTCTTTCAGCTTCGAATTAGAAAATTAAATATGGCGCCGTCGTTACCAGTGAATCAGTCCGTTCATATTATTGAAAGTGGAATCTTACCCAGTAAAAGATACAAGACATTATCAGGATAACAACATCTGACATCATTTTACTATTTATAGTAATTATTGATGAACGTCTGCAGATTGTTTTTTTTTTTTTATTTTTTTTTCTACATAGCGGCGGCGGAAAGATATCAAATTTTACAACCGTTGTTTAATATTGTACACTTGACAATATTACTTAGAGACGTTAAGTTATCTACTACATTCACAGCATTGATTCCAAGTCATTAGATGGTGTATCGCCCAGTTCTAGATATAGTGATAGATATAGAATTCAAACTATATAAGTAGGCAGCAGGAACTCCCTCATCTATCTTTATATGTTATTTATGTCATGTTTGTTAGCTGGGTTTTTCACAGAGTGAACATCCAGGCCCATTTTTCAAGGAGCAGTATCATTGTAATAGTGGTGGTGACTCCCTCACTAAATAGCATAGAGGATGGTCGGATAGCGCAATGACAACGCATTCGACTTTCACCTAGCCGTCTGGGGTTCGATTCCCGGAACGGACGTGAAAAGGTATGCGGTCACCTGCCTGCCCGACCACGTGGGTTTTCCCCGGGTGCTCCGGTTTCCTCCTACAATAAGACATCTCGCGCGCTTACATCCGGATTATCAAAGAGTGATTGGTATAAGTTAAAATTACTTGTTTCGCAAATGTTGTAAAATAAATAAGATTTATATTTCAGCAAACAGGAGGCCTGTCGAAAATCATTCAGAACAATTAGGGTAACATTTCTCGCACATCAAAATATAAATTAAAAATATATTGCATGTTCATTTTCGGGACATGTGACATTTTGCTAAAAGAAGATATAACATTAAAACGTAAAGAGTAATTAAATACCAAGCCTTATAAAGATACACCACTTAACTGATACATTAACTAATGGCCATTTCAATATACACAACGTTTAGAGATAAAGAACGGAAAGGCCAATGACAGTTTTTTTTATATTAACATGGTCAGATAACGCATCTACGGCTAAAAGGTGGTGTTTTAAAAAACGTTCTAATGAAAAATATTTCATTTTTTTCATGTTAATTAGCCATACACCTTTGCTCTGTTGATTTATATCTTCATCTCCTAATAACGACGTAATTTGGAAATTCATCATCGTCAGACACGTAAAATAAATGTTTAATTGTCGATAGACACTAATTTTACATGTGATCTATCTTGCTAACAAGGTATTTAATGGCCTAGTTCTAGAAGTTAAATGACTCATAATGTCTCAAAGGCACAGCAGTTTACAGGCGGTTGATTACGCGGCACGGTTTAAAAATCACTGATCTTTCACCAAATGGGTTTTGATTTACCAATCTTGTATGAACAAACGATGCTGGTTGTAGACTTGCCATGTGTGTTTATGCTAGACACTCCTCTCAAAGAAAGACCATAACGATATTTTCAAAATGAGCGAACGAAAGTAATTTAAAAAACTTCTATGTCGTTAATCGGATGAGCGGATAAACTCATTGTAATAAATATGTTTGAATTTATTATATCAGGTTACATGCTTTTGTCGAAATGAACAACAAAACCTACAATATATTTTTGTTTCCCTTATTTTCCGGAAAAATAATTGTTATAAGAATATCCGACATTTTTAAAAGTTTGTAGATTCCCTTGTGTAAGAGTTTCATCTCTCTATAATGCGGATATATCTGTTCTTGTGAGTAGATATTGATTATTACGTCATCAAACGTTTTTTTCTCGTGACGTTATACTTACAAAAAAATAATGTAATAACCAAAACCTGCATTACGAATAGACGGAATACGCTGATACATATATTTTTTCTAGAATTATCAAAAAAGTCAGGTTACGCCTGAAAATAGCAAAGCTAATATCCCGCATTCTGCTACTGAAAATTAAGAAGAAGAAAAACAAATCACAGAAACGTTGGGTACCTTTTTCAGTACTTCAAGAAAAGAAAAAATATTTGCTCTTTGGGAAGTGATCGATCGCACAATTATTGTGACGTGTACATTTTGCATGCTTATCATATTTGATACTAATTATATTAATTAGAGTTCTACGCCGAGTATTTGACGGAATGGAGATTTTTTGATTCGTTCCGAACCTTCCCTCCCTGGACTGTTAATACCCCCATTTCACGTGACTTCATTATGCATACGCATTTCGAACTTTGAAGAAAAAAAAGACAACCCACGAGGAAAACCTTGTCTTATGTTTCCAGCACTTCGCTTTTGTTCAAAAGACAACCCATGAGGAAAACCTGGTCTTATGTTTCCAGCACTTCGCTTTTGTTCAAAAGAAAACCCATGAGGAAAACCTGGTCTTATGTTTCCAGCACTTCGCTTTTGTTCAAAAGACAACCCATGAGGAAAACCTGGTCTTATGTTTCCAGCACTTCGCTTTTGTTCAAAAACCCATGAGGAAAACCTGGTCTTATGTTTCCAGCACTTCGCTTTTGTTCAAAAGACAACCCATGAGGAAAACCTGGTCTTATGTTTCCAGCACTTCGCTTTTGTTCAAAAGAAAACCCATGAGGAAAACCTGGTCTTATGTTTCCAGCACTTCGCTTTTGTTCAAAAGACAACCCACGATGAAAACCTGGTCTTATGTTTCCAGCACTTCGCTTTTGTTCAAAAGACAACCCACGAGGAAAACCTGGTCTTATGTTTCCAGCACTTCGCTTTTTTTTCAAAAGACAAACCATGAGCAAAACCTGGTCTTATATTTCCAGCACTTCGCTTTTGTTAAAATTTCCCCATAACAACTTTATTAAATTTCAGTTCGAATGACGATTGACAAGTGTGTATTGTCTATGTTTTTTTTTATTTTTCAGTTCCAGCTAACAAGAGAGGTATTCTTTACCGCTTAGCTCATCAATGGAAAATGGGAGCACCTATCAAACTTTCCAAAGAACGGATACAGGTGAATGGTTGCACTACAAACTTACAGCATATGACATGCAACATCTAGTAAAGATAGACTGACATTATCCTACCAATATCACAAATCTTTATACTAAATCATCACTCAGTTCTCTTACTTGATATCAGATTACACCGAGCAGTTAAGATTTGCCGAAAAATGACCTGAAATAAATTGCTTAACAGTTCATTACTTAAGGAAAAGAAGTGAGATTGTATCCTTATTGTTTCCAAATTACTTCACATTTTCATGAAAGGGGTTTGATTTTGCCTTTACTACACAACGTGCGGTCTTATGTTTTTTCATGCTTTATGAGCAGAATATGACGGTTGCGGAATACAACATATTAGTCCGAGAAATTGTGGAAGACTCGGATGGACCTCATTTGGTAAGCATAAAGACTTCGTCATCTGAACTAGAAGAAATGTATGATAAAATCTTTTTCTCTCTTGCAGACCGACGTTGCTTATGGCGCCATGATGGTGGTGTTAATCCCAACGCCTATCAGATCTTAAGAACTTAAATCATTTGTATATGTAGTTTAATTTCATGGAAAAGCTGGTTATGTTGCTTCAACAAAGTGTTCTGTGACAAGCTCAAATTAAAGATATATTTTTTCTTGAAATGTCTCGTAATATTTTGCCATTATTTTTTTAATGTTCGTAATGCCAGAAAAAGGGGCAATTGGACTGGCCTTTCGGAGATGACCTATGCCATTATTTAAATTACTGAAATACTAATTTCAACATTGCTCCGCCAGATCCTCATGCAGGGATGTACATAACTCGCAGTGAAAAATGGGGATTGGATTTATATTATACACATATTTAAGGTTCTTTAAAACTGAATTTATATTAACCTTTCATTTCTTTGATCAACAAGAGATAAAGAATGTACTTCAGCAGACTTTTCAATATTCAATTTAATGTCAATTTTTAACTAATGTGTAACGAATGATATCTAACCATCAAAGTATAAAATAAAGTATGAAATAAGATATCAGTGTTTCAAACTTCACATTAAATTCTACACATTAAAATAAAATATCAAAATATCAGATTTCAAACTTCACATTACATTCTACACATTAAAATAAAATATCAAAATATCAGAGTTTTAAACTTTACATTAAATTCTACACATTAAAATAAAATATCAAAATATCAGATTTCAAACTTCACATTACATTCTACACATTAAAATAAAATATCAAAATATCAGAGTTTTAAACTTTACATTAAATTCTACACATTAAAATAAAATATCAAAATATCAGTGTTTCAAACTTCACATTACATTCTACACATTAAAATAAAATATCAAAATATCATATTTCAAACTTCACATTACATTCTACACATTAAAATAAAATATCAAAATATCAGAGTTTTTAACTTTACATTAAATTCTACACATTAAAATAAAATATCAAAATATCAGTGTTTCAAACTTCACATTACATTCTACACATTAAAATAAAATATCAAAATATCAGATTTCAAACTTCACATTACATTCTACACATTAAAATAAAATATCAAAATATCAGAGTTTTAAACTTTACATTAAATTCTACACATTAAAATAAAATATCAAAATATCAGTGTTTCAAACTTCACATTACATTCTACACATTAAAATAAAATATCAAAATATCAGATTTCAAACTTCACATTACATTCTACACATTAAAATAAAATATCAAAATATCAGAGTTTTAAACTTTACATTAAATTCTACACATTAAAATAAAATATCAAAATAACAGTGTTTCAAACTTCACATTACATTCTACACATTAACCAAATGGGATTTAATTTGTTTTCAATTTGTTTTATATTATTGGTTTTTGTTTGCATTTTTATGTAAAGATTGATGTCGGAGAATTTAAATCTCACCAGAAGCTTGCCTTCGACCGTCATTACTTCGTAGGAGCGGACGGAAAGATCAATAAAGAGGTAAATTTGTTTAAATAATTATCACATTTAGGCAAATATTTTTATATATCTTCAACATGAGATTAGAAATGAACATAGCATTTCTAGCTCCTTACGTGTCATCTGACATTTCACCTACCAAAAACTGTAAAAATTATTGAATAAGTGCTAAGTACAACTCCCAATACACGTGTATACTTTGACGTTGATTTCGACCAGTTCTTGGCAGATAGCATCACTAGTCATAAAGGATTACACAGTTGTATGAAGCAGTTTAATTGACTTTTACGACACTGCTCTTAATTTTTATCGAGATCAGCTATTCGCGTGTTTGTCATTGAATATTCCGCTGTTTTTGTTTGTTTGTTTGGGTTTTTTTGTGTTTTTTCCCGAGTAAGGTCATTTGATTTAAAGAATATTTTATTCACTAATTCAATTCCTATATATAAAAATACATACGAAAAGATGTAAAACTTCACGAAATTTAAAACGTCGCTTATGTAACCCTTTTGTAAATATACCATAGTATAGAAATAATGTACAACTAGCGCTTTTTAGTATCTTATGCCATTGTATTATTTTCAAAGAATCACATTGATCATGTTTTTTTTGTGACAGCCAAACGCGGGAACAGGAGAAGGATTAAAACTTAAAATATCCGACAGGAACACTCGCATTAAACCGGTAAGCTGCCAGCCTCATATTTAATACATTTGCATGTCCTTTCCTTTCAATTATTAAACACATGACGTCAAAATGAAAATCATTGACGTCATGATTGTAGCCCATTCCCACCTCCGAAAGAACCGACTGTAGGTATCTATTAAATATTCAATTTAAATTTTGAGCCAAACAGAATTCCTATTTTCTTCATAGTTTTCATACATTTTCAAAGAGATGGAAAATATGAAAAAAAAACAGACAGCATTGAAGTGCTGTGGTCTAGACAGAAAGGATGAAAGGGTCTGGATGATTAGCACTCGGAACAATAAAAACAGGCCAATAAATCATTTTATGATAAAGACAGTGAACTTCAGTCTGTAAAGAACATACAGTACCCGTAGGTTTTTATCAAATTTATCTATCCAGATTTCTCCAGAAACACATTTTGAAAATGACTACAATCTCAGAAGAATTTAGGTTTTTGAAAGTCTTTCATGAAATTCTCGAGGTTGTGTGTCTAAGGAAATTTTCATTCTTCATGACGTCACAATATATCATGTTCAGCTTATGTCGTACGTTGAATTGCAAAACTGGTACAATTCACATCGCAAATCGCGTGATCTGTCTTTATGATTTGATGGTCATTAATATAATCTTATGTTAATTTCTTTTCCAGATGACGTCACATAGACGAAAGCGTGCGTCTGTTGCAGAAAAGTTCCTCGACTCTGTTATATGGGGGAATAATGTTCCTTATACAATAAACGTGGAGCCAGGTACTCAATTAGAAATATTGCTGTGGCATACAGTTCCTATATATATATATTATATATATCATATTATCAATATAAAAAAATAATAATAAAACTTATGTTTATTCATGCAGGAAACAAATGTATACACAGTGGTTATATAAAAACAATAATATATCAAATTGTATACCAGATTAGATACAAACATTTAACAATTGATAGATAATGAACTATTAAAAATATATTTAATGATCGTAACCTTATATAATCCATCAAATGATAAAGGTATAATTTCTAAGGATTTCCTAATTGGCATGGGAACTTGCTTCCTAATTTGAAACTCTTCAAACAAAAACAAAAATAATATGAATGGGCAGTGATACTCGTTGATGGTCAAAGGTTAAAATGCATAGTAAAGCCTTAGTTCTATCTGATTATAATCACAATCCTAAATTTAGACACGCAAGAGAGATCTGGAAGATTTTTTAAATTTGTAAACATGCTGAATGTATACATGAGTTTGCCATGTTGATAGCCTGTATTGGTTGAAATGAAAACGTCCTTATTTGAAGCCAACACTTAATGCTACTTCTTCGAAGAAGATAACAGACACCTGTTACATTGTTTTATTGTTGGTTAGGACATTTTTAAACCTTTAACTCATTTCTGTCGAGTTATTGACAGTCCTTAAGTTAAGCTGGTACCGAGGGTGATGCTCGACACCCGACGTAGTCTACATTGAGTCAAGGTACTGTATGGTTGTGTTCAACTCTTTGATTATTTCACTGCAGATTACACCTTCTTTTCCTAGCACAGACATACTCAGTATATTCACACAACAGTATTATTTTGAATGAAAACAAATATATTCTATCGTATTTTGTTCATGGCATTAGACTACAGTACTTTCACTCTTCTCGTACCTATTGAATTGAGTCATTTCTTTTTGAAGGGGACGAATTTATTCCCTGGATAAATGAAGGCTTTCAGATGTTTGCTGAGGAGTCATGCGTGAATTGGCAACCTCGACAGAACGAAATTGAATATGTTGAATTTCTGGGTGGCGACCAAAACGGTTTGTAAGTAGGAAAATAAGTTCACATACAAATATTGCTGAATATATTTGTATATATGAATGTGCTTTGATATAGGAGTAATATTATCGCTTTGGGTGTCGTTTGGCGACACGTTGCTGGTTGTTCACAAACAATTTATTTGTCTCCCCTAACATAAAAGACCCATATAGAATATGTCCAACCATCGAAATTCTAACACCACCCTCACAACAGAACACGGAGAACAAAAAGGTATATTGTCGAAGTGACCGTTTTATTCATGCTTAACATTATGGAGGAGAGATCGCTGATATATTCATTTTTTTCATGTTTTAAAATACATTTCGTCCACCAATATTAAAATGAGCACAACTCATCATCACTACTAAGTATTTTTTCGAAAATCACGTTTTGATCTCTACAACCTACATTTTAAAACATAATGACAATTCAAAATCGACGCCTATTAAGAACATTTAACAATCAAAAATATAATTAATACTTTGATATCACTTACAGTGTTGGATATATAGGCATATCTATCTGAAATTTCACTTGGTTTCAGTTGTGCAGCATTTATTGGCCGATTGCGCGGCAGATCTTCCCCTGTATACCTTGACCAGGTTAGCGGAAACTGTGGAGCGGTAAGTAATTAAAATTTTTAGAAAATTGATGGCATTAAGTAACCTTCGATGTTAATAAATTGAACGTGGATTTCATTAAATTATTATATTTCTCATACGTGAATATGAATATTACGTTTCAATCGTCCTTCTATTCCGCATTGTGCGGAGATAAGTAAAAGGTAAGATTTTGTTTAACAAATAACAGAACTAAATTTTTTTTTGTCACCATTATTCACGCTGGTTAGAAATCCAAAATGTAGATCTTTTCAACTTCCTCTTTTCTGCTGTGAAACTTGTGTTTATTGCCCCTTATATAGCCAGAACCATTGTAAGAATATTTGTCATTGCTGTTGGAAACCGCACTGATCATTGTGCGGGTGATCATCGGAATTCCATTAAGAGCAATGGTTGATATTGTGTCTTTTGAAACACAAAACCAAAACAGCTCAGATGGTTGTATGATTTTAGATTCCTGAGAAGTAACCCGCTTTATTTGTGTATTGTGTCTCTCATGTTAGATCTTCACGTATGGTTGCAACGTTTGGAATGACTACTGCCATTGAATATTAAAATATTATAAAAAAAAAACGATTTACAGATTTCCTCGTCTGACGTGTTATGTTGATTAAAACACATTTTCAAATGTTAAATTAATTTTCATCCTATATGCTGTTGTTGATATATGGTTATGGAAGGACATATAACATTACTATAGTGTATATTAAAAAATATACCAAATAATGAATCGAAAGTATTTTACTAGTAACAGGACACATATTACAAGAGACTTGTCAGTTGTTTATTTGTGTGTAAAGGTTTGAAATTTGATCCATTCGGCTATAATTATCTATTCATGAAGGTGTCACTTGGACACTAGTTAAAACAAAACTCGAACTATCTTGTAACGATCCTGTCATGATTTCTTTCTTCTAATACAGTCATCCAATGTATTTTTATCTACAAAAAGGCACGTATTCTGTCTTCATAAAAACGGGTATTTTCAATGAGCATTATGCAGGACAGTCATTCACATTTCGAATGAATTGAAGGCACTGTTGATGTTTCTACTATGTGTAGATAAAAAGAAAATAGCGTTTGTCACATAAACAAGCAATTATGCTATCAAATTTGAAAGAACTACTTGTCGTTGGTAATTTTTTTTACCTTATATCCAGTAACTGCCTGTTTTCTTGCAGACTTACAAAACTTGAGAGGCGACTGAGTAAAATAGAAATGGGTCAAACTGAGAGTCAATCCCAAAGGGGGAGATGCACTAACAAACAGAAAAAATAAGAAGAAAAAAAATAAGAAAAAAAATCCTTGTACAATTTTTCAACATTAAAATTACCTTAAACGACATAAAGTACATTTGTATATTGACAATATTCTGCATCACGTCAGTTTTCCAATGAATTAAAACGTGGCGTGGATGATAAGACAAACCATGGACACTTAAGGCCACCTGCACTACGTACCACTTGCAATCACAAAGATATTACAAACAACCTGTAATTGATTAACAACTTTCAATGCAAATTAGGAATAATACAATAGAACGAAATGAAGAAATTTGAAGAAATACAATTTCCCGAAATAAAAAGTTTCAGAAGGCTGGACCCATTGTATCTGGGAACGTACGTGACCAATATAACTTCGTATATATTATAACAGAAGATTGATGTATACGATCAATTGTCTTTGGTTTGATATACAAATGCTGTATTTTATCATTCATCTTAGGGTCCTGTACTTTGGTATTGAACATGAAATGAACAGAAGTCACGCAACCAGTGGTTGTTGCAAATGGTGTTTATTTATCATGGTTATTCATATAAAAAAGGAAATTAGAGTGGAATAAACACCATCTAAACCAACACGAGTTTATGTTACCTTTCCTACCGCAATAAAAACACTATTCCGACCTCTAAATTTTTGTTAACGATATCAGTTGGGACACGATGATAAGACCTGTAGTAAAATGCCGCAAAAAGGAAATCTGCCAATGTCAGAAATACGCGGATAGAGACTTCATTACAAAGAACCCCAAGGAATAATTGGTTGATTATCTTAAAACCAATAAAATCATTGATATTGATATACAAAAACAACAACGGATAACTTACTGGGCATTATAATATCGGCGAGTACATTAAACGTCTTTTCCGGTTTAAGTAAACGTTTTTACTATTTATTCCACATGTGGTATAACATGCATGTTTATGCAACAGGTGTGATGATGAATTGATTTTCAGGAGTTGAATGACATCTATCAATTTTTGTATAAAATATCTTGGTGGTTCTTCAAGCCTTGCGTTGTTTACCATGATGATCAAATTAGTGGAAAGTGGTCAGACTTTATAATCATAAAATATATTTAAATCAAACCGCGTTATACTGTATTGCGGTTTGAACTGAAGATAAAATAATACCTTTCTTGTTTTCAGAGATATGTCGTTTTTCACGAGATGCTCCACACGCTTGGTATTGACCATGAACAGTCCCGTCCAGATCGTCATACTTACATTAAGATTAACTGGCAATGTGTTGATGGAGCAGCAGTCGATAACTTCGTTAAAAAACCCTTGGCTACAGATGTGGATATGGACTGGACATCAATAATGCAATACAATCCTAATGTTAGTAAAAATGTTATTGATTTCTAAGAATATTTTATGCCTATTTTTATTGGGGAAAAAAAGAAAAAGATAAGATTTCTTATACGCTTATATTGGACCGAAAGTTAAATAACCAAACAGTTTAAACCTTTCTTCATCTGGTATCTATGGCTGATGTCCTTGGTAACGACTTAACATAAAAAAGGAACAAAATAAACTAAATTGGATCGTTTACTTTCAACTTTAATACGAAAATATGTAATGTGTCATTCAAATCAATTTTCTCATAATAGAACGATAGAAATTAACAACAGTTAGGAAAACGTTGTTGAGACTGATTTTTGTGCAAATCACCCAAGTGAGCATTATTAGACATTAACATATCATTTGCTTCGCAGGTTCCGCTTGGCTTTATAAATACATCGCGGCTCCTCAAATTTGATGTAAACTTGTTTGAATACAATTTTTAATTCTTCACAAAATATTTCCCTTTAAAGATAAAACAAACTAAAGTTGGGTTCATACTTCATTTCTCTCTGTTGTTATAATGCCGTATATTCCTGAATGTTGTATCACAATGTATCAAGGTTTAAATTCCACTAAGTGTGTTTGCATCATCTCTTAGATACGACGTGCAAACACTGCATGTAATGTCTTTTTATTCAAAGATATCTTAACTTAAACAACATTCAGCTATTGTAATTCTTTTAACAGATATTTAATCTCTGTGACGATAAAGGAACGGTCGAGACGACGGATCCTACGTACGATCGTCTGCTTTATGAGTTGGTGGATACGCTGACACACTATGACAGCAGAACCCTTGTTGAAGCTTACGGCTGTGACGTCGGTTGGTATACTACAATAAGTAGATTGTTTTTCTGTGAAGGTTTAACGTATACTTGACCTCCTGTCCCAAACCTCACATGTATTCTCTTTCTAACAGACTGGATTTGTCGTAGCTTTTTATTAACTGGCGGAGAAAATGTGCACTAAGGATTCATTGCATTTGGTTGCAATGCTCAACTGGAATGATTCTCCGGATTAAGATCTTTAAGTTTTTCGAAAAGAACATTGGTATTTACGTACTATAAATATTCAAATTTTGAAAATCACATATATATCTCTTTCATACTGACCTACTGTTTAAGGCTAAGCAGCTAGTACTGTAACATTATGATTATGATATGAAACATAATTAAATGAATATTAGTGTATAATTAAGACGAGATGTAACAGCGATATCAATGTGTAATTTAGGTATTCAATATAAATTTCTTATCAACATATTTTGTTTTAATAAAGGAAGTTTTCTGAAATAAATAATGTATGAGAAAGCGAAAGTAATGTAATGTTCATATTAATTTATGGGAACGATTGATTTATCAATGTTGAATTCGCTATAAAACCGGCAAAATTATAATATACACTAATTATAAATACGATATTAGTACTTTACACTAATTATAAATACGATATTAGTACTTTACACTAATTATAAATACGATATTAGTACTTTACACTAATTATAAATACGATATTAGTACTTTACACTAATTATAAATACGATATTAGTACTTTACACTAATTATAAATACGATATTAGTACTTTACACTAATTATAAATACGATATTAGTACTTTACACTAATTATAAATACGATATTAGTACTTTACACTAACTTTACACTAATTATAAATACGATATTAGTACTTTTTACACTAATTATAAACGATATTAGTACTTTACTAATTACAAATACGATATTAGTATTATAAATACGATATTAGTACTTTACACTAATTATAAATACGATATTAGTACTTTACACTAATTATAAATACGATATTAGTACTTTACACTAATTATAAATACGATATTAGTACTTTACACTAATTATAAATACGATATTAGTAACTTTACACTAATTATAAATACGAAATCGATCTTTCAATTAATCAACTGAAAATATTGTTAGTCGATAAATAACCTCTACAACCAATTGTAATATTTATATCTCGATTGATTATAAAACAGCAGTATTAATGTGTAATATAGATATTAAACGTTAAATTAAATGTATGATTTGGATATTAAACAGTAATACTATATCTACATAGACCGGAGAATGCACGTTGATATTTTTCTTTATTTTTTATTTATTTGTTTAATAAACACTTTAAATTTTAGGATGCCCTGATATTTGTGAAAACGGTGGGTTTGTACGGACGACAGTTGAAAACCCAACTTGTCATTGCCGCTGTCCGGAATATCTTAGCGTCCCTACTTGTTCTAACATCATAAGTAAGTGCTCTCTTTTTTATTTATTTATTTTTTCGTTCACGTGCTGAAGCCTCAAAGTCCTAGATAATCAGTTCAAGCATGTTTATCATTTTTGTTCTTAATTTGTATGGAGAAGTGCCATTCATTTGTGTTTTTGTACAACCTTTGATAAGTAGAAACGTTACAGAGGAAACAACTTCCTATTTATAAACACTGTGTTTAAGCACTTGAAAATGTCCAGTTGTTAGTATACTTCGTTAGATGTTTGAAATATTTCATTTTTTAATTAAGGTACATGTGGAGAAATCATAGACCTGGACGAAGGGGAGACACGACAAATTGAAATGAATGGCTACCCTTTAGGCGATCCATGTATATATTTGATTAAGGTGAATGGGTTTCTTTTTAGAAATCATGAAAAAGGTGCATGTATGTATCTGATTAGGATAATCACAAATTGCTCCCTACTCAAATACTGTTACAGATTGAAGTACATAATTAACCACATAAGACTTTTAATTTCTTTCAGTACCTTTCATGTAGCATACTTGCTTCCCAATCAATGCAGTCAATACAATTAATTAATTTGACAATTATAAATAGTTTAGATATTGTACAAAACTCTTCAGCCTGCAGGACATCTGCTAAGATTCTCCTTAATCTTTTAACGTTTTCTTAGTCTGCGCAAATATTTGTTCCTTGATATGCCAGAAATTGTCACAATCCTTTCATTTCTGAAGGCTCGCGTTACTAGAAAAAATGTTTCATGAATTTCAGATGAAATTATATATCTTGCAAAATCCTAATTATTTGTTCTCAATACATGTATATAATTATTGAACTCATACTAAGTGAACTTTTCAATTTTCAGGCTCCTGTTGGAAATAGAATACTTATCAAGCAGCTTAGTATTAACGTCTCATGTGCGCATCCTATAGAATACAGAGTTAATCTCATTGACCAATCTGGATTAATGTGAGTTGTGTTACTTGTATACAAAGACTAAACTCTTTCTTCGTGTATAGATATTTTGTGTATAACACAATTTGAGCAAAAGTGAGTGTTAGGTACATCCTGTATGTGTTAAGTTAAAAAATGTAAATTTTGTTTGTATTTGAGTTTGTTTTTTTTTATTAATTTCTTTTTTATTTTCTCCGTCTTTACTTTACGAACTACATTCAAAATAATCAAGCATGTGATTATTCATTTACAAAAGATTGCTGCTGTAAAACGCTTGGTTTAACAAATGCAAAAAAGGTGAAAATTTGTAAAACTTTGGAATTCCTTTCAATTCAAACTCTTTTTATATCCACATTCAGCCTTCATCATAAGCTGCGATTAGTTTTCTACTTTTTGTGCGTCATAACATTCTTTCGGTCGACTTTGCTTTAACATATCCATCTTATTTTGAAAAGATTTCACCTTCAGCCTAGTTCAAATCAACCATATTGATTGAAGTATGATCACTTCGCTCTGTATTCTAACCTCCTATTGAATCAATTTTCATTGTCTTATTTCCCATTTTAAACTTTTCAAACTTTTAGTCTCAACGTATCAAGGATCTGTCCTAAAAGTACCTTTATTGTGCTGTTTCATTTATAATTCGACACATAACTGGATCCATATTTTATTCACAATGAGTCTTTTTTACAACTAATTTTGTCATTAGTATTTCGTTTTAAATGGTTTAGATTTTTAAAAAATTCTCTTTCGTAGGATCTTTTTTTTTTTAATTTTTATCTCGTTTTGTCAACTTTTTATCTAGAACGTACGGCTGGTAATGTATGATATATTTTTTTTTTTCAAACAAGCAGCACTAATTAGATTACGTACGCCAATGGTAACATTACTAAGTAATATATTCATATTTTAATTAGAGATACATCTTTCTCACAGACATTACTTTTCTATATAAACTTATTATTATTTACAATTATTTTAACAATTTTGCGTTTTGATCCGTTGCTCAAAAGGATAAGGACAATTTTAACTACACATTGGTATATAATTCGATCACATAGTGGACTTTTCATCGCACCTATCATTTACAAAATATTTTCTGGATTATACTGTAATCAAGGATGTTGAGATGCTAGACTAAAAGCTTTTGCGTTTAGCTCAGTTTTTATAAAGAACAATAGCTCTCCAAATTTGATTTTGAATGTAGTTATGTTAAAAATAGGCATCTGAACATTTCATCAGGAAAGTGAAAAAGACAGTGTTTGTGTATTTCGCAGTGTGCAAGTAGATAACATGAATAATATATGATATGTGTGTATTTTTGGAACAAAAACGGCAGGGTTTATTGAATGGATACAGACATTGGCTTTGTTCCTTGTTCTACTTACATTAATATTCATAATAGTCAAACAAATTTATTGAAAATATAATTATAAGATACCAGACGGATTTTTCTCTGTCTATGCGAGAAGATAAAAATGTCATATTTTAGTAAATTGTAAGAAAAACAAATGAACATTCCATTTTATTTCTTTCAATTTCTCAATTTTGACACGTGGCAACAGATATATCTATGATGCTTCCATTTTCTCATTTAATATCAATTTGGAATTTTGAGGGATCAAAGATATACAATTTAGTATATATTACAGTAAGCTAAGAAAGCTAGACTGGCGGGACATCTGATAACGTGCCATTATTGTTTAGGATTTGTCTGTCGTCTACCACTGAAAGGGAGTTTGTAACGTTCCCAAACAGCGAATCGAATATGGCAATGATAATTCTTCATGCTGAAGACACAACTGTATCTCCTGGCACGGGCGCAAATATAGAAATGACAGCCTTTGCATCAGGTAAGAACATTACTAAAAACTAGATTGTACAAAAATACGACTGAAAAATACCATTTAGGACAAATTTAGATGATCTAAAGTAGAGCCAAACATCTCATTAAACTGCATCATACATTTGTTTCGCCATTCTCAGACTCGTCATTGACACTAAAGGCCTAAATGTTAAACCTGAGAGGCGACTGATGCATGAGATGAATGATGAATTTAAAAGGATAATCAATATCAGCAATAACCAATTCAATCATTTTAAATTACGTTTTTATCGAATTGAGCAACCGATGAAAAACTAAACAATTGTCATTCAATCGTAATTTACATAAGATTTCAAATAGTTCAATGTTGGACAGCTAAAACTAAAAATTAATTCTGGTGTCTGACGGCGAAATTCCCAAAAATAATTTCAGCAATGAAGAAATCGGAATAAAGAAACTAAAATTGTAACAGAAATGCAAACTGAACCTCTACATATGCAACCCATAACAAGTTTTAATACAACATATTTGGATATTTTAGTTATTCTTGGAATACTAATGTTATTTATCGTCCGATGACGAGGATTCATATTTTTCCATGTCTACCAATTTACTTTATGTGACTGACTGCGACTAACAAATTACTCCGATACAGCAAAATAAATCATATTTCTGTTATATTATTACTAAGAGATAACACGAAGAAGTATAAGAACTGGCTTAGATAATGTCTACGTTGACCTTGTTCATTTATGTAAGGATGTTCGTTTTGTTGTAAAATATAAATTTAAATGAGTTCTATGCTTTTTGTTTTCTGGTAGTTTCGTTGTTGTCAGCTTTGACTTACATGATAGTATACATCGTATTAATATCCTTATATATATATATATATTAAGCGATCCTCTTTTTTCTTTCTTTTTTCATAGCTTCATATTTTGCCAACGTTGAATTTGAATTAAGAACCTATTTAAGTCATGAACGTTATTTCACAATAATTGCGAAATAAGCTTTCAGCTTACATTAATTATTCTTGGTATCTTGGATAGAAGCTCATGAGTTTTACTGTAGAAGGAGACCGGAGTACCGAAAACTCATCGACGTCGGTCAGTAAACCTCATACCTTTTGCATGTCACCCCGTTCATGTTGTTTTCGGACAAGTTATAATAAAAGGAATCCAATGAAAAGTAGGAAATAGAGAACTATTATGCAAATGTAGGAAGAATCAACATGATAAACGTTTGAATTATCTCAATAAAAACCAATATCCTTATTAAATATGTGAAATTTCAAAATTTCTTATTTTAGAGGTATATCTCTCCATTTGGGTTTTGAAATTTCATTCAACAGATTTTGACTTTACTTAGTTGCGTCCTAGGCCTGCATGTCCCAACTATCACTAACGATCCCTAGAAGAACAAAACAGCTGTATGATATAGTTTAATTCATTATTTGGTTCTACTGTTTCTTATTGAAATGTACTATTTACTTGTATGAGGAATGGACCTGTCGAACCTGACATGACAATAACTTTTTACATTTTACCCTTATTGCTCGGATAGCATGCGACGGATCTTCCACTTGTTATTCAGTAAGTTAGCTTCTACAAGGACATCCACCTAAAAAAGATCCCTGATGTTCACATGGCGGTAAATCCCGCAAACAAAACAAATATTTTATTTTTCAAGTTCATACAATTTGAACATCCTACATTGTCACTTATTTTCAGATTGTATAGACAATCCCTGTCGCAATGGCGGTGTTTGTGACGAAGATGTCTCGACACCTTTTTTCTGTATATGTCCAGAGGGATATAGTGGGGACACGTGCAACATTGTTTCACCTTCAGGTAAAATACATTAGCAAAATTATCCTTTTATGATCAGTCAGATGTATATCAAAGCATGATTTATCACATAACTGGCATGTTGTGTCGTGCCATACAGCCATGCCAAATTTAGCTAATAAAAATTTGCGACGTCCTATATTGGTGACGCTTTGACGACTTTAAATAATTGTCTAGCGAGAAAAGTACCTGCCGAGTCAAAAATGCCAAGAGTCTGTCTAATAGAGAAATCGTTTTTGGAGTTTTCGCTTATAGTTCAGAAATATTTAATATCAGAAAAAAAAAACAAATCTAACTCCAATGTGCATATTTGTTAGACTCATCAAGTAATTCAATATGTTACTCATCTAAATAGCTAAATAGCTTAAGAGCTCGTTACATCAGTCTGAGACTTGTAAACTATAGATTCGAATGACTAACGCTAGCAAAGAACACCACTAATATTATGCTTATAGCCACAGTTGGGTGTGACGTTCGGACAGACATCGAGGGAATATGCTGTTTTACCGATGTGTCCATAGACACTGTGCAGTTATGCCAGGTCAGAACTCAGGTAAATAATCACGAACGATCACTTAAAACATCAAAGAAAAAACCGACATGTCAACAAAATATAACTTTTAACTTAATCTAAATGAAACTTAGCAAATATATGAAGAAAAGAAGAATACAAAAAACCCAAACAGTCCCGAAAAGTAAAAGAAAAAGACCAGATGATCCGGAAGGTAAACGCAATTATAAGCTGCTCTAAGATAGGTTAGACTGGGTTCCGTTGGATTTTCGAAGCAACACAAATTAACCAAAGCTGTCTGAAAGAAGTTATTTAGCTACATCTGTAATACAGTTGTATTTTGATATCTTTTCTGCATTGTTAGAATATTTCATTCCCATCTCTGTCACATTCTTTCATAATTTTTTGCCAGCAATTTTTAAAATATTCAACAAAATTGCTACAGATATACCAAATCTTAACTCTTGTTGAAAGTGACCATTTAGCAATTTCGATCATGCGCATATGTATACAGGTATTCAAGTCACTTTATATAAAAATATTCCAAGTGAAAATGTCAGCCATCTTTTCATAGATATTATCATGAATGTTTGTGATCGTTGCACTAAAAATGAAAAAAAAAAAAATCTTCATGGTGTCTCCAACTACATTAACAGTTCAAACAGATTTAGAATGTTCAAAGAGCAGTATGGAAAAAAATATCAAATTTAGATTCATAACTTGTTATTTTGTATACCGTGTAATACAAATGGTATACAATGTTCAGTTTAAACTAATGTTGATGGTTGTATTACGATTTCTTTTCATTTAGGTAATTTTAACTTCTTTTTATTCCATAATACTTCATAATATTTATCTAGTACTAGCACAGCGAATGTGGTTCAAATATCAATTTATTTGTTTTATCATTGAATTCAATAACGAACCTACTTTCTACATGGTGTCAAGTATAGATTAATAAATTAGTTTATAAGCTCAGATCTACGTTTAGCGATAAGGTATTTTCTGCATTTCTGAGCCCCATATGTGGATGACCTTATTTTAACTAGAGTTTTCGGGCTGTATCTGATGAGATGAGGAAATTTGATCTCAATAATTCCAAATATATAAGCTAATGATTAATACTATACATATGCGCTTTTCAATATGTGTATTTTAGTAGAACTTATGCAACCTAACGTGTTTTTGAGTCAATATATTACAATTTACCAAAATTAAAAGTCAGATATAATACAGTTGCCCTCCTTGTTTTTTTAAACTATTATCATCTTATGACTATATTATGTTTATGTATTTTTTCTTGTTCCATTGTGATGAAATGTGTGAGAAAGGACTTAAATAAGCTCTGTCTAACGCCCAATCCCTTTGTCAAAAAATTTGAAATTGAAATAATCAAAATGTCTTCAGCTTCATTTCCAAGAACGTAACGTCTCTTTCCTAAATAAAACCAATTCGAATAGAAACAACGTTGGTTCTGATGTTGTATACCATGTTCTCATTTGGGAACTTGGCATTAGTTACTTCGACTCACCTAAATGTACACATCCAATATCGTCGATGAAGCACTAGACGCTTTTCCTTGTGAAACATCTGGTCTAATTCCCAATAGTGATTTTCCAGAAGTCTCATTTTAAATATTTATTTCGTTCATAATTTGTTCTAGTTTCATTGAATTTGAGTTGGAGTCTGTTGACAAGCTGGTATTGTTCTTTGTTATTTTTACTCTACTCTATTTCTAATGTATTCAAGGGTTTTTTTTTTCTTTTACATGGGGTTTTACAGGATCAAATTTATTCTATGCGATCTATTATTGATATAAATACCTGTAGCAATGAGAATATGTTCGACAGAATAACAATTTCTGTTGAAGTCTTCTCCTCCATCAAGAAATGGCAATTTATAATAAATTCTTTAAAATATGTTTTTTGTGTTGTAGCTTGATAAATTTAATCCTTACCTTTTGGTATGCCCACCGGATGAATCCTTAGGAGCACAAGAGGCGTTGTTTGAGTCCAATGTTGTTTTTGAAGGTAAACATACATCTAGTTGATGATTATGTACACATGAACACTTTTGCTTGAAATACTAAATACGGATTGCTATTTGCTTTATCATCTTGGAATTACAAAGGAGATTAGCATACATTTTATCAAAGGAAATAAGTCTTAAAGAACTTAAAATAAATTCAGAAAAAATATCTATGCCCATATATTCTTAGTACGTCCTCAAATGGTGTTCAATAGCAGAGTAAGGGTTGCTGACCTTATAACATAATTCGACGTCCAGCATATATGTTCACTATTTGATCATTACTATATCTTTATCAAATAGTCACTGTCCATTTTGATATATGCTCTACTTTCTCTATAGGAACTCTCTCAAGTATTCGCTATTCTTGCATATTAATACAGACAAGAAATGACTTCTTTAAACAATTGGTCTTCCTATGTACAGCCGTTCAATGGCACGCTCTATCAATTCAAATCGTGTCAACATTGTTGATGAGTTGAGATCTGCTATCCCAGTCCTCATAATATCAACTCTTCCAATAATTATATACTAAACAAAAAAAGAAAGGTAACACTACTTTATTCTGTGATTAATTAATTAACCCCTTCATAAATCGTTACCAATCATGTACGAATAAAGTAATTGATCAATTCTGATAAAACTGCAGTCATGGTTCATTATAAAACTTTGCTTTCAGTTGATTTTATTCGACTGTAAAGGAAGTTGGGGTCAATTTCAAAGGTAACACCACTAGTAACGGGTATGGCCACCGTTTGCGAAGTAAACAGCATTGCAGCGTCGTCGCATGGAACTCGTAAACCGGCGGATAATTCGAGGAGAGATGTTGTTTCATACAGCGATCAAGGCTTGGGCCAGCTCCTGCAAGTTTGACGGCTGATCTTGACGTTCTCTCACGCGTTGCCCAAGAACGTCCCAGACATGCTCAATCGATGACAAATCAGATGATTTAGATGGCCAATCTAACACCTGTACGTTATTCTGCTGCAAGAAAGTTCTGCTGACGCGACTGGTGTGCGCTGGTGCGTTATCCTGTTGAAAAATGGCGCTAATGCCATGGCGTCTTAAGAATGGCAGAACCACTGGTCTTAAAATTTCGTCCCGATATCAAATGCCGGTTAAATTGCCATTTAACACAACAAGCCTGGTACGAGTCCCCCCACAAATACCACCCCAAACCATTACACTTCCGCCGCCAAAGCGGTCCCGTTCTGCGACGCTGCAGTTCGCAAAACGCTCCCCTCGTCGCCTGCACACTCTGCGCCTTCCGTCACCGTGTTGCAGACAAAACCTGGACTCATCTGAAAACATAACATTGTTCCATTGTCGTAAGGCCTAACGACGGTGAACACGGGTCCAGTTACGCCGCTTATTACGGTGACGTCGCAACAAATTGGGTCCAGTGTAGGGACGCCGCGCTTTTAATTGGTAGGCCCTCAACCTGTTGCGGACTGTTTGGGGAGATACACGACGCCCAAACAATGTCCTTGTAGAGTCTACTGCAGTTACGAATCGATTGCGCAAGTGTATCAATCGTATACGACGGTCATCCCTGGCGGTCGTTTTACGGGGTCGGCGGCTTTGGGGACGATCGGATGTTGACCCAGTTTGGTTTAAACGACTTACCATCTGGCAAACTGTCTTAACACTGCAACCAAAATGCCGTGCAACTCGACGGCGAGACTCCCCAGCCTGGATCATGCCTACAGCCCTTTCTCTCTGTACTTGTGACAGCCGGGGCATAATGATAAAGTTGATAGATAGCAAGATTCGGTGATTTCTAAGTCCTAAGGATCTAAGGAACAGTTGTCAGTTTGAATGTTTATGAAATTCAAGCGAAGATACAAGTTAGTCGCAGAAAACCTCGTGAAGCTCTTTCGCTAATACATACTTTCACGCTTGAATGATTTTGGTAACCCCCTTGGATTTTGTAATGTAAAACATTACAATTTTTTAAAATTGCACAAACGTCATTTTGTTTTCACTCATTTACAGGTATTCGCCAAGGAAACATGATAACCTTTCTTTTTTTGTTGAGTATATATGATGTCTATATTTTTTATGAATTTTAAGCTCTCCAAGATGACAAGGAAAATAATACTTTCTGAAAATATTTTCATTCTGTTCAAGTGAAATATTTAAAATGCTACATCCTGAATGCTTTCTGATAGGAGTGTAATGTCCGCTGACCTTCAAAGGTTCCGATGTGCTATTGTAACGTGCAGCCTAGCTTTGCACACGGCGGGTAAGTCTCTGATTCCTTGCAGAGATACTAGCTAACAAATGCCGATATATACATATAGCGTGTAACAGCAAACTCTACCTGAGTTAACAATAAAACTAACGAACGAAATAGTATTCACGTGGACTGCTGTCCCGACACAGACTGTTCTGACTAGCATGTGAACTTGAGTGCAAGCTCGACACCCAGTGACTTCACCTAACCCTAGTTCCAACTACTGAACTAGTCGCCGAGCAATACCACTTAGTCGGTCCTGACTAAGCCCTAGGTTGTCCTACCAACTAAGTCAACCCTTGCTCGTGTTCCTAGATCGGGTTCTAACCTAACCCTATAGCTAGCTACCCACAGTCAAAAGTCCAAGCTTCGGTGAGAACTAAACAGCCCTCGCACCAGCTTGACAAGCGGTTTCGGAAAAGCCACTATTTCAGACTTTCACCCACCACCTGTTACAAATAACTGTGTTTCGTACTTTGTAAGAAGTCTTTCGTCGTCTGTGTATTTTTGAAAGCTTCACCAACAGTCAGTATAACAGCGGTCTCATTCATTCAAAGTAATTTCTATTTACACGTATAATAAACTCTTTCATTAGGTGTGACAATCGTTGGTATTTAATTTACCATAAATGATGCATACTAAAATATTAACATAGCTTACTACAGAATTATAAACATTTGTATTAATCGACAAAAATCATTAGATTAACAAATTAACCAATATGTAATTAGCTATAAGTCATATTCAAGGGACATAACTCTTATACTTCAATTTCCATTATACTATTAACATTAAATCGTGAAATTTAACAGATGGGGTTCGCTGCCTAAGCTTTGCCGACGCAGTATATCGTGGAGCCAACTCGAATGCTAAAGTGACTACAACATACACTGAAAACGACGGAACTGTCAAGCTGGTCTTTGAAACAGAGGATACTGATGGATTTTTCATTTCTAGGCAAGCGACTCTACCACGCTATTTACACAAGGTACTTCAATAAACGAAGCAGGTCAAAATGTAGGACATGATTATGATTGGTACAATGTTCCTTGATTGACATAGTGTGGTACAATGTCTCTAGATTGACATAGTGTGGTACAATGTCTCTAGATTGATAGAGTGTGGTACAATGTCCCTTGATTGACATAGTGTGGTACAATGTCTCTAGATTGACATAGTGTGGTACAATGTCTCTAGATTGATAGAGTGTGGTACAATGTCCCTTGATTGACATAGTGTGGTACAATGTCTCTAGATTGACATAGTGTGGTACAATGTCTCTAGATTGACATAGTGTGGAACACTGTCTCTTGATTGACATAGTGTGGTACACTGCCCCTTGATTGACACAATGAGGTACAATGTCTCTTGATTGACACAATGTGCTAAAATGTTTCTTGACTGACATAGTGTGCTACACTGTCCCTTGATTGACATATTGTGGTTCACTGTCTTGGTTGACACAGTGAGGTACACTGTCCCTTGACTGATAAAGTGAGGTGCACTGTCCCTTGACTGATAAAGTGAGGTGCACTGTCCCTTGACTGATAAAGTGGGCTACACTGTTTCTTGATTGACAGGGTGTGGTACACTGTCTTGATTGACATAGTGTGGTACAATGCCTTTTGACTGACATAATGTGGTACACTGTCCCTTGATTGACATATTGTGGTGACACAATGTGGTACAATGTCCCTTGATTGACATAGTGTGGTACACTATCTCTTGACTGACATAGTGTGGTACACTGTCCCTTGATTGACATAGTGTGGTACACTATCTCTTGACTGACACTTGATGTCTCTTGATTGACATAGTGTGGTACAATGTCCCTTGATTGACATAGTGTGGTACACTATCTCTTGACTGACATAGTGTGGTACACTATCTCTTGATTGACATAGTGTGGTACACTGTCCCTTGATTGACATAGTGTGGTACAATGTCTCTTGATTGACATAGTGTGACATAGTGTGGTACAACACTACATCTCTTGACTGACATAGTGTGGTACACTGTCCCTTGATTGACATAGTGTGGTACACTATCTCTTGACTGACAGAGTGTGGTACAATGTCTCTTGATTGACATAGTGTGGTACACTATCTCTTGACTGACATAGTGTGGTACACTGTCCCTTGATTGACATAGTGTGGTACACTATCTCTTGACTGACACAGTGTGGTACAATGTCTCTTGATTGACATAGTGTGGTACAATGTCCCTTGATTGACATAGTGTGGTACACTATCTCTTGACTGACATAGTATGGTACAATGTCCCTTGATTGACATAGTGTGGTACACTATCTCTTGACTGACACAGTGTGGTACAATGTCTCTTGATTGACATAGTGTGGTACAATGTCTCTTGATTGACATAGTGTGGTACACTATCTCTTGACTGACATAGTGTGGTACACTGTCCCTTAATTGACATAGTGTGGTACGCTATCTCTTGACTGACATAGTGTGGTACACTGTCTCGTGATTGACATATTGTGGTATACTGTCTTGACTGACACAGTATGGTACACTGTCTCTTGATTGACAAAGAGTAGAACAATGTTTTTTTGTAAGTTTGGCTTATTTCTTTTGTATTATAGATACGATTTGCAGCTTCTCGTCACAACGGCGCAGCCGGAATTAGAGACATACTGATCAGTCCAGGGCCTTGCACTGGTGGTAAGTGTATTAAATATGTACTTACTAATAGACATCAATGAGAAGTGCTTCCCTTTATGTTGCCTTCCGTATTCTTTCAGTGTTGTGTTTCCTCGCCTTTGCCTCTATTTAAGATAATCAAAAAATAGATTAATGAAATGTTTTGTTTTCATACCTTGAGGAAAACTAAATCAGATGGAAGTAAATATTTACTCTACAAAATGTAAAGCACGCGACACTTTGTATACTAATGTGCTTTGTATGAATCTCGCGATAATATCCCAACATTTCAGTTGAAATCAGTCTGGCTTGAAATTCAACGATTGCCTCATAAACGAAACTCAATTCCTTGAATTTACTCGAGATTTATTGTTTTGAATTTTGAAAATTATTCACTATCACGAAACCTTTATCACGTCAAAAAATCATCATTTGGTTTTAAGAAAGAAGGGAAGGAAAGGGCTGTTTGCATACTCTAAAAAATTATAGGGAGCGAGGGCGGAGCCTAAGCCTCCTATACATTTTACAGACCCTCCATGGCTCTATAGAGGGTCAGTAAGTGATTATCTAACGAATTTATCGCATCGAGGACCCTTTTCATACCTTAAAAACCCCTGTATCTTCATGTTATTTCATTTATTGTATGTTTAACAAAGCAATCACAATTTAAGAAATCAGTCTGATATCAGTTTCAAACAATAAATAATCTCTGAAGCACTTAGCTGCCATTCGGTTAGCCTTCAAGGTCTTTGAAGCCTGACTGTTTAGTCTTTTTTTATTGATATCTGCCGGTGTCGTCTGCCCGAAGCGGTCCATTTTGTAAACATTCTGAGTGGCCGAGACGATTGAAACGCAATCCAAAATAGCTCAAAACTGCACTTAAAATTTCTACGATGTAAGGGGAATAACTCTTAGTATTATCATTTTGTTTTTTCGAAAGACAAAGGAAGCAACTGTTACTTTAAAGTAAAACACAATTTATTTTCCGAAGCAGTTAACGTGGTCGGCGCCATTAAATTTAAGTGACCCCCTATAAAACCCATGGCGCCATCTATTATAGTGGGTCACCATGTGACGTCTCTCGACCAATGCTTTTAGGACATTCTAGCCCGAGGAGCGATAAAAATGAATTAATGTCATAAGATATTTGCACAGGACGATAAGCAATAATTGATTCTCCAAGTATGAAGAAAATAAGAAATATATGTTAATTAAAAATACGAATATGCTGTCGCTCATAACATGGCCTTAATGATATCCTTCCTTTACAGTCAATTTATTTTCACATCCATCTATTTAATAAAGTGAAACTCACTGTTTAGATCTGTTTAAAGCTGGACAGTGTTTTTTGATATTATACCTTTTCCTAATTCATATGTATAAAGTCTAATCTGACTTATAGATACCTCCTTCTTCTTGACCCTCTCTTTTAATGTAAAAGTGCACAATGAAAACATATAACCAATTATTTCCTTTATGTTCTGAATAAGGGTTTCCCCTGGGACCCTCACATATTCTAATCGTAAGAGTCCGCGGACTCGCAACATATATGAAATTCAGTTAAACTTTATTATTTTTGGGCATCCTTTGTCAATTTAAAGGGTCAAAATGACGATTTTGAGAGTCAATGAGAACCCTGATAAATGTTTCGTTTTATTCTAATTTTTAGATACCTGTGCATCGTTGACATTTACATTATGTGATAATGGCGGACAATGCATTGAATCATCAAATGGAGCTTTGTCATGTGACTGTAATAATGGTTTTACCGGAACCTACTGCGAAATCCCACGTAAGTATCTGAAGTTGTCCTCACACTGTTGTCAACATCAAAATTTTATAGCAATGTACTGCGAAATTAATATCAACTTTTTTTTATTATTATTTTACGGTCTTTACCTTTTGGCAAAAATCTGCACGTATTGTGCTTAACTCTCGTATGTGAGTTTATCAGGAAAAAGCTACAAATTAATTTTCTTTTGTTTTTCAACTTTTGATTTTCCTATTAAATATAATGGATTTTAGTCCTGCATTCCTATTCATTGTTTGAAAGTGTTTGTTCAGATACGATAATATAACTTTTATTTCCCATTTCTATATGGTTCTTTCGTGTAAGGTCGATCATTTATAACGACGCGTTATATAACATACTTTTTGCAGTAAACATACTTTTCATGATTTAACGTATCTCAAAAGGAAACATTCTTAAAAACAATTGCAGATATAATTGTTTGTGTGGAAAGGTAGTATAATAACAAACAACCTTTGCTTGATTTCAGCTGATCCCTGTGCAAGCGTTGATTGTGGTGTTAACGGGAATTGTGTTGCTGGTACTACGTCATGTGACTGCATTAATGGTTATACCGGTCCGGCTTGTGACCAGCCTCCACGTAAGTGTACCTTAAAAGACTTTAAACACCGATGCTAACTAATGCTCTAAGCATACGAATAGAACATTGGTGAGAGAATCTTTAAACATAGATTTCAATGGTCCTGTACCGATAGAACATTGCTAACTGTACATTTTCCCGCAATATCATTTTTTGTCCGTTAGTGCCTGCATTCGTTTGTGTTGCAGTCCTTAGTCGTCATTTCTAGACCACCGTTATCATTTCTAGAACTTTGTCGAAGAAGATTCTAGTATGTCCATGAAACAGAGGAAGATAAAATCCTCAGGCCATTTTTATTTAACTGTTATGAATCTTTGGAATTTCCAAAGTTTTACCCTTATTTAGCTGAACTTTCGTATGTGAGTTTTTAAAAAAAAAAGTTAAAAAAAATAATTGTTTTCAACATCTGATTTTCCTATTAAATAGAATGGATTTTAGTCCTACTTTCCTATTCATTGTATGAATGTGTCTTGATCAGATTCGATAATATAACTTGTATTTCCCATTTCTATATAGTTCTTTGGTGTAAGGTCGATCATTATAATGATATGTTGTGTTACATTACATACTATTTAAAGTAAACATACTTTTCATATTTTTAACATATCACAAAAGGAAACATTCTTAAAAGCAATTGCAGATGTAATCGTTTGTGTGGAAAGGTAGTATAATAACAAACAACCTTTGCTTGATTTCAGCTGATCCCTGTGCAAGCGTTGATTGTGGTGTTAACGGGAATTGTGTTGCTGGTACTACGTCATGTGACTGCATTAATGGTTATACCGGTCCGGCTTGTGACCAGCCTCCACGTAAGTGTACCTTAAAAGACTTTTAACACCGATGCTAACTAATGATCTAAGCATACGAAAAGAACATTGATGAGAGCATCTTTAAATATAGATTTCAATGGCCCTGCACCAGCGAAAACTAGGTAACTATAGATTTTCCCGCAATATCATGTTTTTACTTTAGTGCCTCCGTTCGTTTGTGTTGCAGTTCTGAGTCGTCATTTCTAGACCACCGTTATCATTTCTAGAACTTTGTCGAAGAAGATTCTAGTATGTCCATGAAACAGAGGAAGATAAAATCCTCATGACATATTTATTTAACTGTTATGAAACTTTGGAATTTGCAAAGTTTTACCCCTATTTATCTGAACTGTCGTATGTGAGTTTTTAAAGAAAAAAATGCAAATTATTTCTTTTTTCAACTTCTGTTTTCCTATTAAATAGAATGATCCTGCTTTCCTATTCATTGTAAGAATGTGTCTTGATCAAATTCGATAATATAACTTGTATTTCCCATTTCTATATAGTTCTTTGGTGTAAGGTCGAACATTATATTGACATGTGGTGTTACATTACATGCTATTTAAAGTAAACATACTTTTCATGTTTTTAACATATCACAAAAGGAAACATTCTTAAAAACAATTGCAGATATAATTGTTTGTGTGGAAAGGTAGTATAATAACAAACAACCTTTGCTTGATTTCAGCTGATCCCTGTGCAAGCGTTGATTGTGGTGTTAACGGGAATTGTGTTGCTGGTACTACGTCATGTGACTGCATTAATGGTTATACCGGTCCGGCTTGTGACCAGCCTCCACGTAAGTGTACCTTAAAAGACTTTTAACACCGATGCTAACTAATGATCTAAGCATACGAAAAGAACATTGATGAGAGCATCTTTGAACATAGATTTCAGTGGCCCTGCACCAGTGAAAACTAGGTAACTATACATTTTCCCGCAATATCATTTTTTGTCCGTTAGTGCCTCCGTTCGTTTGTGTTGCAGTTCTGAGTCGTCATTTCTAGACCACCGTTATCATTTCTAGGACTTTGTCGAAGAAGATTCTAGTATGTCCATGAAACAGAGGAAGATAAAATCCTCATGACATATTTATTTAACTGTTATGAAACTTTGGAATTTGCAAAGTTTTACCCTTATTTAGCTGAACTTTCGTATGTGAGTTTTTTAAAAAAAAGTTTGAAAATAATATTTTTTCAACATCTGATTTTCCTATTCAATAGAATGGATTTTAGTCCTACTTTCCTATTCATTGTATGAATGTGTCTAGATCAGATCCGATAATATAACTTTTATTTCCCATTTCTTTATGGTTCTTTCGTGTAAGGTCGATCATTATAATGACATGTGGTGTTACATTACATGCTATGTAAAGTAAACATACTTTTCATATTTTTAACATATCACAAAAGGAAACATTCTTAAAAGCAATTGCAGATGTAATTGTTTGTGGAAAAGTAGTATAATAACAAACAACCTTTGCTTGATTTCAGCTGATCCCTGTGCAAGCGTTGATTGTGGTGTTAACGGGAATTGTGTTGCTGGTACTACGTCATGTGACTGCATTAATGGTTATACCGGTCCGGCTTGTGACCAGCCTCCACGTAAGTGTACCTTAAAAGACTTTATACACCGATGCTAACTAATGCTCTAAGCATACGAATAGAACATTGGTGAGAGAATCTTTAAACACAGATTTCAATGGTCCTGTACCGATAGAACATTGCTAACTGTACATTTTCCCGCAATATCATTTTTTGTCCGTTAGTGCCTGCATTCGTTTGTGTTGCAGTCCTTAGTCGTCATTTCTAGACCACCATTATCATTTCTAGAACTTTGTCGAAGAAGATTCTAGTATGTCCATGAAACAGAGGAAGATAAAATCCTCAGTCCATTTTTATTTAACTGTTATGAATCTTTGGAATTTCCAAAGTTTTACCCTTATTTAGCTGAACTTTCGTATGTGATTTTTTAAAAAAAAATGCAAATTATTTCTTTTTTTCAACTTCTGTTTTCCTATTAAATAGAATGATCCTGCTTTCCTATTCATTGTAAGAATGTGTCTTGATCAGATTCGATAATATAACTTGTATTTTCCATTTCTATATAGTTCTTTGGTGTAAGGTCGAACATTATATTGACATGTGGTGTTACATTACATGCTATTTAAAGTAAACATACTTTTCATATTTTTAACATATCACAAAAGGAAACATTCTTAAAAGCAATTGCAGATGTAATCGTTTGTGTGGAAAGGTAGTATAATAACAAACAACCTTTGCTTGATTTCAGCTGATCCCTGTGCAAGCGTTGATTGTGGTGTTAACGGGAATTGTGTTGCTGGTACTACGTCATGTGACTGCATTAATGGTTATACCGGTCCGGCTTGTGACCAGCCTCCACGTAAGTGTACCTTAAAAGACTTTATACACCGATGCTAACTAATGCTCTAAGCATACGAATAGAACATTGGTGAGAGAATCTTTAAACATAGATTTCAATGGTCCTGTACCGATAGAACATTGCTAACTGTACATTTTCCCGCAATATCATTTTTTGTCCGTTAGTGCCTGCATTCGTTTGTGTTGCAGTCCTTAGTCGTCATTTCTAGACCACCGTTATCATTTCTAGAACTTTGTCGAAGAAGATTCTAGTATGTCCATGAAACAGAGGAAGATAAAATCCTCAGGCCATTTTTATTTAACTGTTATAAATCTTTGGAATTTCCAAAGTTTTACCCCTATTTTGCTGAACTTTCGTATGTGAGTTTTTAAAAAAAAAAGTTTGAAAATAATATTTTTTCAACATCTGATTTTCCTATTCAATAGAATGGATTTTAGTCCTACTTTCCTATTCATTGTATGAATGTGTCTAGATCAGATCCGATAATATAACTTTTATTTCCCATTTCTATATAGTTCTTTGGTGTAAGGTCGATCATTATAATGACATGTGGTGTTACATTACATGCTATTTAAAGTAAACATACTTTTCATATTTGTAACATATCACAAAAGGAAACATTCTTAAAAGCAATTGCAGATATAATTGTTTGTGTGGAAAGGTAGTTTAATAACAAATAACCTTTGCTTGATTTCAGCTGATCCCTGTGCAAGCGTTGATTGTGGTGTTAACGGGAATTGTATTGCTGGTACTACGTCATGTGACTGCATTAATGGTTATACCGGTCCGGCTTGTGACCAGCCTCCACGTAAGTGTACTTTAAAAGACTTTAAACACCGATGCTAACTAATGATCTAAGCATACGAAAAGAACATTGATGAGAGCATCTTTGAACATAGATTTCAGTGGCCCTGCACCAGTGAAAACTAGGTATCTATACATTTTCCTGCAATATCATGTTTTGACTCTTAGTGCCTCCGTTCGTTTGTGTTGCAGTTCTGAGTCGTCATTTCTAGACCACCGTTATCATTTCTAGAACTTTGTCGAAGAAGATTCTAGTATGTCCATGAAACAGAGGAAGATAAAATCCTCAGGCCATTTTTATTTAACTGTTATGAAACTTTGGAATTTGCAAAGTTTTACCCTTATTTAGCTGAACTTTCGTATGTTAGTTTCTAAAGAAAGAAATACAAATTATTTATTTTTTTCAACTTCTGTTTTCCTATTAAATAGAATGATCCTGCTTTCCTATTCATTGTAAGAATGTGTCTTGATCAGATTCGATAATATAACTTGTATTTCCCATTTCTATATAGTTCTTTGGTGTAAGGTCGAACATTATATTGACATGTGGTGTTACATTACATGCTATTTAAAGTAAACATACTTTTCATATTTTTAACATATCACAAAAGGAAACATTCTTAAAACAATTGCAGATATAATTGTTTGTGTGGAAAGGTAGTATAATAACAAACAACCTTTGCTTGATTTCAGCTGATCCCTGTGCAAGCGTTGATTGTGGTGTTAACGGGAATTGTGTTGCTGGTACTACGTCATGTGACTGCATTAATGGTTATACCGGTCCGGCTTGTGACCAGCCTCCACGTAAGTGTACCTGAACGTATGTGAGTTTTTAAAAAAAAAAGTTAAAAAAAATAATTGTTTTCAACATCTGAATCAATAGAATGGATTTTCCTATTAAAATCCTATTCATTGTATGAATAAAAGACTTTAAACACCGATGCTAACTAATGCTCTAAGCATACGAAAAGAACATTGGTGAGAGAATCTTTAAACACAGATTTCAATGGTCCTGTACCGATAGAACATTGCTAACTATACATTTTCCATTAATATCATGTTTGTCCGTTAGTGACTCCGTTCGGTTTTATTGCAATCCCGAGTCGTCATTTTAAGACCACCATTATCATTTCTAGAACTTTGTCGAAGAAGATTCTAGTATGTCCATGAAACAGAGGAAGATAAAATCCTCAGGCCATTTTTATTTAACTGTTATGAATCTTTGGAATTTCCAAAGTTCTACACCTATTTAGCTAAACTTTCGTATGTGAGTTTTTAAAGACAAAGTTAAAAAAAATTCAACTTCTGATTTTCCTATTAAATAGAATGGATTTTAGTTCTGCATTCCTATTCATTGTATGAATTTTTCTAGATCAGAATAATATAACTTTTATTTCCCATTTCTATATAGTTCTTTCGTGTAAGATCGAACGTTTTAATGACATGTGTTGTTACATTATATGCTATTTATATAAATCATAATTTTCATTTTTTTAATGTGTCACAAAAGGAAACATTCTTAAAAAGCAATTGCAGATGTAATTGTGTAGAAAGGTAGTATAACAACAAATAACCTTTGCTTGATTTCAGCTGATCCCTGTACAGGCGTTGATTGTGGTGTTAACGGGAATTGTGTTGTTGTTGACAATGTAGCTGGTACTACGTTATGTGACTGCATTAATGGTTATACCGGTCCGGCTTGTGACCAGTGTCCACGTAAGTGTACCTTAAAATACTTTAAACACCGATGCTAACTAATGCTCCAAACATACGAAAAGAACATTGATGAGTTGTTAATTAAACTGTTGATTAAGTTTAATAATAAGTATTATCCTGTAGTATTAATGGTTTGAACTGAGCGGAAAATTACTTTGTGTGTGGGATTTCGCATAGGGACTTGTATATTAATTAACAAAAAACTGAAAAATAAAAGAAATGAGACGAGATTACTTGAAACCTGGAAAATATATCGCCTTTTTTCCTTTGATGACTTTGTGACCGCGATAAAAAAATCATCCTTTTTGCTTGATGCTTTCGGTAACTTTAACTTCAATTACCCTTAGTAGAATAAAAAAAATTAAAAATATGTAAATATTATAATCTTAGAGTTTTTGAAAACCTATTGTAAACGTGTTTTGGTGAGGATATCAAAGTTGTGACATTATGTTTTTTTAGCGGCGATGAAAATCAGATGCAACTTTGAAAGAGGCGATAAATGCCCGTTTGATAATATCCGAACATCGTCTGACAGATGGATGTTTGAATCGGTATGTATATTACGCATAAAGTATACTATTTTTCCATTTTTTGACTAATGTAAATGATATTATATATTTTAATGGTGAAATACATATATTTAATTCCTTGGTCTGTTCTTTATATTCGTAAATTATTATTATTGCAATTTTCCTTCAAGAAAAGTGTTCTTTAAGAAAATACTCCTGAAGAAGGCACAATATAACTACAGCATAAGTTTATGTTCATCCAATTCCCCAGAGCAAAGGAAATTTCAGGTAATAGGCAGATAAGAATACAGGGTGTCAAGCTCCTGTTTGAGTATCAGTACAAAATATGAAAATAAGGCTGAAATATAGAGTGCTTTAAAAGGCTTGTCAGTAAGAATAGGTATTTTTCTGTGGCAACAAACCGAAATTTACGAAAACAATTGATATCACTTGAGCTCGTTATCTATATCGAAATTTTCTTGCAAGTTGTCGGCAACTTCAATTCACGATACCACAAGAAAATATTCAGAGGGATGTTGGCAACTAACAGCAAACTCACGATACCACAATACAGGATTCAGAGAGATGTCGACAACTGATAACAAACATACGATACCACATCAAAGGACTCCATGAGATGTCGGCAACTGATAGCAAACTCACGATACCACAACACAGGATTCAGCGAGATGTTGACAATTACAGCAAACTCACGATATCAAAACACGGGATTCAGAGAGATGTCGGCAACTAACAGCAAACTTGCGATACCACAACACAGGATTCAGAGAGATGTCGACAACTGATAGCAAACTCACGATACCACAACACCGGGTTCCGAGAAATGGTGAAAACTAACAGCAAACTCACGATACCACAATACAGGATTCAGAGAGATGTCGACAACTAACAGCAAACTCACGATACTACGACACAGGATTCAGAGAGATGTCTACAACTGATAGCAAACTCACGATACCACAGCACAGGATTCAGAGAGATTTTGGCAACTGATAGCAAACTTACGATACCACCACACAGGATTCAGAGAGATGTCGGCAACTGACAGCAAACTCACGATACCACAACACAGGACTCCATGAGATGTCGACAACTGATAGCAAACTCACGATACCACAACACAGGATTCAGAGAGATGTTGGCAACTAACAGCAAACTCACGATACCACGACACCGGGTTCCGAGAAATGTTGAAAACTAACAGCAAACTCACAACACCACAATACAGGTTTCAGTGAGGTGTCGGCAACAAACAGCAAACTCACGATACCACAACACAGGATTCAAAGAGATGCAGGCTAGGGAAATTTCATTCTGATATACTGAAAATATTTCATTTAAAATATGTCTGTCCATCTTGCCAAAAATATCTAAATGGAACGTTGCTGCGTACAATCATGATTTTAAAAGTATACATCATCCTCAAAGGTACACAAAATAATGAAGTCGTGCATTTTCCTCAAATTAACCGAAATCAAACGAGTTGTGCACGCCGTATTAGCATATTTGAATATTTATCTTATCGTCCCTGTACTGTTTTTATCTATGTGACGCTTGACCTTTCACCTTATGCTTTGCACGTGTTGACATTTATTAAATATGTAATGTAACAATTGTATGCAAATGCAAAGTATAACTGCATTGTAGTGCAGTAAAATAGACTACAAATTTGCTTTCAAAACATTTTGTATTTGTCTTCCTGACTATCCAATATATCAGTTGAAAAAATCACACGGCAAAAAGTAAGTAAACACATTCTTTTATGGGAGTTTGGACATGAAACAAATACAAGGACTTTCAAACCTATCGTATACGAATGTTAACAAAAACTTAAATTATCAACATTAGCATATAGAAGATCACATGGTAGAGGTAAGTATTACAAAGAAGCACAAAAGAAAACTCAAAAACAAGAGATTATAACTGATAACTGCAAAATGTCCAATGAATATTCGTGGTTACATGTTAGAAAACATTTATTGACGCGAAGAATAGCTGGCGAGCGGAAAAGCCATCGGATATAGTAGGCAAGATGTTTAAGAATTGAAATCAGAAAAAGGTGAACATTTGAAAATTAAACCGGAAAAACACTGTTTTAAAGGGGAAAATTGAGCTATGAACTACAATTTAAATTCTTTATCGATCTTCATATTATAAACTGGGTGTCGAATGGTTGTTAATCCCATATATATTTTACGTATATAAGCATTATAAATCTGTGTATTTGTGTATGTTTTTGTTTAACAAACTGGTCGATCTCAGACACCGTACACTCTCGGACTTGTCAAACGATTAAAGGGACACATGGATTTTTTTTATTAACAAATGCGGAAAAAGCTTTGTAATCAATGTACGCTTTGTTTTTTGGATGTTTGACCATGAAAACACTGCCGGATAGTTGGCATGATCTAGAAATACACTTGTAGTTTACTGTTGCTTGAAACCTGGCTTACTAAAGCTGAAAGTTATTCTGAAACATAATATACATGATCAGTTCATTCAAAAGTGGAACAGTGATATAAATAATGCTTCAAGGGGAAATGTGTATGCCTTATACAAAATGAATTTCGGTTGTGAAACCTATTTGTTGGAAATGAGTCATAAAAATAGGAAATTACTTTGCAAATTGAGAACTTCCAACATGCCCTTGCCAGTAGAAACTGGTAGGTGGACAGGTATTAGAAGAGAGGACAGGTTATGTCCCCTTTGTAACAATGGCATAGAGATGAATATCATTATTTATTTTTGTGTGAAAATCCATCAATACAAACTAATAGGAAAAAAGTCATACCTAATTATTATACTATTCACCCTAATATGACAAAGTTCAAAGGGTTACTGACTATATGTAATGTAAACAGGCTTAGAAGATTGTGTTGTTTTTTTGTTTGCTCTTGAGGGGATCTTGAAGGCGATATGATTATCTGGTTGTATCAGCTTGGATGATCTCTCCTAAATTAGGCGAGATCAGCCTATCAGCTGGGTCTGTAGTATCCCGTCTGTAAGCTTATAATTAGCTACATCGTGGTACTCCTGCCATGTAACATCTAAATGAAACAAAGTGTGACCACCACACGTCAGTGTGACTGAGCGAAATAAAATCTCTAAAATCTTTTGATAGACACTGAACCAACACAGGTTGCTAATTAGAACCTTCTTTTTAGGGTACCACGTCACAGGTAGGTACTGGACCATACTGGGCGTATACTGGGACCCGCTATTTACGTACAGGCGGTGAAGAAAGGACAACAACCGCTACACTTAAATTAGACAAGAATTTGTGTGGTAAGTACTTGATGAAGTGATTGCAATAGAAGATACACAAATGAATAGCTTCTTTCAATAAAACTAACTAGATTCAGTGATCAGAATGTGTACAGATTTTACAACTAATGATCTATTAGGTCAGTGTATACAGTATAGGAAAAATAGAAACGGATTTCAATATTATACTGGTGAAATAAGGGCATGTTTATAGCGTATCTTAGAAAATCAAGATTTAAAAAGATAAAGATCAATTAAATAAAACCAGGACAAACTGCAAACAAGAGAAAGGTCTACACCTAGACGATGGTCTTGAATAGTATGCGGTAGTACTTGGTAGTACTCTTGAAAGCTTTATTTTGCCTCTAACATATTGTCTTTTTCATATTGCTAATACTTTTTTATAACTAATTTTGTCTATCATTATCTGTTCCGTTCTGAATTAACATAAAAATTAATAGATAAGAAAATCCTTTTTCGAGCATAGAATTTTGTATATTTTTTCACAATCAATATCAAATACGCTGAATTAAGTTTTACAACATACTAGCATTTCAGTTTATTTCAAATGTAAATCTACTATGCTTCTGCTAACTCATTTCTATACTCAACACCAACAGACATTACATATTACTAATTATTACAATAAATTAAAAATGATGAATCAGGGAACTACTTTTTCACAATTTTAGTTTTGGTTATCTCCCTTGAAGAAAATAAATATTGTGTATTTTGGTTAAAATATGATAACTACGGTGATAAAAATTATTCAAATATATCATAAAAATTGCATTGCAAATTAAACAATAAGTAATGATAATTTGTGGTATTATGAACTTCGATTGTTTTACAATCATAAAAAAAATATTCACATTAATAAGTGTAAAATCAATGGAATCAAATCATTTTCAATAAAAGAATTTTTAAAATGCACGATTGCATAAGAAAACCGACATTGACATTTCAAATGCATTAAGATAATAAAAATTTTATTAACACTTTTTATTAAACTGTTCACAGCTACTAAATTACCGGTAATTACGAGTTTCAGGCTGAGTAAACAGGATGAATTTCAGCTCTGTGTAAAACTCTTTACAATACAGGCACAAAGTTTGAGATCCTAAGCTGTTGTTAGTCATTAAAACCTGGTTTATAAATACCATATGTTTCTGGACATGCTTTGATCTTGTTGCGTTGCCCTCATTGGAAGGCTCGAACACCCCAGTATTTTCCTAAATGACCTGTTGTCGGAGACTGACAAAGTTAGTACGGTGTTGTTGACATTGTCTGCTGGTCAAAGAATGGCTTTGTCTTATGTGAGTATGTTCCATGATAAAATCGTAAAAAAAATCTATACTACAGTGATGACGTTGAGCATAAAGAAACTATAATTCAAAAGAACATTTTTTTCATTTATGTCGAATCGTTTGAAGTAAAGTTGTCTCCCTTAGGCCAAAAACGTCATCAGAGAAAGTCGAACACGTCTTATTTCATAACACATTATGAAACAAACTATATTTACATGAGCTCATGATGACTACTACAAAAATGTAGTTGTTCAAAAATTTTTAAATGTTGCCACCAGAAAACAAGAAATTTAAAAGCAAAATTGACACTCTATTAAAATCAACCTGAACCGTCGTAACAAATCTACAACTGGAAATTTTAAAACAATATTTCCAATTTTGTTTATTTCATAATTGAATGTTGAACTTACCAATGGTTAACTGTAACCAAGCTTTGAACAGTTGGGATCAGGTTAGTGTGAAATCTAACCAGTTTAGGTCATGTTAGAAAGTTATAGTTTAATGATATTTTTTGCGAATACGGCAGTATTGTTTATTCACTGCTAAATTATTTATTCGTCGCTATTTCCAATTCACCATTATCAATTATTCGCCGCTACTAGTTCTTCCATCTCCTCAATCCACATGAAGAAACACACTAGATAAATGCTATTGCTGCCAATCGCTTCATAGATCTTACCTCTCCTATTGCAATTTGTGGTCTGACTCCGATTGCATAATTCTCTATCATCACGTTCAATCTGCCGTACTCAATTAAGGTGCAATAGGCTCCTAAATATAGTCTTATTGCGTTTAATTATTATCGATCTTACCACCAAAAAAGTAAATGTAAATATCAATTAGGTTTAGTTTAATTACTAATCACGCCATTTAAAAAAAAAGATGAAAGATATTTGTCATTTCTTGAAATTAAATGTTTTTTTTTTTAATTTTTAAGCACAAGAATATTGTATGGTTTTAAACTTCAACATGTATGGAAAAGACATTGTATCGCTCACTGTGTTTCACAATGGTATGGAAGTGTTCAGAAAAGATGGAAACAATAACAATAAATGGAGAACTAGTCTGATTAAAATTACAGCTGAGACAGACTCAGAGGTAAGCAACAGGCTCCATTTTGTAAGGTTTTGTATGAATGGTTTGTACAATATGCAGGTGTACCGCCTGAAGTGACTTTGCATTTACTCCCTTTCCACAGAGTAATTGCCCTTATATATATATATATATATATATAAAGGATACATTTTTTTTCTGGCTATGTATTCAGTCAGTTTACAACGAGTCTTTTTAATATGTTGTGGGGATTGCCAGTACAACATGGCGATTTACCTCCTGAAATGGCTTTGCATTTCTCTCCCTGCATTAATACCCTTTAATACATAAAAAAAAAATTGGACACAATTTTGTCTGGCTATGTATTTTGAGTATAGCCGTTTTCCGAGAGTATATTTTATTTGAAATTTGATTCACACCTTTTAAACAGTAAAATTTAACATATGCATTTTTCCTTGTCCTTGTCCTTGTCCTTTTCGTTTTCCTTGCCACGACAACCATGCTAAGGTAAATGGTGGTCTCTGATAGATTGAAATTTAGTTATTGTGTGATTTTTACCTTGGTTTTGTAAAGAGGTATTAAGGAATGCCAAGAATTAATTTCCAATGTTTGAATTTATTAAGAAATTTTTATGTATAGAGGTCTTTGCATCTGCGGGGGTATTATCTCTCATCGGGATGACAGTTCTAGTTTAGAGCTAGTTTAGTTATAATTGATTAGACACAGATGTTGAACAGGTGGAAAACTGTTGTCAATAATCCAAAGATAGCTTTTTCTCGTTATATCAACATATCTTTTGTCAGTAGATAAATGATATCAGTAAGTGGATTTGGAGCATTTACAATATCACCGATTAATATGTAATGCTGAGCTTTTTCATCTTTCGTGGACTCATCAGTGATGATGTGGGCCTAATTTTTCAGACAAAGGAGGCGATTGAAGAAAATTCAAAGCGATAGAAATGTCAAAATCTAAATAAGGAAGTGAATTTCCCTAGAACTGATGTAATTCAAGGCTATTTCAATAAGATTGACATAGACGATGTATTAACATGATTGTGAAAGGTGGAGGCGTTATGTTCATAATGTTAACATGATTGTGAAAGGTAGAGACGTTATGTCCATAGTGTTAACATGATGGTGAAAGGTGGAGACGTTATGTTCATAGTGTTAACATAATTGTGAAAGGTGGAGACGTTATGTTCATAATGTTAACATGATGGTGAAAGGTGCAGACCTTATGTTCATAGTGTTAACATGATTGTGAAAGGTGCAGAACTTATGTCCATAGTGTTATCATAATTGTGAAAGGTGGAGACGTTATGTTCATAATGTTAACATAATTGTGAAAAGTGGAGACGTTATGTCCATAGTGTTAACATGATGTTGAAAGGTAGAGACCTTATGTTCATAGTGTTAACATGATGGAGAAAGGTAGAGACCTTATGTTCATAGTGTTAACATGATGTTGAAAGGTAGAGACCTTATGTTCATAGTGTTAACATGATGGAGAAAGGTAGAGACGTTATGTTCATAACGTAACATGATTGTGAAAGGTGGAGACGTTATGTACATAATGTTAACATGATGGAGAAAGGTGGAGACGTTATGTTCATAGTGTTAACATGATGGTGAAAGGTGGAGACGTTATGTCCATAATGTTAACATGATGGTGAAAGGTGGAGACGTTATGTCCCTAGTGTTAACATAATTGTGAAAGGTGGAGATGTTATGTTCATAATGTTAACATGATTGTGAAAGGTAGAGACGTTATGTCCATAGTGTTAACATGATGGTGAAAGGTGGAGACGTTATGTTCATAGTGTTAACATAATTGTGAAAGGTGGAGACGTTATGTTCATAATGTTAACATGATGGTGAAAGGTGCAGACCTTATGTTCATAGTGTTAACATGATTGTGAAAGGTGCAGACCTTATGTCCATAGTGTTATCATAATTGTGAAAGGTGGAGACGTTATGTTCATAATGTTAACATAATTGTGAAAAGTGGAGACGTTATGTCCATAGTGTTAACATGATGTTGAAAGGTAGAGACCTTATGTTCATAGTGTTAACATGATGGAGAAAGGTAGAGACCTTATGTTCATAGTGTTAACATGATGTTGAAAGGTAGAGACCTTATGTTCATAGTGTTAACATGATGGAGAAAGGTAGAGACGTTATGTTCATAACGTAACATGATTGTGAAAGGTGGAGACGTTATGTACATAATGTTAACATGATGGAGAAAGGTGGAGACGTTATGTTCATAGTGTTAACATGATGGTGAAAGGTGGAGACGTTATGTCCATAATGTTAACATGATGGTGAAAGGTGGAGACGTTATGTCCCTAGTGTTAACATAATTGTGAAAGGTGGAGATGTTATGTTCATAATGTTAACATAATTGTGAAAGGTGGAGACGTTATGTTCATAATGTTAACATAATGGTGAAAGGTGCAGACGTTATGTTCATAATGTTAACATGATGGTGAAAGGTGCAGACCTTATGTTCATAGTGTTAACATGATTGTGAAAAGTGGAGACGTTATGTTCATAATGTTAACATAATTGTGAAAGGTGGAGACGTTATGTTCATAGTGTTAACATAATTGTGAAAGGTGGAGACGTTATGTTCATAATGTTAACATGATTGTGAAAGGTGGAGACGTTATGTTCATAATGTTAACATAATTGTGAAAGGTGGAGACGTTATGTTCATAATGTTAACATAATGGTAAAAGGTGCAGACGTTATGTTCATAGTGTTAACATGATTGTGAAAGGTGGAGATGTTATGTTCATAATGTTAACATGATGGTGAAAGGTGCAGACGTTATGTCCATAGTGTTAACATAATTGTGAAAGGTGGAGATGTTATGTTCATAATGTTAACATAATTGTGAAAGGTGGAGATGTTATGTTCATAGTGTTAACATAATTGTGAAAGGTGGAGACGTTATGTTCATAATGTTAACATGATGGTGAAAGGTGCAGACCTTATGTCCATAGTGTTAACATAATTGTGAAAGGTGGAGACGTTATGTTCATAATGTTAACATAATTGTGAAAGGTGGAGATGTTATGTTCATAGTGTTAACATAATTGTGAAAGGTGGAGACGTTATGTTCATAATGTTAACATGATGGTGAAAGGTGCAGACCTTATGTCCATAGTGTTAACATAATTGTGAAAGGTGGAGACGTTATGTTCATAATGTTAACATAATTGTGAAAGGTGGAGACGTTATGTCCATAGTGTTAACATAATTGTGAAAGGTGGAGATGTTATGTTCATAGTGTTAACATAATTGTGAAAGGTGGAGACGTTATGTTCATAATGTTAACATGATGGTGAAAGGTGCAGACCTTATGTCCATAGTGTTAACATAATTGTGAAAGGTGGAGACGTTATGTTCATAATGTTAACATAATTGTGAAAGGTGGAGACGTTATGTCCATAGTGTTAACATGATGTTGAAAGGTAGAGACCTTATGTTCATAGTGTTAACATGATGGAGAAAGGTAGAGACGTTATGTTCATAATGTTAACATGATTGTGAAAGGTGGAGACGTTATGTCCATAATGTTAACATGATGGTGAAAGGTGGAGACGTTATGTCCATAATGTTAACATGATGGTGAAAGGTGGAGACGTTATGTCCATAGTGTTAACATAATTGTGAAAGGTGGAGATGTTATGTTCATAATGTTAACATAATTGTGAAAGGTGGAGACGTTATGTTCATAATGTTAACATAATGGTGAAAGGTGCAGACGTTATGTTCATAGTGTTAACATGATGGTGAAAGGTGCAGACCTTATGTCCATAATGTTAACATAATTGTGAAAGGTGGAGACGTTATGTTGATGGTGAGTACACCATTATGACATTTGAAGACGTTATGTTGATGGTGAGTACACCATTATGACATGTGAAGACGTTATGTTGATGGTGATTACACCATTATGACATGTGAAGACGTTATGTTGATGGTGAGTACACCATTATGACATGTGAAGACGTTATGTTGATGGTGATTACAACATTATGATATGTTGATGGTGATTACACCATTATGACATGTGAAGACGTTATGTTGATGGTGACATAAGGCAGAAGTTAGTACTTAAGGGTATTTTACAAAAGAGATGATGGTTTTCTGCTGAAAAACACTAGCAACAAATGATTCGTTTCAAGGTGACAACGACCTGAAAATATACACAAAAGTGTAACTTAACGTTAGACACTTGTAATTGCTTGAGTATAATTTTAACTTTGTACTGAACGTTTCTTTTTTTCCTTTGAGATGTTAACCTCGGATTTTTCAAATCTACTGCAAAAAATGCATTAGATCTAAATAATCCTGACTGTATTGATATTATATACTTACAGCTAACAATTGTCGGTACGTCAACAGATGTAATGGGTGATATAGCTATAGATGATGTAGAACTTCTGCCAATGTCATGTGGTAAGTACTGAAGTTTTGTATGTGTGAGTGTGTGTGTGTGTGTGTGTGTGGGTGTGTGTGTGTGTGTGCGTGTGTGTGTGTGTGTGTGTGTATGTGTGTATGTGTGTGTGTGTGTGTGTGGGTGGGTGGGTGTTTGTGTGCGTGTGTGTGTGTGTGTGTGTGGGTGGGTGGGTAGGTGGGTGGGTGTTTGTGTGTGGGTGTGTAGGTGGGTGGGTGGGTGTGTGTAGGTGGGTGGGTGGGTGTGTGTGGGTGTGTGTTGGTGGGTGTGTGTGGGTGATAGTGCTGTGCTGTATGTATATGGGTGTGTGGGGAGGGGCGTGGGTTACAGGGCTTGGTATTATGGTAATATTCGATTATTTTATGATGTACTCAATTACAAAAACAGAATGTTCTTAGTATTAGAAAAATAAATACTGTCGTGATGTTATCAATTTTTCGAAGTTATATTAAATTTGTCTTCATAAACTTATGTGAATGACACCCATATTTAGTGTCCCTAGATCATACCACATATCGGCCAGATGCAATTTACGCTAACTAATTAAAAATTCGATAAAAGGATTAAAAGAAGTCTGTTGGAACCACACATACAGATTAACATCATGCACGGCAAAGAAGGGAAATGCATTGCTTTATACCACAGACTAAAATCAAGCCTTAGAAGCCTACAAAAAACCTCAACAGTGTATCGAAATTCAGCAGATCATAACGGACTTAGCACGTTCGACTTTTTAACGGCGATAAGGAATATAGGAACAGAGAAAACACTACCTTTGGGAGCTCTGTTCATAGGACAACCCAGGCTTGCCAGGAAAATCACACTTGGCTTCGTTTTGAAGATGTGTTGAAATCCTTCCTTTGTATTGTATATATACAACAGGAAAAAATCTTAGACGCGGTGTTTCAAACATTCATTTCAAAATAGGCCACTTTAAGAATACTAACGGAATCAGACAGCAAAGTAATGTCGGGTATTACATTTTGTAAATTGTGACAATCAAATTCGGTTTCCACACTCGTTCAACTAACTGTTTTTAACTATGTTTAGATGACATCATTGTGTATTATGAGAAAGGTAACGTATATTGAACGTATGTAAAACAGATTCACTACACCAGAACCCATTAGCTTCAAAATCTCCCCATATTTCTTCTTTATTTTTCCTTTTAATTTTTTGCGAAAATATTGCTTCGTAGCTTGTTATTTTTAATGTGAATACCTTTTGATAGGTTGCTTTAATAGGTTGCTTTGAATTTTAAGTGAATCAGCACCGTGTATGCTAATGACGCTACATCCACATAGACGATTTCATGAAACCAATATGAGAAAAATACTTAAGGCAGGATGGTGGGCGAGAGTCTGTCTCATAAGGGGACATTTAAAACGTCACTACGTCCAAATTGTACACCATATTTAAATGAGTTATTTGAATATGCAAATTGGATTTTACTCTATATTTCCGGTCTTCGCTTGATCAAAGACTACATATTATAAAAAAAGTAATACACAAGGACTAGAAAGCTTAGTTTTTAATTTGCGAGTGAAAAGAACAGTAGATGTATGTATTACCTTTTCTTTTTCTCCAACATTTTTAAAAATTATTATTGAATCGTAGTAAAATGTTAAAATGAACTTTTTATATTTCATTTAACTACACGTGATCAGCTACTTACAGATAATTAAATCCAGGATGAGCTTTTGTAACGATTAAACATAATTCATGGAAAATGTAAACGCACACTGAAAGCGTCATCTTACACTGTAATACAGGTTATCTTAAAGAAAAAACACAATGAATACAAACTTCGCTTCACCAGTAAGAGATCACACTTGTGTAATGTATACTATATATCTGTGTGTGTAGGCGGGTGAGAGAGAGAGAGGCAGAGAAAAACAGAGAGGGAGGGGATGGGAAGAAGGGAGAGAGAGGCAGAGAGAGAGAGACAGAGAGGGAGGGAGGGGATGGGAGGAAGGGAGAGAGACAGAGAGAAAGAGGCAGAGGGAGACAGAGAGGGAGGGGATGGGAGGAAGGGAGAGAGACAGAGACAGATAGGGAGGGGATGGGAGGAAGGGAGAGAGACAGAGAGAGACAGAGAGGGACAGAGAGGGAGGGGATGGGAGGAAGGGAAAGAGACAGAGAGAGGCAAAGAGAGACAGAGAGGGAGGGGATGGGAGGAAGGGAGAGAGACAGAGAGAGACAGAGAGGACAGACAGAGAGAGACAGAGAGGGAGGGGATGGGAGGAAGGGAGAGAGAGAGAGAGAGGCAAAGAGAGACAGAGAGGGAGGGGATGGGAGGAAGGAAGAGAGACAGAGAGAGAGAGGGAGGGGATGGGAGGAAGGGAGGGAGAGACAGAGAGAGACAGAGAGGGAGGGGATGGGAGGAAGGGAGAGAGACAGAGAGGGAGGGGATGGGAGGAAGGGAGAGAGACACAGAGAGAGAGAGAGAGAGAGGCAGAGAGAGACAGAGAGGAAGGGGATGGGAGGAAGGGAGAGAGACAAAAAGAGAGAGGCAGAGAGAGACAGAGAGGGAGGGGATGGGAGGAATTGAGAGAGACAGAGAGAGAGATGTTTATTAGAAATAAAAATGATGTAATGCCTTATATGATGTGAACACAGTTTATTTAACGACAGCAGAATGCAACACCAAGAAGACAGACGCGAATTTTGTCATATAATTTTGTTGTCTCACGTGTCCTAAAATTGTAGGCATTAAACAGAAGCTATTGCTGATACTATCAATACATTTCGTGTGTAAAACCGTTCTTACTTGGAGTCATGATACTCAAACCATGAGAATCGTTCAGAGTTCATTTTAAAAAGTACACCTCTTACTGTTTTATCAGCATATCTAATTAAATAATCATAATGATGAGAAAGTCAACTTCATTTTTGTTGTTTGAACATAAAAGTAACGTCTATTTACATGTGTGTTTATTGTTGACATGGTAACAAAGGAAAATAAACAGTGTGTAACTTATGCTTGATATGCGAGACAATTATAGAAATATACGGTCTGTGGCACAGAACTCTTTTTTATGTAATCGGTGCAGTAAAACAATAAATCAAAAGACATTAGCTCAGTAGTGAATAAGTATATTTTTTTCTGCCTTAGACAAGATAAAGATATGCACGTTTGAAACTAACTTCAGCCCTTGCATCACAAAAAGACCAATACACTGGACAAGAAGATCGGTAAGTTTTATATCATCCCTCCATCCATCAATCCATCCATTCATCCATTCATCCATCCATCCATCCATCTATTCGTTCATCCATCCATCAATCCCTTCCACCATCAATCAATCCGTCCATCCATCCATCCGTCCATCCATCCGTCCATCAATTCGTCCATCCATCTATCCGTTTATCCATCCATCCATCTATCCATCTATTCATTCACCCATCCTTCCGTTCATCCATCCATCCATCCACTCATCAATGCCCTCATCCATCCATTAGTCCATCCTCCATCCATCCATCTATCCGTTCATCCATCGATCAATTCTTCCACCAATCAATACCTTCATCCTCCCATCCACCCATCCATCCAGCCATCCATCCATCCACTCATCCATTCATCCATCCATCCATCCGTCCGTCCGTCATTGGAATTAATCTTCACATTTTGGAAGAAATTGAATAGTGTTGAGATAATTTCTAATTAGACATACACACACATACCCAACAACCGCCACTATCACATACCCATACATACCCAACCACCGCCACTATCACACATACACCCAACAACCGCCACTATCACATACACACACATACCCAGCCACCGCCACTATCACATACACACACATACCTAGCCACCGCCACTATCACAAACCCATACATACCCAGCCACCGCCACTATCACATACACACACATACCCAGCCACCGCCACTATCACATACCCATGTATACCCAGCCATCGCCACTATCACATACCCATACATACCCAGCCACCGCCACTATCACATACACCCACATACCCAACAACCGCCACTATCACATACACACACATACCCAACCACCGCCACTATCACATACACACACATACCCAGCCACCGCCACTATCACATATACAAACATACCCAGCCACCGCCACTATCACATACACACACATACCCAGCCACTGCCACTATCACATACACCCACATACCCAACAACCGCCACTATCACATACACACACATACCCAGCCACCGCCACTATCACATACACACACATACCCAGCCACCGCCACTATCACATACACACACATACCCAACCATCGCCACTATCACATACCAATACATACCCAACCACCGCCACTATCACATATACACACATACCCAGCCACCGCCACTATCAAATACCCATACATAACCAGCCACCGCCACTATCACATACACACACATACCCAGCCACCGCCAGGATCACATACCCATACATACCCAGCCATCGCCACTATCACATACCCATACATACCCAGCCACCGCCACTATCACATACACCCACATACCCAACCACCGCCACTATCACATATACACACATACCCAGCCACCGCCACTATCACATACACACACATACCCAGCCACCGCCAATATCACATACACACACATACCCAGCCACTGCCACTATCACATACACACACATACCCAACAACCGCCACTATCACATACCCATACATACCCAACCACCGCCACTATCACATACACACACATACCTAGCCATCGCCACTATCACATATACACACATACCCAGCCACCGCCACTATCACATACACATACATACCCAACCATCGCCACTATCACATACCAATACATACCAAACCACCGCCACTATCACATACACACACATACCCAGCCACCGCCAATATCACATACACACACATACCCAGCCACTGCCACTATCACATACCCATACATACCCAGCCACCGCCACTATCACATACCCATACATACCCAGCCACCGCCACTATCACATACCCATACATACCCAGCCACCGCCACTATCACATACCCATACATACCCAGCCACCGCCACTATCACATACACCCACATACCCAGCCACCGCCACTATCACATATACACACATACCCAGCCACCGCCACCATCACATACACACACATACCCAACCATCGCCACTATCACATACCCATACATACCCAGCCACCGCCACTATCACATACCCATACATACCCAGCCACCGCCACTATCACATACCCATACATACCCAGCCACTGCCACTATCACATACCCATACATACCCAGCCACTGCCACTATCACATACCCATACATACCCAGCCACTGCCACTATCACATACCCATACATACCCAGCCACCGCCACTATCACATACCCATACATACCCAGCCACTGCCACTATCACAAACCCATACATACCCAGCCACCGCCACTATCACATACCCATACATAACATGTATAGTAAAATCTAATGGTTATGTCTACAGAGCCGAACTAGTACTTCACAGACAGGACCTTCAAGAGCTCACAATGGATACTTCTTTGCTTACCTTCAGTCTGACAGACGGAGCTTTTCACAACTGGAAATACCTCACAATTTCTTAGGTAAGTAGTGACACATGTGCAGGAATGTATATGTTAACAATATTGTGATTTAGTTGGCTGAGCTACGTGTGCAATTTACGTAAAAAATAATATTTGATATGATAAGTCTATTGTTGTATTGTAGAGAAAATTAACGAATGCATGTCACTTACGTTGATTTGTATAGATAATACGTCCTATTGTAAACCATAAACCACATTCGTCAAAAACGAGCCAAAATATCCAGGTCTATACCCCGAATCGGACTTCGAATTTTGATCACGATAGCAGCTGATGAATTTCATTGACAAGATCTTAACTTTTGCTAGCTAGTGAAGTACTTAACTTGATTCACCATCAAAATTCTTTAGTTTTCGTCTTATCGTTGATCAACACCGTGAGAATGGACCCCAAGAGAGGGGTATCATATTATTCTAGGGAGCACGGTCTCCTTAGTTTTTAGATTCAAAACTCAAAAGTAATCTTTATTTTGTTCATATTTTGCATCAGTTTTATTGACGACTTCGGTATGTACAAAATACACATAGAAAATGAAACGGAAAATACAGAAACGTCGTTGGTTATGTTTTGATATTGTTCCGCTTGTTCAGAAGTAACTCAATCAAAAACAGATATGGCGGTATTTGGGTTTAAACCATTACAAACGCTAATGATGCCTAATTTTCTGACGTATATATATGGACCTAAGTAACAATAATGTCTGCATTCATCACATTTAATTGGTATACATAAAGCGATACGTATATATAATGAGTTCTGGTTTTAATGTGCATGTACTTTGTCCAAACAAAATCAAACGTGGAAGAGATCACACGTCACGTGTCAAAACATTGTAATATTATCTTAGGATGCCCAGCAGGTGTTGCATGTGAATTCACCTCGGTAAAGCTTCATATTCATGTAATACAAACAATATTCGAGTGGGATTTCGAAATGATAATTCTGTTCACAGGTGAAGCATGTCTGTCCTTCTCGTATCATATGTACGGAGCTCATATTGGATCACTGCGTGTTTACACCAAAAAAAGCACGAACAATCGACAAAAGATATGGGCCAAAAAAAGAGACAAAGGGAACAAGTGGTTGGAAGCTTCAATCCCCATCGCAGATATTGAAAATACTCGTGTAGGTACACACACAAGTTTACTAACGAAATAGATTCACAGGTATCCAAATTCATAAAACTTCACTGCGTCTCTCTGTCATCTTTTAAAAGCGATCAATAACATCTAAAAGATTACATGGAATCTATGTAAATGCCAACATATCCCTCAAAGCATTAGGCCATACGTCGATCTAAAACCTTTATAAAAATATAATCATGTAATATTATGATACTCGATCATCTTGGTCTCTGATTATTACTACTTTCTATGATAAAGGTCTTTAAACATATTTTGTCACTCTCCGATCTTCTACCATGTACAAATAACCATGGTGATGTAATATATCGATACTCGAAATCTTGAAATCAGATCAAACAGGAAATTTTTGTTAGTATGTTTGTTGTTTCCACTGAAATCCCGGCTCTCTAGAGGGGTGGGATAGGGGGCAGAGCATCGGATATTTCAATCATGGGTGAAGATCACAGGAATGAGGTTCGGGGCAGGTATGTAAATTTCATTTAACTGGTATCACTCTGTACTATATTAGCACTTTCCTTTGCCTAACTTTGGATACAATGCAACTAGCTTCCCACATGTTCTACAGTAATGAAAGTGGTCACTAGGTAGAACAGGAAAATTCCACCTTAAATTGTATCCGGCTGTTGACGGGCTGGTAAATCTAGCTTATCGTTAGATAATCCTCGACAAGATAGCTGATATAATGAAAACAATTGAGAATATTTAGACATCCTGGGTAAATTGAAACTTTTTTTTAAATATATTCTTTTTGTCTTGATTTTTGCTGACCGGCACTCGTTAATGAAATTATCAAGAATAGCAACATGAAAAATTATAATAATCAAGTAATTTTCACGATAGTGATCCTGGTGACTATAAAATAACTAATCTGGGTACATCTTGACTTCATGAGATTATCTGACTTAACAGGAACATTGTACAAGTTCTACCTGCCGAAATATACATTATTTAAACTCAAAGTCAAATTGTCTAGAGTAACCTCCCTTAAACCAATATTACGTAATCATTTTGTTTAAATTGAATACCATTACATTCTTGATGATGGGTTGAGTTTGATCAAAATCAAATACTATCAGAATATAATATCAATCACTTGTAGATGAATAACATCGTTGCATGCTGCAAGGTGATTCTTGGTTTTTGAATAATTTATTATGTATACAAATGTACCGGTGCCCACAGTCCAGAAAAACCAGTCTTTGTGACTTATTTACATTGGCCTTGAAATTGGTGTAGTAGGAGAGTTATCCTTCTTTTCGTTCCATCAAAAAAAATGTATTGATATTTTGCAGATATAAGCGTATTCTAAGACACAGGCAACATGTGATTAGTATGTTTTCTTTCTTAATCTTTGATCACCGAGGCGAGTAACTGCGATATTTAAAGTATAGTAATTATCAAAGTATGAATACTTGTTACCAGTAAGCATGGGTGGTCGTGTGGCGCAGTGGTAACGCACTCGCCTTTCACCTAGCCGACCGGGGTTCGATTCCCGGAACGGACGTGAAAAGGTAAGGGGTCACCTGCCCGACCACGTGGGTTTTCCCCGGGTACTCCGATTTTCTCCTCCAATAAGACCCCTCGCGCGCTTACATCCGGGCCAACAAGAGTGATTAGTATAAGTTGACATAACTTGTTTCGCAATTGTTGTAAAATAAATAAAGTTTATATATAAATGATAGTAATAGAAAATTAAACCACATTTAAAGAAAAACGACTGCCTTTTCGTTATGAAAAAGACAGGTTTTAAACATATTTTATCGATATCAAATATACAGGTAGGATTGGGCACAAGTTTTCGAAATTATATTAAGCCCTTTCCTATAAAGTTTGACAAGACGAAATGTTTAAATACAATTATTATGCGAAGAGAGAGAGAGAGAGAATTTAATTAATTTCTTGTAAATCGGTCTCTCCTACAATGAACTACACTAGTGAAAAAAAACACTTTTCAAAACATGCAACGGCATGATACTTATATTGTCATATTTCATATGACTTGATTATATAAAAATGTGAAATATACAAACACAAAACTGAAACTGAAGTTACTCATCGCTGTTTTTATCGAGATATAAAACTTAAGAAAAAGTACAAATCTATAAATCCCCGAATACTATTCATATTCACGGAAATTAGAAATTAAAATATTTTGGTTTGGGCTTAAAATGTTTAAGGGCTTAGTTCAACAATTTACTTTATACGGGTTCATCTTTCTTCTAAAGTTAACAACGTCAATAAACAACAACCAATCAGTGGGCATTTCAAGGTACCATAGTAAATTTGAACTTACTACATACATCTATATGTAGATAATTTTCTGTCCTATTAATTTTGAATTTCTATTTGTTTTACTTGACGTGCAGTGTTTTATTCGTTGGTCAAGTTTCTTTTCATTAAAATACTGCACACGGGAAGAATTTTGGCATAATTTCTGCCATGTAAAATCCAACCTAATTTAGTAATGCAGTTTCACATCAAAATGTGAAAGAAACAATGACGTTTTCTAGGGCGAAGCATGTTTTCTTGGAAGGGCGACAAGTTTCCGGCATTCATTATTAAGAAAATAAATTTTGTTTATCTGAAACATCCAATCATTAAGTTGTTCGTGTATTTGTATTGTTATACTGAAATGCTGTCTTTTTTCTACAGGTATTCATTGAGGCAAAAAGAGCAAAGTCAGAAAAACTTGGAGATATTGCAATTGATACTGTTGTCTTGGTGAATGACAGATGTTCTTAGTTCTATAAAAACATACGTCACCCTATTTTAAAGATGACTGATTAATACTGTGATTATATAAATAGATTTTGGGCTTTTGGAGTGAAAAACAAATTGTTATTTCTAAAAAATATATATGACATATAAACATTGGGTTAAAACGAGGTCCGACAAGTCACGTGATGAACTCGGCTATCTTAGATCAAAATAGCAATTGGCCGTAGACAACAAGGAGTGGCGACTAACATTAGTCTGAAGCTGATGAGCAGCGACCCAACAGCAACACATACAATTATCGTTCGGAGAGTGCAAACATTCTCATTGCGCTTGCGCGATACGGAAAATTTAGAAATCATAACAAAGCGGTGGGTTAAAGCGAGGTTCCGAAAGGTCATGTGATGAACTTGCCAGTCAAATCAGCGAATGGCGGTAAACACAACATCGAGTGTCGACCAGTGTTAGTTTGAAGTTGATAATTTTAAGTGTTGTAACACTTGCTCGGAATCAAACGCATGGAAAATATGAAATCCAACCAGTTAATCTCTTTAAGTCAATGAACAAAATAGCAAGATGTAGGTATCAATCGTCATTTATTCTGATAATTCCCAGCCATTTTGGTAGTTATTAGATATTTATAAAATAAAACAAATCATATATCATAGCTGATAATATAACGAGTATGATAAATTTTTGAAGACATTACAATAAATTTGCATATCGAAAAATAAGTTATTTTAAATCATATATACACTAACCCAGACACAGCTGATTGCACTTGATCACAGAAAACTGGTCGACGTTCTATCATGATGGCTAATGACGACATCGCTATCTTCGGATCACACAAGACTAGGTTACATAGATATACAATACAGTGAAATCCGTGTATTTTTAAGTATCCAGAGTATTTATTTTAAGGCATAATTAGCTCTGTTAGGATTATGTATTCGGAATAAGATATAGTCAACAAAATCATACATTCTCCATGTCAAATTGTATATGAATATGTAAATGTATTTACAAAATCATTGTTTCCAAACATTTCGACTCCAGATTTATCTTACAATTCAGTAAAATCATCTTTCTTATATGTCTGCCTCTATTAGTAAAGCAAGACAACATGGATTAAAGAAAAATTTTATTTAATTCAGGATTTTGAATAAATTTGTTGCTATAAATAAATGAAAAGGAGCAAATGTGATCTACACGTCAGCAGTTAACTACGAATTAATGCATTTTCAAAACATATCTCGATCACAATATCATCCTGAGCTTTTTGTTTGTGTCTTGGAGCCTCGTTTGATTGTGGGAAACGCATGGAAATATTTCGATACAAGGAATCGTCCATAGCAAGATCACCAGTTCTTGTGGAATGGATCGTTTCCACTTCTTTGAGCTCTATGGCCGGATGATAAAATAACCAGGTGGTTTCTACAGGCCGGTCTCGGCTATCATTAAAGACTCGTTATAGAAAGTGCTTCATCCTTAACTTGTGTTTATTTCTCATTCTCTCTTTTTATTAAAGTTTTTTAGGACATGAATGTTATATATTTTGTTTGTTATATTTTGAATTAATTTAGCCTCGTTGATGTGAAATATCAAATTTTGGATTTCGTTTTGCATTGTTTAACATTCTATCAACATCTGCAGTTTGTTAAGGACGGTGTATGCAAGATGAGGGTAGATTGTATGAATTGAGAGCATGCAGGTTGCGATATATTCGCCATCAATTTGATGGCGCTGAACTGAAGTCAACTTCATAGTGCTACTATTACGGATACTGCCGAAGGTTGTCAACAGGACCACAGGGACTTTGCATGAATTTTCTACCTATGGACCATGTACATGCATCAAGTAATGACAAAGGAAAACTGAACATATTTTTCAATGATGTTCTTTTTATATTCTATGGGCTACAGATCTTAGTAACACATACATCATCATTCCAATGAGTGTTTTGTGAAAGAATTGGACCAAGTATTGACCAAGTGGTATTCTGACGAATTCGGAAATTTATGTAGAAATGGCCAAGAAGACATTTCCCTGTCCGGTTGAAACATGCTGTCGTCTCTTATGGCTACCTCAATAACCATGTCGAAATATTTCGCCAAATCTACCCTTGTGGCGGTAAAATGTATCCTTGACTGTGTCCACACTTAATATCTTTGAAGTCGTCATGTGTTTCATATGTTGTAGAGCGTTACATGTAACATCCAGTTGGGTAATTTATTCCACAACACCCGCCATCTTTTCTCCTATGTCGCCGATCACGCCGTTAGATACGCCAACTTTGATAGGTTGAAATATTTCGTCTAACCTGTTTTTCATTGGACGGTGAGAGTTCAAGAAAAAGTCCTGAAAACGTAACCCATACGCGATGTAATCAGATTTTACACAGTATCGCTGAATTTCGGAGTGGAATGAAATATCTGGTTTTAATCAGATTGGTGCACGAGAAAGCTTTGCATGTCTGCTGATTTACATCTAAACTTCTACTTTAAGCAATTCGTCTGAAAATCAAACACCCTACCTCCAAAATATGACCGATCAAAGTCATATCATAGCCCAGATGGGAATCTTTGACGTAACAGTATAAATATAGATGAGCTGTTACAGAAACGTCACATACCCACGTTTTGACATTTAACGGTATTTATTTCTTAACGGGATGTTCGAATTCGAAGTCCGTGCTGTTGGTTATGTTGGACGATGGAAACTTACTCTTACTATAAAAAGTTTATTTTTGTAACAAATTATCTTGCGTGTGATATCAGCTGATCGTTTTATGTGAATGGCTGTAATCGTAATGTTTGTTACTTTCAGTTGTTAGATTCATTAAGATAAACAACACTCAGAATGTGAATGTATCCTTATAACACGATTTAGCGGAGGCGTTTTACGATTTATAGCTTTTGACACGCTGCAATATAACTTTATAAATATTTTTACTATAAATCTTACCCAATTGTGCCGTGACATGCCCCTTTTGACTTACAAGAAAAATGGTAATCCTGCTCAGTATCGTCCACAAATTCAGCTAATGTAACAGAAGACTTAAATTAAACGATATGGTCTCAACAGCAAACACAAAAGATCGAACTGCATAACAATTTAAGACTTTTATAAGATAGCATTACAGCGATTTTAAATGAGCAAACAAAGTTTCAAAAGGTTATTTCATCTGAAGGATGGAATAGAGATGCTTCAAATTCGCTATTAGAGAAAGCATATGCTAAATTGACTGAGAAATAGAAAGATGAATTAGAAAGAGTTGTTACTGAAAAGTTGATACATCATAGTATCGAACAAATAAAAAAAGATAAATCCAGATGAAGACGGCATTGCTTATGAATTTTATCACCAAGAATTATGAGCTGTTTTGAAAGAGACGTTTTACTCAAATAAACTATCATAGCCTCAAACAAAAGCCACGCCCACTTTCTTATATAAAAAGGGGAAAGAGAAAGGATTCAAAATCGGGGGCCATTGACTCTATGTAACAAATAAGACTTCATTCTCCCTGATCAGAAAGGGTTTTTTCCTGGCTATAACATACCCGACTGTAATAGGCTGGTCCAATATATTTATTAATATACAGATTTAAAACAGACTGAAAGGGCAGTAATTATCCTTGATCAATGTAAAACATTCGACAGGGTAAAATAGATAATACTGATAACGTTTTAATTTTGGCTCAAAATTAAGAAACTGGGTAAGAAGACCGTTTTAAAACTAAATATTGTCCTATATCACGATGAGAATACGATTTGGGAAAGAAAAAAGGTCCGAAAAATAAAGTCAAGTGTGCAGGTACAGAAAAGTAGAAACTTAATGTATATGATAAAAATTTAGTTATCAGAACGTGAATATCTTCGTTCGACTACTAAGTATCCCAGAAAGACACAACAAGGAAATTGACTCGTTAATATGGAATTTTATCCGGAATGAAAAGAGACATAATGGATATTCGAGATAATATTTACAGCATCAAAAGTTTGTTAAAAATATTTTTCTAAAAAATGAAAACGAGACTTGGAATGATTAGCTTAATGGATGAAAAATACAGTATAAATTATTTTCTATGCAAATTAACTGACATTCGACCTCTGGACCTATCCAAAATTCAAAAGTTTTATAAGAATCTTATTGAAGCATAGACAGATTTCCAAAGGCTAAGCTACGTTAATAATAACAGAAATAACATATTTCAACACCCTTCGGAAATCATGCTATTCATTACCACAAAGTGAACATAGTTTTTCATTCTTTTCTAAAGAGGCACGACTGAATGAAAACCCTCCTGCGCGAGGACATAATTTGTTTGGAGACGGAACATACGCTTTCAAACCTGGCTTTAAAAAATTGTAGCTTTTCACTAAAGAACAATATATTAGGACATATAGAAGCGAAATTAGAGTTAAACAAAAGGTCAGCTAACCAAAGATCATGGACACTTTAGGCCAGAAGATCATTAACTTTGTGGATCTAAGCTTAACAAGAAGTTAACAGACCGAAGTCACATCGTAGTACATGTATAATGTAGTTAAGTTTCCTTGCGATTGTTTTTGAAGTCGAAATGCCCTAGAGGCAACCTTGGCGAGATGGGTTTTTGATGATATTGGGGATATAGAGTCACACGTTGGGGCTGTCTCTGACATATCAGTGTGCTAGTTGAAATCAAGGTTGGATATGCATCGGTTTATCGTTTCACCTGTATTGATATACTGTTAAATGTTTATATGTCGAGAATGATGCTAATAGAGAAAACCTAGCCTATGAAACTTTAACTTTCAGTTTCTTGAGTAAAACATGAAGAAATGAACGCATAAAATGTACAGTATTTATAAAAAGAGTAGAAAATACTAAAAGAAATTGTAAAACAAAATTAATTTTGGGAATCGAAGTAGTGATCTCGTAGTTTGATCGTTATGTGTCCACTGAGTCATAACACACATCTAACAAAAGTCACCGGAGTCACAACAGATTTCAAATTAAGTTACACAGCTGTTGACAACGTGAGAGAGGACCCATTCGTAAGGACAACGATTTTTTTTATTAACATTGCTACGCTAGTGTTTGATACTTCAAAAATAGTCAATTGTAATAATTTCTTTTTCTTCTGAAATTTTGGTATCTTTTCTTAAAGCGTTGAATCAGTCAGTCATGTCTTGAAGGTGAAAGCATTCCTGTCGACATCAATTAGGACAGAAACATATGGGACGCTATGTCACAAGCCACCTTTTGTTGGCTAATACTTTGCCCATCTGACGGGTTTTTTTGTTTGTATAGATGGTTTGATACCTTGTATTGATTCCTCTATGTTTGCAATGTTAGATAAACTTATTCAATTATCTTGTCATTTGTCTCTTTCTTCGAGAGAATTTCATCATAACAAATGCCAAAAATACGTTTATTTGTCAATCCATTCCCTTCGGCATTATACTAACACCTTGTGAATAGAGTTAGGACAAAACAAACAACAGTGATTCTATCATCCGGAGTTTATCTAACTGGTGATCACTAGGTATTACAATTGTTAAATCGATGACATTTCTTTTTCAGAAGTACGTCATTACTGATGATGTGTTTTACAAAGATATGATAATAACACTTGCCATACAGCAGATTAAAGATGTTCTTTGCTGCTCGAATACATGTTTCGCTCTTTTGCACTAGAGTTTCTTGGTTATTACCATCACTTAATACAACACCTTATGTAATGACATTGATGGTTTTTTTTCTTCGAATGAAGGCAGAAGCACATAAGGTTGTAGTCGTATTGGTATACTTATTTTCAACCAAAAGATAATCCACCCAACCATGGTTGGTGTCTACAGTGAAGATGCGTACCCATTCAGAACAACTGGTCTTAATTGAGATTGAATTATAATCTATTGACATGTTGGTATTTTCTTGTGATAACCACATTGCCGTTATTATTTATACGTATTGAAGATGTGCCTTCATATAATTTATGGTGATGATATCAATTACGCTATGGACGCCGGACGTGTCTGATACTCGATAGTTTGTCTGTTAGATACGTTGTTGTATATAGTTAAACACGGATAAGTGGAAGTCGACTAGACCAAATAAGATATTCAACTTAACCGATGGTTCTACCTAATAGTGTTGCTATGAACGGAGACATTTTGCGTCACCGGATACGGGTCTCATAGCACTGCGTGAAAGTAAAGAATAAGTAATGAATATTTTATTTATATTTAATTTTATAATTATTTTACACTGACGATATATTTTATCTAAATAAACAGTTATAAGTACTAATGATAAATGTAATGTTAAACACTCGTCATTGAAATGCAGCACACGTGCGGATACGCACCCATTCTCATACACATCAATAATCAACTTGATAATTAAAGTAATACAAATATTGTACTCACATTTATTCATTTATTAGTAACAAAACCCGTCAACAATATTTGAAAATAAAACTCAATGAATACATACTCATGAACATTCTACATTGATATAATATTGATAGCAGTGAGGTGGGTTACGAAAAGTGAAGGTCGCGGCAATGTCACTGAAGCCATAACTTTACATGTACAGCGCGGTTGAAGTAAAACTTGAACTTTGTATGTAATAGAATATAAATATATGTATTTAAAATTATAAGCAAATGTGTCAATGACAAACAAGCATTTTTATCAATCTGCATTGGCGCAGTAGTTGTAACTCGTTTTTCAGTTTGATGTCTGGCATTCATGATCATAAAATAGTAATATAAAACACAACAAATTTATGTTAACATACTTGAATGTATCTTGTTTTAAGTTTGGTTGCCTAATTCTGTATAATTCTAACTTTCACCAGTGCACTTGCGTAAACACGGGGATTAATGCTCGATCGAACATTACAAAAGGGCTTGTTAACAGATACTACTGACCGATCACACGTAGTCATTTGGACCGAAGCCAGGGATTTGTTTACCTGAGATAAAGTGACGCAAACGTTCGACACAAAAAAAGAAATTTTGGTAGAATTTAGAAGGGGTTGACCACAAAATATGCTCGACACAAACGCCGTATTCGACTCAACATTTTTTTATTCTTCCATGTTTAATTTACTTATATAAAGGAGAGAAAAAATCGGGACCGAACAAAACATTCGACTTAGCAGATGTATTCGATTTAAGCGTGTTCGTCACAAGTGAGTTTTACCGTACCTTATTCTCATTTAAGAAACTGACATTACTTACTTGGGTTGACCAAGATATAAATGCCGTCAATGAAGAGGCGGACACTTACTCTTCCGCAACACCTTGTCTTATTTTAAGAGTACTTATTAAGGAATCTCCGTGTACATCTTTCTTTTGTTAATATTTTGCCACCCTTACTGCTCTCAATCCATTTTAACGATTTTTTTTTTCAAATTTGTTTAAATGAAATCCAGAAGGTTTTCAAGAGTATTTCCAGGTCTTCCCGAGATTTGACCGATAGTCTACAATAGTACCCGCCTGTAATTGTGTTCAATATCAAAGACGAATTTCGTTTTTGAAAAAATGACACATCTTGTATCAACAAAATAAAAAATATCTGGATTTAAGTTATATTACTATGTGATGTTATTTTCGTTGAAGTGATTTTTGATAAAGGACAGCAGCAAACAAGCTACAGGCTCTGACCATAACAAGACTGAAATAGATGTGATTAAAAGTGTCATTCTTATCATAAACTAGGTCACATGTGCTTTCTGCTTTCTGCCACCAATTGAAAAGTGACAGCTGCAAAAACACGAAATAGGCTTTAACCACAACTCTGAAATATGTTCAGCGAAGTGTACTGTATTGAAAACATGCTGAACACGCACGTTTAGTGTTTTGAAGCAGTATTGATAGTTATAAGAAGTTATCATGGTACGTCATAAAAACGAAAATGGAAAAAGTTCCCTTTTCATATATTAATTAAAAATGCACAACAGTGTCGACAACTGACAGTTATACCTATGATACAGAGTTTGTTTCTTATTTACAAAACAGCGGGCGCGGGGCACACACTATTGCCCTTTCAAGATTATAATTGCAACAATAGCAACAGAATTATAGGGTTTGTATCGCACATCTTAATCCATAAGCCCAGCGATAGTAAACAAGTCAATAGGCGAGGTATTTCAAATATTTCCACTTAACCTCTTTAGTATGGCAAGGCCAATGGGTAAATCCTAATACCATGACTGTTTTTCTCTTGTGTTTTGCCCAGTTAGGGTCTATATGGCCATCGGGTTGGTATCTTAACTGTTTAAAACAATGACCAAAAATTAAGTCCCTGATAAAATTTGGTCAAAATCCCATTAGTCGTTCATGACAAGAAAAGTTTTGCAGAAAAATTGACGGACGGACGGGCGCCACGCCATGGTATAAACTCACCTGTCCTTCGGATCAGGTGAGCCGTGAAGAGATTTGTTCAGGACATTTGCATGTTAATTACATGTCAACCGGAGCACGGAAGTCTCATGCGCAAAAGCAATACCAAAAACATTTACAGGTGAGATAAATTAAAATAAAAAAAGAACGTGCTTATTAATCCATGAAAGAAACACATTGAAAAACATACTGTGTCATACTAACAAAGAATTATATTTTAAGCATATTCTCATTCCGAGTTCACCATTGACTAAGATACTTGCCTCGTTTTTTTATTGCGTAGTACAGAATGAAAACATTGAGCACTTTTACTGTTGATGATATTTATAGAAATTGATATTCCGAGCAGCGAAAAAAATTCGAGTAACTTTCCGTTGATTTTAAATTTAAAGCGCTAGGAATATGGTTAATATTCGGATATCATGTTGGCAGGACGGAGACGGGTTACACTCGGGGTTTTTTTACATCAGTCTAGTATCGATAATATTCAAATGTAACAAAATAATCATGAACATCGCACTATCATAATATCAGAGCAATACAGGAAAGAAATGTCTACAAAATCACTGGGGCAAGATATGAACCACAGAAAGATTCACAAATACTCACGGAGAACAAGACCAGATGTCCCGGAAGAGTAAGCATCTTCTGATTCATCGAGGACATCAGACACGTAATGTCAAATTATCCCATATGATAACAACAGCAGAATCAATAGATATAAATGAGTACCAAACACGTCCAACTTTAAATCGCATAAGGGAATAAATTATTTCCCAGTGAAATGATTATGACCACCGTAACACTTCCTCATCATTTTCTTCAACCTACACCTCTCGAAACCCTGTGTTGTGAATTTGTCCATCAGTTGCCGACATCTTTGCAAATCCTTGAATATCGAATCCAATGCGAAATGCAGAAATTGCAAAAACATGGACGTTGAAACCATCACGGTCATCATACTACTTGATGGAAAGCTGTACATGATGCTTTCGTTGTAGAGGTAACTGGCTGATTTATCACAGTCAATGTATCTGAAAGTGAAAGACTTCACATGGTCTTTGTGACCAGTTTTGAAAAGTTCTTGGATAAATTCAGCCTCCGATCAAATAATAATCAAGTTAGCCAAAAGATGGGTACTGTTAGTTCCAATGGGTATTTCAAAAATCTGTTGCAAGATCTTACAGCCAAACTTGACATTGATATTGTCAACCAGAAATTCGACCATTTTAACAATTTCTTTCGGAGTGATTCTTCTTTGATTTGGATGCATTTTCTTTACAACATACGCTTCGCTATTGTTCACAACCATATTCTTGTACTGCCGCCTACAAGCTCTACAAAGAGAAAATCTCATTGGTTAAGAAATTCTTATATATTCTTTGTGAATTTCTTGAATTTTTGGTTGATTTCAACGAAGACTTCGCATGGACTATCACCAGAATTAATTAATTTTAGGAGCGTACTTCCTGGTTACTGTTACTACAATTGTGTGTATTTCATTATATTAGATGGCAATTGTTTATACAAAAATATTAACACAATCAAAACCACAAAAATACAAAGTCGGCAAAAAAAGGGCAAAATGTGAACAAAAGAAAGACCAACATGGCGACTCTTGAATAAGAAGAATAAGACCAAGTGTTTCGGAAGAATAAAAGTCTTCTGCTTCATGGACGCCACCCGCCATGTTAATCTTGGTTAATCCATGTAAATTACTTCACAATCTCAAAGGAAAACAGGATATACGACACAGGAGCCAACAAGCAAACTAACGAGCATCAAACACGCCCAGCTTCATATCGCACAAAGGAATATAATGTGTCTCAAAGAAATCACCATGATGACCCGTAAAACTTTCCCATATTTTTCTCCAAATTACATCCTTTGACACCCTTTGTAACAAGTTTGGCCATCAGATAATGGAAACTGGCCTTTGAATATCGAATAAAATGCGACATTTAAACAACCTACATCGAAGGAAAATGATAGAATTAAAATTAAACCATTTGTATATACTCTAATATCTGACGTAAGAAAACGCAAATTGTTTAAAAATACAATTTCAACATTAAATAAAATGAAAGTAAAATGTTTAATGATATTTAATAATGAATATAAAGTCTTGCTGCACATATCGATCTGTATCATTACATGAGTGAAGCGAGTCTCTGGTCGCAATCAGACACATATATCAATACTCCCTACCATGAAAAATTACTTCACAAGAGTGTAATAGGCCAGTGGCAGATGTTTCAGTAGGTCAGCAGGCTAACAAGTGCGAGTTAACTTTATATTAAAGCGACTTGATGCAGATGTAATGAGTATAGCAAATGATGAAATATATTGTCAGTCACTATTAAAATGTCTCCTGTGCTTGAAAATGTCTGCCTAAACTGCTAAACTGCATCAGACATTTGTTTTGTCTTTCTTTTACATGTCATTTATGCTAAAGGTTCAAAACATTAGAGGCGACTGAGGGGAAAATCCAAACTCATCCTAAAAAATGTCAAAATTTAGATTGGGATGTGTACTTGCCTCATATTTCAATAAATTTCGTGATTTCATGTTTCTGATAATTTCAAAAGAATGTTAGGAAATCAATTGGAGTGAATAGACAAAAGATGCACGTGAATGTACATTTAGAATAGGGAAGTGTACAACCAAACGATATACTGAACTGCATCATGCAGTTATTTCTGGCGTGAAGGATGATACCCAGAGGCTGAACTTTGGGAAACTGGGGTTCGCATGAATCACCAATATATCCAAATTAAAGAAAAAGTAATATATTTTTATTAATATAATGTATATATCGTAGATTGAGCTATATATGTTTTTTTAACAGTTCAAAAAAAAAAAAAATAGGTAAAAATCCTACACTATACTCATCACATTTTAAAAACATCAATACTGGTAATACTGATAAAACATGGGGTTTTTTCCAAGTACTTCTATGTGTTCGCTTTGTCCTCTTAATTGATTTTGTGTGACATTTCCTTTAAACGTAGCACGGGATGTCATGCAACAACAGTAAACATTGTTACACTGTTTGTGTATATAAACCCTTGCCCAGCGACATCGCCACATACATTTTTTATCTATCTGGCGATCGAGTTGCTGTGAACTACTTGCTGTACGAACTCATCAGGTAAGTTATGTTATATTTCTTCTTTTTTTCTGTGTCCAACTTCATAGTTCGATTTAATAAATAGAAAAAAATATATCTTAAAAGCTTTATCTCAACTGTGATTATTCAATAGCACCCTTTTTTCATGATTATTCATCAATACTATTAATTATCCATCTATTAATTTTTCATCAATATTATTCATTTTTCATCAATACTCTTCATTATTCATCAATACTATTAATTATTCATCAATACCATTAATTATTCATCAATACCATTAATTATTCATCAATACTATTAATTATTCATCAATACCATTAATTATTCATCAATACCATTAATTATTCATCAATACTATTAATTATTCATCAATACTATTAATTATTCATCAATACTATTAATTTTTCATCAATACTATTCATTATTCATTAATACTCTTCATTGCCAATTGATTTAAAACATGCTTTTTTGTTTTTTGCGTCAGAACCAAGCAAATAAAAACAGTTCATACAGGTACTTATTTAAAGAAAACAGTGTAATCGTGATTACCCTTTTCAACAATTAATACGTTTTAAAATTATATCCAGAACAACAAGTATGAACAAGTGGATCGGCAATCCTGTTTTTTTATCAAATTAATTCATGCAATGATACAATGCTCAATGGAGTTCAGCATTGAACAATAATATGCGCATTAAAATCTGAATAGTCATGACAATGATTGCGGAGTAGATACACTAGGATGATTAAAACTAAGGTTGTCAGCATCTGAAAAAAATCCTAATGGGTTTCATCATCGGTATCCTTATCTCTTCTCTTTCTTAATGTTGAGAGCACGATATATCAGCACGGTTTGAGTTTTACTGACAGGACATGTGCCTTCCATGAAGTAAAAAGAAAGTTTTCCCTTTCTGACAGCCTGTTCAGATTCTTTTTCTTTTTCAATGTTCTTAATCATCCCACTTCTTTCTTGGATAATATCCTGTAATGAACAAAATTGTAGCGAATACTAAATTAAACGAAAAAAAATGTATCCTCATACTGCCTTGGTTTGGGGAACACTGGGAATCTTAGAAATATTTTTAGTTTCACTTGCAATACATCACGTTCATCTACAATTCTGCAAAAAGAACATCACTATCGGTACGTTCAGATTCTAGTTATAATAATGCTGTTCTGCCTGTAAAGTGTTTAAGAGATAAATACCGATATGATATTTGCTTTTACCATCAAACAGGTCATGTCTTTCTCTTTAAAATTACTTTCGAGAAACCTCTTTTTGCATTTGTTCCGCCCTTCAGTACACTGATAAAGATCCCTTTATACCATTGAACTATCCAGAAGATTCCAGCAATGAAAAATATTAACAAGACAAAACTATTTCACTGCTGTGTAATCTCAAACACGTGTACCATCGCCTCTTTCTCAAATGTTCATGTAAATACTGCGATCTCAAACACGTGTGCCGCCGCGCCTTTTTCAAATGTTCCAGTTACACTATGATCTCAATCACGTGTACCACCGCGGCGTTCGCAAATGTTCCAGTTATTCTGTGATCTCATACACGTGTACCGCCGCGCCTTTTTCAAATGTTCCAGTTATACTATTATCTCAATCACGTGTACCACCGCGGCGTTCTCAAATGTTCCAGTTATTCTGTGATCTCATACACGTGTACCACCGCGCCTTTCTCAAATGTTCCAGCTACTTCATCACACAAATATGTGGAGAACAGCGGCTATCTCAAATGTTCCGCATTCAATCTAAGATATGTGAATAATTACGATCCAGTCACTTTTTGTTCAATGTTTAATATGTGAATCATCACGGCTATGTCAAATGTTACAGCTGTGATCTCAAATATGTTGGTTGCAGCGGCTATCTTGAATTCTCGGGTCCCGCTTTTTTAAGTGGATAAGTGCTGCTTTTTATAAAAACAACGGGATGCACTTTTGGCTTCTGATTTATTGAAAACTGTTAATTCTTTTAAATAGCTTTATAATTTTTCCCATAGACGAAACAGAGTGATGTCGACCTACACGTCATTCGTGGTGATATTTCTGTGGATGCAGTTTGTCAATACAGTCGCACAATTCGAAGGAGGCTTTCTTAATACCGGTTTTGAAGATGGTTTGGGTAAGAATTTGAATTTATAGCAAATCGTCAATGTGTAGTAAGATGACCCAAACTATCAGTATCCCACCAAAGGAAACAAAAGGTGGGAAAAAACCTTATTTCGGTGTATTCTCTTCGCTGCAATAGTGTACAAGCTCTTATAACAAAGTAGACGATTTGGGTGTGACTTTTTAATAACTACATGGTCATCCTCATCAGGCATCAGTGTGAAGCGTACTAGTACTGACGTACAAAGAGTATAAAATGTACAAAACAGCCTTTTCTACAGTACTATAATCCTATGTAAACTGTGATCGAAAAAGTACACAAAATGGTAACAATATACTTTGTTGATTAGGTTAACGCTTTGTTTAACATTTGGTTATAGATGTGCCTGAAATATTTTTTCCAAGTCGACTAACTTGGAATTTTCCTTGTCAATTACATCATTTTACTGTGTCGAGAGATTTGTAAGTGTCGGATTCGGGACCGTAAATGCTTTTCTAGGGGAAGGGGAATGGATTCCACGTCTTTCTGATATTCATTACCTCGGATAAAGATCCACAAAAAATGGGAACTCATGAGATTGGTCAATTGGTTACAATGTCTTTAGATCACTATTAAACATTCGATGACCTCTAAAGTGGAAATAAGTACATCGTGTTAAAAACTTGAAAGACTTTTCAGAAAGTATATGTATTACATATAGTTTAGCTAGTTTTATATCAGTTCCGGATATTACGGATTCTCCGTCTCCGTATTCAGCCATTACACACCGCGCCTTAATTTCCTGTAGTATTATGGGATAGTCTGATTTTGGATAAACATGTGAAACGACCCTGTTGGCTTGTTGATATACTACTCGTATCTTAGCGGGGAATACACCATAATGTACAAGAAATTAACACGAAATGGTATCCCTTTCAACCAACATACTCACTGACAAAGCACTTGGTAGCATATCGAAGTCGCCTTTATAAATACCAGTCATGCCTAAAGAACTATCGATACATATACTTTATGAATTTTCTAGAATTTATCTATCAACAACGGTTTGGCACAGCCAAGGACAGCTCAGTGCCTTTAATTGTGGAAAAACGTATTCATTGAGCAAAAGCTAGACCAGTTTGTGGGAACAATCCACGGCGAAGTATTTAACAATGCGTGAGCGGAATCGACACAGTACATTGTTACCATCTCAAGTTTTTTTTCCTCTGTTTACTCTCACGTCAAGCTAGTTTCGACCTTAGTATACATAGAATTACAGTACAACCGAAAAGCATGGTCTTTTCCTTACCATCTTGTACATTGTGTACGTCACGCTGGTCATTTGTCTGATGAAGGCGACCGTGTAGTCATCGAAATATCACACACATATCTTTTACTGAATGTGACAAGAGAGCTTTTATTCCATGAAAAAATGCTTACCCTCAGAATAGAGACAGCAAATGTTCTGTCTTATAGCGAGAACTAGATAGGAAATATAACAACAATTTTTATAACCCCGCGGAAATCTTAATGGAACTTGATACATGAATCGTCCATAGGCAGTATGTAATTCACTGACAGCGCGTTTATAAGACATCCTTCCTTTAGTCAGAGAGCAACTTATACTTCTATTGCATTATATGTCAGGCAAAAATGTTTGGTCTACCAAATATATATTGATTAAACTTTCAAGATCCATAGGTGGTGTTCATTTCAGCGTAATTACAATTTACCAGCAATCAATTAAAGACTCGTTTTCTGGTTTTCAATTTGTTTCCCGATAAGATAGTGATCAGGAGCAGAGGGGAAAACTGCAAGAACATTACAAATGTACACTGTACAATGTGAACAGAACGATATACTATACACTATATACTATTGGATTCCACTTGCGGTTTTAACGAACAAGCAATAAGAATGCCTTATTTAAAAAAAACAGAGGAAATGACAGGTAAATCAAAGCAGTTCCACTGAATAACGGTCAACGTATTTTTTTTAGATTAATTAAGGTTAGTCATAAATACCGTACTTAATTTAGCGTAATCAAATCTTGGCGCAAGATCATTTTTGGCAAATAAGCGCAATGAAAAATTACAAGGCTATATATATACATGTATGATATCCATACACGATATAAGCACAGAAAATGTAAGTGCAAAACACGTAGAAATAAGATTACCTTTAAAATATGGCCGTTTACAGTATTCGTTAGCACTGGTACTATTGAAAGGTCAATACCTCAATTGGTGGATGTTCTTTACAAAAATGTGTGTATTTGCAGTGATTTTTATTGGTAACCATGATTATGACTTTAAAAACCTATTGTTTAGGTCTCGATACCACTGAGGCCCCTAATCCGCTCCCTCCAGTGGAAGAAGAGGTGATCAGCAAAGTGGATTTGGTCGGTGATCCTGACAAATTTATCTTAAGCGCGCATGCGATAGAAGTGAGTTATACTGAAAATGTCGTACTTGTTGTATATCACGATTACTCATACTATAAATCTAAATGCATGTATGAACACGGAGAGATATTTAACATATGTTTCTTAAGTTGATGACCTAGAAACGCAATAGAAAATACATATCGTTAAACGTCACTCCTAATATGTATTTTCGAATCGAATATCCTTTCAAATGGTGTTGGATTTACTCCACTCTAAGCATAACATATTTGAATATTTCGAGCGTGTTTTGGCGTATGATTCAGCATTGTGTTGTACGTGTTATTTATGAAGTAACGTTTTTTTCTGATTTTATAGGAACTGGGGGTTGCAGGATACAACGATCTGATTTCACAAGTTGTTGAAGATCCCAGAAACGGTCCCAGAATGGTTTGTATATAAATTACATAACTGTATGTTGCGAGAAAAAAAAAGTCACGGAGCCATCCAATCATTTAATTAAATCAAAGTGTTATGAAGGTGGCAGAGAAAGCATTGCCTTGATATGTATCATTACCTGATAGATCAGTTTTCATAGGATAGCTATTTTCCGTAGCTTCTCAGCTCGAAGCTATGAGTTGTGTATACTGAGAACTCCTGGTTTTAGTGGTGACCACGACACAGTTGTCGGCGGACAAAGGCTACGTACATACTGATAACTCCTGGTTTCAGTGGTCACAACGACACAGTGTCGGCGGACATACGCTGCGTGCATACTGATAATTGCAGGTTTTAGTGGTGACCACGATACAGTCACGGAGACATCCAATCATTTAATTAAATCAAAGTGTTATGAACAATTAATTCTGCTTGCACCGAATAGATGTATTCATCCCTTTTTCAATGTCAGATTTTCCTGCCTGATACGGAACATTTCCCTTTTGTGACGTCATTTGTTATTCATCCCTATTCCCTCATTGGAACATATGTAAGATTACATCTTGAATGGCAAACCTCGTGCTAACCAGCCAAACACTTACACGAAGGTCCAGCTATCCCTTAACGCTTCGGTTATTTTTTTCACATGCCGTAAAGCACAGGCAAAAATTGTAAGTTGTAAATCATATTCATCGCATCATCTACAATGCCCCATCATATGCGCGTCGAAATCGACAGCGTTATCAACTTGCGACATGGTTACGCTTAGAAAATTATGAAGCTACGCCACTGTGAGTTGCTGTCCCTACCCAACGTGAGATGTAATTCTCTCACTTTGCAGAATGTTCCTGTTGTCGCTTAGGATGGGATATCTTAATCTCACACGGGATAGGGGAGGCAGCTGGCACGCGTGATGATGCTACTCACAAAAGGACATTACTGCTTGCGCGACGAAAATGCCTCATAACAACTGACAATTCGTCAGCGTTTTTAAGTATATGAAAAAACTAAAGAATTAAACATGGGACATCTCGACCCTCGTGTTAGAGTTTGGCTGACAAGCACTCGACAAGCACTCGACAAACACTCCGCAAGCGTCGTGCTGATCAGCCTAACTCTTACTCTCGAGATTAAAAATCCCTGTCCAAAGAACAGGCCTATGTAAGATTCCATCAATCCCATCCGTAGTAACCTCAGGATCACACTGTTAAGTATGTGATTAAAGGAGTTTCAACCCAGAGAGGAGGGATGATTCTATTTCCTTTTCCGATGTGAAGTTGTTTTCATTTGGGACCTTGACCTTACATACTTGGATTTGCGACGAAATACGTCTAACTTTTAAGTAACTTATGCCATGTGTGTAAATAATGCATTCTCCGTGCACGTGTTATTATTGTTGACGTCAACTGAACGCTGTATTGTCTGTAGTCTTTTGTAACTGTGTCTGTGACCGGTGATTAGTTTTTGTAATCACCACTAGGGACTGTTGTTTCCCTCTCCCGGATACAAGATGGCGGCAGCACACAGCAACGGCGTCTGCACAACATACTAGTCGTGCTGCTTAGCAATATCAGCCATTGTTCACACTATCTGGTGGGTTTTTGGCACATAGGGATAAAGGTGGCAGAGAAAGCAGTGTCTTGATATGTATCATTAAGTGATAGATCAGTTTTCATAGGCTAGCTATTTTCCGTAACTTCTCAGCTCGAAGCTATGAGTTGTGTATACTGAGAACTCCTGGTTTTAGTGGTGACCACGATACAGTTGTCGGCGGACATAGGCTGCGTGCATACTGATAACTCCTGGTTTCAGTGGTGACCACGACACAGTGGTCGGCGGACATACGCTGCGTGCATGCTGATAATTGCAGGCTTTAGTGGTGACCACGATACAGTTGTCGGCGGACATAGGCTGCGTACATACTGATAACTCCTGGTTTCAGTGGTGACCACGACACAGTGGTCGGCGGACATACGCTGCGTGCATGCTGATAATTGCAGGCTTTAGTGGTGACCACGATACAGTTGTCGGCGGACATAGGCTTACATACTGATAACTCCTGGTTTCAGTGGTGACCACGACACAGTGGTCGGCGGACATACGCTGCGTGCATGCTGATAATTGCAGGCTTTAGTGGTGACCACGATACAGTTGTCGGCGGACATAGGCTGCGTACATACTGATAACTCCTGGTTTTAGTGGTGACCACGACACACTGGTTGGCGGATGTAGGCTGCGTGCATGCTGATTGTTCTAGGTTTTAGTGGTGACCACGACACAGAAGTTTCTGCGTAAATTGTTCTGTTGTTTTGATTTAGTCCTAGTTTCATCCAATTTCATTCTGAATTAACTTCATGTTGACATGTTGGTTTTTTTCTTTGTTTTGAAATTACTTAAAAGAAAGTATGATTAAATGACATTTGAGGACATGTTTGTATTTGTTTTGTGTATTATTAATTTCAGATTAAAACCGATAACGATTTTGTGCCAAGGCAGAATTTATATGACAGACATCTACAAACGGAATCTGATGGAGAATTTCCGGTAAGTAGACAATGCTGATCTGCAGTTATCTAAGAATGTATTCGGATATCAAACAAAGTTTTTCGCGTCCTGAAATATGAATTAGTGTCATGTTGAATTTGAACACAAACATATATAGACATTACTCAGTTAGTTCTCTTCTGTTGTTCAAACTAACCATAAAACATTGTCTGTGTTCAAACTAACCAACAAAACAAACATTATCTGTGTTCAAACTAACCAACAAAACAAACATTATCTGTGTGCACACTAACCAACAAAACAAACATTATCTGTGTTCAAACTAACCAACAAAACAAGCATTATCTGTGTTCAAACTAACCAACAAAACAAACATTATCTGTGTTCAAACTAACCAACAAAACAAACATTATCTGTGTGCACACTAACCAACAAAACAAACATTATCTGTGTGCACACTAACCAACAAAACAAACATTATCTGTGTTCAAACTAACCAACAAAACAAGCATTATCTGTGTTCAAACTAACCAACAAAACAAGCATTATCTGTGTTCAAACTAACCAACAAAACAAACATTATATGTGTTCAAACTAACCAACAAACAAACATTATCTGTGTGCACACTAACCAACAAAACAAACATTATCTGTGTGCACACTAACCAACAAAACAAACATTATATGTGTGCACACTAACCAACAAAACAAGCATTATCCGTGTTCAAACTAACCACAAAACAAGCATTATCTGTGTTCAAACTAACCACAAAACAAGCATTATCTGTGTGCACACTAACCAACAAAACAAACATTATTTGTGTGCACACTAACCACAAAACAAACATTATCTGTCTTCATCTCGATCTTTGACCAGTAAAACCACATATCCTCTGGGTTTTGCACATTTTGTGCCATTTTGGTTCGTGAGATTACCTCTTTATGTAATCTTAATAAATAATTCCCGCTATTAAACAAATATGCACATGTTGAAACAAAATATTAGCAGCCGTTATTTTGATTTTAACTTAGATAATTGCAATCATTGTAAAGCTTGCTGTTTTTCATTGTTCAGATACATTTTTAGCGAAAGATGGAAGCAAAAATAATCAATTCACCTTAAGTCACACCGTGTTATGAAAAGTCGGTTGATGTGAAATGTAGAATTGTACAAAAGTAGATACAATAATGGACGGTTCAGTTACACACATGTACTTGACGTTAACGTGATATTATCAGAGATATGAAAATAACGCCATTTATTTTACAGTGAAGATTATGCACCATCCAATCTAGGGTTGGCCTATTCTTTCGATCAATTTTGGCTTCCTTCAAAATGTAAGCCATGACGAGTCCTTGAAGACAAAACAGTTGTATGATGGTGTTATTTGTTAGGTTCTTAATTTTTTATATTGGAAGTATTCGTGACCTGTCGTTCTCTTTAGCTTACTGACCGTCAACTGAATAAAATTTATCTTTTACGTCTGATTTTGATAACCTGCAGGGTTCATCATCTCATGAAGGCAAAGCAGGTTTATGCGGCAAAATATGTGTTTTTTTAATCTAACACACACCCAGGCACGGACGGAGATTGAAAATTAGAAACTTATGATTATTAACGGAAACTTTATGTTGACGATCAGGTTTCCGTTTTGAAAATCTCATTTGAACGGGTTACAGATCCAATGTAGAGGTTTAAACACATGAAATACATTCCATTTATAAACACTGAATAGTATGAGATGTTGACTTACGTAATTCGTTTCTATTTTGTTCAGACACTGGAGAAAATGAGTCCTGAAAACGGATCCGTAATTGTGAGTTAGTTCCACGTACATCATACGTTTTAAATGATGATATAAGTTCAGTACAACAGACCGATAAGGGGAATGTATATGTTTGTAAAAAGGCAAACTCTGAGGACAGATATAATTAACAATACGAAAGTTCAGCGCTCAATCGGTACCTTCTGAGCCACATAAAAAGGGAAAACAATCAAATGCTTTAAAGGTACAAAGACAGTACACTTTGTTAACATATATTACTTAATAGTGTATCTTGTGTAAATGTCGATAATATATAATAAAGAATAATATCTATCGAACTTTCACTGATGCAAGGTGCTAAATGTTTGATACCATGTACTTAAAGGGGGAATTCATGAGATCGAAGCGTGCAGCATATCAAGAAGGATACTTGAATATATGGCAACACGGTTTTATTCCCTACATAATCAATTTGACAGATGGTAAGTTGAAATTTTACCCAATTATATTACGTAGTATACTGAAAAAAACTGTTATCTTCGTCTAGGAAATACCAATCCTGGAATTCTCGTGATGAATACATCTTGACAAAACCATCCGAATAAAAAACACATTTCTGTAATATCCTACAATACCAAAGTCATAATGTATAAACAAGTATTACAGATTCCCAGGAATCGTACACATGGGAATATCGCCTTTCAATACTAATACAACAAAACAATAAACATGTGTATCGTCCTTCGAGGTTAGTGATGTTTGGTGTCTAACAACACATTTTCTTTGTGTTCCAGTGTTTATATCCTCGCAACAAAGTTGGAGGGGGCGTATACTGGAATCAGTTTGAATTTGGTTCATATTTACCACCACATGAATCATAACACACAAGTTTACAGAAATCTTCCAATTTTAACAATTTGCATTGAGTGTGTGATGTCTTTCAAGTTTTTTTGTTTCTTGTATTTAGAACAATTTCGTCAATGGATTCTAGCTGCTGCCGATTGGTTCAAAAGGGAAACTTGCGTTGAATGGGTACCTCGTACAGACGAGGCACAATACGTTTCATTTCAAGGAACAGACAAAATGATGTAGGTGTATTTAAAAATCAAATGTAATCGGGAATTGTTAACTCCATCAATACCATCAAGTACTGAATATCAAAATGATTATTATATTAAATAATAAAAACTTTTTAAATAAATTTTAATCGGGTGTTACAAATGGGGTATTCTATTGAATAAGTTTGACTCATATGATGTTTAGCGGAGTTTTTGACAAATTATAGTTTTATAGCGTCTACAAAACATGCTGAAATGCATAGTTCCAATTTTTTTCCTTGTTATGTTCAGTTGCGAGCACACCAATCTTGGTATCTGTTGTTCGTTTGAAGTTTTACATTCTATATTATGTATTTATATAGATACGTCATAAATTGAACATGGAAGTATAGCACTTCCGGTCACATTACACTGACAGCAGGTTTACCTGTCCTCACCTCTCAATCCAGCACCAATTTGTGCATTTGTCTAGGTCATGGAACATTTCTCGCATTGAATGAAGCTCAAAATTAGTGGGGGAAATGAAGACTTTGTTAAGGGGAAATCACGGTAAAAACATTATTTTTTTCTTATTGGTTGTACGTATTACGCCTCTAATGCTGTCCCGATATTCACAGTAGAATTCCAATGTCTGTCTTTATCACTTATTTTGTTCGGGATCCCTGTAAAATTAAGCACTGATAATGTCACGTGATAGCTTCGAAAGCGAGGCAGTCCGTTGATTAATACGAACACATGATGGCGGGAGATGACAGCGACAGAAGTGACACTATGTCAGTAAAACTATGTTTTTCAGCTCCGGATTTAGTTATGGGTGTGACAAATGCTATTTGATAACTCAATTCAATTTAGAAGTGAATAAGTGACATCAATCACCAACATTGTCGTAACCGATTCAGGCGGGTAGCAATGTTTTGTTTACAGACGACGGTGTTTTTTGCGCATGCGTTATCATATATGACGCACAACTTTACATATACAGACTGATAAGGGTTTATTGATAAACCTCTTTGTGTACATATTTCAGCGAAACTAACTGTTGTTCTTCATATGTTTATAAATTTGATATATTCATGTAATTATTAAAAAGGTGTTAGTAAACAAAATCGTTTTACGATGATGTCGCTTTAAGTGAGGCGACATAAGCAAATGAGGATAACATAGAAAAAGTCAACATTTTACAGTCATTGATTTAAGAAAGCAGGTCTAGTGGACACTTGGCGATTAGAACACTTGGTTGTGAGCATGTTATGAACAAAAACAAAACACTTAGTGCAAGCCACTTGCGTGTGGACTACCGAGCTAACTCCACAGCACTACAATTTTCACATTATTCAACCATAAAGTTAATTCAGTGCACTACGGTGACAATTGCGATGCGCAGCAATATTCGCTCTATACAGCTACAATGTTAATTCAGTACACTACATTTTAACTCCAGTGTACTACAAAGTTTACTTTATTAAATTATGATGTTAAATTAATGCACTATAGTGTAACTGCATTGCACTACAATTTTCACTCTAGTAAACTACATTGTTAAGTCGGTGCAGTGCAGTGTAAACGCCAGCGCACTACAGTGTCCATTCTTTAAAAAAAATGATGCTAATTCAGCGCGATACAGTGTTAACTACAGTGCGAAACAATGTCCACTCTGTTCAATAACGAACTTACTTCAGTGCACTGCAATGTTCACCCTAGTGAACTCCTATGTAAATTCGGTACTATACATAGTTAATAATGTTTGCACTAAAATGTTCACTCTTTTCAATTGTGCACTGTTCACTCAAGTGAACTACGATGTGAAATCAATGTAATTGTGTTAACTCTAGTGTACTAAAATATTCATTCTCTTCAACTGCGATTTTGATTTTTTGGACTATGGTGTTTACACTGCTTTCACAGCAATCCAAATCGAAAAGAGTAGGGAGATTCGAACCGCGAACCTCGGATCTTCACGGCAGGTTAAAGCTTAATAGGCCAGCTCTCAACCGCTAGAACTGTCGCAGCCCTTTTGTTTAAACGTTCTCTTGATGATTTTCTATTTTATTAGATTCTCATGCTATTTTTTTTTCTGTTTGTGTATTTTGAAGTAAACTGTGAATGTAATCATATGTAAATCTTATTCTATTCACAGGTGCGCAGCATATGTTGGCAAGCGACCCGATGCGATAACCCCTATATATTTGCATGAGGATGGTGGTACTTGTAAAGCGGTAACTGTCATTCGATACTGGAGAGTGTACTCCTATTGTTTGATTAATAAGTGTAAAGTGATCGTTTTGTATACTGTCATAGTCTTATGCCGGTATATCGGTATTCTGTCAAACTGCTGAAATGATATAAGGTGATGGTACCCAAATCAGACCACTGAAACACGTTTTATCATTATATTGAATACTAATTGCAACTGACCTAAACAACAACCATGTTCTCTCACAAATAGATATACCGACATAAATTTCAAACTTCTGCCTGGCCTTATTATCAATGCACACCATGATCTGTTGGAAGGTATATGCTTGACGAATCTAATAGCCTTAAGTTTCAACATCAGCAGTCTACCCACAGAATACCACGATCCTCATTCTCCTTCTCCCCTCTCTCCTAGCAAACAGCACTACTGCATATATCTTTAGCAAGTATATTCAGGTTTCAGAAGGTGATATTACGACACTGAATACTGAGTTCATATTGTTCGTATCACAGAACTGGCCTGTTGTGTCATGTCATACAGTCTTGACATAAAATGGCAGACCACATTTGATATGACTATTGTGACGTCATAAATAAGTCACGTCCTGACGATGTCACATGATTGGCTCAGTAGTGAAAAGTGTTTTTTTTTTTTTATTTTTTTACCTTAAAAATCTACCCTATAGGGAAATCACTTTCTCTGAAAATTAAAAACATGAAAATTAAAAACATGAGTAACATTATATGAACTCATTTAAAACTATCAATATTACAGTGACAAAGGTGTGGAGTGTAATAGAACTGACGTACGTAGTGTGCGAGATGGTAAGGAATCGAGCAACTTTTTCGACTCTACTATAATCCTATGTACACTAAGGTCGAAAATAGTGTAATGAGATGGTAAACAGATTATAGACAACAAAATGCATCAGATGGTCAGTTCGGCTACACTTTGTTTAACACTTTGTCACAGATGTGCGAGAATCTGTGGTTAGCGTTTTATAAATGCTTACTACAATTAAAATTTTAAAAAATGATGACCAGATAACTCTTTATTATGTTATACGAGGACCAGTGTTTCACAAGAAACTGAAAGTTACTGTTTGCATGAGTCGCTGATTTTAAGTAAGAACAGTAAATTAGATTCGCTGGTCTATTGCCATATTTCATTTGTCTTAAAGAACCGTTCACTTAGATTGACTGCATGTTAAATTTGTAAATGGCTTTGAAATATCTGTCTCTGTTTTAGCCTCACCACCACGATAACTTCTCCACTTGAAAATGACTACTCATAGATGACAAATGTTGGAAGAACAGTCCCATTTTCAGATGCCATATGCAGTCTACTGCTGTTTAATTGTAAAATTTGACCGTTATTCTAGTATGAGAGGGATGGCCGTTAACAGAATTTGTCATCTAATCGAAACCTGTTGAACCAGCAAGATTAGAACCAATCATACAATAAAAACATCCGGAATTGTAATTGTATTTAAAACTATAAAATTATTTAAGTTTATACACTGAAAAACAGAGGAGCAATACAGGGCCATTGGGCCTCTTGTTGGTAACGGTTCGAGATTGAGAAGATGCAATGTGTTACATACCGCCGACATTTTTCTACAGTGCTTCAGTTTTAATATTCTATCAAGATTAGGTTTGTTGAAGAAATGTTATGAATATGTTGTTTCTGTGGGGAAATATTTGAATTTCTCTTTGAGAATTCTTGGAACCATTTATTGGATGGGCCAAGGCTGGATATTTTGATTTTGGGTTATTTATATATGTTTATTCATTTTTTTTTTTTTTTTTTTTCATTATCACCCTCGACCGTCTTTCTCATCATTTTAATTGATCGTCCATTTAGACAATATTTGATGTATAATATCAGGTTTCTTAGTTGTACAGAGATATTCTTTGTAGCAATAATTCTGTGGATATAAATTCTATATTGAAACAAAGTTTATATCGAGTTGAAACAACCGTTTATTTTGAAATATTGTGTTATGATACATCTGTTTCCGTAATCACTTGTATACGGAAATTCCGTGTGTTTTATTTGTCAAGAATGTAGCACACACAAGTCTAAGAAAATTGAGGTAAAAATAGCAATTTTAATGCCACTGAATTGTGTAACTGTTGGGTGGAAGGATTTTTTTTCCCACAGAAGTCTATCTGGTTTAAAATCAACTCACCATGAACATATTGACAACATTTATGCTCTTCTTTGTCAGTTTCATATAGTCTGATTTTATATAATTTATAACATCTGAGTTGAACGAGAGGGACTTCTTAAAGAGAGGGCATTCATTACGGGTAAGAAGCATTGAAGATCTTGAAACGCCTGTCAAGAACGATAATAACTATTATTGGACATCTTTTTTTATCTTGGTATTTCAATGCGGAAGTACCTGCTGCTTTAGAATGAACTGTTGACATGCGCAGTGGTTCCATAAGAGTCGGTGTTTCCATGACGACGGCAAAATTAAAACGACCCTGGATGCTGCATGAACAAGTAGCGAACTGCTGTCGTATCATTAAAAATCCCTCCAATTGTCGTGACACGAAATCCTAGGAATGTTTTTTCACCTTTTTATAATGTGATAGATAGCAAATTTTGGTTACAAATCCACAAAAAAATACCATCTTACGATGACGTCATAGTAAACGAAGTTAATTTGGCACCACTTACCCATTTCCAGGTTCTCATTTTTTATATACAAACGAATTGCACGGATTTGCAAATAAGTAAACGGTAACACGCTTTTGTACAAGAAGAACACCATGTACAATTTTTCTGTAAAATTGTTATGATATTACTAGAGCTATCTTTCAAATCTGTGATCCGATTTTGGTACCGTAACCTTAGAGGTTACGCAACAAGGTGTTGTGGTATGTTATCATTCTTTCACTCAAATTAGTAACTTTTTCAAAAGTTAAAAAAATGTTCATCCTGTCAGCCTTAAATGTTACACCACATGTGATATAATGTGAGTTCATGCACCAGTTGGAATAGCTGATTGGTGCCTTGGGATTCAATAACGTATTGTGTTAGAAATATATTTCGTATATGTAATATCTATGATGTATTTGTGAAAGGCTATTGACACTATGCTTTATATTACTTGAATTGTTGATATTGACTCTAAGGTGTAAAGTTTGTCCTTTTCAGAAAATTCTAAACGATACCATTACAATTCCGATATGTTTATATCATGGGGCATTATAACACCAGGAATAATCAAAATTTGTATATAATCTTAATAATAACATTGAGTCTATCACACCGTAACACTAATTCATTGTGTATTTTCAGTATTATGTGATTTTTCACGAAATGTTGCACGTGATGGGTTCATACCATGAACAAAGTCGCCAGGACAGATCGGATCACTTAAAAATGGACTTTAATTGCATTGAAAAAACCGCTCGAGCTAATTACTTGCTTACAGCGACAAGTGATGATGATTCTGAATATGACTTGGAATCAATGATGCAATATAGCCCTAATGTAAGTATAAAAAAATCAACATGCCTTAGAGCGGACAGTGTCTAATCCCGACGGGTAATTATATCACTTTCCGAACGAGAAAACAGTTTCATTCTAACAACAATAAATACCATTAAGATAAATAAACAAATATTTCAACATCGACACAATTCTTACGTGAACTCTCTAATGAAATAAAGACAAAACTTTGAACAAATCTAAGATTCGAATAAGCCATCAATGCATTCTAAGTCAAAACCGTAAGCTGCTTTTACTCTTAAGCATGGAACGAAACGTAGATGCATTATCAATCCAAAAAATCGGTCGCGTGTCTGTCTCTAAATCATCAAATAAAAAAAATCAATCTAGATCCAAACAGTCGGCAATATTTGTCATTAAATCGTCGAACGAAATATAAATGCATTGATGTCCCAACAATTGGCAGTGTTTGTTTTAAAAGCATTTGAATCATTGGATTGGTCGAAAGAGTCTTTAGAGCCTCGCAATCATCGACGTTATCATTCATGTATGTAAAGCCGAGCTTTTTTGTGTTAATTCCTACCCTGTTAGATACCACAAATAGCTGGCGTCATTATTACTTCCCGGGTCTTTAATTAGCAACAGTGTCGTAAATGTCTCTTAATCATTACATAATTAAATAGTTTACAAATTTTCATCATGGCTGCTGTCATTTACAACCTCACTGAATAAGGCATATGAGCTACATGCTTAAATAACTTTCTTAATTATCGAATAAAGAGTCCCAAATCCACAGTGTACAAAATGTCAACCTGTTCATACACAAGTAAGGTAAGAGTGCGCCTCAAAATCACCATCTATAACGAACGTGTAAAACAGTTGTGCACAGAGGGAAGATTATTATACCTGAACAACGTAGAATGTGTCACAAATTCATTTAGTCGCTTGAATATTTTGTACCGAGATTCCACATAGAAAAGGGATTTATCTTCCATCCGTTAAACATCTCTTACAGCTCTTTCGGCATTGTGTTACGGAGGGAAAGTATGCCGGTAAAACAATGGCGGCGAAACTTGATTATGCAGATTTCCTTCTCTTCAAATTGGTCCACGAACCAACCCATTATGACAAACAGGCGATCGTCGAAGCATACAATTGCAATAACGGTAAATGGATAAAAACATAATAGTATTGCTTGCATATACTCTGCTCATTTTTGTTTATTTTTTTCTGTCTTGAAATTGGCAGAATTTCATCTGCCAGGTATAACATATACAAGTGGAAACATGATAGTAGACTTATGTGATGACTTCTGATAAAGTGCGATGAGAACGAGACAACAGGGACCTTACAGCTTGATCAAGGTGGACATAACAGTGTTAATAACATCACTGGGGGCAGATAAATATTTAGTCAAAATGATACCCTTCGTTAGTGTAACATCGGGAAGCGGGCGGAGTTGTTTGGAGTCAGGTCTTTCTTAACTATAATAACATTGAAATTGAATTAATGATTCTTAACACGATGTAAACTAGTTCAATTGGTTTAAAGATTGGAATAATCTATTCTGTTCCGAAGATGGGAAATTTATTCCGTTCGAGAGTGGGACACTTTTTCAACAGAAATTTTATCTAATTCTTCCGTACAGGAAGGCCTCGATATAATGATTATGTGTAGAAAGAAATAATTCATTCCACAAAAAACTTGGTGCAACTTGTTCCTCTGTATTCAGAGTAAAACAATGTAATTTGTTCAAGAGACGGAAAGCCAGTCTGTTGCTTACATCGATCTCATTTGAAGTTTACATTACTTACCTGAACAAGACTGGTGTGACGGCTGTCCTGACATGACAGCAATAACGCTAACACTTCTGGAACGCCTGGTTTTATCGTCTTATCTTACTCTGCTTTCATTGATTTTGAGTTTTAGTTAATATTCTACTGGGATTTTTGTACTTCTATACATGCCTTGAGGGGAAACGGGTCCTGTACAAGGAAATTCATTCTGCAAGGAAGAAGCAGAATTTCTACCAAGAAATCATAAAATTTGCTTTGCTCAAACAATCGTTTCCTACGAATGAAGCACGAGTTTTTGTTGAGATGATGTGATATATTTGTTTTTTGTTAAGTGAATGGAGAATGGATTTCTTAATTGTGCGGTACATTTCATTTTCGCAGAAATGCTTGATAGGGAATGGTACAATATATTTCATATACGGATAACTTTAATTTATCTTACAGGATGTGACAAACATTGTTACTACGGAGGATTTGTGACGAAAACGGTGACAAACTCTACCTGTCATTGTGTCTGCACAAAATACTTTTCTGGGGATCAGTGTTCCAAGAGGCTAAATGCAGGTCTGTCTGTGTCTTGTCAACATTTAGATAGGTTAATGCTTGAACAGTTTATCTAAGGATTGGTCCACGACATAATATGTAATATAATGTTCCTGCCATATCAAGTTTTAAGAAGCGTGCACTGTTCGCTAACCTATACTCGCCAAGTACTAACTATATATTTTCTGAAATTGTCCGATACAAAAAAATTGCGAAATTTATTGGATAATGAATCTGCTGCATCTCCCCGTCTAGATTTTGACTTTGCTTTCCACCAGTTTAGATTTTCCTCAGTTTACTCCTAGGCTTCAAAATTTATGCCCTTAACGTCAATGACGAGTCCTAGAAGGACGAAACAACTGTATGATGTAGCATCACTGACGAAGCCTAGAAGGACGAAACAACTGTATGATGTAGCATCACTGACGAGTCCTAGAAGGACGAAACAACTTTATGATGTAGCATCACTGACGAGTCCTAGAAGGACGAAACAACTGTATGATGTAGCATCACTGACGAAGCCTAGAAGGACGAAACAGCTGTATGATGTAGCATCACTGACGAGTTCTAGAAGGACGAAACAGCTGTATGATGTAGCATCACTGACGAGTCCTAGAAGGATGAAACAGCTGTATGATGTAGCATCACTGACGAGTCCTAGAAGGATGAAACAGCTGTGTGATGTAGCATCACTGACGGGTCCTAGAAGGACGAAACAGCTGTGTGATGTAGCATCACTGACGAGTCCTATATGGACAAAACAGCTGTGTGATGTAGCATCACTGACGAGTCCTAGAAGGATGAAACAGCTGTGGGATGTAGCATCACTGACGAGTCCTAGAAGGACGAAACAGCTGTATAATGTAGCATCACTGACGAGTCCTAGAAGGACGAAACAACTGTATGATGTAGCATCACTGACGAGTCCTAGAAGGACGAAACAGCTGTATGATGCAGTTTAATTCATTGTTTGGCTCTACTGTATCTAACACTAAATCGTTAAAAGATGATATTCACTTGTGTGTCTTTAATACAATTTTCTCAGCAATACCTTTGAACAGCGTGCCTTGGAGACGATAGGCCCTTAGCTTAACTTAGTTTCTAAGTTCAAGTACTTCAAGGTTTCCGAGCAAAATTTTTTTTCCCATTTTCACCCTCGTTTCATCGGATTTGAATTTGGATTACGGGATAACGATTTTGTTAAAGAGGTTTAAAAGACACCACCATCCACCTTTCTTTATGATATACTCTTTCATCATTGTTATCATTATTACTAGTTTAATCTATTATATTTTCGTTTAATTCTTTGCTACTCTTAACCACATATAAACGTAAACATAATCATAGTACAATTGGAATATATGCACATGATTTATCCACGGAATTAACTGCCAACAAAATGCTGATTTTTGTAAACCACGAAATTTGAACCCATCGAACTACTCAAAGTATACAATTATACAGTAAAATACATGACCCATTCTTTTACACAGATATATCCATGGGACTCATTATATCATACATGTACTTTGATCGAACATAGCCCTCAAATACTTTGAATAATTAACAATGAGTTCGATTTTCCATTCTGTATTGTATTTGTCCATTTCATGTCGTGGTTGTCCATTTTGTATGGTACGCCCTGTTTGATTTATTTACCTGGTATTTGTTGTCTTCCTATAGATTCTTTTGTTCGTAATTTGATTCATTCATTCATTCATTCATCCATTAATAGATTAATGATGAATTATAATTTATTTTATTTTTTCCATTCAATCCGAATCGATAAAAAAAACAAAGATAATTGAGATTTATCACTTCACCAGCAGGTCTCAATTGTTCAAGGGTTGGTTCGAGTTACAAACGGAAAGTGAAAATTCATATTGTGCCAATGAAAAAACAAGGACTTGCAAAGCAAAACTGACACTCAAAACTATCAGTATGACCTGTCTCAACAAATCTACAGCTTTGAAATGATAAAGAATGTTCCCAATTCTTTTGATTCACATTTTAATTTTTCACATTCCATTGGTTATCTCTAAGTATACTTTGAACAACTGGGACCAGCCTGCATTACTCGCAACGCCAAGTTTTATTCTCATGTTGGGTTAGACCTGTGATAAATTCCTATGTCACGAATTTCAGAACTTGTTTCTCACGAAATGAAGCCTTCTGTCAGATTCTACATTTGTCATTAATATAACCTTACCAATTAATGTCACCAACCAAACAGAGATGTCTGTTATTCTTAGTGTTAATAAGGCCGATACAATACCTTATGAACGTGCAAATCTGATCTTGTAAATAAACTTGCATTCCCCGTCTGGGGGAGTTTGTGTGTAATTTTACATATTCCTGCTTTTAGAAAAATGTGGTTCACACACTGTACTGGAGACGGGTAAATCTGTATTTGTCAGCTCTGATGGGTATGACAAGAACTATTATGTCCTTTCACGAACATGCGTCTACTTATTTACGGTACGTTTGACCTATTTCGTATCAGTGTTCATCATTATCAAATAATATCAATTTCTATCGATTATAAGCACTATATTTCAATATTCTTTGTGTTTTGTTTTGTTTTGACGATGATAATGCGTGCCCTGTCAAATGTCTGTTGATGAGGATGAAAATCTTTATTTTTTAAATGCTAGTCGCCTCCCGGAACAAGGATTGAGTTATCGTTTGTGGATTTAGCCATCACAAAGACCAACGTTGAGGTAGCTACCTGTGTACACTTTGTTGAAGTTCGAGTTAATTTGATGGGACAAGATGGTCCTGAGTAAGTTTTTAAAATACACCGTGAGCTAAAAAGTTATTTGGTGAAAAGTTTTACTATTGTATACGCTTTGACTTCGTAGCGTAGGGTACAAAGCAAACCTGTTAGTAAACAGTTATAATTTTGTGCATGGCTTAATTAAACAAAATACTAATATCGCTAAACATAATAACTGTCTAAAGGTCCTGTTTCATGAAAAGCTATCTTTAAACGTTTATCAAACATTTAATTTTCAGGGAATGTGGTTTTACACATAACCGAACATATGTGACATCAATAAACTCGGAGTCCCATATGGCGGCGCTGATTTTGAACACAGAAAGAGGCGGGTCTATAGACAGGGGATTCAAAGTAAAAGCAACCGCATTTATTTCAGGTATAGATTCAACATTTAACATAGTTACAATTTAAATTTATCTATATTTTCCCATCCTTCAAGCATCCATATTACTAATAGAAGAATGATTGAAAGTCTCGCTTAGCAAAATAATATCGATTTTTTTTCGTGTAACAAATCAGACTGGCAAGGGAAAATGCATTAGCTACCTTTTGAAAAGCATACCAAGGCCATTGTAAGAATCCATTCATTGACATAGAAATAATCATTAGCACGGTGATATGTATCGTTTAAATAGAGGATACATCAACTGAAAACATAATTTTAAACATATACTGCTATCGATTCGCAAAGATAGTGAACTTTTAATATTAATTATTTTATTTTAATTTATATTAGACATTTTTTTATATATTTTTTGGTAAATGGGTCAAAGAAATGCATCTAGAATGTTCGAAATCTGTTGCACTACAACCAAACTTTAAGAATGTATGAAATTTATTTTTTGCCATGAATTAGGATTTTGATATATAAAGAATTCAAACGTAATCTTTTACTCTTTGGCTATTTTACATACCTTTCTATTAATAGTTTCACCCAAAGTTGAGCGCTAAATATAGACCTGTTATAGAACACGTGCTTGTGGACTACATTCTGTAACGACGTAGTTGACGTCATAATTCGATTTATTAAGTCAACAACTTCAACGTTTTTTTGTTGCTAGGATACTTCTCTTAAGTCTAAGCCTTGTTTAGAATTCTACAAAATTTTGAATGCCTTATCACCACTTCTCACAAATTTGAAGTACGTGAAATAAATATTTCTGTTCATTAAAAGTCGATAAATTAAACACAACGATACTCTCATTTATGAACATAATCACATTTTTTTCCCAAAATATAAAGTCATTGTTCAACACTTTTATAAACTAATACACACTTTCTTTTCTCTAAGCTTACCTCGGTCATTCTAGTGATTAAGACCACTTGACTTGGTTACAACACTCAAATGAGTCTATCGTAGATTGGGGGACGGGGTAGATAGTGTCTCCTGTCATCCCGGTTATAGTGATTGGGGTGGAGCCTGATGTAAATAACGTCCTTTATCCCCTGCTGCGTTCAGCTTTCCTCTTTGTTAATAATGGAGACTCCGTAACAGTCAATCACGTGACCAGTCTCCATGATGTGCTCGGCTACAGCAGATTTCAGAACATTATCAAGTATAATGACTAAACAATTTTTCAATATTGATATTTTTGTGGGTTTTTTTTGGAGTTTTAAGTCATTGAAAACAAACAAAAATAATGTTTTATATATTCCTTTTTTCCTTATTAACTAATAACATTCTTTTGCATTTTAATAGAAAATTTGTCGGGGGTGTAGGGGGGATGGTTGGAAATAACAAAGAATGCATATTAACCATGAAAAGATAAAAGAAACATCACATCATGCATATCATAACGTTTGTAGTGGTAAAAAAAGTACACCAACAAGTTATTATTGTTTCTTTTATAATGTTTTCTACATTCTAACTTTTGAAAAAATCATCAACAAAACAAAAGTGAACTTTTTAGAAATTTTGTCCGTCAGGCCTTCATACCTTTGTATTTCCTTAATTTAAATCTTACCAGACTATGTACAAAAATCGGGCAGTGCACCATGTTATTTTTAAACATAGTTATATGTTGATCTGTTCCTTCTATAGATTGTTGGAAATGCTATATTTTCCAAGGTAGTAATAAATACAAATGAACCTTCAAGCATTTTTCAATTTCAAATTCGAATATATATATATAACTTGGAATATGTCTTCTTTTTCCCGTTTCTAAATTAACTTCTAATCCGATCAGGGAAATTTATGGATATGAAAAAGGCACGTGGCTATACAGTGATTGAAATCATACAGTGCATGTTTTCTGAGATTTCGATTCAATGCATACTGGGTATTTGATTTCGAGTTATGTTGAATTAATTTATAGCGAAATTAACCATCTCGCGAATATTCCCAAATATATAGTATGTGATAAGTCACGGGCATATATATATTATCACACAATCGGTACACATACTGTTTATTTAATGTGTTGTTTTTAAAAGAATGTTTGGGACATCCATGTAAGAATGGAGGAACATGTACCGATATAAAAACATCAGATGGAACCTACACTTTTCATTGTAACTGCCCATCCGGTTTCAGTGATGTTGATTGCACGTATGTAGCATCAGAGGGTAAGTAAATGGCTTGTTTGGTGGAATCTCACCAGTATCTTATAATTACCAGTTAGAGCGTTGCTATGACACCAATATATTAGGCTCACTGATTACTACGTTGAAATAATTCCAATGTATCACACATACTGATTACTACGTTGAAATAATTCCAATGTATCACACATACTGATTACTACGTTGAAATAATTCCAATGTATCACACATACTGATTAGTACGTTGAAATAATTCCAATGTATCGCACATACTGATTACTACGTTGAAATAATTCCAATGTATCACACATACTGATTACTACGTTGGAATAATTCCAATGTATCACACATACTGATTAGTACGTTGAAATAATTTCAATGTATCACACACGTTGAAATAACAATGTATCACACATACTGATAAGTACGTTGAAATAATTCCAATGTATCACACTTACTGCTTACTACGTTGGAATAATTCCAATGTATCACACATACTGATTAGTACGTTGAAATAATTTCAATGTATCACACATACTGATTAGTACGTTGAAATAATTCCAATGTATCACACATACTGATTAGTACGTTGAAATAATTCCAATGTATCACACATACTGATTACTACGTTGAAATAATTCCAATGTATCACACATACTGATTAGTACGTTGAAATAATTCCAATGTATCACACATACTGATTAGTACGTTGAAATAATTCCAACGTATTACACATACTCATTAATACGTTGAAACTACACCAATATCTTACAAATCTATTTATGGAAACCCGAACATCTCTCTATTTACTTATTTCGTACGCTTTTATTGATTAAAGTGGGATGAATCACCAACCTTCCGATTATTTCACTCATATGAAGCTTTACATTTTTGATGCTCTCACACGGGCACGTGAGATTTCTTACTCGAATAGACCAAGATTTACCTGTTGGATGGGTGTCGTCGATAAAGAAGAAGACGCTTACTTTAGAACACCTGGTCTTATTTTCATTGTACTTTTTTCATGAATTTTCGCCGCGTTCATCATTCTTTTGTTCTCGTTTTTCCATAGTTCGATCGAATTTGTGTTTGAATTAATACTGTGTGAAGACATCGGTATTTTCTTTGTTATTTTTTCTATCTTTTTTATTTGTCATTTTCCAACTAAAGCCACCGTTGAATAATAAGGACCACTCAGATAATGTCACCGCTAATGCAACTAATATACTTTATATGTTTTTTTTTTCTTTCCTAGTCATGGTCAGTTGTCGAAAATTACTTAATCATCATACTAAGTCTATGCTGTTATGGGCGTTACTTAATTGTGATAGTGTTGAAACCCTTTTTTATATTGAACAAATGAAATATGTTTAAATCAACTTACCAGAAAAAATATGTTTACTGTTATTCCATAGGTTTTGTTAAATTATTACAGCTACGGTTGGATGTGATATGGAAACAGGAGTAAGCAGAGGTATTTGTTGTATGGAGGAGGAAAATCCTCAAGTAGACGGAGTGCGGTTTCACGAGTATCGCCCAACGGTAAATTTATATCATGTATTTCAACTGTGTTCGTACCTATCAAATTATATCAGAATTAGCTCTTTTTAATATTTCTACAATTCCATTTCGCTTAATGGTTCTTGAATAGTAATTCCAGAATAAACATTATATTCTGAAAATATAAGATATTCTTAGAAATACAGTGTTTTCTGTATATGTCGTTTCTTTCTTGTGATTCAATTCCATCGTATTGTTAAATATTGTGCCAAAGAATACGATTGACAGTAGCGCTACATGCTGTCCATTTTACACAATTAAGTTACGTACACAAGTATTTCTATTGACCAAAACATACAGACATACATGTATATATATGAATATTTCGAAGAATATCCAAACAGTTTTTAAATGACTGAAATGACTTGCTCAAAAAGAAGTTCAGGTATTTATGACGTCAATCGTGAATAGGCAAAATTACATTTAGGTTATTTTCACCACCTCGAGTTTAACATTTTAGGGGTTATTAAGTAAATACGCTAACTAAATATATATTCCTTTATGTATTTGTAATCTGTGACATATTGCTTCATACATTTATATGCCTTTCATTCATCTGTTTTTTCCCTACGCATATCTTTATTATGATTTATTTGTAGTCCCCGACAATTTCCTACGCATATATATATGCAACGGGTAAAGGTGTTGCAGGTTATGCCTCTATTGTCTCAAGCGTAACATTTGAACGTAAGTGTTTTATTTCGAAGTAATATGGGAACGACTTTAGAATTTATATTCGAATAAATGACTTCATGAATAGGAATAAAAATAAGTACATTATTGTGATATATATGTTAAGATCATATATACATTTCATAAACGTGAAATATATTTTCTGATTTTTGTCGCTGCCTGATGATCGGGTTGGGATTTTTTAGGTCACCTGTTACAAGGTATTAGGGTGACCTATTACGATCATGTTTTGTCCGGCGTCGTGCGTGGTAAACGATTGGCATTTTCGACTACTGCAAACCTGCTGAACCGATATAGAAAGTTACTTAAGAAAATTACATTTTTGAACATTAATTGTATATTTTCTTTTGGAAATAGTTCAAATAGATCCAAGGTGCTGTTGGGCAGGGCTCAAAAATGGGTCAAATGGACTGAAAGTTTAAATAAATCTTCTTCTCAATACCAAGATAATATGGAACTAAATACTCTTCATGGATGGAAGTGTCTTGCTGTGCTTTATAGAAATTTTAAATTTTATAACACCAGAGTTTCACATTTTCTCTTAGGAAGGGGGTACAATTTACGGTATTTTATGTAGGAAAATTTCATTTCTTAGCATAATTTGTTTATTTCCTTTCAGAAATAGTTCAAACTTGGATTTATTTTTATAAATATAAGCTGACAGTGTGATGAGATGAGATGCACATATTGACCTTGACTATCCCAGGCGGGGTCGAAAATGAGTCAAATTAACTGAAATATTCCACTCTTTCTGGTTGGAAGATTTTATTTAGAAAAATTCAAATCTTGAGTGATATTTCTTTTTATTCAAACTTGGTAAGAAGCCTTATCCTTGGACAGCAGTTAATGTTATGCACAGTTTACATTATCATTATGTGTACAATATAGTTAATGTTATATAACTTTTATTAACAAAATCAGTTCTATGACATGTTGCCTCGGATGACCGTTAAGGCCATTGGACCTCTTGTTACATTGCTTAATCATTCCACAAGTTTTATGATGGAGGTATACATTGTAAATAAACCGTGTCCTTGGCGTCTTTTCTCGTTCTGAGTTAATGTCTTGGGAATCTCATATCAATTTAGCATTATATTGATGGTCATCGCTCGAGGTTAAAGGGCCAAGGTCACATCTGAAGCATTCTGCAAATTCATAAAAATGTGTTCTTAAATGCATAGAGTGAGATTTCCCCCGAAACTTGTCAGGGCTAAAAATCGTCCGGGATATATACAGTACTAGTTGATTGGCCCGCTTAGAACAAAGCGGTCACTAAGAGTATTTCATATCGGTAGGTATTAAAAGAAATATGATATCTCACAGGCAAAAATGTGAAATACATTAATGTAATCTTCCGTTTACAGGTTGTGTAGCGGTGGTTATTCGATACGAATTTTCACTGTTGTTTTGTCATTTCTAGCTGCCTATCGTTGCCTGCAGTACTATGTTGGCATTATCACAGCAACTTATGAAGGCGTTACGACAACTTTACAGGTCTCGTTCACATCACAGGAACATCCTGATGCCATCACTCTGTCTACTTTAAACGACACGAGCGCAAAATGGCATCTCAAAAAAGCCACGTTACCGAAGGAGACTGATGTAAAAGTAAGCTTTCGAGTAGCACTAAAATCTTTTGTTGCAAGAGGGCTGTTTGTGAGACAACGGCATGGTGACGTCAAGCATTAAAGAGTGTACAAAAGACACACAACTGAATAGCACATCTTTCATAATTTAGAGTGACATACAATAGAGCCGAATAATGAATTAAACTGCATCGTACAGCTGTTTCGTCCTTCTAGGACCTAACTATTGAAGTCTAGAAGGCGACTAAGGAAAAACTATATTAAGAAAAAAGTCAGTAGACTTATATCTATAAATTGTGCCTGTATGTCCATCTAAGTACATGTCATGGGGCGTGTGACTTGTTTTCGGTTGAATGTTTATCATATGACTAGGTTTACTCTGTGATGATTTGGTCAAACAGCATGGCTCTTCCACAAGACGACTTTCCAAAGAACAGTTTCCCTAAATAAAACCAAAATATCTAATTAATGGCTTATTTATAAGATTTATTTGTATTGATGTCATATATATTTTTAATCAAACCTTACATTTCTGTGTCTTTGCAGGTACGAATGACCGTAACAAAACCTAAAGATAGAGGAGTTGTCGCTTTGAATAATATAAAGATAACCCCTGGGGCGTGTTGTAAGTAGTCATACCTCCCACTTAGGAAAGAGGATATGTAGTAATAATTTTGTCTGTAAGTTCATGATTGTAATGAAAAAGGAAAAAATATTTTGGTAGTATTTTCTAAAGACAAAACATCTTACACTATCTTAATACACATAGCTTTACCAATTTCTTTCCTACGTGTATAAAATAGTAAACTGGTATATATCTACGTATAGCATTTTTTAAAATTCAGATGTATGTGATTCATCACCTTGTCTTAATGGAGGAACTTGTTCTGAGTCGACACAGAATGATAAAGATTTCGATTGTTCGTGTCCTGCGGGATTTTTAGGAGATACGTGTGAAATAGGTAAGTATTTTTTGGAAGATTTTTATTTATTTATTTATTCCTTTTTGTAAATGAATTAAACCTCCCACGGTTTTAACTCACATTATTCTGAGAATGTTGGTGGAATGGCGCTAACATTCGTCGTTGAATTCCCTATTTGTTCAACTGGATTAAATTGACGTTTTGAAATTTGTCATCCTTTCATCTTTCATTATAGCAGGTAAACGTCCTATACTTACAGATTGCATCATGGCGTAATGATAGAGCAAAAATGACATGAAAATGCTTATTGTATACCAAATTTGCCTAAACAATCGATTATGTGATAAACAGGATCTTAAATTTGTTCTAATTTGTAATGTGACTTATGAACTCGTCAAACTCACAACAAAAATGATCGTTAAAATGAAAAGATTTGTTTCATAAATCACGTACCAATTGGAAAATTATGTAAGATCAGATGTTTCTTTACTTTGCCTATGACATAAATATGTTATTATATGATAATATTATGTTGGGATATTTACAGCACAAGTAACAGAAAGTATCTAAAAGATAACACCAGTAATGATTACTCGTAAAGATATGTGATATTTGGTCTCGCTTTTTAACAGAGGTGTGCAAATCGTCGCCCTGCCTTAATGGAGGAGAGTGTGTGCCGACGTCTGAAAATGAGAATGGATTTACATGTAACTGTGGTCTTGGCTATTTGGGACTTACCTGTGATCAGTGTAAGTGTGGCTTAAACGCTTTTGAATGTTATCATATAAGATTGATTAATTTCTATTTTCCAAATTTAAATTGGAAAGTTGGAAAGTAGGAGACAAAAAATGTAGAAAAATAAATTAAAATGGACAAATGCAAATGCATCATATTGTTATATGCTTTAATCAATTTCTTTGCTAGACGTGTGCGATCCATCGCCTTGTCAAAATGGAGGGATATGTGACGTCACAGATACTTACCCGAGTCAATATACGTGCACGTGCAAATATGGTTATTACGGGTTGAACTGTGAAAAATGTAAGTTGTTATCAAAATTAAAACAGTGTAAGTAGCTGATACTGTAATGGAACGAAAACATTTTTTTTCGTATTGGTTTATATCGATAGAATCTTACATGTTCTACGGACAGGGATGTCTCCACTTGAATGTAAGAGTTTGGATGGATGGTCAGCGCGAGGCCTGTCGAGATTTGTTCTAGGTTATGTTTAGTAACCTTCAATATCTAATATGGTATTCAACAAATTAAATGCACCGGAATGTCTAAATGAATATTGTTTTTTTTTCACATATAGTTTTGTTTACAGTTCACAGCAATAGTAATGTATAACGGACTTCGATGCTTAGTCTGAGTTTCACATGTTTACAGTTTTGCAGCAGCCTTCATTAAGTTGAAATGAATGAAATCTATGTTTTGCAGTAAAGTGTATTTATAGAATTTCAATATTTACACTGAATTTGTCGTAGGCTATGTCCAGTGTGTATAATTGTTTATTTATTTTTTGTCTTAGCCTGTTGATTTAACTGTTTGCTCTAAGTTTTACTGTGCTTAAGTTTAGAAGAGCTTGTAAAAGAAAAATAAATATTTACCCAGAAATTTAGAGTAGACTATGTTAAAGAAAAATAAATGTTTACTCTGCACTTTGCTGTAGATAATGTGATGATATGAAAACCAATGTTAACTCTGAATTTTGCTATGGTATATGATTATTACACTTCAATGTTTGGTCTGTGATTTGCTTCGGATTTCAGCTGTAGTCCTTCAGTACCTAATGGCGTCAACTTTTATTTACTGGAGATGCTTATCTTATTAACTTTTAAACTGGTTGTAAATACACATCGTATATTTTTAGTACTGTCAAAAAATAAGTGATAAAGATATCCTTATTAAAAAGTCACATCTCCAATGTTGTGTTTGGCACTAGCATGTCCTTATCAGTAGGCTAATATCAAGGTCTCATGTAGAATTCTTTTTAACGATTCGTGATAAAGAATGCTCGGTAAACATGTCGATTCCCCTTTGGAGAAATTCTCACAAATAGTATTTGTGGTGTTATACACTAAAGACATATTTATATAACCATTTCATTTTCATAGTTTCTATTGAGAAAGGCTATTTTTATTTGACTCATCTTAAAACTGTAAGTAATGGTATGCCCAGCTATATTAATAAGAGGTTTTTATATCTTAACCAATTCGAAACTGAAGTGTAATGTCGTCTGATGACAGCGACCGTGTAGTCATGGAAACATTACACATACTTTCCTAACTGGTTGTGATGTAAGATCTAATCAATAATCTTTACCAACCTGAAGAAAATTTCAGTTGCCAGGCATATCGATTTTATGTAGTTTGAATTACACTTTTTTCTTTTTTTTTGTGAACCAAATCCTTGCCAGATTATGTAACCCTTTTGATGAGACCTTTGAATGCCTATGCTTGTATGGTACTTCTGGTAGAGGCTGTTCCCTTGGTATGCCGCTACTAAATATACTGTTACTTTGAAAATGCTAATTTACACGTGCGTATGGTCTTGTCACCTGTTGTAACCTACATGGTATTTGCTTTATATGTATTTACATAATGGTTATCGTAATTGATTGTTTTGTTTTCCATTTTTTCATCATTTCAACACCGCATTGTGATTGATAAAGATATTGAAAATTGCGTAAATCCACAGCTAATCATACACACTTAATTGCACTTGTATAGCTATTAACAATCCATAAACAGATATTGTGAGAGCATGCTAAAAATAATTTACTGAATGATAAAAGAGTTGTAAATGTAAGTAAATCCAAGGGAAGATAAAGATAGAGGACAAAATGTCTGACCTGAATAATTTCCATAACCATAGGAGATTTAGAATTGATAATTGACCAGTTTAACACTAATTGGTATGAAAGCTGTCACAAAATAGATATACAGCCTAATTGTTGGCCTGCATGAGTTTACCACCTAATGTAAAACAAACAAGTGTAAAATGCATTACTACTCGTGTTCATGAAACCATAGAGAGATACAATTATGAACACTCGATTACATTTTGGTGGTCATAAGTCAAGGTTACAGTTCAACGATCAATCTTGATCATTTTTGACAGATTTATTGATTTATACCATAGAAATCAAAAGGTCAAGTTCTACACCTTTGGCGGTCATCAGTCAAATTAAAGGTTATCTTTGATCGTTATTAAAATAAGAAGCTCGTTTACAAGATATATATCATGTGCATGCCATCGCATAACAACATTAAGTGCTCTACCTGGTTACTTTTTGCTGGTCCCTGACCAAGGTTAAAGGATAAATATTACCCTTAACTATTTTTAATTAGAAACTTTTGTACAAAACATCTCATCAAGGCTTCAACGGGTTTTTTTTTAAAGAATGAGGAGATATACCCTTGTTATCATTATTTATTTTCATTTAATTATTCCTATGCTGGTCACTGAGTTTCTTAACTTTTTTTCAAAGTGCTAGCACAAGAAAGGGGTACTATTAAATGGTTTTTTATGAAGGTTCATTGTAACAGATTTTCGAAAATTGCTTTCAGTTTCTAACAAACATCATTTTTTCAATCCCATATTACAACAAACTCTGGGTTTCAAATATTTTAAAAGACTTCTATTCACAGATCCTGACAGTCATTTGGTTTAAAAGGATGATCCATTCACCAATGTTGTCAATTGATATCAAGTGTTTCCTCTGTTCATAGACGAACAATACTAATACTGAGAGTTGTGTCTTATGTCGTATTAGTCCTCTAGGTTCATGCATATTACGTTTCAGTTTATCAGAAACGTGGAACAGTTTGTCAGAAACGTGGAGCAGTTCAGAATATATACATATGTACTTCTATTAAATTACGAGATATATTAAAATTACGGTGCTAGAGTACTTCCCCATGTAGATTTTGACATTTCTTTTAATCATGTTCTGTTTTCCTCAGTCGACTCCTGCTTTTCAAAATTAGCGTTGCTTGCGAGTCCTGAAGGAACCGGGGGCAGTGTTTTACTCTACTGTGTCTAATTCAAAATTTGTATTGGAAATTGTTATTCTCTAGTGTGTAGTCTACACAGCCCTCGAACCTTATTGTAATTGACAATGTATCAATTACGTTTAGCGGTGTAAATTTCCTTCTTTTTGTTTCAATTTAATTATATCTTTTCAGATAGAACACCCTTTTGTTCCTTTGAAAATCCTGATTGTGATTTCCGAAACTCAAATCACGATTCTTGTGATTGGACAATTGAAGAGGTAAGATAATTGATCGGCAATGAACGAGTGATAAAGGCGAAACTTAAACATAAGGAATGGCAAAATACAACGAGCAATACTATATAACCCATGTCGTATGCTGTATGTTTATAAGTAAAACTTTATCTTCGTACATTTACCTTCATCATGTGGGTCTAACTATACCAATTTTTATCCAACAGGAAGCCCATGGTCCAACACACTTCTTCTTACTCAAAGTTAATGCTTAACATGGCATTTTTACAAATAGGGCCTATTCTCGGATATATCCATTACTAAGGATAATCTCACTCATTTTATTTGAATTTTCAAATTCTGTTGCCTCTCACTAACCATTTCATATTATGTTGCTGTCACTTTAGGCAAAATATATAGATGTTCAACGACACGTTGCAATGGCAATTTGGGGGTGTAAGTATAACGAAATTGAAAATCGCAAACGTTGCCAAGCGATATCCAGCTAGTTATATCTATATAATATGAAAATAAATGCATTCACGACATTTTCAAAGAAAAAAAGATGATTTGAAATGATATATATGTGTATATGTCATACCGTTATTACTGACAGTATATGTCATGATGCTTCTACTGTTTTTGAAAGTGTGTTCCATATTGCATTCTATACAGCTACAACTAATAATAATACGATGGTTTAATTGAACAACAATGATCAAATGTTTGTATGATATTACTTTGTTCAGCGGTATCTTTTATACAGCTATGACAAACAAAATATATATAAAAAAATAATTTGTTTAATATTGAGCATTATATTGGTAAAATTTCAAATCAAAAACGCTCAGCGGAATCTCTGAAATCGGAAGATTTCCCAAATTTTGATCTATGCGATCGGGAGACGGGGCTGGGGAGTGAAAAACTCCCGAGTGAATCAGAAATGAATTATAGCAGATTTTGTTAATGAAGTCATACACATTGTGACACCTGATGACGTACGATTAGTTCAAACTTGTCAAGATACGTAATATTACAATTTTCGATCAACTACTGAGAATAAACTTCTATTAAAAACAACATACAGAAACAGAATATCCTTCAGCTACGCAGGAGTTTTCAGGTGGGGAAGATTTCTATCAAATTTTGAAAAATCCAATATCGTTAATGACCTTTAAACAAAACTATGAGTGATCAATTAATGTCTACAAACCTTATATAAACAAGAATTATCAAAGAGTGTTATTGTAGCGGTTCTTTGGGTAAATGATGATTGAACGACAGAAATTAAATGTATCCAAGCAGTGTTAGGAGTTACGATTCAGGAGAGCACCTTATATACAAATATGTTCCACAATGTCGGTTAGATCGGTTCACTTCCCCTGCTGGCATACCCGGCGCTGTCCAACGCCCCCTGCTCCAGGCGTTCTCACGCCCAGCACAGGGCAAGTGTAAGTTATCCCTAAAACACCGAGCTGAAAGATTAAGTAGGGGTAATTTCTTGTGTCCTCTGTATAGTTCGGAGAGAGAGGGGGGAGAGAGAGAGAGAGACAGACAGACAGACAGACAGAGAGACAGACAGGCAGAGAGATACATAGGTATATTAACTGCTTTGATTGGCAATACGTTTGTATTATTTTTACTAACGTTATATTTCAGTATGATAGCTTGACACATTTTAGTTGGTAATACAACAAATTTATTTGTTTTACATCACAATCAGTAAGGAAATCGATTTCGAAGATTTGCATGACATAGGATTATAAACCAGAGAAAAAGTTCCTTGGATCTATTACCATCACGTACACTGTTTCCATCTGAAAATATTTTTACACATCACAGAATGTATGATAATGCCTCTCGTGTATTTAATCATTGGCCAGGGACCACCAGCAACCAGGTACACCGGACCAAGGCGTGCGTATGATGAAAACAAGTATCTCTATGTGGACGCTAGTGCAAATAAAAGGAAAATGTGTCGCTTTGAACTGATACAACAATTTGACGGTAAGTATATTGGCACTGATTCACATGTGTGGTCAGGTGACCTAGTGGTATCGTTTTCGTCTTTCATCAGAGTAACTAGGTTTTATTCCCAGTCGAAAGCTACCACGTGGGTTTCCCTTGGCACTCACGTTCTATCTGCTGTAGGACCCTAAATCATAGTCTCGAAAAGATTATTGGAATAAGTTGATATAGATTGGTGTACATTGTAAGTGTCGCAAAATACCAAGTGTATGTTTTTCCTTCCGAAAAATTACCTTTCGCATCTTTTCAATGATTGCCTGGTTGCTTAAATCTTTTTTGAGAGCTTGCATCTTTTTTCATTTCGCATTGAATTTCTTTATCATGGAAAGTATCATGTAAACACTTCTTATAATTCTAAGAATGCATATCTTACGAAAAGCAAAACAAATGTGATTATTAAAAAATATGGTCTAGACCAACCAAATTTATCGGTATTAACTTTAGACGGTCTTTCATTGATTAATGCGTTTTTTTACGGTAATTTAATGTAATTTTCGATGGATTTTATTTTCGCGAGGATGGAACAAAATCACAAAAATGAAACATCGAAATTAAAAAAGGAATTATCATGGTAAATCAAAGAATCATATATTTTCAAGGGGTTCAAATTTTGTAGTATCCAATACAAAATTCATTTCGCTTACCTTTGATTTCGTGGATCAAAGGTAAGTGTAAAACCAACCAGTGCTAAGAAAGCATGTAACTGTTTATCGTATCATGGTTATATAATTTACAGACGAACAGTAACTCTGAAATCAACAAAAAATTAAATACTCACGAATATTAATCATTTTACAGCACTAGTTATTCCATAGTTTTCAAAGTACCAATATATCCTTAATAGAAGACACCCCACTTAAACAATGACACTCTTGTTTTAGATCGTGACCGATGTATTGTCCTATTCTATTCTATGAGCGGAGCTCATGTTGGTACTCTCCGTGTCAACATGGAAGTAAATGACAACACTACCAACTTATGGTCTAAGTCAGGTAACCAGGGAAACAAGTGGAGGCACGCATTGATCGACGTCAGCACCAGTTCTTCTGCATACACAGCCGTAAGTTAGTGCATTACCTACCGGAATCAGGATGACCATATATTTAGAAATAAAAACCAAATCTTCGTCTGTTAATTGTGATTTTATCACACTCCCGGGCTTAAGGGGCCCCTTAGCACCACTGACAAGTCCTATTAGGAAGTATCATACAATATAGTTCATTATCGATCTCTACTGTATTCAGATCAACACCTTATTAAATACCTGCGTGTCTTTTGTACTGTCTTGGATGGCTATACAAAGTATCTTTAAGTACATAGTTGTAAATGATTTCCTAGAAGTAGTATCAAATTACATAATGTATCTCATCAAAAGGCTTTTATGGTATCATAACTATATTTAAGATATAAGTACTATTTCAGTGACTTTTATCAACATCATTTCTGTCTCAAATACTAGTGATTGAAATGACTTTATAGTATAACCTGTCAAACACATGAGGTCAAAATCTGATAGATAGGATAAACTATTCAGATGATATTAAGGTTATGCAGTCGATTTTCTATAACATGGTCCTGGTACTAGTAATCGGTTTTTCTTGAAGCTTTTTCCAAACGGTTTTGAAATTACATATGTATTATTCTATCTAATTAGATACAAATAGAAGCAAAAACAAATTCGTTTCCACTCGGAGATATTGCCATAGACAACATTCAGATGAAGCCATATCCTTGTTGTAAGTATAGACTGTTTCCTAAATTAAGATGAAATAGTCACTTATATTATGGTTTAGCATGATGCCAGATGAAACAAACACAGAAAAATGTTTACACACATAATAAAACACTGCCATATGTGTAGTTGTATTCTTTTGAATATAAATGATGACAGATATTTGATTTCCTCAGCACTTGTTTTATCCGTGCTAATCCAGCAATAGCTACGTAAAGAGGAGTCACATCACCTCTAGCTACCCTGTTTTTTGTTATTCAACTAATCCCGCAGCTCTAGCAATTTACCGTGGTTCTCTCTATTCATTGCAAACTTAACCGTAACACAGCTTGATATGAACGCTTCCGATGTTTTAAGTACTCGTAAGAAAACAAAGCAAAAATTGACGTTCTTTTTTCCTCTCCAACAACTGATGAACCTTACATTAATTTGCAGCTAAAATCAAATTATGTCCATTTGAAAATGGTCTACCCAACTCACCGTCCAATTTATCCTCTTGTGTGAAGTTAAACCCTGAGGTTGATTTTTACGCTAACTGGCGTGTAAGAGAGGTAGGTACTTTAGATACATATGGGTGTCAAAAAGGTAATACATATTGTGTCGCATGCGACATTCAATATAACTCCAAATAGCGATTGATTGTTACAAATAGTTATATACCAGTTAGCAAATACATTAATTGATATACGATAAATGACTCAAAACAGTCATTATAATCATTTATAAAATACATTTAAGTGTTAGTGTTGTAATTTTAATTCTGACAGGAGTGAAGTTCTTACAGCCAATGTCTAGTTATAAATGATAACAATAAAAACCATATATTGTCGTGGGGGCCAACATTTCTGTTTTTCTTTTTGTGTTGTTTTTTTTTATAACAAAAATACATTTTTTTAGATTTTTGCCAGAGAAACATAGAGAAATATCTCATTGTGATATCTCTTGAAATATATATCACTACCGAAAAATAAGACTTCTGCAGATTTACACCAACGAAAAGAGAAAACACAAATTATATTATCAAATTGCCAAATAATAAAGCCCTGTCCAAAAAAATTAATCACTGCGCACTCCTGAAATATACATTTTTACACGAAATCAAATGAAGCACGAAAATTGAGCCCTCCGAAAATATATAATTTTACAGTAACTCAAAGACGTGAAGGTAGATTTAGCGAACAAGAATTTTTACACTGTTTGCATATGATGCTAGGTGCTCAATGCTGTTTCCAAGGTATAAAATATCAAACTATCTTAATTGTTTGCAGTAAGAATTGTTTAAGTGCAGTAAATTGTTTAGTGCTTGCAGAAAACGTTCAAGTTATGAATGTTTTGTTTTAAGTTTATGAAATATTTCTACTGTATCGATTATCAATGAATGAATCTGGTTCTGGAGTGTATTTTCTTTCATTCGGCACAGGGACAATCCCAATCTAACTTAACTTCAAATGTAGCTTGGACAACAGGACCTAAAATGGCTAGAAGTGGATATCGGTATGCCTTCATCGATTCATCATATAATGTCAGTGCTGCTATGGAGGTACTTCATAATTTCGAAGGTAATTTCATATCAATCTACTATACTTTGATTACACATTACCAGCGAAATGCATTTTGCTTCCGAATGCCAGTTGTAAATATCTTATTTCCTATTTCCTTAAAATATGTACTTTCCAACGAAGAAATAAGGCATGCAGCAATATCCATTTTGAGTGAAAACTTCCGACATTTTCCCAATCTATGAAAGCACAAGACGACCATGAAATGTACAACTGAGTTATTGAATTTGAATCGATGAAAGGATTAGTAAGAAGTTCTGTTCTCTGGGACAGAATCACGGGCGTATATTTATTCCCCATTAAACATAGTAAAGTTTTATGGTCACAATCAAGACTTTGTGCTATATATGCTATGTGTTGGATGTTTTTGATTGGCCTAGATTTGTATTCCCTGTAACCTTAATGTAGTTGAAGCACAAGACGCTTAACCTTCTGAAGCACATAGTGGCCTTGAGTTTGACTGAAGATTTTGGGATCATGCTGACATTTCGACATGCCGCTAGAGTTTTAAAAAAAACTACCTACTTATTACTAGTCTTGGTTTCGCATCAGCACCATCATTATCCGCCCTAGTCCGCGTTAGTCCACTCTAGCGAACTAGTACAAATCACTCATTTTTAGTTGTAAGTGTCGTATGTATATGAGTTGGAGGATAAAAAGAAAAACATATTGTAATACATGTATCAAAAACAGATAACAGAAACATTTGTACAGTGCATAATCAAGCTTGTGTTATTTTTTTTATACAGGACCAGCATGTTTCTCTATTGGTTATTACATGTTTGGTAACAACGTAGGAACCCTCTATGTGAAGCTGGTTGATGAGAATGGAACCAATGAGGAGGTTGTCTGGAGTAAGACTGGTCAACATGGAAAGATATGGCTTTACGAAGAATTTGATATTCCGTTTCTCACAAATAAAAGGGTATTCTGTTTATGATTTCGTTTTCGTAACGACAAAATTTTAATTTAAGGAAAGTCCGATATATTGAAAAATGTATTTCGTGTTAAAATATCATTTTGTTTGAGAGGAGCATCAACGAACATCCGCCTTTTTGTAATTCTCAAAAAAGGAATAAATACGATAACTGCATGGTTGAAACAATATTGGTTCATCACGTTTGATTGACTTTAAATGGCCTAATTCTCTATACAGTGTGTAAGACATTGTCATGACTATGAATAACGTGTGTTGTCATTTCTTATCGTGCTTTCCATAAGATAACTTAATTTTATTAATTCTACTTTTTCTGAATTAAAGAACGAAAAATTTACACAATTTCTTGAAAATTCCAAATCGCATTCCAATGAAACCTATTTTTCATCGGTAATTCCTGCTCTCCTCCACACCAAAACCTGACACAATGACCCTGGTTGTTAACAGGACGTAAAACAACAAATATTCCAAACACTGTAGGACATGTCAGTGAAGCTTGGAACCTGACGTTTACAAACCTAAAAGGCGAATAAGAATGTCCAATACGTTAGAAATATATGTAGTAGATAGGAAGATTTACCAAAAATAAAACACATGGTTAAATCGTTGTCATAAACACAAGAAATATATAGTCAACGTTATTTTGACCCGCTTTTCGATACAGATACCTACGTTGAGTATTCAAATTCAATGTTAGTATCATTTATCATGTTTCAGCTAATCATTACTGCCGACAAAGGTCAAAACACACCTGACGATGAGGGAGATATCGCCATTGACGACATCATGGTTGTCAATCTACCTTGTGGTATGTACTATAAATAAGGATTTTTTTAGGGATTCAATTCAAGGATGGGTTAAGACCATAAAAATGACATATTGAACATGAAATTAATCAAAAAAGAAATAGCCCATTTCAGGACATGCAACACTTTTGGCTTTTAGGGAAACTTAAAAAACTGGAACTATCGCAAAAGCAGCATTTACTGTATATAGAATGAGTGATGCAGATGAAGTATGCGCTGATGAGTACTGATTCTTGTGAGATTATCTAGCTGATGTATGAACCGTGAAATGAGCCCTCATGCATGAACCGTGTAATGCGCCCCCATGTAGGGACCGTGTAATGAGCCCTCATGTATGGACTGTGTAAAGAGCCCTCATGTATGAACTGTGTAAAGAGCCCTCATGTATGGATCGTGTAATGAGTCCTGATGTATGGACCGTTTTACTGAGTCCTGATGTATGGACCGTTTGAATGAGTCCTGATGTATGGACCGTTTAAATGAGTCCTGATATATGGACCGTTTTACTGAGTGCTGATGTATGGACCGTTTAAATGAACCCTGATGTATGGACCGTTTAAATGAACCCTGATGTATGGACCGTTTAAATGAACCCTGATGTATGGGCCGTTTAAATGAGTCCTGATGTATGGACCGTTTGAATGAGTCCTGATGTATGGACCGTTTAAATGAACCCTGATGTATGGACCGTTTTACTGAGTGCTGATGTATGAACCGTTTTAATGAGTCCTGATGTATGGACCGTTTAAATGAGTCCTGATGTATGGACCGTTTAAATGAGTCCTGATGTATGGACCGTTTAAATGAGTCCTGATGTATGGACCGTTTAAATGAGTCCTGATGTATGGACCGTTTTACTGAGTGCTGATGTATGGACCGTTTGAATGAACCCTGATGTATGGGCTGAGTTCAAGAAATAAATTTCAAAGGGAGGGAAGATGTAGATGTTCACTTTTTATAGAACATTGTGTCTGAAATAACATAAACTTTCAGTTCCATTGATTTTTAAGAAATATAGATTATAAGTAGAACCCCGGTAAGTTTGTGGAATACATCATTTACATTTTATCCCATTAAACTTTGATATACATGTATAAGTAATACATCGTGTGAAATTGTGAATTTTAATGTGAAACTTCATACGGTCTTTATCAACAGTTAAAAATCATGTAGCATATACATTGTATAGTATATACCTACATTGTTGTTAATCATATACAGAATATCTTTAATGTTTCAAATTAATGTATGGTATTTTTGTTTTTCAGGATTATGAATATTGCACAAAGGCAAAGAATAGACAAGGTCACGTGGAATTTTGCTGGTGACAACAATCTTTTTGGTGAATCTAATGAAACATATCCGGCAGATTTATGGAATTGTTAATAGGATAGAACTTTAAACTGAAACAACGGTATCTATTTCCTTTGATAGATTTTCTGTTCATCTTGCCATGTTTCGGTTAATCATTAACTTATAGTTATGTTAGTTAGTTTTCCTGTTGATTCCGTTGTTGTATCTATTGTTTTTTTATTTGAGAACGTGACATTACATACTTGGATTGAGCAAGAAGCAGAAGAGTCTAACTACTACGGAACACCTGGTCTTATTTATCATATAGTATAGAGACTATTATGTGTCAATTTCATGACAGATTTACGAAGAGAATAAAGGATTTTGTTTGTATTACGGAGAACTTTTTTGTATGAAATAGAATCCAATTGAGCATACGATCGATCAGTAAACAAAGTTTATCATTGATGTGAATGAAAATGTGTTCCTGATTCTTCCTAGAAAGCGATACATTCCGGATATATTGTTACTGAGTGATTCAAACATTGTTATAAGTTATTTTATTTCGAGTCTCTATATTATAGTGTTGTTACGAAAATCTGGACATATATTTCATTTCACGAGAACAAAACTGAAATACAGTGACGAGTGGAGATCATTACAAAAAGGACCGTTTCTTAAGAAACTGTGTGTTCTGGGAGAAGAAAACATCGCACCAGTAACCATAAAATGTCGAAATGATCTCAGTTTGAATACAATCATTAAAAAGTTGAAGATGCGGGAAAATTTATATTTGCAAAATTGTTACTGAAAAGGTATCCGGGAAAAGCGTTCAAAAAAAGGTGTCATGTTAGTCTATTTTTAATTCAAGTTGTACAAACATGGACATTGCAGTCCACTAATTAACAGGTATATCAAAAGCATTACGGCACTACAAAGTTCACGGCGTGAAAGGAAACAGAATATTTCCAACCTAGTCCTACTTATAATCACACTTGTTGGCCTGATTGGAATCAACCCCCAGGACGCCCAGGTGTTACCAATGTGGCACCCCACCACCCAATCAACCAGCAAGCAAAATCATGTGAAGGGGCGTAGCTAGCCCAGCAAATGTGTAAGCCCAGGAGAGGGGTCTGAATTTCATGATTTCAAAGATGTTTTGAATCGTTTTCTGAGACAGTTATTTAACAACAAACTTCAACCCCTGATATTTACTTTCAACCTTAGTTTTGTAATTTTATCCGACATACTCTATGCACGGATTTTTTTATGTGCAAGCCCGGGCTTTTTCTTTCTATGGAAGCTACGCCCCTAATGTGTAGCTAGTTTGCCCGTCAGCACTCGCCATCTACCAACGGAAATAAGAATGCTTGGAACAACACCCGCGACGTGTAAAAGACACAAGTTGATAAAGCAGGCGGATCACAATCAGTAAAAGGCAAGTTCACTGATTAAAAAAAACGGAATCATTTTAACATAGCTTAGTAGTAGGTTTAGGTCTCGGTAGCGAAACCAAACAGAAGGTTGTACATATTAGGACTGAAACAAGGAAATCAGGCTAAAGGGATAAAACAAAATAACTGGACAAAGGGATTGCCATGAACCCCCTAGATTGATAAATTGTCTTGCACGCTTAATCTACCTAGATTACAGATCACCAACGCAACACCTGTAATCGTGTGGCCGTTTCGTTACACTACTTTCCACCTTAGTGTATATATAGAGAATAAATGGTTAGTGTCTTAGAATATAAACTGTATTTTGGCGAGGGTGAAGAAAGACAAAAAATGGTGAGCTTCTGACGACCCGATGTTGTGTTTCAGTCCCGAAAGACGATATCATAACGCGAATTTCCCATTTCTTGACAGTAGCATTCCTGTTTTTCAAGCTCATAACGTTTTCACAGCAAATGATTCGATATCATTGGATCACGATTTCAATTAAGATTGTTAACGCCAAAAAAACTTGTGGTAAATTTTCCAAAACAGGGTTTTGAATTTTGATGCGAGTTAATGAAGATTGTAAGGAAGTCTTTAATATGATGGTCAGTTTAACCTCTTTGGGACCTGGTCATACCCTTCTCTCTGTATTTTTCACCATAGAGGTCTGTTACGACATGCCAGTACTTTTGGATATTGTTTTCCTTCTCATTATCAAAATATCGAACTCAGTTAGGATTTTCTCTTTGGTTTAGATAGAGTGCCATGGAAAGGCACAAGCAGAGGTCCTACTATAAATACAAGAAATTCAAAAAGGAATTTGGCACCTATCCAGTAAGGAACAGGTAGCCACAGATCCCTGCAGTACTTCCAGAAATAGCGCCAGCAAACAAAATGTGGGACTCTAAAAATATAAGATGGTGGCCTGCAAGCCCATTTTATATTGTTTGCATCAGACAGCCCTTGAAAAATCATATCGCTGAAAAATTATGGATTGTTCTTGAATTTCGTATGTAGATTAGCATTGGTACCTATTTCTGCCTTGTTCATTTTAGAATTAAATGAAAAACAAGATGGCTAACTGGACAAATACTGAATTGATTTTCCCCCAAATTTCATATGTTAAAGTTCCCTTTCGTCCCTAGATATTCCCTTTTGATTTCAGGAATGGTCAGGAAAAAAAATCAAAATATGACAAACGAACTTTGTTATTGTGATTATCTAAAATTTGTTTGTTGCTTATGGCCCTTGTGATCTTTTGATTTTGAGAATGATCAGAAAAACAACAACGCCAAAAGATGAGCATCTTAGAGATGACAGGAATTATTATTTCTATTTCTGGTTTCATATGAATAAGAGAAAAAAACAAAATAAGAAGGAAGAGAAAATCAGCAATGGTGGGTGCCAAGATCTCTCTGATGTCTACCTTTTTTCTTTAAGTCAGTCCAAAAATGACAGTACGCTACCAGGTATTACAAGAACCTATGTAAGATTGAATTTTAAGAATTATTTATCTAGTACTTCTCGAGATAGTGATAACATACAATAACCGTTAAAATCAACCACTCAGCTGACCAGTTCCACAGACTGAGGGAAAACCAACATATAAAAATTGAGTATAATCCCTTTGGTACTCCTCAAGAAATGGTGACAACAAATTGTAACCATCAAAATCAAAATGGCCCCAAATCAGCAAATTTGTTACTAGATCAGTTCCAAAGAGTAAGCCACATCTTCAGGTCCCAATGGGTAGCTGCATATGGAATCGTAAAATGATCCATCCAGTTCTTCTTCAGACTTAAGTATAACAAAACTATCCATGTCAAAATCAGCGATGGCTGTCTGTTGCTTATTTGATATTTCCGATCAATACTTGAGGACCAATTGTAACCTACATATGAAATTTGAGAAAGATCCATCCAGTACTTCTAAAGGAATAGCAAATTATAATAAGTGTCCAAACCAAAGCTGACCATCTGTTGTCTGTTTTTCTAATCAGTTCCAAAAGGACCATACACATTTGAGGACCAAGGGGATCCTATGTATGAAATATTTGAGAAATATGGCATTTCATAAAATAGTGACTACAAACTGTCAAAATTCAAGATGGCTGCCTAAATGCCATTTTATTTTTCCCAGTCAGTTCCAAACGGACAGTGCAAAGTTAAGGATCATGATGTACATGTATCTGGATTTATAGAATGAACCGCCCAGTTCTCCAGATGTAGGCAGACACAACAAACTATTACAGTCCATATCGATAATGGCCACCTGTCAGCCATTTGTTTTTCTAATCAATCCCAATTCTTGCACAACTAGGGACTTAAAGGATCCGACATAAAACAGTTAAGAATGATCCTACCATACTTTTCAAGAAATTGTGATAACAAGAATCATTTGAGGACAGACTGGTGGTGGATGAAGAGCCGTCTGAGCAGTCTATTATTTGAAGACGGTGTGCTAAATAAATTCATTAAATGAAACACATGTTCCGTTTCTTCTTTTATTTTTCTTTGAACACAGTTATATATCAATATCATTTAACAAATATAATGTAATTGATTTGTATTAAAAAAGAATAAATGATTTATTTTGAACTTACTGTTGACAATTCAAAATGTTTTAAGTACAGTATTCCTGGCATTGTGACTTCTAATATGTACATCTAAGTTACATGGGCCACAACTACAAGTCACTATGCAATTACATGTACAACCATTTGGCAATGTTTAGTAGTAATACAGTCAATTTTCAAAAACAATTTCAAGGCCATTTATTTTTTTTTCTGAAAAACAGCAAGACACAAACTTAACCATAAAGGTTGTTACTTTTTAAGGTATTTTTTTCACCCGTTTTTCAAAAATGAAATAAAACTGTGAAAAACAGACTCCTTGAAAACATTAGTAAAAATGGAATGATTGTACATTTCATGACTGTCACAAAAAATATATACTTTTTGCGGGAAGCTTTTGGTAAAACTGAAAATCTAACACACCTGAAATTACAACCATAACTATATCTCAGTGTGATCATTGCTGATGCTGCCATTGGTTGTATCCAATGTAAAGTACAGAGAATGTTTAACACTTTAATGTGTGGTTACTACATCATTCGGTTGTACTCACTCACTCACAAACACACACCATCATTTCAAAATAATTCAAGATTACATAAACATAGATAAATAACTCACTTATGCTAGGAAAATTTTTAACTGAAAGAAAATTTATCATCTTCTTGACTTTCAATTGGACAATTAAAAAACATTCAACAAAAATAAATATCATATTTTATTAATTAAATAAAACAATTTCTAAATATCATGTACTTGTATTAGATACTTGGCAAAAATAAGTTGACATCAACCGATATAACTATGATTCATTCTTCATTATTCGTACCAAAACATTTGAAAATTCACTCAGATCTTCAGATGAAAGTGCTAATTGAAATTCCAATCTGTTTTTAAAGTAAAAATTATTGTGAACGTGCTTATTAATCCTTGTGAATATCTGCCTGAAAGTGATAATACACTAAAATTTGATTCCGCCAAATTAATTACACTTACATTATTACAAGAATCACAAAATCTCCGAGGTTCCACCTGAAGTCTGTCTAACAGTAGACACTTCATACAACCATAATGATTTTAAATGTTTGACTCTTCATACAGCCATAATGATTTTAGCTGTTTCAGATTTCATACAACCAAATTGATTTCACCTGTTTAATTCTTCATACAACCACAATGATTAACACATGATTGACACTTCATACAACCAAAATTATTTTAGCTGTTTGACCCAAACGGAATGCAATATGTGTTACATAAAGATGCTGGCCTCATAAATATTGATAATAATGGAATTTAAATGATAAACAAGAGATCTTACCGAAATCTTGATGCCCAACATTTTTTCACCTTTATTTGTTCTTTAGCCATTTTTTTCTCTTCTTTCCTGTGTTTTTGTTCTGAATTATGTAAGAGTTGAAAATTCCTATTAGAAATAGCAATAACAATCTTGCACTGTCAAATCCAAGATACAGTCTATCGACCATTTAGTTTTTCTTCTGAATTGCACAACTAAGGAGTAAGTGTAATCCACACAGGAAATTTGAGGAACATTCCTCCTGTATTTCTCACATATGGATAACAAACTTTCATTATGAAAATCCATGATGACCATCAGGAAGCCATATTGTTTTTCCGACAAGTCCCAAAATCAAACTATATTAGAAAAATGAAACAACGGATACAAGACAATTTGAACAACCCACCATCTGATTGTGGTGGATTAAAAAATGTAAAATCTGATTAATAGATAATAAATGACTTTTGTGATAATTCAATATCACATTTGTAGAGGAATGCTGTTTTGTTTTAATTATGCCTTTAACCAATTGCATAGAAAGCTGATGCATACATGAATAACATCAGTAATGTTTTTTTTTGTATTTATACAACAATAAACCAAACACACAATACTGTTTCTGTTTGGCAAATAGTAGAAGTGTGAGCTTCTTCAGAATCACTGGGTAGCATCAATATCTAGACTGTGAGCTCCTATTACAGGGTAGCATCAATATCTAGACTGTGAGCTCCTATTACAGGGTACCATAAGTTTCTAGACTGTGAGCTCCTATTACAGGGTACCATAAGTTTCTAGGCTGTGAGCTCCTATTACAGGGTAGCATCAATATCTAGACTGTGAGCTCCTATTACAGGGTAGCATCAATATCTAGACTGTGAGATCCTATTACAGGGTAGCATAAGTTTCTAGGCTGTAAGCTCCTATTACAGGGTACCGCCAATTTCTTGTCTTTGAGCTCCTGCAGAATAAGATGGTACCACCAATTTTTAGATTTTGAACTCCTGTTGTTAACTCTTTTTGATGCACGAGGTACCCACAAAATTTGTTTCCGTCAAGCTCTGTCTTGAACTATAGCCATTTCCTCAACATACATGCAACACATTACCATGTGGGTTAACAATTACCTATAGATCTGTTGGCACAGATTTTCTATGTGTGTTCTCAAGTCTCTTTTTTCAATTTCCACATCTCCTTTTATTCTACTTTCTCTTGCATATATCTTAAACACATCCTCTGCTTCAGATCTCTTCTGCAGGTGTTTTAAAACATCCTCTTTTTCACATTTTTTCTGTCATAAGACACCCTCTGCTTCACCTCATTTCCTTTGGCGTTTAAACATCCTACAATTCACATCTTTTCCTTAGGAGTTTAAAACATCCTCTGCTTCACATTTTTTCCTATGGCGTTTAAACATCCTTTGCCTCACATCTTTTCTTTAGCAGTTTAAAACATCCTCTGCTTCACATCTTTTCCTTAGGAGTTTAAAACATCCTTTGCTTCACATCTTTTCCTTAGGAGTTTAAAACATCCGCTGCTTCACATCTTTTCCAATGGTGTTTAAACATCATTTGCCTCACATCTTTTCCTTAGGAGTTTAAAACATCCTTTGCTTCACATCTTTTCCAATGATGTTTAAACATCCTTTGCCTCACATCTTTTCCTTTTTTGTTTGGTATAGTTTGGGACATCTTACTGTCACTGTTAAAAAGAACACATTCTTATTCATTGTAATTTACAGGACAGCCCCACACTAGAACTCTCTGAAGTAACTAATGGTCAGCATGCTGCCGGAGTGGAAAACTTAACTTGATAAACACATGTCTCCTGTTCCAGGATTGACACGACTCGATCATTTATGCCACAAAGGAAGGATATCTGAAATAAAAAGGAAACAGAATGAAAAATCCTAAAGAATGTCATTTCTATCAATAAATAAGAACATTTCAAGTAAAGCATCTGTCCTACCTCAGGCCTTCTGGTTTTGTTTACGGCTATTAATTAAATCATCTGTCCTACCTCAGGACTTCTGGTTTTGTTTACGGCTATTAATTAAATCATATGTCCTACCTCAGGACTTCTGGTTTTGTTTACGGCTATTAATTAAAACATCTGTCCTACCTCAGGACTTCTGGTTTTGTTTACGGCTATTAATTAAAACATCTGTCCTACCTCAGGACTTCTGGTTTTGTTTACGGCTATTAATTAAAACATCTGTCCTACCTCATACTACTGACATATTAGCAGAATCATGAGTATCATTTCTCAGGCCTAAGATAAATACGAACATATAAATATCTCCTTTCCACAGTCACAAATTAAAACTCACCACCGATTTACGGGGCAATTCTCCGGGACAGAGATGTGTTGCACCATTCAACATGTTGAGGATATATAATCCCTCGGACATGTATTCCCATACTGCTGTCTCTCCAAGTAACTTTGATGCCCGAGGAAACTGCTGCTGTTTGACACTTTTAAAAGGACAAACTGTATATTCATACCCTGAGGATTTAAAAGGGAAGCAATTCCGGCTCAACTTGAAAAAAACACCATCAGGTCCAAATTTCTGAAAGTGAAAAAAGATTTGCAATATAAATTAAAATATGGTAGACTTTAAGAAAATTTAGATTAATAGAATGAGAAAATCAGTTTTTAAAAAAAAATATTCAAATTTTCATATAATATGATAAGCATTCATCATAAGGTTCTCGTTGTGAAACATTCTCTTTTCTTGTGCCATATCAAGTTGGACATGTTTGATGCTCATTAGTATGCCTGAGGGTTCTGATGTTGTTTAACATGTTCTCATTTAGGAACGTGACATTACACACATGTACTTGGATTGACTAAGCTTTACAAGGTGGGTGCATTCTCAATGAAGTAGGTAAACGCTTACCCTTCAACAACATCTGATCTTGTTCTTTTTCAGAAGTTTCTGTGTAAATCTGTCTTATGCTCATAAGTTTCATAAATTTTAGTATGAACTTTCTTTCACATATTATTCTTGATAAAGGATAAGCGAGAATTTCTAAATCTAAAAATAAACATGAAATTTTGGTAGTTTCATGTTTAAAAGAATGTAGACCAAGAATCATTGAGATGAAAAGTTTGATCTTTTTCCTTCCTTCCTCTGTTTTGCTCTAAACTATTTGAAGCGAGAAAAATCCCTTTGAAGAAAAAGTAATCATAATAAATTTCATATATCCAAGATAATTGCTTGTTGCCCATCAGCTTTGTTTTATTGATACCAAAAGCCAATGTGGATGGCTAGGATGTAAGGGGGGACCGACACATTATATTTGAGAAGGGTCCATCCTGTTCTTTTCAAGAAATGCCAATTATGAACTTTCATTGTTAATATCTTATATGACCATTTGTAAACCATTTTATTTTCTTATCTGCTCTACAATTGATACAGCAGAACAAGTCACCAAAACAACCTACCCAAGAAATTTGAGAAAGCTCTATCCCACAGTTTTCAAGAAATAATGATAATATGAACTGCTTAAGGCCTGATGATGGACAGGGAAATTTGAACAGTCTGATAATGATGGGCTAAAATCTAGATATTGATATTCATGCTACATGTATTACAGGTATTGTTCTATTACAAATCTACAGTGTGATCAAACATGTCAGAGAATTCTCATACTCATAACATGCTTGTTTCCTACCAATAACTTTACATTGAGTAAACAAAACCAACTAATCCTTTCACACCTACCTCCTTTTCTTCCCCGAGAAGGTGTGCAGCGGCCTTGATGTACTCCAGTCTATGACGTTTCCCAATCTCTCGAATTTTTGCATCTTCCTCTTTTCTCTGTATAACCTTGTTACACAAGTTCTGACAAGGTGCTGTCAGTACAGTAGCAGTTTTTCCAGCTGAAGTCAATAAATAGTACAAAATTAAAGATTCCTATGCTGAAAATAAATTTTAATTTTTCATCCAAAATAATCCATTTTAATGTAGGGTTTTCTTCAGGTTAGAATTATGACTTGATATGTAGTTTATAGTTAAGGAATGATAGTACCTGAATCTTTTAACATGGTCTCATCACTACCTGCGGCTTAAACAATTCAGGTGTGATCATGCAAGATCTTGGCATATACATGTGTCAAATGATTGCTGTAAAGTTTGATCATGACAGTACCAGTACAGTAAACCATTAATCACATGAGTGCCTGCACAATGAGCAGTTATCATACATGTGATCATGTCAGTTTCTGCACATTGAACAGTTAACATGTGGTATGTCAATATCTTGCACAATGAAGTATCTGCACATTGAACAGTTAGCATGTGATATGTCAATATCTGCACAATGAAGTATCTGCACATTGAACAGTTAGCATGTGACCATGTCAATATCTGCACAATGAAGTATCTGCACATTGAACAGTTAGCATGTGACCATGTCAGCATTAGGACAACGTACAGTTAATATTTGATCATACCAGTACCATTAACTTTTGATCATCAAGTACCTGCACATAGAACAGTTAACATTTTATCATGCCCATACCTGCACGTTGAACACCCAGAGGTGGTGGTATCTCCTTCCACTCATCACTGCCGTCACAACAGTCACAGAGGCCATCATTAACACGACTGCTGGCAATACTCTGTGGTCGTTCATCTGGGATCTGGTGAGTGCAGAAAAATCTGTAATAAAACCAACTATCATGTGATTATTCATCCTCAAAACTCAGTCCTGCATATAAAGTGTATAGATTTATGTTAGAAAACACTTCCAAGCAAAAATATTATTACAGGGATGGTGAACATCCTTAGGAGAGGACAGCACCAATAGCCCTTACAGCCATCTGAAAGAAGTGAAAACATGTTTCTCTAGATGAAAGTTGTGGTGGCTACATACATATTGCATGGTGGTTGTACAAATTTCCTTTAGGATATGCCTCAATGTCTTACAGGTTGATACTTTAACCACTATTGCAGGCCCTAACAGAAGGAACAGCATTAAAAGAAAACAAGAGGCCTGATGGGCCTTCATCATTCACCTGGTATTCAATGTTCATCTAAAATAAAATACTAACCAATATCCTTATCAAACAAGTTCTAATACTCAACTCTATACCATGACATTTGGTTTGTTGGTTCATGAGAAGAAGATGTTTAAGTGAAAAAGTTGACACCAGATAGACGGATGATGGACACTGCACCATGGTATAAGCTCACTTGGCCCTTCAGGTCAAGTGAGCTTAAATAGATAAATAAAATGACATAACAGTTACTTTGGACTCCAATCTACAGTTTAGTGTTTACTATATTTACCTTCCATCCAAACATGCTGACGTGCCAGGCTCATCTGATCCGTCATCACAGTCACAGAAATCATCATTGACTTGAGTAAACGGAATGTTTTTCTGTAAGAAACATCGAGACAATGTGATAACATAAATTAGGTTATTGTCTCAGGTTAAACCAGACAGGTCAATAATACCCATAACTATTAATCTTCTTTTAAGGAAATTCACATTAAAGTAACTAGCCATTATCATATAACTATTCTTATCTTACTCATTTCTGATAATAGGTTCAATCTATTTCATTATTTTTCAATAAAACTATGAACTGATGTCACTGTTCTGTAAGAAGTGCATGTCAGGAATTGAAATAGGAAATGTAATGTAATGGCCCCCAGCTATCAATATGAGCTAGATGTGTAAATGATGGCACATTATGTACATCAAAACATCTCGGAATTTTTTTCAGCCAATTTAAATAAAATAACACATAGAATTCCCTGATAATGTATTATTGTCCAGATTATCAAATTACAAATTAATATATTCTGTCTGGGATTCCACAGTTTGTTATTTCTGCCCTGACTTACTTTTTTATCACGACAAAGGAACATATTGCCTTCAATCTTTTTATAGAACTTGGCATCTGTCCGATGTACACCTGTTGGCAAATTAGAAACATCTATCGCCAAATTCTCTCCTCTTTCACCGCCCCCTTGTGGCTGATGATTGATATCCACAGGTTTAAATTTTAGATCATGATTTTCAAAGTTTCCTTCCCTGACAGATTTCCCTTGATCAACGTCTATTTCTACATGCATATCAAATTCCTCTATTGCCTGATTTCGGCGATGTCGGTTTCCTCGAACAAGGTTGATGCCAACTTCCCCATCCTCTTCCATAGCCCTGAGAGCAGACAATCTACTACTAATGTTCAGAGCAGACAAAGAAAAAATCTGAAAGGTGAGGAATATGAAGCCAGCAGATAGAATGAGTAGAAGAATATGTTTCTTCCTCTTTGTCAGTACATTCCTCGGCATATTGTGCAAACTTCGAATATGTCATTTCTTGGTGTATTACGATTTCGTCACTCTGAAATAATGAGATATAGTGGTCTTACTTTTAAATAACTACTTACTTATTTGTCAATAAATCTATTACATGTTTATTGCTGGATGAATAAAGCTAGTCATATCATTTAACATTACGCATTGGTGAAAAACAGGCCCATTCCATGCCAAATACTTGAATATTCATTTGGTATAGGGTAGCACTAAAATAGCACACTGATATTCTAATATTTGTATTCACAATTGTTAGATATCAACATTTGGAAGATCACTAAATTTTCTTTATGTTTGCAGTCCATGAATTATTCAATCTATTTGGAATGGCATTTTGTCAGCTAAAAGATCAAGGTATTATTAGTGTTCAAAGCTGTACACCTGTACAATTCATCCTAATGCTAATTAGCCTACCAACTGAGGGCCTGAAGTCAGGCCTATCTAGGTAAGTTTTCCACATCGTGTGCATGAAACGACAAACATCTAAGCCGTACCTATAAAACTGCTGTATTGTCAGTCACTTTAATTAGCATTTAATTACATTATTTCTGTTGGACATTTGTGGACAGTAATAATTAAATACAAGTGATCTAAACATCCGATGTTATCTTCCTGCAGACATTTTAATTGCTCTGTTGACAATGAGAACTTATTGTATAGTGGTAAACTTGTTGACCTGGTACAAGTGAATTTTTTTGTCACTTTCTTTGAAAAGAAGTGTTGTATAAGAATCTTTTCAATATCAGTTTTCATTCATGAGCAGTTTTAATTCACATTGTTCTGGGCCTAGTACATTTAGCACAGGCCATCATTGTAAACAATGTGGATTTAGAACTAAATTCATGCTACAAAGTACTATCAGGATTATACATTTATACATTTAATAGCATTTTTTTTTTTTTTTTTAGTTTTGAAATAGATATATATAAATATATACTCTACGATATATATAAAGAAACATAAAGATGCTATAATAAGCAGAGATGGTGTAGCAACCCCCAGGCAGCAATGGGATAGAGTTGGCAGGATGGAATGAATAAAACTGAGAACATGACCATTCCACTTAGTCTACTAATATTGAATGTCTCTCCTAATGGCATGAGATCAAGACCAGTAAGCCAGTTTTGGAAATTTGATAACAAACAAATGTACAAATGAAGTGAGAATAGCAAGCTCCCTGAAATAAGATCAGTTTGGCCAGATGGATGGAGTTATATATTTTGATAATCGACAGACATGGCCAGTACCTGCGACAAATAAATTGATAATCTCAATTTTCCGAGAGAGTTCTCAGCATGTATTAATACCTGGTACACGTATGGTCACCAACCAGGTGTTACTGTGGTAGAGATTAATATACTTAGTAGTTAAGGTAGCAGTACACAGTTTCTTGGTGTGGCAACGGGTGGTATTTTGGTTCAATAGATTACCCCATCATACAGGTTATAATTAAAATTTTAAATATAAATCCTTGCTAAAATTGGTCATGTCAAGTTGAAGTGGACAATGTGGGGTTTCATATTTTTTAGAAGAATATTTTGCATTGCGTTACAGAATACTATATGGGCAGTCTTAAATCTGTGTCTACACATCAAAAACTAGCTTTACAAGAAATGAAATTTTCATAGTTTATGCATGGTCATGTGAAGACATTCCGATTTGAAATTTGCTAAAAATGTAAGTAGTTTGTTACCATGACAGCGTTGCTGATTTTAAGACTGGTGTTCAGAAATAAATTTCTTCTATAAAGTTGAAATGTTAGGTTGGAGTTAGCAGTAGTTTTGCATTTTTAGCTGTTTTTGGGTTGGTAGCCATGGCAATCACATGTCAGAAATCAGAGCATTTTTTTTTTATTAATACAATTTCTGTTTCTCTGCTATAATAAATGTAATTATTATGCAGTTTATAAATATATATGCATGTAAGGATGTATTGTTCATAACCAAACTGCTATACCTGTCAAACATGACCAACAATTTCCGGAAAATTGCAAATTAACTGTTTCTTGCTACCTTAGTATTTATGATGAGAGTGCTATTTAGGTGACTGCATATGGTTTCGGAACATCTATGATACAGGTGGTTGAAATTTTCAATTTAGTGTCTGAAATTTGGAGGCAGAGGAAGTCGGGTATTAACATCCTCTGATAATTATGACTTGCAATTGGTACCCCAGCAACGAAGCGATACCGCAACTAGTTACAGTGTGAACTAATATCCAATTTAACAACATACTTTTATTAAGATAAGATGCAAGCAGTACCAGTATCACTTACCTAATTTTACCTTAAATATGGCGACAAGAGCATAATTTATGAAGGTTAAATGCACTTTTGTCTTCGTCCTAATATAGGCCTGTGAAACACGTCACCTTAGCTGGAAGCCACCATTTTGTTAGTCACGTGACAACTTTATTCAATAAAACAACAAACTGACTATTCGCGCCACTGTAGAAATTTTCTAGCCACGCGAAGAGTATTTTCTATTCTCTCTTTGATATTATGTCCATAGATTTTAGGAGAAACGGTCACATATCAATTTCGTATCGTGTTACTTCATATTCGAATTCCGACTTGCACCATTACGTCACTTCCGCCTGGGTGGTGTCCATCTTGGAAATGAGATCAAAACATCCTGATAGATGGAGACAAAAGATTTCAGGGTATGATTAGAACGATGAGGACAGAAAATCCGTCAAATCAGGCAAGGGAAAGGATTTCGCTGAAGCTGTTTTAATGTAAGAAGCGTTTAGTCGATTTACATACGGGAGCTGATATATGTCTGTGTTGTCCGTGTTGAGTGAGTATGGTTACACTGATTGTGAAATATGACAGATCGCGGGTGTTTGGATCCTCTTCTTCTATTGATTTTGTCTGCGTCGTCGTGCAAACAAAACCCTAGTATACATTATCAAAATATCTGGCATCGTTTTGGCAACACTTCTGAAAATGGTCGTGGTTATTATAATTGCTGTCGCAGATGTATGAGTGTCGTTATATATATATAAAAAAGAGATGCATTCTTGCAATTGCAAATGCTTATTGAGTATAAAATCGCTATAAGAAAATATGCCTAATTGAATTATTTTATTTTCCCGGAGTATGTTAGAAAAATATTTTCTCCTATTGTATACAAATTAAAAAGTGACAATGATCAATTGTTGTAATTATCGTCATAAATAGATCAACATTTCTAATGCTGATATAATTCATACATCATAAATGATATGAAAAATCATAAACTTAATTGATATGAAAAAGCATAGCATTTGCTAACATTTTGCATACATGTATAACTTAATGAAACCAGCAGAAAGAATTCATAAAGTAAATGAAAAGTATGTCATGTAAATTTATCAAAAGTTGTATAGTGTTCATAATTTATTGGACAGAAACTGGGGTTCATTGTCTTGTAGTTTGTATCATTCCTCTTTTCCATGCTAATCTTTGAATTATCCATTTGTGCATATGCCATCTGTTTACAAGCATGCATTTATTTGATCATCAGACACAGTGTTCCCCCTTGCCTTTTGAAGCTAGGGGTTCAGTGTAACCAAGTTTAAAATTATTTGACGTTCTATCAACTTTTTGATATTTGTCTGGAGTCCATGCAGCTCAGAACTTCAGCCATATTAAAAGTTAGGGAAATAAGTGAGTCCTGTCTGGGTCATCATTCAAACAATAATTGTGGAAAGAAATCATCACTTTCAAATGCATATTGGATGTGGTTCAATGCCTGTTCTTTATATACAATATTTTCAAACAGGAACTGTGTCATATGAGTACACTTGCTAAACATACCATTTCCCAACTGTGCTCTGTTTCATTTTACTAATGTATTATAATTACTCCTTACATCACATACCAATATTCTTGCCATTTTGCACTTGGGCAATCGTTCAAACAATAACATAAACAAAATTGTTTAGATCTCCATCTTCCTTTTCACTGTGATGCCATTTCAGCTAGCATTCCCATTTATATACTGCTTTTTTTAAGCAGAGAAGTTGAGAAAAATAATAGATTGGGGTGCATTACTTTGAATGTGGTTGAATTGGCCTCAGATTCATCAACTTGCCCACAGAAAACTCGCCCCTAAAACTAGATTTTCTGCTCCTGGGCTAGAATTTATAATTTTCACTATTTTTTTTTATATTCAATATTTCATATGTCAGTATTTTTAATCAACAAGTCCTTATATGGAGTGGGACAGGACAAAGATGTACCAGTAAACTCCTGTCCTTGGAGTATGACATTTTTTTTCTTTGTGACGACATATACACTCAATGGCTACCATGCAAAACATTTCCAGATTTATATAGAACATTTTTCACATTTTAATCACCATCTTTCATACAACAGCATAAGATTGTTTTCAGCCCCGTATAAAGGCATTCTGCATCCATCGGCCAAATGGATTATCAAGACACCTAAATTTACATTACTATTTTCAATTTATTAGTTTGTTTTTGTTTTATGTTCTCTTTATGTGATGTAGTTTATGTAGTATTTGTGTTTTGATAAAGGGTCAGATTTCCTCAAAAAAACTGTCAATTCGCTTATTGTTATTGTCGTTATTACTTCATACAACCCAATAAATGGAGATAACGCTGCTTCTTTCATATTGATTCTGGATGTTCTTGTTACTCCTTGCTCTAATACCTACATGTTATATGGGACAATTGGAAAATAGGAACACGCTAAGTAGGGTTACAATCACAACAAACATGAAATAAGTAAATGTTGATTTATTATGTATCATCAACCAATTTTCGTCCAGAAATATAGGCTTCATCAGGAAACTCAAGTAAGAAAATTTTCTCCTAAAGTACTCAAAATGAGGACAAACGTATATTGTTACGTTAATAAAGGGGGTCATGTGTGTAGCCTTCTATGACCTTCTACAGACTCTATAAGGGTTAGCAACTAAACCTTGCAGGTTAACTTCTTTAATGGCAAAATTACTGAGTAAATTGAATGTCTGTCCAGATGAATAAAAGTTAAAGAAATAAAATGATGAAATTAATAAGTTTAACAAAGTAGTGTTTAATCAGTTCATAGGATCAGTTCATCTTCAAACATATTTGAGGTAGATTCTGACTTTTTTGTTGATTTGTATTCCGGATTAACATCTTCTACATCTGTTTTAGTAGTGGTCTCTTGAAAGGTAACCTTATGTCCCATAATTGCAGTAGTTAGATTCTGAAGGATTAGGTGAGGAAGAGGTAGACACCTCTTCCTAAAGTACTGAAGGATTAGGTAAGGAAGAGGTGTCCTTGGTCTGAAAGGGTTAGATCTTCCTTCACCCATTCTATCGCATTATCCAAAATCATACCTGCCAACCTTCCTGATTCAGTCGGGAATTTTCACTCCCCATCCCTGCCTCCCGATAGTATGGGTTAAAATTGGGGTAATCTCCCTTTTTCAGAGATCCTGCAAGTCAGAAGTAACCTTGCTATGTTTGTCAATTGGTAAGGCTGACCACCTGGTCACATAATCAAGGCCTAGCTAGGTGAGTTTACCGCCCAATTATGTAATTAGTGTCACCAACTCCAGTTAATATTTAATTGACCGTGACGCTTGAGAGCACACTTGTACATGACCAATTGTTCCCTACCTAATTAATGGTGACAATTGGTCAGGACTCAGTGGTGGGCCCTGGTAAATGCTTGGTGAAGATGAGGCCATTTTACAGATAATTAAGTAGTTACTACCATGTTTATAATACCTATTAAGTCAAATAACAAATTGGACAAGAAAGTGGTTTTAAAAATGAGCTTTATGATGTAACAGTGTGCAAGCATTCCTCAATCAATACAAATAATTTAAACACATCAGTCCTTAAAAAACAGACTAAGTTGGCATCATGAATAAAAAACAGATCAAAGAAATATTTCACTCATTGAAGAGTTGACTAAAATTTCAAGCATGTTTGGTTCTCCACAAAAACATCATATTGGTTATGTAGGAATTAGTTACACTTATGCAAATTAGGAACTGATTCGAACCAAATTTCTGGATGTGTATCTGTCTACAGTTATTTTCTACATATATGTTTCACAGTAAATACAAAAGTTCAAATATCATGGACCAGATCTAGATGAAAAAATTCATTTCATTTATCTGTTTTTTTGCCTTTTTTCTGTAACATTTTAATAAAATACCAGCTTAAAAGTTCATGAGAGGATTAATATTATTGTTTCCTTATTTCAATTAAAACAAATTTTCCCAGGAGCATCATATTTGGAAATACATATCCTTACTAACAACCAAACAGATAATCTCCAGTCATAGTATTCATTTTATAGTTCTGTTAATACTGAGAATTTATAAATTAATAAATTCCAACTTGAACATTACTTGCGAAAAAAATGCATCTATTTTTATAGTATAGTAAAGCATGCATTTTATCAATTTTATCTAGATATATTGATTAGATATACATTGATTAATTTTTCATTTGTGACAAATGTTGCAACACGCAAGGTATAGTGGTGAGTCAGAAGTATTGCTCACACACTTTTTTCCCCCATGAGAATTTTTGAAAAGTTGGTAGGTGTGCAAAACATGTTGATATTGCTTGTGTTGTGAGTCGACCGTGCTGTGACTAAATTTTGTCTTTGATAATTAATCTTCTATCCATTCCAGTAATACACATCCAATGAACATTTGTTTGTTAGGATCCAGTACTAATATTGTGCCATATCTGTGTTTATTGTCCTGATTTGCAGCTGGAAAAAAAGGCTGTTTCCCCTAGCCAAAATGTAAGTTAATTTCCCAAAATGAAGCAAAATCCAAGAATATTTTTTCAATTTTTCATAAAACACTTCTATATTTTCCTATTTATTAAGGTACAGGCTGCTGTTAAATCAAGGTAGAAAAAATATAGAATTCACTAAGTAATATTGATGGCAAATATGATATATGCCATCAACAATATTTACTAGATTCTATGTATATATGTCTATCCTGCAATTGACGCTACCATCGTCTGAAAACACAAGTCACATATATATTGTTGCTGTATTTGGCAGTGACAGGAAACCGCTGTATTTTAGCATGTGCATTAATTTGACAGCATTACTTTCTGAATATACCGAAATATTTTGTTTAATACAGATTTAACAAAAAAACTGCTTAAGTTTCATTAGTCTGACAGGGTTTTCCATAAGAGTCGGTCGCCGGCCAATTTGACCTGCTACTTTGATCATTTGGCCGCCTACACCAATCCAGTTCCATAATAATGTTCTGTACATGACTACACGTACACGGCAGACCAGCCTCCTACTTTCACTACACAGCCTACTACTAACAAAATTATGGAAAACCCTGTCTGATTTTCAAGCACTCTGTTGCAGGATAAATAGAATACAGGGTCAGTGTCTTAAAATATCAGCTGTATTTTTGCTCAGAACAGAAAGTGGCGAGCCTCTGGTAAGCTACTTTTGTCATTCTTTACCCCCGACAAAAAGTACAGCTTATTTTTTAAGACTTTTACCATGTATTCTCTATAAATACATTTAGGCAAAAACGAGTGATGTTGAAAACTGGGAGGCTTTATAAGTTTATCAATAGTGCATGCCAATTAATTGTTTCAGGTGCAATTTGAATGAGATGGGCCTATTTAAAGATCTCACATTTGCCAACAGAATTTTCTGTTCATCCATGACTATTTTTGGATCTGTTCAATTTCATAGTGACATTAAACCTTAACTGATCATTATGACATTTCAGTGTTTCAGCATCGGAAATGGTGGCTGTTCAAAACCATTGCATGTTTTAATATACAGAACATTGAGGGTTTAAATATACTGAACATTGAGGGTTTAAATATACTAAACATTGAGTGTTTATATATACTGAACATTGAGGATTTGAATATACTGAACATTGTGTGTTTAAATATACAGAACATTGAGGGTTTAAATATACTAAACATTGAGTGTTTATATAAACTGAACATTGAGTGTTTAAATATACAGAACATTGTGGGTTTAAATATACTGAACATTGTGGGTTTAAATATACTGAACATTGTGGGTTTAAATATACTGAACATTGTGGGTTTATATATATACATTGTGGGTTTAAATATAACATTGTGTGTTTAATATATACTGAACATTGTGTGTTTAAATATACTGAACATTGAGTGTTTAAATATACTGAACATTGATTGAACATTGTGTTTAAATATACTGAACATTGTTTAAATATACTGAACATTGTGGGTTTAATATATGAACATTGTGGGTTTAAATATATGAACATTGTGGGTTTAAATATACTGAACATTGAGTGTTTATATATACAGAACATTGTGGGTTTAAATATACAGAACATTGCATGTTTAAATATACTGAACATTGTGGGTTTAAATATACTGAACATTGTGGGTTTAAATATACTGAACATTGTGGGTTTATATATACTGAACATTGTGGGTTTAAATATACTGAACATTGTGGGTTTATATATACTGAACATTGTGGGTTTAAATATACTGAACATTGATTGTTTATATATTCTGACAATTGAGTGATTATATATACTTAACATTGAGTGTTTAAATATACTGAACATTTAGTGTTTAAATATACTGAACATTGAGTGTTTAAATATACTGAACATTGAGAACATTGTTTAAATATACTGAACATTGAGTGTTTTATATGAACATTGAGTGTTTAAATATACTGAACATTGTGGGTTTATATATACTGAACATTGTGGGTTTAAATATACTGAACATTGTGGGTTTATATATACTGAACATTGTGTGTTTAAATATACAGAACATTGTGGGTTTAAATATACTGAACATTGAGTGTTTATATAAACTGAACATTGTGGGTTTATATATACTGAACATTGTGTGTTTAAATTTACTGAACATTGAGTGTTTAAATATACTGAACATTGTGGGTTTAAATATACTGAACATTGTGGGTTTAAATATACTGAACATTGTGGGTTTAAATATACTGAACATTGTGGGTTTAAATATACTGAACATTGAGTGTTTAAATATACTGAACATTGTGGGTTTATATATACTGAACATTGAGTGTTTAAATATACTGAACATTGTGGGTTTTATATACTGAACATTGAGGGTTTAAATATACTAAACATTGAGTGTTTATATATACTGAACATTGTGTGTTTAAATATACAGAACATTGTGGGTTTAAATATACGAAACATTGAGTGTTTATATATACAGAACATTGTGGGTTTAAATATACAGAACATTGTGGGTTTAAATATACTGAACATTGTGGGTTTATATATACAGAACATTGAGTATTTAAATATACTGAACATTGAGTGTTTAAATATACTAAACATTGTGGGTTTAAATATACTAAACATTGTGGGTTTAAATATACTGAACATTGTGGGTTTAAATATACTGAACATTGTGGGTTTATATATACTGAACATTGAGTGTTTAAATATACTAAACATTGAGGATTTAAATATACTGAACATTGAGTGTTTAAATATACTGAACATTGAGTGTTTAAATATACTGAACATTGAGTGTTTATATATACTGAACATTGTGGGTTTAAATATACTGAACATTGAGTGTTTATATATACTGAACATTGAGTGTTTATATATACTGAACATTGAGTGTTTATATATACTGAACATTGAGTGTTTAAATTTACTGAACATTGAGTATTTATATATACTGAACATTGAGTGTTTATATATACTGAACATTGAGTGTTTAAATTTACTGAACATTGAGTATTTATATATACTGAACATTGAGTGTTTAAATATACTGAACATTGATTGATCCCTGGTAAATTATGAAAGACAAACAGTCAATACTACCTCAGTGTTTTAACAATTAAAATTAATGTAGAAATAAAGACTTCTCAACATCCAAGAACGGTAATTGTCCTCTGTACTGTGGTCTGCGTATTGTCAACATGTTTTTAATGGTTGGAAGCTAACATCACTTTTACAACTTTCATATGCTCTTGAGTACAATTTGGTGGTTACAGTTGTTAGGTAAAGGTGGTGATGTTATGGATCTTAGACAACTGTGATATTGGCCATGTTATACTATAATCAGTGGCAGAGTAATTTTGTTAACCAATTAGTATGTATATCCATTCACATGTCGATAAAAGATAGTTAATTTTATCAAACGTAGATGTTAGGGACTTTGTCTTTTAACAATTTAGCTATTCTAATGGAAATTTACTGTAAACCTACTGATCTAGTGACCTTAATAAATAGGGTATACTTTGTACGTAACAGTAACCATGGATACAAAATCTTCCATAAGTGTTCATTGTCAACTCGTTGATCTATTCAAGTGATAAGTTTAGTTTAGATACACAATGAAGGTTTATAACAATCAAAATTTTAACAAGTGAAAGTTCCCACACTAATGATTCATAGAAATTTGTTTACAATGATATACACATAGTTGGGGATGCTGACGCATACACCAGCAACATTGTAAGAATGACTAAAAATAACTTTAATTCGTGACACCACGGTGGTATGCTTTATTTTAGTCAAGATACTGCAGGATGGTCTTACAAGCTAATACACACTGGGAATGTTGTCGCCTCAGTTAACAGCTGTTATCTTAAGTGGCATACAGAGTTGATTTTTTGTAATTTGAAAGTCCAGTTGGTATTCCATAGGGTTTTTTGATTATTTACTTTTATTTCCTTTAAAAAGATGTTTTTCTATCAGATTTTTTTTCTGTCTGATACTGGTTTGGTGTTCTGTGGATAGGAATTAATTACCTAACACCCTGTCTGGTATTTCAGGTAAGTCCTGGCTTGTATGTCTATAAATGCACTGTTGAGTCTGTGGTAGATATGTATATCACTGCTCAGACTAATCACAATAATTTCACAGTTTGAAATTCACATATTGTCATATATTGACAATGTTATTCATATGATATACATTAAAACTTAAAATGTGGTGCTTTGCAAAATAAGTGTGATTTTTTTTTAATAGATTTTTGTGATGAGTTTTAAACAGTTGAAGATACCTTTATGAAAGTTGATGTATGACTTTGTCCAGATCATCCACTGTGAAAGTGCAGTGCTTTTTCATTTAGTCATTGCAACCTTGACTTCAAGCTCAAAGGTTAAAAAAAAGTGAGAGATTTTTTTTTTTGATAATTTATTGTTTGAGTGTTCATTTTAAAATCATTAAAGATATGAACATTACTATATACCTCCTGACTAAGTGTAGTGTCTTCCCATTGGATCATTGTAACTGTGACTTTTAGGTCAAAGGTCAGTGCCAGTTTTTCCAATAGTTTCTTGTTCAGGCTATTGTATGTAAACTGTTAGAGATCTCATTGAGAGTTGTTTGGTAGGCAAGCAGAAGACTTTGATGTTGCTGTAAACAATGTTGATTAGTTTTTGTAGCTATGGTATAGACAATTACACACATACTAGATAGCAACTATTTTAATATGAAATTACTGTGTATGAACAAGGCACTGCACTTTGTCAGTGGGTGATATCAAAGGTATACAACCTACCACAAAAACAACAAATATTTATACACTTTGGAACACCGAGAGACATGCTTTTGTTCACTAAAACAAATACAGCTTTACCAGGAAATTATCCAAACAAATTAGTCTTCCAAATAATTCAAATACATCCACCATTAGTGTGTCATTACTTGTGCCTTTAATAATGTGACCATTGTGTACAGCGTTGTGTACTCTAAAGTAGGTTGACAAGGAAGCATTATAATTATTTGAAATAACATATTTATGTCCAGGAACGTAGGAGAATGATACATGATTGGGACAGTCAGATATATGTTGTGTTTCTTGATATGATTTCAGTAATCAACAAATGTTATCTTTAGGTTAGGTCACATTCATATTTATCCATATTATCTACCTCTATGTACTGATATATAGTTAGACATGAATCATCAGTCACTTAAATCCTTTACAACTATGGACCTACAAGTTTTCTTGTGTGTTTCAGAGACATATCTGTGTTTTAAAGAGACCGACCATTCCATCATGAAGAAGAGGGACTCAGAAGTGGTGTCCGTTTCTTCAGCAAACTCCAAGGGATCTGAGCGTCGAAGGAATGGAACAAGATTTTCCTTGCGGAGAATTTTTTACCCAACAGGAAGCAGACGTTCCAGGTCCAGAGTGAGTCTTGATTCCGATTCTGGTCGTTCAGAGATGAGTCTGAGTGTACCATCAGACAGGGACAGTATCACTCAACATTCCATCACATCTGGTGCACAGACTCAGGCAGTTAGTTGTAAGGCTACTACAGGTAATGGAGGATCAGCACGAGAATGTCCACTCTGTCTCACAGAACGACAAGCAGAAGATTTTCCAGAAATAATGACTTGTCACCACAGGTATTATTGGAGGATATTGAACTTAATTTTGTAATTTTTCATTGAAAGACTTTTTGTTGGTGAATAGAAATATAAAAATATTTTTAGAAAATGAAGAGGGCAGTGAATATGTACCAACTAGCAACCCTCTCTGTGAAATGAGGAAGTCAAATTTCTCTACTTCATGTCTAGACATTGAGAATGAAGATGTTTTGTAATTTTGACCATAATGATAGTGAGAGGTTTGTTAATGAAATTTTAGTCAAAAGTTGAGATGCATCGAAAGTCATGTTATGTACAGACCCAATTTCTTTTGGAAAATGTGCTAATGCATTAACGTTTAGTCACCATATATTCAGGACAAATTTGTATTGGGCCATTGTGTTGAAACCTTTGACCTTTATTCTTTCAGATCCTGCATCACTTGTCTACAGACATACCTTAAGATTGAGATCACAGAGAGCCGAATCAACATATCCTGCCCCGAATGTATAGAAAAATTTCATCCCAATGACATTCGACTGATCCTGCAGAATGATTCACTCATGGGAAAATATGAGGACTTTATGGTTCGTCGAGTGCTGGTATCAGACCCAGATGCCCGGTGGTGTCCTGCCCCTGACTGCGGGTGAATTTTAACTTTACTCTTAACTTTCTTCATCTGTAAATATCGGCATCTGTTGATTTGTCCAGCAGGTTACCATGGTAACATGTGATACTGAAAGAGATATTAGGAGAGACAAAAAACTTTTTGTCTGTGTTGTCCACATTTTGTAAAAGTGAGTTAAAAGGTGGGGCTTAGTGTACTGATGTCCATTTTGAAAATAAAAGATATATTTTATGACTAATGTGTACTATAGCCCATTTTTAAATTCAAGGAAAACTCAATGAGTTGGTATTATGTTGCAGATATGCTGTGATAGCTACTGGATGTGCAGGGTGCCCAAAACTGAGGTGTGAACGTCCAGGATGTGACACTCATTTCTGCTACCACTGTAAACAACACTGGCATCCTAATAAAACATGTGATGCTGCACGTGCTGAACGCTCCCCAAACATGAGATCAGCTTCACTCAGCTACAGTCACGATAATGATTCTCAAAGTAAGAAAACAATTATACTTGTATTCACAAACATTTCTTAACTAGTCAGATACAGAACTGAAGTCTAAACCCTATGTGTCTAGCCCCCATGTACAAAGATACTAGACTAAAGAAAGCCTGGTTAATTTGACAGCTTTGATTTTTATTTTGGTGAAGATCTTCAAGGTTTCAACAGGTCTTTGAGGTTAGTCAGATGATGTGTGTGCCTTGATAGCATCACTTTGGCATAAACTGTAGTACTAGTACATTCTATGAGGAAGATTTATCTATGCAATAAGGTGCCATGGAAAATGCACATTTTTGTAAAACTACAAGATTTGAGCCCCACGAAAACATATATATTCATATTAATTGAACTTTTGATTCCATTGTTCAGGTATTCCACTCCTAATAGTCGGTCAGATATTTAAGTTACATGTTTTGATATATACAATGATATATATTTAATCAGCCAGCGGAAATATCTTAATGAAAGTGTATATACAAACCTGGTGCTGTGACCCAGTAGTATGACATACATGTTACCCTAGAAATGTCACTGCTAATCAAACATTTAAATTATAAAGACTTTCTGTTTTATATTGTACTTTGCAACTTGGTGGATAGATTTTTACTGACGCTCAGTTTTGAAGACTTCCTAATCTGGAGTTCATGGTAGTGATGGTTATTAGGTCACCAGGAGACAAAGTCTCCTGGTGACCTATTTTAATACCCTACAATGGGCGTTGTGCATTGTGCATCTGTAAACAATTTAACATTTTTTACCTATTCACAAAAACTCCTGATCCAATTTCAATGGAATTTTACAGGATCTTTCTCCAGCTTAAGATGAACCAAAATTGTGAATTATACAGTTCCCACCCCCAGAGGCCTAAGAGGTCGGGTGAAAATTTGTGAATTGTGAATTTCGTGGCCCCAAGGTCTCACATTTCCCCTTGCAGAGGGGGTAAAATTTACTATAGTTTATATAGGAAAACTAGATTTTTGAGCATAATTTCCATTGGAAATATTTTAAATTTGGTTAGAATTATGAGTGAATGATGACGGTTGGATGGTATGCCCATATTGATCTCAGCTGACCTCCAGGGACTGATTGGCGGGGCCAAAAGGGGTCATATTAACTTAAATTTCAAAAATGTTCTTTTCAAGACCCAGACATGGTAGAATCAAATGCTCTTCGTGAATGGAAGCATCTTAAGGTGCTTTAATTGCCAAAATTAGTCGCACATTTCTTCCTGGGGAGGAAAATATTTTTTCATAAATAATTTGTAATTTTAGCATAACATTGGTTGTTTCCCACTAGAAGGAATTAAGAATTATCAGTATAGGTATCCTTTCACATTTTTATTCAATATTGCTTATCTCAGGTGACCGTCAAGGCCGCTAGGCCTCTTGTTTGTTTGCTGTACTCTTGACATATTGTTTTGTTTTTGTTTGCAGAAGATGATATCAAACCATGTCCTAGATGTGGTGCCTTTATTATGAAGATGAACGATGGATCGTGTAACCACATGGCCTGTCCTGTATGCGGTGCCGAGTTCTGTTGGTTGTGTATGAAAGAAATCTCAGATCTACATTATCTAAGGTTAGTATAGTATACTGTTCCGTAAAACAACATACACTATAGCTTATATGATGGCTTTTTGCCTCATTGTAACATTTCTGAAACTTTTCTGTTCAGAGACCTCTACATCCAATTATCAAAAAATATAACTAGGGCAGTAAGGCTCTCTATAACTGTAGGGACATGATCCAAATGAAAATAATTCTGAAACTGAAGGTCTTTCGTTTAAATGCTAAATTGTTTTTGTGAAACTGACTTTATAATATTTTCATTTGTTTTATCTAGTCCGTCAGGCTGTACATTCTGGGGTAAGAAGCCTTGGAGCCGCAAGAAGAAGATTCTGTGGCAGTTGGGTACACTAGTTGGGGCTCCAGTGGGAATAACGTTGATTGCTGGGATAGCAGTCCCTGCCATGGTCATTGGTCTGCCTGTCTGGGTTGGCAGAAAGGTGAGAGAATACTGTAAAAAAAACACCACTATCCATAAATGATATCTGAGAAAAAAGCTTTACAAAATAGGAACAAAAACCTTTTATAGCAAAACTTGGTGTATTATTTCAGATCACATTTCTAGAGCACGTTACCAAAATAACCAGTAAATAATTTAATGTAACTTCCATGAATATCAGTAGTGATTAACAGATGTCTTTAAAAGATGATCTTTGATAGTATCATTCTCTAAACACTCTGTCAGCAGGAGCTGTGGTTAGAGCTTACATAGCCTCAGATAAAGATCTGAGGTGTGTTTGACGCTCCCTACACATGGCAGTTTATGTTTCTCAGGGTGCTGAGGAACAGACTGGTCTGTGCTGACGTGGTGGGCAAGACACTTTACTGTCATTACTGTGAACTGCTTGTTACATGCCTCCTGTATGTTGTTCAGTGAGTTAGCCACCAGCTACTGAAGGGAGACTCACTTGAAAATGATCCTGACTGTTCATTGGGTGATTAAGTTAACAAACAAACAAGACTGGTTTACAAGGTTGTATTCAGATTAAATCATTTTATGGTTTTTGTGTGGTTACAGCTCCATTCCAAATACGAGCACAGCTCCCGTCACAAGCGGAATCTGGCGATAACAGGTGGCGTTACAACCTCCATACTCGTGTCTCCTGTCATAGCAGGATTGGCTGTCGGTAGGTTGCATCTTCAAATGGATAGAAAGCATACAAGGTTGTATCAGATTAGTGCCAGGATAAGGATCATTGTAATTTTTTCACATTTAAGTCATTGAATCATGATTCATATTCATATGTAAATACAAGTGCCCTAAAACAGTGACTGCTCTGTCTCCTATCAGTCTATTTGTATAGGATAATTTATGGTTGAAAAGAATTGTACAATTCATAAATTGTGTTTCTGAAGCTAAATTATTGTCCATGATGACCAGAGAAAGTGACATGTAACTTTGTTTTTACCTCCAGGTATTGGTGTGCCAATACTTCTGGCCTATGTATATGGTGTTGTACCTATCTCACTGTGTCGCAGTGGAGGTTGTGGAGTCACCACCACAAACAAAGGAGGTGTTCGATTCGAATTTGATGAAAATGAAACTGCAGGACAACCGAGTGTTTACACAGGTATGGTTACAAAGAAATCTAGTGTTAGATAATGATTTGTGATGTTGGCAGATGGTAATGAAATTATGTCACACATTCCTGGAAAACAATATAACTTTGACATTAGATATATAACTAAGACAGCATAAGGAATGACATGTTTTCTGGAATAACTACAGACATAATATGATGGAAAGGATCTTGATTAACTTTATATTTCACTTGGGGAGATGATTAGTTGTAGGGTCATTTCAAACTTGTATAAATTCCAGTATAGACTATCTGACATTGCATGGTGAAAAAATTTCTAATAAAGGATAAAGAGAGATTTAGAATCCTGATTGTAGCCTGATTTCTGATATGATGTTGTGACTATTTAATTCTATATAATTTTCTCCATCAATCCTCATGTTTGATGGAGAGGGAAGGCATGTCTTTCTTGACTTATGCAACTTGTCTGTTTCATTCTTAGGTGATAATCAGAGTGTGGGCACTGGACACAACGTAGCCAACCCCAGTATAGCTCCTAGTATCGGAGAGGCATCTGTCGGGATGACAGGAAGTCTCAGTGCCAGCGGCAGTCACATGGAGCGCGTAGGTGTGATAAGAGATGAGAGTGACAGAGACTCAGCCAGTAACCGTGCCTTGGCAGGGTCCAGTCTCAATGGTAGTCTTTGTGGTGGATCGTACGTTGTAGGATGTTTTCAGAATAAGTAAGTTAATATATATATATTTAGATAACATTCTTTTAATGTTGGAATACTGATTTAAAATTTCAACCCTGGTAAAGATAATATTGCAGAGTTTACCCTTTTTTACTCACACATGATCATTTTTCTTAGAAGTATTGATTTATTAGACCAGAAGTCAAAGTGATGTTTGGGTTAAGAGTATGTCAAGTGTTTTAAGTGTTGCAAGCTTTGCTTATCTTCTGAAGTCATAATGTATGCATGATGTGCACTTGGTATTTGGTTCATTGTCAGTAAGTTTTTGTTGGGGGTTTATTAGGGCCCAGCATCGCGATGCGGGTGCCCTATAGTAATCACCTTGTCCGTCTGTCCGTCTGTCCGTCTGTCTGTCCAGGCGTCTGTCTGTCCGTCTGTCTGTCCGTTTTGCTTTCCGCACGATATCTTGAGAAGGAATGATGAGATTTCGATGAAACTTGCTTATGATACTTGGTACATAAGTCCCTCGCTCAAGTTCGATGTTCGCCAAATTCCGCGCATATTTAATGAGGCTGCTGCAATCTGATTGGCTGAATGTTTTACATGTCTGTCGGTTTCGCTTTCCAAGCGATATCTTGAGAAGGAATGATGGGATTTCGATGAAACTTGCTTATGATACTTGGTACATAAGTCCCTCGCTCAAGTTCGATGTTTGCCAAATTCCGCGCATATTTAATGAGGCTGCTGCAATCTGATTGGCTGAATGTTTTACAGAGAATATCTTCTGAAGGAATGATTTGGGATTTCTTTAAAACTTGCTTCGTGATACTTGGTACATAAGCCCCTCATTCGAGTTCAATGTTCACCCTGTCCGTCTGTCTGTCCGTCCGTTTCCCTGTCCGTCGATCCATATATCTGTCCATCTGTCCATTTTCATTGGATTTTGATGAAAGTTGCTTTCAATACTTGACACCTGTCCATATATTTCTTAATATTAAGAAACTCAATCATAAGGGGTAGGTATTATGCGGGGCCCTTCCTCGACAATGGTCTAGTTTTCTTTGAATGATAAACAGATATAAATTGACATGGATCATATTACTAGTCTGTTTTATGAGCAAGATTTGTGTTCAAAGTAAGGTGCCATTAAAGATACACATTTTTGTAAAGCCAAAAAATCCAGCCTTGCAAAATATGTGATATTACAGTAGTTAAACTTAACTGAAAATTATAGTTGTTGATGTAGTTTAAAGAAACTTCTGGACAATCAAGGACTTTTAGGAAACTAATGGACAATCAAGAACTGCAATATTGTTTTAAACTGAAAATGGTATGAAACATACCATACCATATGTATTGTGCATGGCCTGCTGACCACCAGTAATATTTTGTACCTCTGCTGAAGCAGCAGTATGTGTTGTATATAATCACGTGACTTTTTCTCACAGACTAGAAGTATATAATCATGTGACTTTCTCTCACAGACTAGAAGTATATAATCATGTGACTTTCTCTCACAGACTAGAAGTATATAATCACGTGACTTTCTCTCACAGACTAGAAGTATATAATCATGTGACTTTCTCTCACAGAGAAGAAGTATATAATCATGTGACTTTCTCTCACAGACTAGAAGTATATAATCATGTGACTTTCTCTCACAGACTAGAAGTATATAATCATGTGACTTTCTCTCACAGACTAGAAGTATATAATCATGTGACTTTCTCTCACAGACTAGAAGTTCAGGCTGATATGGTATCCATGAACAACACCACTCTAACAAAAAGGAACAGTTTCAGCAGTGAGTCTGCTAACCTTAGTATTGGGGAAAAGTCCACTACAATTTCTTTTGGTGATGATGCAAGCACTAAAGCTCTAGCAGGATCTATAGCTGGGTACAGGTGAGAAATATTTAGCCAATATCTATATGTTAACTTATATGGGTACTATGAAATGATATAAAAACTATCAAGAGAGGTTATGCTTGTCAAATCCAATACCATTATGCTTGTCAAATCCAATACCATTTGAGTGGCTGTTCCTTCACAAAAATCATGGATAGATGCATTATACAGCTTGAATTGTGTATCTCTGAAATACAAAATCACTCACTGGATGGAGTCGATTTGTCACGACGAATTAGTGATCTGTAACTAATGTCTGTCATTTTTATGCCTCTTATCATTGTGGCTTTGTTTAATCCCTGCATCAGAGATGTAAATTAAACTATATCACAAAATTGTGTAGAAATGTATTAAATGTTCTGAATTACTGTGTATGTACATGTGTCAATCTTTTTTTATTGATTCATGATTGAACTAATTAGTGAAAATTAATAATGCCCTGTGATATTTTTGTACTATATAAAATTAATTTGCAGTAATTCATCATTGACCAGGAAAAAAAGTAATTGGATTAAAATTTACTTTTTAAAAAGATCAGGACTAAACAAGGACTTCTTTTGATATAATACACATCATTGATTGCTATTCTTTGTATGGTCTAGTTTTATTGACCTCCATTTAGTATTATATATCTTCCTTCACTTCAGGGACAAAGACAGTGCCTCTATAACCACAACATCACCATATGAGGTGCAGGTTGATGTGGTGTCACAGTCGTCCCGGGGACGCAACAACAGTGGAGGGAGTGGCAGTCTTAGTGCTATTTCTTCAGAAAACAGGAACAGAAACACTTCTGGTCAGAGCTCCCCTACCTCAGGATGTAGTACTAACATGTGTGCAATAGGAGGCGAGGAAACCAAAAACAATTCCTTCAAATGTCGGAAATGTAAACGATTTAATGGTAACTATTGTGACAAATCCACAGATCAGTGTGGCGTACATTTCGCTGAGAAAGTTAGTCTTCAAAATTTCCAGACTGACGACATTGTATCGCCAACACTGAGCGAAGAATTTGTCAAGTATTGTAGTAAGGATAACACAAGAGACTTTGTGCGAACGAAATTATCGGATCCTTTCATGGAAAACTCTGCTCCATTAGCAGATACAGCAAGCGAAGATACCCTTCCGGAGGTGGAAAGTGATCGACCATCATCAGCCAAAAAGTTGGCCTCGGCTCCAAATAGAAAGTCGATGTCCACATCAGCTCTTATGAGTGAATGCATGAGTGCCAGTGATGGGAGTCTTTGTAAAAGCCAGAGTCAGGAGGATTATATGTTCAGCAAAATGCCGTGTATGGATGGAGCTCGTCTCAGACGACTTAGTTGTGAATTAGCACGTGAAAATGGACGAATTTCACCAACATCAGATCTTAAGGATTGCAATTCTGAATCGGTTCCTTTGAAATAAGTCACAAATTGTAGGTGTTGGTTTGATGTTGAACATACTTCTTTTCGAGACAAAATATTTTATCATGAATTTGTCAAAACCGTAATTAAATTATGACTTTGACAAAAAGAAATAAAAAGAAGACTTTATAATTAGACTGCGAAGCTAAAGTAGTGAAAGTTGCTGCTTCAGCTTATTCGACCAATCATGGTTCATTGACGACAACTTTCAAAGTTTAATACCATTGCGATCTATGTGGTGTTAATTCTGTTGTAAAATTCCATCCAGTCTTTTTTTAAGAACCAATTGCAATGAGAATAACAAGTAAGATTGAGTTGAGATGAAGAATGATGGTAACAGATCTGTCAGGAATACATCTAGAGGAAACAAGATTTGATTTCAATTTTCTTTCCTCAGTGAACTTTTTGTTTTCATAATTAAATAGTATTGCCAATGAAAATTATTATCAGCAGTGTATAGCATTTCTGTTTTACGTATTTTCGTTAAATTTTTGCTTCATAAAATGAAGCCCAAACAATATTTATTATACTTCCTGTCTTGTTAAATGTTGTATAAATGAAAGTGTGTGTTGTAAGCTAAAAATGTTCTTGTCAGATTACAATACTTCTATCCCTTTTTAAGTTCAAATCATGTTTCAACTTAAAATACAAATTTATTTCCATCATATCTTTGATGCCTTAATCTGTCTCAGTGTATTTGATATATTACCCTCACTCTATTGAGGATGTACAAAACTAAACTGATGGAGGACTTAAAAGAGCCAATGGTTGTCAAGCTTGTATGTTAAACCATTCATCTTTAACAGATATTTGTTTTTCCAGTTTTATGGTTTGAATTTTTTATTTGTGTATATCTTTATTTATCGCAAAAAGAAACCGCTAAAAATTCAATGCATTAAAAAATATTATGATAGTATATATTCATCATACAGTCAAGTTAAGCACAAGTATATATCAAATTTTTAATATACCATCATGTTTCATTAAACAAATCTGTGAGAGTATCAGGTTTTTGTTACTTTTACTTGTTAAACCAGTCGTGAAACACATTTTTTTTGCCATTTAGCACAGAATTGTACTAGTATTTACCATCACGTCAAATAGAATAATAAGTGACCTAAAACTTTATATCTACTTATACATGTATCAGCACATAATAGTAACACGTTTGTATTAAACGGTTAACACACCAATGGGACATTTTGTATAGGAATTTACCATTGGGCATTTTACTTGATCTAATGTAACCACAGGAAATGGTTATGAAGTATGATATCACAGACTTCACCAAAACATTATTTACCATTTAGAGACCATAGATATTGAACAAAGGTGGTAGAACTTTTAACCAAAATATTTGCCTTTCAAGTTTAATGTAGCCAGAGCTAGAATTTCTGACAAACCCTATAATTTGGTCAGTTAAATTAGACTTTGAAACGGAAGTTATAAACTTATTCAAAATTTTTTACTCTTTTAAATTGATTCAGATACGCAATATGCAAATCATTATAATATGCATTGTTGTCATGATGAACTGGTTGTCCTGGCCATTAGAGAGTACTGTATGTTTCTGTGAGAGTTTCTACTCTTGCTTTTGGTGTAAAACTTTCTAAAAGCTGATGTATATATGAAATACTGGTATTCTTAAGCTTGCTCTTGGGCAATTGAATTTCCGTAGTGCTATTCATTATATATCAGTCTACTAGAGAATATATACATCATTTATTATGTTATAGTGTCTGTCTCGCTGGCTGCCACGCTGGTCAGCTGACATTCCTTTGTTTCAATAATGAAACAATGTACTATATGTTTTCCACATCAACACATCCCAATATATTTCAACATTTTTCAGATTTTTTTTTTTTGTTTGAAATTATAATAATTATGATGTAGAAAGGTTCTTATTGGTTCTCCTTGTGTTACCATGGGTCACTGGATGCTATATCTTGCTATATCTTGCTACGTGGTATTAAATGGGTGTAGGTAGCATTGCCCTCTCCCGATCCCTCGGTATGGACTAACACCAGCTATGACATTGTACATACTTCAATGCAGTGTCAACAGATATTTGGATTTTAACATAATTGTTACATTTGTCCTGTGTTTTGATTGGTTGCTATTTTGTACATCTGTTGTGTGATTGAATACAGCATGGTGCTTAGGGTTAGATCGATCGTTGACTGTTTACTATAGTCTGTTTCAGATTTAATGCAAATGAACCTGTCGATAAACACAAACAAATCACTACTGTGCTTCTAAATAACAACACATGCACAGATGGTGTCTTGATGCTCCTATCTGACCAAATTTAAATAATAGAGAAGGTGCAGTTGGCTTGATACACAGCTCATAGTTCCTGCTTCCTATACACACGTGCATTATAATCTACTAAACTGAATTACATCTCACTGTTTTATGACTACGGTAACTACGGTAACTGTAGTTTGTGATCGAACTTACCTATGATTATGTTGTCTGATTGGTTGCTGCAATATGCATATTTGTTGTTTGATTGGCAAAACCATGTGCAATTTTATTTGGATGTTGTATAATATTGATTACATATTGTCCAGATGACCAGGGTAAAAGTCTATTTTGTTCTCCCCTATGTACTCTTCAGGGCTTGTTATCAAGTCATTGTGCTATATTTGTTAATACGTCTGAACAAAATGTACTTTTAATTTGATAGAAGTTGCTTTAATATTTTTGGATTGTGCATACATGTATGATAGTGACACATCTGGTGAAGTCACCATAGTAGATATATCCTGTTATCCATCCAATGTATGAGGGAAAATATACTTTACTTTATTTCTTTTTTGGTCCGTTTTTAGGTATTGTCGGAAAGACATACTGTAGATAAATTTTATTTCAGAAGGAAGATTTTTCAGAATATTTTAACTATTTGAATTCAGCCAAAAATAATTCAGTACATACTTTGTAAATGTCGGATTGATGACATTGGTGACCGGTTACTAAATCATGTATTTGATAAGTAAAAGTTTATGACATGAAATTGAATAAGTAACTACTCAGTGAAGATAGCATAACATTAGTATTATGGGAAAGGTTTATGATACATTTACGATGTAGACGACAAATTTTTTAGGTGAACTAAGTATGACAATACAAGCTTAGACTGCCTGTATTGCAAAAATGTGATGGTAGTCTTAGGAACCTAGTTGATGTAGATTGGCCTTGTGTGAAATATGAGGTTGTGGTGGCTGAGTGGTTAAGGCGTCAAGCCGTCTTTATCACTAGTCATGCAGTCACCAGGTACTGGGCACAGATCGATGGTATTTGTCCAGTAACTCCGCCACCCATATCTGGTATGTCCCAAAATGACCCTGGCTGTTAATAGGACATAAAGCAACAATAAAGTAAACAAAACCATTATATGAAATACAGTTGACTTACAGTATAAAAAACAGCATTTGTGATCTTCCTTACCCATGATGCTTTTTGACATTGAAGTTACTTTATTTACGAAGAGGTTGCTTCATTCTTATAAGGGCTGTTCCAGTAAAATAGACATCCTTTCCCAAGACTCCAAGTTTTAGGGGTACTTTTTTTTTTTTGTTTTTTTTTCCCCTGCATAGAATTTAGTTGATAATTTGAATTAATGAAATAGAAGGGAAACACAGTCATAATTAGTTATTTTGGAGTCCTGTGATTGGATGGACATTTTACTGGAATATTGAATATTACTCTTAATGCTATTGATGTGAGAATTAAGTTCTATGTCTGTGATATTGAAAACATTGTCAAGATTTATACATAAAATATTGTTAGCTTTATCTATATATAAAATTGAGTCTTGTTGTTTTTTCGTATGTTTATTACCATATCTTCATTAACTGCAATAGTTAGAATTATAACGTGGAACATAGTTTCAGAAAAGCACATCTGACTAACAATTGGATGGTCCTTTGGTACATTGTTAACTCTCTGACCTTTCACCCAGACAACAGTAACCTAGTCTATCACATATGTTTTCTCCAGGTATTCCGGTCTCTTCCGATAGTAAGACCCATAGTGCACTTCCATTCAAGCCGACAAGAGTGATTAATACAATTCACAATTATTGTAGAATAAAGTTTACATTATATTCAAGTATTTCCTGTAAGGGTTTAAGTGGACTGTATATCTCCTGTACTTTAAATGTTATAATTAACAGTTACGTGCCTATATTGAAATCTATAACTGCCACACTGGCTTCTAGAAAGCTGCACTTTTGACACCTTATTCACCTTCATAAAAAAGACTTGAAAGAGACCGCGTCTAAAATAATGACCCTAGATGTTGATAGGTTGATAAACCCAGCAAACATCAGAGTAGTAAAACTTTGTTAAATTGTAGCACAAGAAGAAGGAAGTTGTGTTCATGTAGTGTTTTGTGTACTGCAAATTGTCAAGTCCCTTACCTTACCCCATTTCTTTCAAATGTTTTAAGTTTAAAGCCACTTGCATTCAGTGTATAGAAAAACATCAGATCATCAGTTTGAAATTCAACCCAAGTGCTTATGAGCATTTAGCTAATGAATGTGGAGAGATCGTTTGGAAAGGAGATAATTCATAATTATTGCTTGATTGATGTTAAGCAAGGGTCTTGGCCAAAGACACTCGGAAAACATTCTGGTGAGATATGCCCCACGAGAACAAGCTATGCCTGAGGCTGGTCTCAGATGATAGACTTACAACAATAAATACAATTTATTTGAAGAAGTTATTTCCATCCAAATGGCAGATATAGGCCTTGCCTTTGTTCTGTCTATGATTACATTGGTATTATTGTGGTGGTTAGGATCTTCATGTCCTCCAAGGAATGGTCTAAAAGTTGTATGATATCGGCCCTTAGTTGTTTAAAGACTTGTTAGAGATTGATTTTTTGGGACAAGTCAGATTGATATATTTTGAGTGTTGATTTTGCCTTAAGCATTCTAAGTTTTTTTGGTGGCAACAGTTTGAATTTTTCTTCAGCCACTGATTAACTTTAATGTTTGAGCAACGGGAGCCTGGATTAAAAATGCATTGTGTCTCCATCTACCTAATCAACAATTATTTGATTTGTGATCAGATGACAGTTGATTATTTTGACAAGATGGATGAGGGTTGTTTGTTTATGAAATATGGATGGACCTGAACTGGTATTATTTTGGTTGATTACAGGCATTGACAAAACCTTTTGAGGACTATATTGATATTTTCATGTTTGTCCTAATTTAGGCAGGTGAGTGATATATACCCTACGAGGCTCTTGTTTTCAGGTCATCTGACCTGAATGATCAGGATGACCTGTTGCCATCGTATGTCATCAACATGTATTAATCTTTTCGTTGTTTGCTTAAAACCAACAGGCTAATTTCAAACATATTTCACCAAAAGTATTCTCAGGGCAAGGAAATTCAATTTTATTTAAATTTGAAGGCCTAGCCTTTCAAACGCACCCTAAAAGGGGTCAAGGGAGGGTCTTTAAAAGTGGAAATGTAGCCAAAATATCTTGTTGTAAAACCCTGAAGGAGATTGAACAAAATTGCGAATTCAAGGGTAGTCCATCCCCTAGTACTCCATTGAGATGGTAAAGTTTCATAATTGGAAATGCATATCTTTTGCATATGTTTAAACTCAACAATAGCTCAATTTCTACAACAAATTTAGCTCCAAGGATCCTTTGGACAGGATGATTCAAATAAAGATTTTTTTAGGGTGGGGATTGGGGGGGGGGGGGGTTACAGGGAGTATTCCCCCACCCTCTAGCCCCCAGTTGACAGGGCTGGAGAAGTAAAGATGAGTAAATTAAATTTTCTGTAGTTTTTATAGGAATGTCAATACTGAACTTCTTTCATTGCTATAAATTTAGTACTTATGGGATCAAAATCAAAATTTTGAATTCAGGTTTAATGGCTGATGATGAGCACCGAATCGATTTGCAAGATTTTTAATTCCGATTTTTAAGTGTACAAAATCCGGAAATATATTACCGCTTTGCGGATGAAGTATTAGTTTGAATCAAGATGGCGGCGCACATATGGTCTCGATATCCCTAACGACTTTATGCAGTAATTTGTCCTTTTATCTCTCAAATAAGCTTGCCACTGAATATAAGAGTACTAACAACAATCAGTAAGTTATTTTTTAAACTTTCCATTGTGAATGACTGCTGAATAATGGCGAGACAACCAAATATTTTGGAAAACCTATTTACATGTCGGTGTACTGTGCCTCGTGATTGCGTTGGTCCGAACAGTCGAAGAGTTCTGACTGTCTATCGCGATTGTATTCTAGCCTAGATTTCGACCAAGACAAAAACTTAACTGCAATTAGATGGTCAGAGTCTTGAAAATTGTTCACTTAAAAGAGGAACATATTGGTGTATAAGGAAATCATAAGGTGCTTTTTAACCGGAAAGTGACATTTTTTCATTCACAGAATGAGAAAGTTATATAAGCTATATCTGCAAACAATTTTTCGAAAATGTCTTCTATTTTATAGAAATCGGTTAACCATACCACTTTCAAATGTTGATATACTCAAATGGGTACATTTTTTAAAATAGACTTGCTTACCTGTGCCCAGTGTGACTTATCCATTGGATTACACTGTGCTGTGTATAGTTGATTGCAAACAAATTAAAAAGCATATTGAATTTTTTTTACAAATGTAGTTTATAACATACATGTCTTGGTATGTTGTTATTTCAATATTTTTACAAATTATCTCTAAACCAATGTGTCTGAACTCTGAGGAAAAAAATCCTTTATAATGAGAAGATGCATTCATGATAGCTCAAAGATGTGTTGGAGCTCCAGTGTCTGCTCACAAATCCAAGGATGTTTCCAACTTGTCCAGTCTGTCTACCATGTAGCTATAAAGACCTATAATAGCTAAAATAGCTATATTTAGATATATTTTCAAATATTTTAAGATTTAATAAAATTGAAACAAAATTTAATCAGTTCCTCTATAATTTTGATCACGAAAGCATAATTACTTATAGTTAATGTTTGGTTTTAGTATTGATTTTGGTTGTTTTTAATCATTAGATATCAGCATTTAAAAGATATGTTTATTTTATGTCTAAAGAGATAAATGTTTAAAACAGCCTTCCAATGCTACTTTGTTCAGTTTTCATTAAATTAGATTTTTTTCTAAAATTTTGCTAAATATAGGTTGGGTTCCATTCCTGTTTTAATGTGAGAGAATTGGAAAAACTGATTAAAAAGAAAACACTTCAACAGTAATTAAACCAAGGTACTCAGTAGTATAATGAACAGCTCTACCAACTGAGCCCAAGAGGCTAATATATATGCCCATCAACAAAGTAACCAAAATGCATTCATAATTTAACACACAGCACCTGTTCCTAGAACATTTTTTAACATAATGTAAATGAGCATGTATTTGCCTTATTTCAGGTTCAGTAATGTTGTGTCGAAGATGTACACTCCTAACCTCGTTGCAGTTGGAAAATCTGCTACGTATGCAAAAGCGCTCTGTTAATAAATTAAAGAAAAAAATTAGAGTTGATGAAGAAAGGAAAAACCATGTGTTTCAATATGTTAGAGACAATACAAAGCCAACAGAGAGAGTGTATGTGTGGGGATGTGCAACAACAGGATCACTTGGTAAGTTATTGTGAAAAGGAAGTGAAGTATCATGTACTAACCATGAACATTTAGGATTGTACATGAATTCTATTTTACAAGAGATTTATCAGTTTTTCTAAAACAAAACACTAGAAGGATCTGATGTAGTTTCACTTCTCTCTTATTATCAGGTTAGTATTATGAATTGTCTAAAGAATGAAATAACAGCCATTTATCATCATAGATATTTACAGTAGAAGTTTACATTTCGATTTAATATTTCTTATTTAAGGAACACTTGAATTTTAAACGTCAAAATTCAATTTTTATATTTCAGGGATATCTTCCTACCTTAAACCTGATAAAACACAGAATTTCCTTCACTGTATGAGAAGACCAGCAAGATTGAAATTCTTTGATGATCATAACATCAAGGTAGACAAAGAAAGAATGCTTTTTTGTAACTACTGGTTATTTGTATGTACCGTAATTATCCTAATAAACGCCCAGGGGCTTAACATTTTTCGGTATGTAAATGTTAGAAATTATCATAAAATTTAAGGGTTTTTAAATGATATGTAGGATTTCATGTAAAAATGGTCTATATAGTACCTTATTCAGTGTGAGAAAGTGTTGGGGGGGGGGCTTTTATTAGAGAGGGGGCTATTATTAGAATAAATACGGTATGTGACAATAGAGTGTTATCCATTTCCGTCCCATCTTGTCTCATTCTGAATCGACGCCTTTAGAACCTCTTAACCATCCCATGTAGAGATTTAGTTCACTCCCATAGTAACATAACATTGAATTCTACACCCAATCATGTGTTGTTAGATGTGACCTTGTCTCTTTACAAATGGACCACAATATCTAAGAGGAGACATTTAAGGACATTGAGTCTGCATTCAAAATCTGGTGAAGCTCCTTACAGTCTAATGTCTTGTTTATCTCGTTGGATTTTCAAATAAAAATTTCAATAACGGAAATTAATATCCTTTTTTGTAAAATATGTAAGGACATGTTTCTCATACTTAAAAGTTATGATATGAAAATGTTATTTGTCTTATTTTCATCCTTGATTTAAGGATAATATTATACTATAACACAGACAACCTTAACTGCATTACGTAAGAATTATTGAAATACTAAATAGTGAAAAGATTTATTCCACTATAACTAGGTGGTGGAAAAGTCTTGATTACCGTGGTAGAACAAAATAGCTGAGGGAGTTATTTCCCTTTGTCAGATATGAACAAATTCTGCAGTCACTGAAGAACAGAAAATGAATTTTAACAACTCTCTTGTAGTAAATCTGTGAAGGACACATAAAACTTTGAACCATGCACAGCCATATTGGTGAGAACACTGATATTTCTGTGAAACCTTGAAATTAAGATCACAGAAAGGAGAAAGAGATCCCCAATCTCTGTGGTTGGTTTATTATCAATATTATGATACATGTATAAGTCAGGATAGGGTTGAAATTGATGGCAAGTTCCTTTTATATGCACCTATTTTTTGGGTGGACCTTGTTTGCCTTGACACTCTATTTAATATACCTTGTGTACAATGACATATTTGCATCTTTTACAAATGATTGATAGGTTTCTGGTGCAGCATGTGGATACGGATTTACAATATTCTTAACAAAAAAAGGAAGTGAACATTGCATATTTGGAACTGGAATCAACACAAACTCCCAAATAGGATTCCACCGAGTACCTCATGAAAAAGGTATAACACATTTGTAATGTATATATATCTCAATCTTACGTAAACTTGATTCCCAAATCACATGTTATTTTATATTCACATATTGATGTGCCTTACAGATTGATAAATTTTACTGGTATCTGATGCTGTATGTAAAAGTAGATTACTGTGTTAGTATTTTGGACTATTTCCTGGGAAAATTGCTAAAACATTGAAATAAGATTGTCTCAAGTCCCAGCTGTTTAACTGCTGAGAATGTATCCAAGCACTCAAGTGACTTTGATGAAGCATTTCTCTGCTTGTGATTATCGATGTCAGCAGATGACTTCTATCTTTATTACTGACATGTCTTCTATACATCTTAACAGACAGTTGTACAGTATTAGTTTCTCTGTATTTATATAAGTCCTAATTATTCTGATGTTCTGTCGACTTTCTTTTATTAATGACTGTGGTAACAATATAGTCTCAGGGAAATAGTTAATGGTTTTGGTCCCAACACCTCAGGGAAAAAGTTAATGGTGTTTGTCCCAACACCTCAGGGAAATAGTTAATGGTGTAGGTCCAAACACCTCAGGGAAATAGTTAATGGTGTAGATCCCAACACCTCAGGGAAATAGTTAATGGTGTAGGTCTCAACACCTCAGGGAAATAGTTAATGGTGTAGGTCCCAACACCTCAGGGAAAAAGTTAATGGTGTTTGTCCCAACACCTCAGGGAAATAGTTAATGGTGTAGGTCCAAACACCTCAGGGAAATAGTTAATGGTGTAGATCCCAACACCTCAGGGAAATAGTTAATGGTGTAGGTCTCAACACCTCAGGGAAATAGTTAATGGTGTAGGTCCCAACACCTCAGGGAAAAAGTTAATGGTGTAGGTCCCAACATCTCAGGGAAATAGTTAATGGTGTAGGTCCAAACACCTCAGGGAAAAAGTTAATGGTGTAGGTCCCAACACCTCAGGGAAATAGTTAATGGTGTTGGTCTCAACACCTCAGGGAAATAGTTAATGGTGTAGGTCCAAACATCTCTGGGAAATAGTTAATGGTGTTGGTCCCAACACCTCAGGGAAATAGTTAATGGTCTTGATCCAAACGCCTCAGGGAAATAGTTAATGGTCTTGATCCAAACACCTCAGGGAAATACTTAATGGTCTTGATCCAAACACCTCAGGGAAATAGTTTTGACTGCGGAATGATAAAGCAAGAAATAACTGTATTCATATTATATAACTTATATTTCTAGGAAGGATAAATAATGTGAAAATGTCGACATTGAGCGACCATTGTCAGTTTTAATAATTTCTTGTGTTTTATCATTTAATAAGAGAGTTCCAACACCTAAGAATTGAAACTACAACTTATTCCAAAAATATTTTTGAAAATTACAGAAACATCAATGGGAGACAACACCCAAACTATAAGTATGATAATCTGTATGATGTGCATTTAAAAATGTATTATTTTTATACAGGTAAAGGACTTGACTATGTGATAGAACCAATAAAGATTGACATCCCTTTTGATAAACCAGACACCACTCACGTGACACAGGTAGCATGCGGACGTGCCCATACCATCTTACTCACAAACAATGAAGGAGGTGAGTTAAACATCGCATCGTTAGTCTCCGTTCATTCAGTCTCTAAATTTGCAAAAATTACAAAGTTATGATATATATGTTTTAACTTACAATCTTCCTAGGTACATAAGAACAGTATTTGTGTATATAATTAAAGTTTAATACTTGTGGGGGCCAGTAGTGGATGTGTATTTTTTAAAACATGGTTATACCTAATAACATATCTGATGTGGTGAGTTATCAGGTTCCTCATTCAGGTATTTACTAGCACTGTGTACCAGGAGTTTTAAATCTGCAGTGAACTAGTCCCCAAATAATTCCGTAAGTGATCACTCTAACACTGTTTTGAAGTTGAAACATGTACATATCATATGAGGGTGTTATTTAAGCTATGGATTATACAGATACAGTGTCTGCTTTTTGCTAACAGCTAAGTGTCCAATCAATTGAAATCTGACAATTTAACAATGTTTGATGAAGTTTTACGACAGTTTTAGGGTATGATATACGGTGATCGATAAACCAAATAAAAGAAAAAATATTAAAGACAATTAAAGACACTGATTTGATAAATGTTTACTAACATCCTCTGCTATCACAAAATCTACAGGTCCTCTATACATGAAACCATTCTCATGCTCAAGCATAGATTTTGTGCCCAAGCAAATTTTTTTTATAATTCAACTAAATTATATAAAATAATACAAATGTCAAATTTAAACCTTGAATATAGCTGTGACTTGACGTCCTTTCAAAATTGTTTTTAAATATTTTGCAAAATCAACCTTATTTAGTAATTTTTAACTTAAACAAAACATAAGGCTTGAGCACAAAATTCATGCTTGAGCATGAGACCGGTTTCATGAATACGGGCCCAGGTGTCTTGTTTCTGAGTTAAAGTGAATGATCTGTATACCATTTAATTAACTTATAATTGAAGAACATGTAATACTGACTATACATATTTTATTCATTTTGAGGTGAAAACATGATTTTATTGTTTGAATGGTGAAATATGAAAGAATTTGTTTTAATTTCCAGTGTACAGTTTGGGTAACAATGCATATGGTCAGTGTGGGAGAACGATTGTAGAGGGAGAAGTTTATAGGTAGGTACCAGCAAATGGTATGATCTGCCAATACTTTAGGTACTAAACGTTCATGTGACTTCATTAACTAAAGGGTACAACATCATATTAAAGGAAAATCACGGTAAAAACATTAATTTTGATATTGATTGTACATGTCTTATACACTTCTCGAGTTGAATTTCTATGCTATCCCAATATCCACAGTCGATTTCCATTGTCCAGCTTGACCACTTCTTTATGGTTAGGGAACCCCCTCACAAATTTAGCACTGATAACATTATATAATAGTTATAAAAATGTGGCAGTTAATTTTGTAAACATTGACACATGATGGTGGACAGAAATAACAGTGACAGTAGTGATACAGTAAGTAAAATCCAAATTGCTGCATTTTTGTTATGAGTGTGGTAAATGTAATCTGATAACTCTTGGCCAGTTCAGAATTACTAAACCAGTGACATTAATTGCAAACGTGTACAATTCTTTAAATGATTTTGATGAAGTATCTTTTAGATCATGACTGCAGATGTAAACAGACAACTGTATTCCTTGTACTTACTTCCAAATAGACAAATGCGTCAATTTCTCTACATGAATGGCCTGTATACATACAATTATTCTAAAAAGCACTGGTAACAAAATAGTCTGTGGCTTCAGGGAAGCAGGTCATGGTACTGGTCTCAACACCTCAGGGAAATAGTTAACTGTGTGGGTCCCAACACCTCAGAGAAATAGTTAATGGTGTAGGTCTCAACACCTCAGGGAAATTGTTAATGGTGTAGGTCCCAACACCTCAGGGAAATAGTTAATGGTGTAGGTCCCAACACCTCAGGGAAATAGTTAATGGTGTTGGTCCCAACACCGCAGGGAAATAGTTAATGGTGTAGGTCTCAACACCTCAGGGAAATAGTTAATGGTGTAGGTCTCAACACCTCAGGGAAATAGTGAATGGTGTAGGTCCCAACACCTCGGGGAAACAGTTAGTGGTGTTGGTCCCAACACCTCAGGGAAATAGTTAATGGTGTAGGTCCCAACACCTCAGGGAAATAGTTAATGGTGTAGGTCCCAACACCTCAGGGAAATAGTTAATGGTGTAGGTCCCAACACCGCAGGGAAATAGTTAATGGTGTAGGTCTCAACACCTCAGGGAAATAGTTAATGGTGTAGGTCTCAACACCTCAGGGAAATAGTTAGTGGTGTAGGTCTCAACACCTCAGGGAAATTGTTAATGGTGTAGGTCCCAACACCTCAGGGAAATAGTTAATGGTGTAGGTCCCAACACCTCAGGGAAATAGTTAATGGTGTAGGTCCCAACACCTCAGGGAAATAGTTATTGGTGTAGGTCCCAACACCTCAGGGGTCGTTGGTCCAACACCTCAGGGAAATAGTTAATGGTTTTGGTCCCAACACCTCAGGGAAATAGTTAATGGTGTAGGTCCCAACACCTCAGGGAAATAGTTAATGGTGTAGGTCCCAACACCTCAGGGAAATAGTTAATGGTGTAGGTCCCAACACCTCAGGGAAATAGTGAATAGCGTTGGTCTCAACACCTCAGGGAAATAGTTAATGGTTTTGGTCCCAACACTTCAGGGAAATAGTTAATGGTGTAGGTCCCAACACCGCAGGGAAATAGTTAATGGTGTAGGTCCCAACACCGCAGGGAAATAGTTAATGGTGTAGGTCCCAACACCTCAGGGAAATAGTTAATGGTGTAGGTCCCAACACCTCAGGGAAATAGTTAATGGTGTAGGTCCCAACACCTCAGGGAAATAGTGAATAGCGTGGTCTCAACACCTCAGGGAAATAGTTAATGGTTTTGGTCCCAACACCTCAGGGAAATAGTTAATGGTGTAGGTCCCAACACCACAGGGAAATAGTTAATGGTGTAGGTCTCAACACCTCAGGGAAATAGTTAATGGTGTAGGTCCCAACACCTCAGGGAAATAGTTAATGGTGTAGGTCCCAACACCTCAGGGAAATAGTTATTGGTGTAGGTCCCAACACCTCAGGGAAATAGTGAATAGCGTTGGTCTCAACACCTCAGGGAAATAGTTAATGGTTTTGGTCCCAACACCTCTCAGGGAAATAGTTAATGGTGTAGGTCCCAACACCTCAGGGAAATAGTTACTGGTGTAGGTCCAAACACCTCAGGGAAATAGTGAATGGTGTTGGTCCCAACACCTCAGGGAAATAGTTAATGGTGTAGGTCCCAACACCTCAGGGAAATAGTTAATGGTGTTGGTCCCAACACCTCAGGGAAATAGTTAATGGTGTAGGTCTCAACACCTCAGGGAAATAGTTAATGGTGTAGGTCTCAACACCTCAGGGAAATAGTTAATGGTGTAGGTCCCAACACCTCAGGGAAATAGTTAATGGTGTAGGTCCCAACACCTCAGGGAAATAGTTAATGGTGTAGGTCTCAACACCTCAGGGAAATAGTTAATGGTGTTGGTCTCAACACCTCAGGGAAATAGTGTGCGTGGTCTCAACACCTCAGGGAAATAGTTAATGGTGTTGGTCCCAACACCTCAGGGAAATAGTTAATGGTGTAGGTCCCAACACCTCAGGGAAATAGTTAATGGTGTAGGTCTCAACACCTCAGGGAAATTGTTAATGGTGTAGGTCCCAACACCTCAGGGAAATAGTTAATGGTGTAGGTCCCAACACCTCAGGGAAATAGTTAATGGTGTAGGTCCCAACACCTCAGGGAAATAGTGAATAGCGTTGGTCTCAACACCTCAGGGAAATAGTTAATGGTTTTGGTCCCAACACCTCAGGGAAATAGTTAATGGTGTAGGTCCCAACACCTCAGGGAAATAGTTAATGGTGTAGGTCCCAACACCTCAGGGAAATAGTTAATGGTGTAGGTCCCAACACCTCAGGGAAATAGTTAATGGTGTTGGTCCCAACACCTCAGGGAAATAGTTAATGGTGTAGGTCCCAACACCTCAGGGAAATAGTTAATGGTGTTGGTCCCAACACCGCAGGGAAATAGTTAATGGTGTAGGTCCCAACACCTCAGGGAAATAGTTAATGGTGTAGGTCCCAACACATGGTGTAGGTCCCAACACCTCGGGGAAATAGTTAGTGGTGTAGGTCCCAACACCTCAGGGAAATAGTTAATGGTGTAGGTCTCAACACCTCAGGGAAATAGTTAATGGTGTTGGTCTCAACACCTCAGGGAAATAGTTAGTGGTGTAGGTCCCAACACCTCAGGGAAATAGTTAATGGTGTAGGTCCCAACACCTCAGGGAAATAGTTAATGGTGTAGGTCCCAACACCTCAGGGAAATAGTTAATGGTGTAGGTCTCAACACCTCAGGGAAATAGTTAATGGTGTAGGTCTCAACACCTCAGGGAAATAGTGAATGGTGTAGGTCCCAACACCTCGGGGAAATAGTTAGTGGTGTAGGTCCCAACACCTCAGGGAAATAGTTAATGGTGTAGGTCCCAACACCTCAGGAAAATTGTTAATGGTGTTGAACCCAACACCTCTTGGGAAATAAGTTTGACTGTGAACTTATAAGACAAGAAATGATGTGATGTGTCCCATACCTAGTTCAGGGAGATATCCTCCAGTTGTAGGAAGACTGCGAGTCAAAATTACCTTAAGTGTTGACAGAGCAATAAACCAAGCAAACAAACAATGAAACAAAACAAGAAAACATTTTGTTGTTTCTTTGACACTGTCTGATGTTTACATGTATGATGTATTTACAGACACAGTTCCCAGATTCACAGAATAAAGGATTTACCCGATAAGGTCACCAAGGTAACAGCAACTGTAGAATTTTTCTTGTATCATTTATTCTTCGCTTCATTTTTTAAGCATTAATGTAATGAAAACATGTTTTTTCTTTGAAATGTATAAATTGAATTAAGAGATATAAAATTGAATGTTAGGAATTCTGATTAATATTATCTAATTGACTGCTAACTTGTGGCGAGGTAACTGAGTGCTGGTAACTGGGAAAGAAAAGTTGGTTTACAGTATTTGTAATTGTTGATTCTGTATGTCTAACTGAGGTAACAATGAGCTATCAGTAAAATATATAAACTGAAGATGTTGTTGTAGGTAGTTTGTGGACAAGATCACACTTTATTTCTGACGAACACTGGGGAGGTGTATAGCTGTGGATTGGGAGCAGATGGACAAACAGGTATAAAAACTTTTCTTATCACCCAACCTACTAACACCCCACAACACTTCACCCCATACCCTATAGACTCATGTGAAATGAGCATGTATATTTAACATTGACATACTTAAAATAGTTAACATTATAATAACATAGTTTGACATTATTTTAACATTATCCTAATGTTAAATTTTAATGTTAAAAAAACTTAACATTATTTTATTGTTAAAATTTAACATTAATTAACATTTAAAAAATAATGTTTTACTACTGTTGAAATGATGTTAAGATAACGTTACTTTCTTTTAATATTTAAATAACATTATAAAATACTGGCTGTGTACTGTTTAGTAGTTTAATTTTGTCCATGTATACAGGCATACAGATCATTTTTATTTCACTGTAGAAAAATGTTTGGTGTATTTATTGACCACAAGTAAAGAGAAATAATATCCCTCACATGTATTATCTAATCTGTTCTTTAGTAAACTCCATTTTCTTATCGTTTTAATGAACAGGATTAGGTCATCACAACTGTGAACACCGTCCGACCCTTGTACAGGGTGACCTTCAAGGTGTCAAGGTCAAGGACATAGGTGGGTCTGTCGACTGTGTGCTGGCAGTATCGGAGGAAGGAGAGTTATTCGGTTGGGGAAATTCAGAATACAATCAGCTGGCTATGGTAACAGATCACACACAAGTCAACGTACCACGACATTTACGTGTGAGAAAGTGTGGGAAAGTAGCAAAGGCAGTTGCTGGAGGATCCATATGTGCCTTGTTGACAGGTAACATGATATGAGTACTTGGTTTGTTACAAGTGTCCAGTCAGTGAGAGGGGTTTGCCACAATCCCTGCCTGATCTGGTGAGATGTGTACATTGGCCCCTCGATAATCTGGACACCTTTGTTCCCAGCCAATTATGAGTTTTCCTGACTATCGGCATCAGAATTATCATGGGTCCTCTGTACAGTCTATTCAGTGGTCCCAGTACCTTCACTTGAATGAATACAGACCATGCACCATGTAATGGGGTGACCATCTAAAGACCCCGTATCCCTATCAAACTTTATATGGAAACACTACTGTGTATATGTCCCATGTTAAATTTACGTTAGGTGTTGTTAGAGGTGAAAAAGTTGTTCATTTTGATGTACAACATGAATAGCAAAATTAATTGAGAAAACAGTTCAGCAGTTTATAAAATACATTTTAGTCAAACTCTAAATTTTGTTAAATTCAGCCAGTAATATATATCTATTTTAGACCTACTGGTAGAGGGTTGATTTAGATAGTAAAAACAGACAGTAAGACCAAAATATCCATAAAATCTATACTGAAACATCAGTAATTTTTGTGGTGGTTTTATTTTCTGTTGAATCAGTGGTTACTCTTAATCCATGAATTCATATGTCCATAAAATGATAAAGTTATAAAAATGACATTTGTTTAGTACAAGTTTATGTGAGTAGATATTTCCACTAAATTAAGTGCCAGGGAAATACATTTTTTTAAACCACAAAATTTGAGCCTCACAAAAATAGGTGATTTTACAGTATTTCTGTATTAGTTTGAGGCAATCAATTATCACACTAAGGTCTTGATTTAAGTTATGCTACTTGTTTAAATGTGTCCTATTTCTTTTATTTTGTAGAAAAAGGCCATGTATTTGTATGGGGATATGGAATTCTCGGAAAAGGTCCAAATTTAGAATCAGCAGAAACACCTCAGAAAATCCCGCCAGCTTTATTTGGACAGTATGATTTGGATGCTCAAAGTAAACTGGTGGATATATCATGTGGCATCAGTCATTTCATGGCTTTATCAGGTATATCATAACTTGTCAAACATTGTTAGGACTTGGTCACTGAGCAACGTATGTAGTGTTAATGTGGCATCAGTCATTTCATGGCTTTATCAGGTATATCACAATTTGTCAAACATTGTTAGGACTTGGTCACTGAGCACAGTATGTAGTGTTAATGTGGCATCAGTCATTTCATGGCTTTATCAGGTATATCATAACTTGTCAAACATTGTTAGGACTTGGTCACTGAGCACAGTATGTAGTGTAAATAACAATCTTGGCAGAGGAGGTGGTATACTTGTCACCCCCTGCCACTCACTGAATCAAAGAAGGAAATAAAATTTTGGTTGCCTGGGGTTATAAAAGGATTTATACTGATGCGGTAGATCTTTTATCTTCATCGTCAGATGGCCTTCAAAGCATCACTGATTTAATGGCGCTCTTATTCTTTTCAGATTCAGGAAATGTTTATTCATGGGGAAAGAACCGAAGTGGTTGTTTAGGATTGTATGTGCAGCGTGACCAGTTTTATCCTCTGAAGGTAAGGCTGTCATCAATCAGTTACTTCAATTTCTGGCTACAAAGTGATAAATGGATGGACTTTCCACCGATATATTATTTTATATATTTATGACTTACGTATCTTTCTTGTTTCAATTTTAAATATTTTTCGCACCTTAAAAAAATTTCACAGAGAGGAAATTCAGTACAGAAGGAACAAATCGGTTCTGTACTTTCGACCGTCCCTCCATCCTTAAGTCCTTCTGCTACTTTCCAGATGATGTCTTTTGAAGGACTGTTCAAATTTTTATTAAAAATTGCTTGGTACACTTGTCACCTTAATCCCTTGCCCAAGTTTGATTAACAACAAATTCTGCACATATTTAATGAGGCTGCTGTGACCTGATTGACTGATTTCCTTAATCACTCTATTGGAAATATTTCTGCACATTATCTTAAGAAGAAATAAATTTTAGGAAACTTGCTTCGACCAACTGTAATTTCCATACATATTTAACCAGCTCTTATCTGATTGGCTGATTTTGCTTTCCACACTTATTTCAAAGGAATTATCAAATTGTTTATAAGACTTGCTTTGCAGACTTAGTACCTTAACCACTTTCTTAATTTTTATTATCAGCTAATTCAAAAAAATATCTAATGAGGCAGCTGTGTCCTGAATGGCTGATTGCTTTGCACAGAATATCTTCTGAAGTAATATTAAGAGACCTTTAAAAGACTATAAACATATCTCTTACCAATTCGAAAATTAGGAAATTTACCATTGGGTAGAAGAAGGGAATATAAAGGAGTGATCAGCTGATTTTGATATTTACAATATTATGCTACTAAATTGTTATTATATTGATCACTATTAACGGAAATTGTAACTGAACATAAATGATAAATGGTTTCAATACTCTAGTTTTCCATGTCACGCACTTTAAATGTATACCATATAATTTACAAATTAACATGGGTGAGGATCTCAATGGCTATGCCCTTGTTATTGTTTCTAGTGAATATTTGGTATTTTCTCATTAGAAACAATGGAAGATAAATAAATATGTAACAAAAACATAAAAATAAACCCTGATGAATATCCTTCTCACTACTCAATATCACAGTTGACATTGCAGTAATGTAGCTAGGACAGTCGGCTGGAACTGATTCGGATGGGTGTTTATCAACTAGGATCTGCAGTGAAAGCTTCATCCATAACACGTTTTCATCAGTAGTCCAGCGTTTGTGTAAATTGCCAAACAGTATATAATCATCTGAACTTATTTCATCCTAATCAAATCCATTCTCGACCATTATAAATAAGTCAGGAATGGCCAATGTGCTGCATTGTTGGCAAAGGGCTTATCTGTTGAGAATCTGCCATGACCGATGTTCAAGTAGACGACAGAAGTGACAATATTTCATTGTTTGTATACAATGAACACGCAAAACTGTTCCTTAATTTCATATGCTTTTCTTTTGTTGAATTTTTTAGATATTTTTTATATATATTTCGTCATGCATTATGTATTTTTACATTATTCACCAGCAATGCTAAAGACAAGCAGTTGAAAGATAAAAGATAATCCAGATCTCTTCACAACCAGAAATATTTTACCAGTTGACATGTAAATTTTTAAAGATTTCATAGCTCTATAATTTTTTGTATTATTCTGTAATGCATCATATAATGGTAATTATTGCCGTAAGCTTCAATGAAAATTGACAAACAAGTATATTTATTTACTTTTAAAGGTACCTCTGTTTCACATTTCAAATTCATATTTGTTAACATTGCAGTTTAAATGTCACTGGTAGTTGAAAGAGTAATAAACAGTTTCTCAAATAAGGAAATAATACCCTTTAGCAATATCTGAATTACAGGTGCCAGTGTCATATTGACATTTTTGTTTTTCTAGATTACCTGGTAATACTGTTTTCTATTTCCAGGTGTCAATGCCAGCAGAGACATACTCTGTTATTTGTGGAGTCGATCACAACGTGGCTTTCTGTAGATCTTTTGCCTGAGAGGAAAGCCAATAGGAAAAGAAAGTGACTTAGTTGTCAAGCACTGTGATTGATGTACGCCATATCATTGAATCTTTGAAAGATATGGGCTCAAAATCTCTCAAGATTCCTGACATATACAATAGAAACTTGTTAGAGATTATGAAAGGAAATAATTGGCGTTTCAAGTGTGTTATTAACCAGAAAATGACATTAACTGACTTGACAGACAGTGATAATTGTTAATGTCATATTCCAGTTCCTGTTTTCCTCTTTGTCATGATTGAAACAGGTGTTAAAGTAAAATATATTCCACTCTTTAAATAAGATTGGGGGTCTTAACCCTTGGTAAAGATTTTTGAGACAACACTTGGTAAAAACCTTATGACTCAACTTTTAGCAAATATTGATCAGAAACACTAATTAAGCCTTGATTTATGTAACCCTGCCCCAGCCTTTCATCATACTGGTGATCTTGTTTCTTTTAACCAAACTATTGAAGGAAAAGAAGATGTACATAAAGAAATGGATGTGCTAGTTATGTAAAGATTGTACATACTTAACTAACTGATTAATTGTTGAAGTATGTATTTATTTAATGATGTTATTTTATCATTAATACACAAGTAAATGGGTTTTTTTTATTGTTTTTGGTTATTTATTTTGTCGAGACAGCTGTATTTTCTTTAGTGATCTCACTTATGCCTTTTCAGAAATGACCATGCACAATTTAACAAGAGGCTCATAAGACTCGCTCATAATTTGGAATATTTCGAACGACAATTTAACAAATTATGCTCTAAAATCTAATTTTCCTATATAAACTATAGTAAACTTTACCCCCTCCCATCAGGGAAATGTGAGACCCTAGGGCCATGAAATTAACAATTTCAATAAAGCACTTTAAGATACTTCCATTCATGAAGAGTATTTGATTCTACCATATCTGGGTTTTGATAAGAAGATTTTTTAAATTTAAGTCAATTTGAACAATTTTGGCCCTGCCCATCAGCTCCTGGGGGGGGGGGGGGGGTCACTCAGGATCAAAACAGGCATACCATCAGGTCATCACCCTTCACACATAATTCTAACCAAGTTTAAAATATTTCCAATTGAAATTAAACAAACTATGCTCAAAATTTTAGTTTTCCTATATAAACTACATTAAACTTTACCTCCTCCCCTTGGGGATATGTGAGACTCTGTGGCCATGAAATTCACAATTTTGGTAAAGTACCTTAAGATGCTTCCGTTTATGAAGAGTATTTGATTCTTCCAAATCTAGGTTTTGATAAGAAGATTTTTGAATTTTTAAGTCAATCAGGCCACCATCCTTCACTCATAATTCTAAACTATAGTAAAGTTTACCCCCTCCCCACAGGGAAATGTGAGACCCTGGGGACATGAAATTCACAATTTTAGTAAAGCACCTTAAGATTGGTATATAGGTGTATTCTGGTTATATTAAATACATATCTTTTGATGTCATTAGCTTTATGGAGTATGTTAAAAGATATTTTCAGATGACCCTTTACGACGCTTCTTGTCACTAGCTGACACTTTTTAGATAGACTGTTACCATGGCTTTGTTTCTTTGCTTACATAGCTGTCATAATGAGCTTGGTGTTATCTTTTTAACTGTTTCTCTAAAATCGTGACAGTGACATTTCAAACGTTGAATACCACTTACTTTTTTTAGACTAATTAATATCTTCCATGTCTTTCATTAATTGTTTCCCTTTAAGCCACGTCCACCAGAGACAATGTTACTTACTAGCTGGTAATGTAGCCATCATACCATGTTGATACCATTACCAATAATAGAACAGGTTAATCCTGTCTTCGTTAACTGATAGTATTAACTATTACATAGATGGAAAATATTACTCATCTGTCTTCAAAACATATAAGACCCTTGCAATTAAACATTGTCCTTGTTTCTAAGGAAAAAATTGATATGCTTATTCTGTCTTGACAGCATCGCGAAAAAATTCTAGTCATTTCGGTACTAAGTTGTTTTAGTACTTACAATAGTCATTTCAGTACTTACAAAATTGATTTCATCAGTCTTTCAATAACGGATTGGGCAATATCTAATAATGACAAAACACATGAAAAACCTGATTAAATACACAAATCAAAACATTTTAATCTGGTACCGAAACCCTTGAAAAAATGAGTTATATGAATTGGATAACAGTGAGAATGTTGGTGGTTTTCTTTGAAAATTGGACTTGGGGGATACAGATACAAATTCCAAGGAAATGGTAATATCAATTTTAATACTAGGCAAAATCCAAGATGGCTGCTAGTTGGCCATTTTGTTTTTCTGATCAGTCCCAAGATTAGATAGGCACAACTAGGGACCTAAAGGAACCTATATATGAAATTTCATCCAGTACTTTTTCAAGAAATAGGGATATTAAACTTTCAGAATCAACATCCAAGATGGCCACCTGTCAGTCATTTTGTTTTTCTGGTCAGTCCCAAAATTTGATGGGCATAACTAGAGACCAAAAGGAACCTATGTATTAAATTTGAGGAAGATAAATACCATAGTTCTCAAGAAATAGCAATAACAAACTTGCAGGGTTAAAATACAAGATGCCTTCTATCAGCCATTTTATCAAACCCAAAATCAAATGGGCACAAGGGACCAAGGGGAATCTACATATGAAATTTAAGAAAAGATCCTTTCAGTACTTCTCAAGAAATAGTGATAACAAAGATTATTTGTGGACTCGACAGTCTGCGGATGCAGAGCAATTTGAACAGCCCACCATCTAATTGTGGGCTGAAAATGCTTGAGTTGTAGGGTTTTGAAGCATTTGTTCCCTTCCTCTATTGGACCCCACCCCAAGAGCTTAAGAGTCTCTGTTTATACAAAATTTGCTCTGCTTCCCCCAAGAATGCTTCAGACCAAATCAGGACATTCCAGACATTCATAAAGAATACAAATAATTTTCTGTTATTTCCCTAAATTGAACTGGCCCATCTTGCCCCAAAAGGTCTATACCCATTGTTTATCAAAAATTAATTCCCCTCCACCCAAAAATACTTCAAACCAAATTTGGTCAAAATCCTACAGGAAGAGTGGGAATGTGAAAAATTGTCTCTAATTCACCTATTGAGCCAATCCTTCCCATCCCAGGGGTCAAGACACACAATTTATGCAAAATTCATTTCCCTTCATACAGCAAGGATTCAGATTAAATTTGGGAAAAACCGCATCATTCCTACAGGAGTAGGAATTTTAGGTCACTTGAGAGCAAGTGTCAAGTGACCTATTGCGATCACCATTGTCCTGCGTCGTGCGGTGTAAAACAATTTACAAATTTGACTCCTTCTCAATAACCAAAAGGCCAAAAGTACTGATATTGGGGCTGTAGCATGCTGAGATGAAGGGCTACCACGTTTGTTAATATGAATAACCTTGACCGACTTTCAACATCACAAACATTCACACTGATAACATCCAACTTCATAAATGATACACAGAGATAACACCCAACTTCATCAACCATACACAGTTATAACACTTCACTTCATGAACCAACCACAATGATGACATGCAACCTCATCATCAACTTTGACCCCGATGCATTTTTACATTTTATGCTTATTTATATAAGTTTTATCCCAGAAACCTATCAGTGAGGTATTCCGATTCTAGGACATTTGATTAACCTCAGTGACTTTAAACCTCTTTTCACAAACTTTGTTCAGCTTCATCACAGAAGCCTACCAGCAACATGATTTGAAGTCTTTTGATGATTGAGAATATATTTAAAGGGGGAAGAGGGGCATAAACTACTATAGAGTGAAGTGAGCTAAAGATCAAATGGCCCATCAAGTAAAGAGAGCTAAGAAGAAATATAAGGAAGAAAAAAATTCACAACACAATGCCTTGTCATCTTGACATCAAATTTTATTGTACAATTTATACTAATATATTAATTATTCATATTAATTTTGATGAGGTTCAAATTATGGAGCAAATTATAAAGTTGGACTTCAAATTTGACCTAGACTTTGGGCATACCGACACGTGTAACAAGCAAGTTCGGACAATCAAGGATACTGGTCTAGGCCGTGTCAGTGAACAGTATATTTCTAATAAGTGATTTTTTTCAATAAAAACAATAATTTTCTGTCTAGTGATAGTTTGAACCCTAGTTTGTTTAACATACATTTTGAATTGTTTGAAAATATCACAAGATTACACATCTTGCTATTGATAAAGGTGTGCAATACTTGCTCCATGTGGTCACTTTTCACATCATTGTTAAACACCGACACTGTCGGTAGCAGGCTGTTAATGATCATCGTAAGCAATTAATAGCATCAGATTATACACATACATGTCACTTAATTAGCAACAATGTGTAGTGTGATTAATTTCACATCTTGTCACATTATCATGCAGACGCCAGCTGACACAACTCGAGGCCCAATTCTGTATTACAAGCTAACTTAAGCAATCAGTAAATATATATGGACCATGGGATCTCTGCATGTGTTAACATTAATCCATAGTCATATTAACTTATGCCAATACACAAACAGAAACATGCTTTTTACGGGCTAGTTTCTTCATCACAGTATCCAAAGTTGTGATTTCTTAACAGTCGATTAACATTAATACGTCACATGAATTGTTTACAAAGATGAAATTTTATAAGAGACATACCCCACCCCACACACTGCTCAGACGCTTAATCATGATTTTGGGCAATGTCAACCCTGATGGTTCGAGCTCTACTTTATTTAATAATTTGGTATACTTCAAACTGGTTCAATAACATTTAATCAATTTTGTTTGAACTGGCTGAAAATTTACTGTACATCTCAAAAACAACCTATTTTATTTTGGACCAAATAGATCTAACTACATGACGCAACAAGCATGCTGATTATTGTTAAAGCAATGAATATTCTCTACCTGCCCCTAAAAAGCATTATACTTTAATCATTATAACAAAAAGTGCTGTTTGGTATTAATTTTGAAAAAAAAGAAAAGTATAAATTAGTTTGTAACTTATTTAAAATGAACAATACAATAAATGAGTTTGACAATCTGATTAATTTAATAACAGTTTGATCATTAATGTTTATAAATGTGTTGTGTCCACTTGTTCTATTTATGAGGTTTGATCAAAATCTGTAGGTGACCTTGACCTGACCCAACAACCCTGACACTCAAACTTGTTGAAGACATTTTATCACTTGTGTGAATAGTTTGATCAGAAGCCCTTCAAGGAATGAAGCAGAGACAATAAATTCCTAAAAATAGAACTTGACCTTGACCCAACAACCCTGAAACTGGAACTTACCCAAAATATAAAGTCACTCATAGTATATAATGCTTTTTTTCTCTATTCAGTTGGGCATGTGCAGTGCTGATGCTGAAAGTGAACGACATAGTAAATGTAATGTACAAAATGGAATTGGTTCAATTATACAGAGTCCCAACTGGTCAACTTGCTTCACTTCTAGAAACTGAACCCTCTCTAAACGGCCAAATATAAATATCTCATGCATGGTCAGTTTAGAGAAGTTCCACTGTAATTATATAATCTCAATATGGCAAAAAGTTACAATTAAAAAACTTTTAAAAACCTTGCCCAAAAAACTTTTAAAAAGTTGGGTTAGAAATCTGAGGTAAATGCTGGGAAATTGCATTAGGTCATGGCTACATGTAACAGCTGAGCTAAAGCAGATTTCAAAAGACTGTCCAGTTTAGGAAGTATGTATTCTGACAGGAAATGTTCTAAAGCATGTTAAATGTGAAGTTTTAATCAGATTTATTTTTCCACACAATTCTGAACTTAAAATCTCAATTCCAAATTGATATTAGACTATAGACCTACAAATCTGCACGGCCTATTTCAGTGATAAAGAACTAAAATATATATAATACTCTTATGTTTTATTTTTCAAGCTGGTAACGATAAAGCAAATATTGCATAAAAAGGCGGAATATATGTTGGTTTCAATACCTTCAGGTTCTGTATATCATCTGGGTGACTTAACATAACCTTTCTGACATTGTTTAGATGGCAGTATATGTAGTTCATTACAAAACAAAAAAATGACTGTAGTACTGTGAGTTATGTGAAAAAATTTAAACTAACATAGACAAATCAGTTGCACTACATGATCGCATTGAAAATATCATAATTGACATATAAATAAAAGCAACATGTTTAATAGCGGCATAAACTAGTATCTTTTTAATATTTTGTATTCTTGTAACCCCTGTCTATTTCCCATGTGAGGAAGACCTAGCTTGTACTTTTAATGAATCTTCTAGATCAAAGATGGCCATCTGTCAGCCATTTTGTTTTGCTGATCACTCCCAAAATCAAAATAGCACAACAAGGGACCATAGGGAAGCTACATTTGAAAAAAGATCCATCCAGTATTTTACAATGGCGACAAAAATTGTTTACAGATGGACGGACAAAAGATCACAGACATGGCAGTTTAAATAGTTCATGCCACCATTTGATGATGGTGGCTAAAAATAAGCAGAAATCTTTTATCTTCTTACTTTTTAAAAAGTCTTTTCCTCCAGAAGCATTGGATTGTCTTATAATGATGTACGCCCAACGTTAACAAGTGATGCATATTTAACATACTAAGGTCGCCCAATGTAAGTATGGTTGTATAATACTTATGTACATTGATAAATGATAAATTAAGAGTGATTCAACACTCCTAATGTAGAACTTTGCAGTAGTGTTTCCTGTTGGATCCATGTGGGATTCAATAGTGTTCCTTACTTTGATAACATAATTAATAAAAAAGGAAAACTCGAACAACGCGAAGACTTTTTGTGAAAATTGTCTACATGTTTCAGCCACTACCTGATGACGGCCGCATATATTATTACATATGTACATTGTATTTAGACATTTGACACTGATATAATTATGTCCTCCTATGCAGCTCAGTCAACATATATAGTTAGGTTCTCACATAAATGTACAGTAAAACTTTCACATACAGTCCAGTCCAAACATGAAGTCTTTGATACAGTGAAGTCCATACTTAAAGTTCAAACATACAGTGAAGTCTTCACATTCAGTGAATTCCACACGTTCAGGAAAATCCACACATACAGTTACCACATAAAGACCCTTTCTCACATAAAGTCCTTACTTACAGCAAAGTCTTTAAATAGAGTAAAATCCACTTAAACAGTTAAGTCAACACATACTGTAAAAAATCCACACATACAGAAAAGTCCTTACATACAGTCCAGTCTATACAAATATTTATCTGCTTATCATATGCAAATCCTCACACTTTAATTCTGAAACATTTTAAAGAAATTGACGATGCATAAATGTTCTGATATACACAAAATATCACTGTATAGTTATAAAATTTTGCAGGAAAATGTTTCACAGCTGTCACAGTTTAGGCTAGTGTTCATGAGTATTTAATTTCATGCTGTGTTCGGTATCAATTTATACAAGCCTAACAGACATTTGATTTTGTACACATTAATATATGTTGCTATATTTGAATAAATAAGGGATTTCAAACAAAACTGCATTAAAATAATCTCATTAGCATATAACATTATATATATTCTATTTTTTGATACATAATACTATTTTCATTGTATTTCATCTATTTGCAGTTGTAATCTCTTCAAAGAACTCATAATGTGGTTTCATAATTGTCAGGGGAGACAACTCCAAAGTATGGATCAACTATCTGACTTACTTCCCCTTCATCTAAATTACCGTCAAAGACTCTATTATCACATGATCCCCTCACTGTCAACTGACTGGGTTGTGTGGACTGCAGAACACGGTTCACAATATCTTGTCTCATCACTTTGACACTGGAGACATGTTTCTTTCTGTCTAAGGAACCTCCATCATCCACTGGTACAGAAGGCGGCAGAATTTTTGTGTCTGACATTATGGATGAATGGTCTTGTAATTGCCCATTTTCCAGTGCGTCTGGATGGTCTTTTTGTTTGCTGTCAAGAGTTTTCATCATTTCATCATTATAATCTTTCTCCCACACCAAAGGTAATTTCTTGCCAAAAATTCTAACAAAGCATCCTTGAGTTGTGGAGTTGTCATCACCCAAATCTTCCCCCTTTTCCAGGCTCTGATTTTGCTGCTTTTTGATGGCACTACCATCTGATGCTTCACCCTTAATGTCACTAAGTCCGTTTCTTGAATCATTTTTTATTTGTGTGTTCATGAGTGACTCTTCTGCTTTCTGATTTTCACTAACATCATGTGTTTCAGGAATCTCTTTTTTGTATGTAGATTTGCTATGGTCAGCATTGACATACGCTGTTTTCACGTAGAGGGTGTCACCCTGATCTTGATCTTTTGAAAGTTTAGCAGTTGTTTGTGTGATATTGCTCCTGTTTTCAAGGTGATCTTCATTCTCAAGCATTTCTTGTCGGAGATCTGTTTGAATATTCTGGTGGTGGCAATGTACCCATACTTCTACTTCATGTGATGGGTCATATTCTGCTGCCCTCTCTTGCAATTCATCATATGTATCAATGTTGTCCGATTCATCAAAAATAGTGCCAAAAATTGAGCTGTCTGCACTCCCGGCACCCTCTAATATGAAAACAAAACAACAACAAAAATAATGAAAACTTCATATTTGACATTTATGATTGTATTTTGCAAATTACAATCCAGGACCCAGCAAAACAATTCCTAGCTGATATATATGATGGAGACTATGGATCCAACCAAAAGAACAAACCAGAAAAATCTGACAAAAAAAACAATAAATAAAAAGATCAGAACAATTAGAAGCAAAAAATATATCCACCCATCCCTGCTGTTAATATGAATAACTAAGCATGCATATATATGTCAAATAGAATAGTTAATAGTTGAATGTAGATTGTCTCTGTTTTCATCACTGTAGATGTTTAAAACATGTAGGTATCAGTTGTATAGTTTTCTTTAGCAGCACAGAAAAGCTTACAAACATTAAATTTCATATTTCTGACCATTTATTTCCATAATTACAGAGAAAAATATCAATAAAGAAATGTATTCAATAACAACAGTACAACTAGGATACCAGAAATAGCAATAACCTTAGATATAGGCTGATTTGAACAGTCAATAAAAAAACTGATGGTGAGATTGTATGCATTTTTAAACTCAATTGATCAGATCTAGGAAGGTTTGAAGTTTTAGAATGTTGTATCTTTTTAACAAACCAATACTTTGAAACAAGAAATTGTAATTGCTCTTTCTTATAACTTCATTTTCATGTTATTAACAATTTTGAAAACCTGATGATTGTCTTCATGACGAATAGAAAATGAGGTTTGTAAGTTGGTACAATGTATGATTCTAAACTGGGATACTAACGATGTGTCTGTCTACAATTCTACTCACCTGTCTGAGTGTTGGTGAACATCAGTTGAGGTAGCTCTGGTGTCTGGAGTCTAATATTCCTGAAATTCCTGATCCGCTTGCGATACTTCCTCTGTTTGTGATATTGGAAGCCCTTATAAGCAGGAAACACTATGAAACTGGTTCCCACAAGAATGACTCCAGCAGCTACAAGTAAGCCACCCAAAAGGATGCCACCCAATACTTTAGCACCTGGAGAGCAAAATTCATATATATTTTGAAAATTAATATATCATACCAGATTTAATTGTTAAAATCAAACTTGAATTAAAACCATTTCAAACTGATCTAACATCAACTGAAGACTTTTCAAAGTTTTTATATAGCAGTTATTGCTGTACACAATTAGATTTAAAACATATTTATTGAATTACTTCCCCCAACAATACACTGCCTAGCCATGAACCAATACCAAAAGTATGAGACTCTAGTGACAAGTGTAACAGACAGATCTTGCACAAACTGTTTCTTTGATGTAGGTCAAAGGTTGAAATTTAGGTCAGAGTGGCCTACTTTTGATACAATGACACACTACTTAAACCCATACCCCAAAGATAAAGTTGCAGTGAGAAGTAGTGTAAGAAATACAGGCCAGAAAAGGTAATGGAAAGATGGATAGAAGGACAGACACAAGGCAAAACTACTGTTTCCCTGGTTCCTGGTTAGGGTATGATATAGGTAACAGGATCTTAGTGACATCATTGATGAGTAAACACACTACAATGCAAGACACAAACTGAAAATTTTCAAAAATCTATCCCTAATTTAAAGGTAGATTTTAAGGATGTCTCCCACTCTGCCTATAAGGATATGTTTCTCTGAGTCTGCTTAAGAGGATATGTATCTTTGAGTCTACCAATGAAGAAGTGTCTCTGACTCTGCCTTTCAGAATGTGTCTCTGTCTGCCTATAAGGATGTGTCTCTGAATCTGCCTATAAGGATGTATGTCCCAAAGTCTACCTATAAGGAAGTGTCTCTAAGTCTACCTATAAGAATGTAGGTTTCTAAATCTACCTATAAGAATGTATGTCTCTAAGTCTACCTATAAGAATGTATGTCTCTAAGTCTACCTATAAGAATGTATGTCTCTAAATCTACCTATAAGGATATGTCTCTAAATCTACCTATAAGGGTGTGTCTCTAAATCTACCTATAAGGATGTGTCTCTAAATCTACCTATAAGAAAGTGTCTCTAAGTTTACCTATAAGAATGTATGTCTCTAAGTCTACCTATAAGGATGTGTCTCTAGGTCTACCTATAAGGAAGTGTCTCTAAGGCTACCTATAAGGAAGTGTCTCTAAGTCTACCTATAAGGAAGTGTATCTAAGGCTACCTATAAGGAAGTGTCTCTAAGGCTACCTATAAGGAAGTGTCTCTAAATCTACCTATAAGAATGTGTCTCTAAGTCTACCTATAAGAATGTATGTCTCTAAATCTACCTATAAGGATGTGTCTCTAGGTCTACCTATAAGGAAGTGTCTCTAAGTCTACCTATAAGAATGTAGGTTTCTAAATCTACCTATAAGAATGTATGTCTCTAAGTCTACCTATAAGAATGTATGTCTCTAAATCTACCTATAAGGATATGTCTCTAAATCTACCTATAAGGATGTGTCTCTAAATCTACCTATAAGGATGTGTCTCTAAATCTACCTATAAGAAAGTGTCTCTAAGTTTACCTATAAGAATGTATGTCTCTAAGTCTACCTATAAGGATGTGTCTCTAGGTCTACCTATAAGGAAGTGTCTCTAAGGCTACCTATAAGGAAGTGTCTCTAAGTCTACCTATAAGGAAGTGTATCTAAGGCTACCTATAAGGAAGTGTCTCTAAGTTTACCTATAAGGAAGTGTCTCTAAATCTACCTATAAGAATGTGTCTCTAAGTCTACCTATAAGAATGTATGTCTCTAAATCTACCTATAAGGATGTGTCTCTAGGTCTACCTATAAGGAAGTGTCTCTAAGGCTACCTATAAGGAAGTGTCTTTGAGTCTACCTATAAGGAAGTGTCTCTAAGTTTACCTATAAGGAAGTGTCTCTAAATCTACCTATAAGGATGTGTCTCTAAGTCTACCTATAAGGATGTATGTCTCTAAATCTACCTATAAGGATGTGTCTCTAAGTTTACCTATAAGGATGTATGTCTCTAAATCTACCTATAAGGATGTGTCTATAGGTCTACCTATAAGGAAGTGTCTCTAAGGCTACCTATAAGGAAGTGTCTCTAAGTCTACCTATAAGGAAGTGTCTCTAAGTTTACCTATAAGGAAGTGTCTCTAAATCTACCTATAAGGATGTGTCTCTAAGTTTACCTATAAGGATGTATGTCTCTAAGTCTACCTATAAGGAAATGTCTCTAAGTCTACCTATAAGGATGTATGTCTCTAAGTCTACCTATAAGGATGTATGTCTCTAGGTCTACCTATAAGGAAGTGTCTCTAAGGCTACCTATAAGGAAGTGTCTCTAAGTCTACCTATAAGAATGTATGTCTCTAAACCTACCTATAAGGAAGTGTCTGTAAGTCTACCTATAAGGAAGTGTCTCTAAGTCTACCTATAAGGATGTATGTCTCTAAACCTACCTATAAGGAAGTGTCTGTAAGTCTACCTATAAGGATGTGTCACAGAGTCTACATAAAAGAACTCTTATGTTACAACCTACCAAGGACAGAGCCACGAATTAGCTTCCTGGCACATGGCCTATTAGGCATCAAATTATATTTGCATCCTAAAGGGCTGAACTTGCTGTGATGGTTCCCAATCAACCTGGTCACATCATTAGTTATAATGTATCGCTCTCCACACCTGTAGCAGAAGCTCGTTCCACACTGTTTACAAGTCATGTGATCACAGCCTCCATTACGCTGGATAAACACCTGTATAAAATGAAATATGATACAACACTGAATCATTCATACCTCTGCATGTGGTTGGCTATATTATCTAACTGCATGCCTTAAATAGAATTTGTTGACTTTCTACTGATCTGCATCAAGAGACCCAGCAGGTTTGAATTACTCATCTGGATATTTCAGCTTTCACTTCAAAAAAATTTGTTTGTAATTGTATTGAACATTGAGGCCCTATAGGTTCTATAAATGCTGTCGTTCCTGTAACATATGTCAAATAATCTTGATAACACAGTAAGAACACTTGAATTACAAACATAAATGGAAAAGTACACTGTGCATAGCATCAACTGTCATCCCTTGTCAAGTACATAACCACAATTAAAGTAAAAGAAATTACACTCAAAATTTTAATTTCCTATTTATAAATTACGTATAACAAACTTATTCCATTCCCAGGAGAAATGTGAGATCCTGAGGCCATCAAATTCATAATTTTGGCAAAGCAGCTTAAGATCCTTAAATCCATGAAAATAATTTGATTATACCATGTCTGGATCTTGAGAAGAAGAATTTTGAAATCGGAGTTAAATTGATTCCTTCTGACCCTTGTCATCATGATCAGCCCCGGAGTGTCAGCTGGGTTCAATATGTGTGTACCATCAAACCATCATCATATACTAATAATTACAACAAAGATTGAATTATTTATCAAGGAAATTAACCAAACAATGCTCAAGAAGATGGCAGCAATGAAATAGACATCAGACTGACAAAAAAAGAACAACACTGGAACAGGACAATGAAACATTATTTCATATAAGTTTCTTCTGAAACTTGAGAAGAACTCCAAAATATGTGTTGTTTGGGAAACCGTAATTGTGCAATCATTATACAAGTGGTTGTCTTGGCTGTATGTTGTACTTTTGAAAAAAGACTAAAAAAAATAATAACACACCGTTGGCTTCCCTTTTCTGAAAATCTCCATCAAATTTGAGCTCAATGACAAGCTCATTTACATATGATCAGGCATTAGAGTGGACCTTGAAATGACTGTCTAGGCCTGTCAACTATTTTCCTTTTCTTATCCAACAATCAAACAGGCATAGCTATGGACCAATTGCAAATGGAACCTACATATAACATTTGAGAAAGATCCGTCCCAATATTTCTCAAGAAATAGTGATAACAAAATTTCATGGTCAAAATCAACTAGGAACCAAGGAAAACCTAACTATAAGGAATTTGAAAAGATCCATCCAGTAATCAAGAAATTAAGCAACAACAAATAAACTTTCAATGTAAATATCCAAGTCAGCAGCCTGTCATCCACTTTCTTTTCTTTCCTTTTTATCAATCAGTCCCTTAAGACCAAGGGGAATCTACAGACATGTATGACATCTGAGAAATATCTATGTAGTACTTCTTGAGGAATAGTGATTGATAGACTTCCATAAACCACTTTATTGTTTTTATTCTGATCTCAAAATCATAAGAGGCAACTACAGACCATAAGAAAATTTGAAGTTTGAGAAAGATCCATCAAGCTCTTCTGGAAAAATACAGATAACAAGTTAAGAATAGTTTACAGACGACAGACGATGGGAGGCGGGCTCAAAAACATTTCTCCATAGTAAATTTTAATTTCAAATTGACCATGCACTATCATCACAAATTATGTTTTACATTGATCTATATATATGCACCTACCTTACATCGTGGACATTTTTGAGCATTCAGATCCTGTCCTCTTGTTTTTATCTTTGCCCATGATTTTAGAAGTTTGTCCCCTTTTAAGTACTCTTTACAAGTGATACCCTGATGTTCAGGAGCGTGGCAAGGGAAACACCACACAAGATCACATTTAAGGCAGGTCACATTTGTGCGAAGACTTTTAGCCCTCTTTTTTGCAGCCCTTTGCTCTTCTTTTGTCATATTGTAAATTGTGGAGCATTGAGGACAGGTTTTCACCATCGGATCCTGATTAGCATCTACAAGAAATTTGTAATATTTTTCCTTCATCTCTACAGATAATAGGGACAGGATTTCATTGCGATGGACCAGTGACTCACATTGCCCAATACACTGAATACTGACAGCACCGTTTTTCACTTTTTCTTCCACATAATTCTCCATGCATGTCTCACAGATAGGAATATCACAACATAACCGCTTTCTGACATTTGTTTTGTCAAAACAAACTTCACATTCTGTTGTAGGTAATAGACTTCCTCTTGGATATGGTGAAGATCGCAATCTTTCATCTCTCTCTGACTCCATGTGATTCAATTGTAAATCAAGATCTCGTACATATAGCCAGTCCTCGTCTGGCCAATATTCATCCTCGTTAAATTCCGTCAGATAATCCAGCTCTAGAGCTAAATGCACGTCCGGGATATTGACTTCGTTATCAAGGAATGCATTATCATCGAAAGGTCCGTCCATCAAATCTTCCATGTATACATCCCCATAGTCATTAAAGGAAGTACTTTCTGCACTCACATCCAAATCAATCGCTGAATCTACTGGTGATTTCCCCTCAGGCACCATTTCAGATTGATCTGAAATAGTGAACACAGTTGGTCTTACTGTGTATGGATGCATATGTTGCTTTTCAGCATTTGTGTCTTTCGGAATACTTCTCCCCACTTTATCAGACATCTCTGAAGAATTTGATACATGCAGTTCTAACTTAGAATCAACTTTGCTTATTCTGTCTCTCAATGATGATGTCTCCCTTCCAAAGAAACCACTGTTTCCATTCTTAAATCCAGTGGGGGGTCTCTCAGTGGGGGGTCTCTTGCTTACTTTGTAGTTTCTGTGATGTCTAGTCAATGGATTCTCTATTTCTGTAATTTCTCTGGGTTTATGTGCTGTTTGATCATACTGCTGCTTAAAAAATAAAAGATTCTCACTAGTACTGACATCAGCGATTTCTTTTTCCACATTTTTTATATCAGCAAGTGGAAGTTCTGTCACATTTGTGGCAGAAAGTCTAGACTGAGCGAGTAACTCTTTATACTGTAGCTCTTCACCATTGTGTAATTCATTCTGCAAATTTTCAGTGGATTTCTTTCTTTCAGGTTCACACTTGGTTAAAAGATCAGAATTCTTAATCACTGTCTTATCAGTCATTTTTCCTGTAAATGAAAAAGAAAACAAAAAACATTACATGTACAACATACACATAATTTCTGAAAAGCAGACATTTTATTGCTGGAAACAATATTGTTGTAATGTCCAATGGAAAGAAAAGTTTCATTTTGGATATTCAAAGCATGTTTGAACAATTTTCTTGAAGACAAATATGATATACATGTAATAGGACATTGAACTTATTTCAAGTCTTTTTCCATTCTTTTGTCTTTGTTCCTCTATATTCTCTCTTAATCATAATATGATATTTGAAAATTCCTTTTAAGGCATTGCAATAACAATCTTAAATTGCTTTATCCAAAATGGCCACATGTCATGAATTTTGTTTTTCTGATCAGTCCCAAAATCAAACGGCACCTGCATATGATATTTAAGAAACATCCAGCTCATACTTCTCTCAAGAAATGGCAATACAAAGAATTGTTAATTGCTAGACATTGGACAGTCAGATGATGTACCATGAAGGATTTGAATAACTTGAATAATAGCAGTAGTAGTAGTGTGAACAGTTATCAAATAATCAAAGCAGTTTGGAAGAACATATCAGATTCATTATTTATTCAAATCAGCCTCATTAGTCTTCATTGCAATTAAATGATAAAGTACACTTACCTACATGTTGTTCTCCACATACTGATCACTTGCAATACAGATTTGGGGCATCAGTTTGTGTCAGCTGGCATGCATATGAGGTGACAGCAGGACATGAAAGAAAAATTCATTCACAGATGTTGTAATTACCTGGTCTGTACATAATATTATGCGACAAGGAAGTTAAAACTGAAAACACTGCTCTCAAATGTAATCCTCATACACACATGTACTGTTGGTGAGGGAGGAAAATTCTCCGCAACTCAACCAATTTTAAAAATATCAACATGAAACTTGGTACAAGTGTTATAACCATGTCAACAATAATACATCTTTTGACATTGCTTACTAATAGTGTTTGAAGATGCAACATGATTACCCCTTGTAACTTGTATGAAATGATTGTCATTATTCATTCATTTTTCATGTATGAAATTGAAACTTTGTATATCAATGTATTACATTCATATTAAGTAAATATTTATTAATGTTACTAACTCCATTTAGTATCTAAAAATACAACTGAAAAAACGACATTATTTTTTTCTTTCGAGTATCAACATGAAATTGGGTAAATAGGTGTAGTGTGGTCATATTAAATACATATCTTTTGACGCCATTAACTTAACTGCGTATTTTAAAAGATATTTCCAGATGACCCTTTACGACGCTTGTTGTCACTTACTGGCGCTTTTTATATATAGACCGTTACCGTGATTTCCTTTCTTTGCTTAAACTACGTAGTACGAAGCTATCATACTGAGCTCGGTGTTATCTTTTTAACTGTTCCTCTAAAATCGTGACAGTGACATTTCAAATGTTGAATACCACTTACTTTTTTTAGGCTAATTAATGTCTTCCATGTCTTTCATTAATTGTTTCCCTTTAAGCCACGTCCACCAGAGACAATGTTACTTACTACTAGCTGGTAATGTAGCCATCATACCATGTTGATACCATTACCAAAAATAGAACAGGTTAATCCTTTCTTCGTAAACTGATAATATTAACTATTACACAGACGGAAAATATTACTCACCTGTCCTCTGAACATATAAGACCAGTGCTGTTGAGCATTGTACTTGTTTCTGAGGAAAACATCGACATGTTTATTCTCTCTCGACAACATTCGCGAAAAAATTCCCTCGGAATTCTTTAATACAATATCTATGGTAAATCTAGAGAAGCTCCGATGATACTTCAGTCACCAAGACGTTTTTTCTTGTACGAATCGATTCATCTCGTTAAAGGTTTAATAAAGAGAAAGACCATCCAAAGAGACCGCTGGAACGTGTGCTGCGGTTCACCCCAAAACACCCAAAAATATCTCAAAACACACAGTAAGAGCGAGATATATGCAAGAACAAAACAAATATGGCTCTTTATTAATATTTACTGAACTTGTAATCGTACATTGGGTGTTTGCCTATTGGCTTTTGGAAGGGAAATAACTCTAATAGGCATGTTGACATATTAACGTAATTACCATCAATTCTTCCGTAGATGTGTATTGTGTACATATGTTTATATAGAAACGAATAAGAAATAATTCAGTTGGTTGTATTTATCATCTATTTGGTACAGGGTAATCAAATTGCAATTCTAATGCAGGTATAATATGACTTTGTATTACAAGTTTACTTACTTTGTTTTTATAAACTAAAAAAATGGCGAATAAAATGTTCTCGCATGTATATATTCCAGTCAAAATAACCAATCCTGCATGGCTCCTACATGCAGAAATTGAGAGTGAAAATTATTTGGTGAAAAGTATACAATAAATTTACATCGTGTTGAGAAAAAAAACAAACATAAGTTATCAGTCTAGATTATCACGTGGAAACCGACTGCAAATAAAGAGTGATAAAAAATACATAATGACAATAATAAACTTTATTTATTGGGAATAGATAACCTGATAAAGTCAAAGGTTAATCTCCCCCCGGGCCCTCAAGGTTAGTAAAGTTTGTTAGGTATATAATCTACAGACATTGTAAAGTTAAATATGCCGCATAGTAAAGGGGTATACTGTACTTAAAACGTGAAATATGACCAAAAAAGCAAATTACATGCAATAATAATTAAAACTCAGAAAACACTAATTTCATGCTTATGACTGCTCATTAAGTTAAATGGCCAAAGCCTCGTGTATATAAATGCTAGCATAGCAAAGGTACAAAACTTGCCAGAATACATACTGATATAACATATTTTTAAAAGTACTCATGCATTAATACTCTTTGCTCTCTTTCTAAAAATACTTAATGATGGTGATGACCATACATCAATAGGAAGATGGTCCAGATTTCACAGTCGGACACAATAAGATTACTGGAATAAAATTTAGTTCTGTGCTTTGGGATGTACGAAAAATGCTGTTCTGTCTGGCACGTGACTCTAGAATGGACATTGTTAACAGGTTTAAAACGAGGGCATAAATAATCAGAAACAAGTCCATTTACACATTTTAAAGTCATTATTGATTTTCTTTACTGTATATATAGAAGGCAATAGGCATCCATTTAAACCGAGGAAACATGTCGTTTGATGAGATGTCAAATAGAGCATCTAAGTCGAGGTGTGCAGCACGTTTTGGGGATTTATATAGCTTTTTCATTATACTGCCCTCACAGCCACTCCAAACAGTACACCAATAAACAAAATGTGGAAGTACACAAGAATTAAAATATTTCTGTTTTTTCTGTCGGAGCAGCCCTAGACCATGGTTTATCTAATAAAGAATCAAGATGTTTAGAAAAAGACTGGTGGTGGTCTAGTGTTACACCAAGGATTTTCTCAGTATTATTCCCTTTACAATTTCCTCGTCATTAAACTTACACTCATTTCATCATTATCAAGATTACAAACTTCTGTTTTGTTGTTAGACTATACATGTTGTTTTGTATGCATTAACTACCATTATATTTTCAGTATTCCGCTCTTCTAAATTTTTCAATCACACTGAAGATTTTCTGTGACAATACTTACTGTCGTTCTAGATACAAACAACGTAGAATCATCTACATACATATCAGTTCTGGAAGCAGCTTTCAACGGCAAATCGTTAATGAAAGCAAGAAACATCAGAGATCCCAGTATAGAGCCCTGGGGTTCCCCAAGGGTAATTTTTCTGACCTCTGGTAGATTACCCGTTATACCTTTTTTATATCATCTAACACGTAAATAAGATGAAAACCAAATTTTCAGCATTGTTTGCGAGGTCGAATTTATTACCGTGATCAATTTCCTCTGCCCACGAATCAACAATCTTCAACAGAGCAATTTCACATGAATGATTTTCACGGAAACCGGGATGAAATGATTATTTAAATACTCATAGAGAAAAAACCCTGTATACAATAGGTTTTTGAAATGGTCTTACAATATTTATGATATGCGTGTTTCAGTCTAGATGACCATAGTGTATGGCTCCGACACGCGGAAACTGAAACTGACAATATCTATTTATCACTTTATTGGTTCAGAACTTGCCGTATTAAGTGATTAATTGGTGCAGCATGTAAACATATATACTGAGGCTCAGTTTACAGAATATGTAGTGTATTCTTTCGTGGTATATGGCGATGTGGGCGGACCCACGAACGCCAGCCGCCCCACGTTATGGTATAAGTGTCATGCGAGGGCTGGTAGAAGTGACCAATAAGGCTTATTTAAAATATATCCATGTAATTAAGAATATTGTAGAAAAGAATATAAAAGAAGTAATGTTATACTTGTGTTATTGTGTATATTATTGCTCAAATAGGGGATATATTGGCGGTTATGTTTTGTATCCCGGGTCTAACACAGTCAGTTACACTCGGCAGTTGAGAGCTTTTCTACTTCCGTTATACAGTACTTAAAAAGTCCTTTTGTCTATGGCTGCATATATGGTCCGGGGTGTCCCTATGATGTATGTAGGGTTTTTTTAATCATACATGCAAGTTTACTGTTATAAAAATGGAATTTTTCAAATAATATTGTGATAATTTGCGAAAACAAAAAAAGGAGGGAGGAATGAAACAGAAGTAAATTGACTGAGTAGCACGATTATACTTAATAATAAGTAAGAAATAATACAGGTACACTACCAGCGAGAGAGGTGAAGACTGAGAAAGAGTGGGGTTAATCAGAGAAGTAGAGATGACTTAATTTTTTTGATCGGTTTTAGAGAATACGAGTAACGGTTCTGGAAAGTGAGAAATAGAAATAAATTTGTCTCCAGCCACGAGAATAGTTTTCGAAAATGAAAATTCAAATAATCTTTCTTGATCCCCATATGTAAAAACGGTATAAGGTATTGGTGCCAGACAGTAATTTCCCTTTCAGTGTCCTGGCCGGTACTGGAAAAGTTGTCTCCCCTGGCCACCACATACTATACATTTATCAAACATGTGAAAAATGTTAAAACTAAATACAGTAATAAGTATTTGGTTTGTGAAACAAACAAAAAAAGTTAAAAACTGATCCATGACGTGTTAGTAGTTATTTTATGTATATCTTGAATAAAAATATTCATCAATTATTCTCTTCAGGAGAATCACTGACTTACAGATCTTATTAGTAAGATCACTGCCTCGAATGAAAAAAGAAATCCTTTAGCATGAATGTAGAACACAAGTCATTATTGTAACTCATTCTGTGAATTTTTTTATGTTCAGAAAAAAAGTCATTCAGAAATTATCAATTTCACTTGTAAGTATAATAGCTTTTTTTTAAACAATGAAGTTTATATAATTGAATCTAGTGTCTACCGCCGTTCACACGAGCGATGCACGAGATCTTGTCCGACCCACCATCTTACTCACTAACCCAGTGGTGTCAGGCCTGTTTTATACACTGTGGAAACCATCCTTGGACACCGGTCAGGAAGAGTGGTGGGGCCAATCTTGACCAAATATTTTCCGATCGTATAGTCCCAGTTGAGTCGCCTTTTTTTTTATTATAACAAGTCGATCCATATTTGATTTTCTGTTGGTGATACATTCCTGTCTGGCTTATTTTGACTTCGCTATCCATCAACAGTGATATTTGGTGTGTTATAATAAAAATCATTTAGGACCTTTATATATTCATAATCCCACTGAATTGTTTTCGTAATTAACCCTCAGAAAATTCCTATTAAAAAAATCTATAATTATCCTCCCTAGTTATCTGGGCTTTACAGAGACAATTCATAACGGTGTACATGTAAACCGGCACAGCAGAAACTCGATTATTTATAAGAAAAGAAAGAGGACGGGACTTGAGAAGGGGACACACATTTGTACCGTGCAATATGTCACGTCACTAAGTATCCGCTCCTCCTATACCTATGTAAGTGTAAATCTATCTGATCTACAATAAATGATAAATACGGTGTTGTCTACTACTTCACATGATAGAAGAGAGGATGAAGAATGAATAGTTTCGGCGACATTTGATAAAATGAAAATTTAAATAAAACTTATGAAGTAGGGGCGGGGACTGTGCACTGAGATTTCCTTGTCGTGTCAACACCTAGACTACATTTTAGTTTAAAAAGTGACCATCTATCAGGTCACAATTAGTTGTCACGACATGTCCCTTAGTTTCCCCTGTACCGGTTGGGTTCTGCTATAATAATCAAATATTGTATATACTTATATAGTTAATTACTGCAGAAGTTATATTTGGAGAATATTTGGAAAAATTGCCATCACTGTGTATGGAAATTATCACGTTTTAATAGATGGTGCTCGACGGTCTCTAGGATTTAAATGTCTCACAATAGCCATCATCATGTAGGTTCCTCTGAAATTCAGCCGGAGTTTATCTTAATCGCCTTAGGGTATAAGATGTTACAAGTTGTTTACAGTCTATGTTATTTTGTTACAGTTTCTTTTCAATTCAGATACACGTGTTTTCATTGATTTACCTATGTCAGGTTCGCTCCAAGGATTTTGCGAATAAACTGTAAGTTCAAATGTTTAAAGTATGTTAATAGTGTTTGAGGGGAAGTTTTGCCTCTCTCTGCTTTGTTGTTTCTCTGGTACGACATGGTTCGGCACCCAGGGCATCTTAACTTTATTATTGAGTATAAGCAATAAGTTTAAATTCTCGGAAACAAGCGGGTTCATAATAGGAAAGTGGGGGTTAACGGGGATAGCAGCGCGCTAAATGATGAAAAATGGCGATAGTTATCTGCCGCTGAAATACTTAAATCTGTAGTGTAAACATTATTGCCACAATTTCTACTGTCATAATTGATATAGGCCAATTAATGACGGTCCGAAACTGTTTCTTATATTCATACCTAAAATGACAAAAGCACAGCTACATGACTGAGTATTTGGATCTTTAGATCAATCAGTATATATATATGTGTGCGTGCTTTCTTGCGTGTGTGCGTGTGTGCTCGTGTGTCATTGTACAAAAGACACGCAAATGAATAGCACATTTAAATAATCCGGAGTATTATACTGCATCATACATCCTTCTATTTGTACGCCTGTAAAGGAATTTATAAACAAACTTGCAGGACCAATAATTTCGGACGCCGACACCTTTTTATTTATTTCTTAAAAGTATCATCAGTGAAATGACGGGAGAGTTCATTTGCTACAAGATAATACAACACGCGAAGGTGAATGATTTACTAGTATACAGCAGGAAACAGTTCTGATTGCTTGAAAATGTACTGCTCTCCAGATGTTAGTTCGCTTATAAACCATCAATAAAAAGCAATGGACATGGGAGAGGTGGTAGTTATTATTTAATTCTTAGAAAAATATATAGAAAAAAATCCTTAGAAACAGGCACAAAAGATCATGTAAGTGGGTATCCTCCAAATATCATAGTGTACTTAGGATATTCCTGAGCAATACAATATCACCACATCTCCGCGTCACAGCTTACACAACACTTCAAAGCAATTTCACAAAGCAAGAAGGTACAGACATCCTACATGTACAATAAGATCTAGATAAACTCCAGAAATGGTGAGATGTCTGGTTGCATAAATTTTATCTTACCAAATGTCAGGTCATTATATATAAGGAAAGCAAGAGCAGAAGGTATATGGCAGAGAAACAATTATTGAAAATATCGAAATTAGAAAAGACGTGTCGCATGATGAACAGTTGGATTTTATTACCCTTTGTTTAAATTCCACCAACAAAACAGACTCGATTCTTGGTGTCATTAGAAGATAGATCAGTAGAGGAATCGATATTGAAACAACTTTTGAGTGCTGTAGTCATAATGTTAACTTGAAAGCTGCAACATGCGCATGGAACCCGTAAAAGCTAAAAAAAATAAAATGAATGAAAACGTTTAAAGAAGAACATCCGAAAAACAAGAAAATACCAAAATATGAACATGATTATAATCCAAACTCAAATTCAATAAAATCCAGGGCAAAATCACGAAATATTTACACGGAGACGCCTAGGAGAATAAGACCAGGCGTATCGAAAGAGTAAACGTTCATCAACCACACCCACCGTGTAATTTTTTATCAATCCAAATAAGTAATGTCAGGTTTTCAAATGAGAACAAGGTATACAAACAACAAATCCATCAGGCAAAAACTAACGAGCCTCAGATTTATATCCCAAAATCTGAAGAATCTTCAGCGCATTAGCAACGTCGCGATGAAATAAAACTCCGGCACTTACTAGATGAGCACTATTTTAGTGAGTAATCGAAAGTCCATTTGCAAAAGTCATTTGCATTTTTTACTTCAAAGTGCTACCTGTCCGACATAAACTGACCAAATGATACCAATCTTCGGGTACATCGCCTTAAATAGGCAGGGAATAGTAGAGCTGAAAAAGGACACCCCTGCTGATTTTTTTCAATACAAGACTCACAACTTATCAATCAGTCCTCGTAACTTGTTTTTCTTTTGGGACTGGGTCATTGTGGGGCAGATCGAGACTCCTTTAGGTAGCTGGTGGAGATACCATTATTATATAGTATGAAAGAGAGTGGGAATGATATTGTTTATGTTTTTTTATACTTAGGTCCTCGTAGGGCCACGGTGACGAAGAGGGTTAAATGTCTGACCGTCTTTATCACTAGCCCTCTACTGAAAGGTCACACGTTCGATGGGAAGTCGCCAGGTACTGGCCGCAGGTCGGTGGTTTTTCTCCGGGAACTCATTGACTATCCTCTACAACCCTGGCATGTCCTTATTTGACACAAGCTGTGGATACTGAACGTAAAATAAATAAATAAAAAAAAAACAGAGGGTAGTCAATTGATTTCATTGTGATGATCGATATACGAAGAATTCTAAAAGAATTCAATGATCAGCGTGTCCTGCTAGTTTGAAGAATCATACATGCTAAACACCTTGGCATATTAGCCGTAGCTATTCTGGTCAAAACGGACAGTAGCCATTTTGTTGATGTAATGATAAGGTGCAAGAAGTACTATAAAAGTTTTTGAAAAAAATGATCTCGTGTAAAACAACTATGAAATACCAACATGTCAACATAGTCATAATCCAAACTCAAAGTCAATAAAACTAGGGCCAATTATTAACAAAACAAAGATTTACAGGAGACTTCTGAACAAGTACAAGGAGAATAAAAAAACGTCTTTTGCTTCTTTGATGACACCCGCCATGTAAACGGCGGGTGTCATCCAGGAATGCAATGTCACGTTCTCAAATGAGAACAAGGTATACAACAACGGAACCAACAGGCAAACTAACGAGCGTCAAATACGTCCATTTTCAAGTCACACAAAGAAATCGAATATTTCTCAATGAGATCACTATGGCGACCATAAAAAATTCCCCATAATTTTAATAACCCGTATCTTTTGAAACCCTTTGTTACGAGTTTGTCAGTCAGTTGAAGACTTCTTTCACGAAAATCGTGAAAATGGGAACAAGTCTTTTAATATCGAATCAGCTTCTACATGTGAACATGATAAAGGTTTGGGATACCAGGATGTTGCTATTCAGAAATGAAACATTCACAAATTGGATATTGAAATAATCATGCTGCCGTGTTGGTATATCACTTATAAAAGTTTCGAATTTTTCTATGAGTGTTTCATACTTTTGTAGAAACTGGAATTTTTCGAAAGAAAAGCCATTGGAAAACAACAGTATATAATGCTGTAATGAAATATGAAGAGTACAATCTAAAGGAACGTATGAAGTTTGATGATGATTTTACAAGGTTTAGAGAAATACATAACCAACCCAAACCTAGTATTTTATGGAAGTTAGCACTTCGATTTCCTCAATACAGAAAATATATACATTACATAATGAAAATAGTGGTAACCATTCGTAGCTTGACTACCATGGAATTATGTCACAAATGTGGGTTTCTATATCAAGACCCTATGACACATCTAGTGCTACAGTGTATTTATACTTCCGAGTTGAGGGACCAACTATGGTGCTGTATAATTAATACCACAGCACAGATATACTGTTTAGTGTTTATTTACACTCTCTCCCAGACCTTCAGTTATTACATATATTGATTGGAGGAAATGTAAACTATCAAATTAGTGCAGAAGAGCTGATTGAATTCAGGATAAAATCCTGTATTTGTGTGTTCAAGATGTGTAAACTATATTATAATTAATATATATAATGATAAGGATAACAAATAGTCCATGTACATTTTGTAGGAGTCATGTGACTTAACAATTCATTATAATTTACCTGATTTGTGTCAGAAAATTGTATTTTGAAACTCTTTGGGTATACCTTAAAATACCCCCTTTCGGTTAATTTGCACTTGATATGCCTACTCCTAAAGCATAAAGTGTGTATCTATGTTATTCATATTCTGTAATCATTTATATATGTATCGTACGCTTTGTATATATGTTCAACATTCTTCTGTAATCTTCATCTCTGGAGGCAATAAAGAGAATAATAAGTGTTTCATATCATTTATGAAAAAAAATCAAAGTAAAAAACGTCAAAGTAACAGTTGATAACAAGAAATAAAAAGAATTTGATATATATATTGGGTGCAAAACCTTCGAAGTGATTGCATAGAGAAAACGAAAAAAAAACGGTAACAAGGTTTTGTAAGAGTTCTTTCCCTTCCCTCACCTTCACTAACCTTGGAATCTTAACCATTGGTGGAGGAAAACGCTAGTAAGTTCCGAAAGAACGTTCCGGAATTTTCGACAACATAGATGTCGCTTCAGTCGATGGTTCTAGATCGTTAGCGAAGTGACTGGAAAGGCAAGGAAGGATTATAAGCGTATAAATATGGCAAGCCGTCAGATGTTTCCCAATCCTTACACGCCTCAACATCCAAGTAATAACGAGTTACCACCAGGTTGGGAAATGATTTTGGATAAGATGACAGGATGGCCATATTTTATTGACCACAACACGAGACAGACAACTTGGGAAGATCCCCGTATCCGAATGGTGAGTTCTGTCAAAAGTTTACTAACGTTTTCGTTTTAATTTGTTTCTTATGTTATATCAATCTGACTTATTGTTTTGGAGTTACTGGTTTATAATGATCTGTTATGCTTCTATACAAACTTCTATAGGATGTAAGCGAGTAATTGTTGTTTCAAAATCATTAAATCGGCAAGCATAAAAAAGTGACAACAGTTATCCAAAGTCGAAACCGGTTTAACACCTAAAAGCTCTATTTATAATCATAAGCGAGTACAAATATTATATGTGAACTTCTTGAAGCACAAATTACCATATATGGCCAGAATAAGGTATTTCTGACGGAATTGATCGTCTTCAGATAGCTGGTGTGAACCTATTCACCATTGAAATGAAAAAGTAATAGTAAATATATCTAAAGACAAAAACGCTAGACATAACACCGTTAAATGTCAAACGTCTGGAACATTAAGATGATGGTCAAGGCGGAGTAGACTGGATGTTAATGTTCGGACGATAAGGTCTGCACTTCATTCTGGTTCTTATATATTGATCATGCTAAATGCAGTTCTCAGATATTTATCATGCTAAATGGTTATGCTATTCTCAAATAGGTAACTTAGAACTTTGACATACTGTATTGATACCGAGAGGAGCTTGATTTTGAATATTTCTTAACTAAACTGTGATGGTATGGATCATAAAGTATCACCTTAACTCTGTGATGGTATATAGCACCTCCTGGTGATTGGTAAATTTAAAATAGATTTATTAAGATGAGAATACAATCATATTGTTTAGTTTCATGACTGGTAACATGGTAATAAATCTGTAAAGGTACAAGAATTGAAAGAACCCCAACTCCTTCAGCCAGGTATTTTACTAAATATTGTTTAAATTCGAATATGATCAGGATATTAATTAGGACCAATTCTGGACTGATGGAAATATATTAGATCAATAACAGATAATTCCTTTAAGCTTTCTTACTGAAATCTTTGCTTATTTGCTTGATTTTGTGTGATAAAGGCACTTGTTTGTGCTTCTCCCTAACAATATTATGTTTGTTGGTTTTTCCTTTTAATAAATTGCTCATTATCTCAAAGTGTTTTTGAAAATGAAAATTAAATTTAGTTGAATGTACTAGCAAAATGTAATTATTTACAATATTCCAGGGTCAAAGACAACAGCCACCATCGTTTGGAAGTAATTTACGTGAACTTCCAGTCAAGCATGAAAATAGTGGCATGCCACAGCAGTATCCACAAATGCCTCAACCCTATTCTCAGCAGCAGTATCCACAGCAACAGTATCCCCAGCAACCCTATTCACCACAGCAGCAACAGCCTTGGCAGAATCCTACTTCCTCTGTCAGTGATACCCACATGGTCAGTCCACCAAGGACAGCAACTCCTCCTAGAATAGGAACACCACCACGACATGGTGTGAACTTTCCCCAACAACAGGGAAGATCTTCCCCTGTTGTCAGAGAGATTCCTATCCATCATATTTCATCAACAGGGAACAGAGGACAGCAGCCTGAGGCCTCCACTCAAGGTCCAAACTCAGATTTAGGGGGCTATACAATATACACAGGAGTATCTGGGGGACCTCAACAGACCCCGGCTAGTACACAGGGCTACCAACAGGGGCCCAATAGCCAAGCGACTGGTCAGTATTCTCAACCTCACCAGCAACAACAGCCTTCAGTTGCTGCACAAACTGTCTTCCCGCCAAATCCACCTCAGAACTATCGACAAGAGCCTCAAAACTTTAGTACACCAAGGCCTCAACAGCCGTACCATCAACAACCTCAGCCAGGATATCAACCACCACAACAACCAGGATATCAACCACCACCACAACCATCATACCAGCAACCACCACAGCAGAGCTTCCCTCCACCACCTCAGAGTCAACCAGCACCCCCTCAGGGCTTTCCGCAACCCTCAGCTATGTCACATGGTATGCATGGTGACAGCCGGGGACCAGCAGAAAGGGTCATCCCTATACATCATCAAACTTCAAGTCAAGGTCAAGGCAACAATCAGGGTCAGGGTCAACAGCCACCTCATTATGAGGGCACACCTCACCCACGACAGCAGGTTCCCCATCCAGATTATCCGAACACTGTTCCATCTGCTCCTCCGTCCCAGTACCACTCGGAACCTTCAGTCAACCAGCAAAGCAGTGAGAGGAAAGGCACCCCAGATGAAGTCAATGGACAGGCAAATGGTCATAATAAACAAGAAAAACCAAAACCAAAGACTCCTATGGACACCATATCAGGTATTCTGTCAGAAGTTAGAGAGTATGAAGCAAAAGTGGCTAACTTTCAGGGTTTAAAAACTGATAAAGAATATAAATACCTTGAAGAGATGCTGACTCGTAATTTACTGAAGTTAGATAGCATTGAGTCAGGATCAAACAATGACATTCGCCAAGCACGAAAAAATGCTGTACGTGAAATCCAAGCCAGTTTGGATCAACTAGAACTGAAGGCTTTCTCTGCAGAACAAAGTGTGGACTCTAGTCAAGATAGTGCCTCAGAACAGTCAGGCAGTACCTCGGACAATAACAAGCAACAGAATATATCTCATATTTCTGTGTCAGGAGAGGATAAACCTGATCCCACCAAAGTCAAAGAAATGGTTTTAGACAGTGAAGTAAACTGCTAGCTGTGATAACTACTAGATTATTGGTATTTTGGTATTTAATAATGTTTCTAAAAGTTCTGTAGAATTGTTTGAATATATATAATATGTACTTGTTTCTTCAACTCATGTGAGCTTTAGGTAATTAAAAGAAAAATTAACAATTACCCTTTAGAAGCAATATTTACAAATTGTCAATTAAATTATGTGAAAAATTGAATTTGGGTACCGTGATGACCAACATTTTTTTATGTATATCTATTTGTCAGGTGTAACTTGTTATACAAAACATGTAACACAGTGAACACAATTTTCTGTGTTTTAACAAAATTTAGTTTAGAGAAAACATTTATTGATGTCATTGAAATAACAACCATTGAAGTTGATAGCGTGGAAAACATTTATTTACATTCTTGATTTCTGTCAAATCTTGTTTCATTCCTACTTAGTTTACCATATACATACTTTGTCTTCGAGTCTGTAGCGAAGATTGTGCATGTTTGTAATAATTAGCTACTTCGTTATATATCGGCATGATTAAATATGCGTCAATGGATTTGCAGTTTTGCAAATTGGGTGATGATAACATTTTAAAGAAGTTCAGAATATAAACACAAAATTTATTTATTGAAGAATTTCCATTTATGTTGCATTGTATGGCAGTTAAGATGTTTGGATAATAAAATTCATATTCATTTTGAGCTATTGTTGCTAAATTCCTGTAAGTCGATTTGTAAACAAACAATGAAGTATTTTAACTTATACATTTCCCAGTTAAATTTCAGTTACTTTAAAATCCCTTTTGGATGATTGTAGAAAAAATCTTGATGAGTGTAACATTATGTATGATATGATCTAATTTGTCTGTATGAAATTTCACTGGGTCAAACATATTTTTACAACATGTCTTTGGACTTATTTTGAGTGGTTTTTTTGGGGGGGGCCAAAAATGGGTAAGATTTTCAATTGAAATTATTTCATATTGAGGCCAAATTCCCAAAATTTGCAATATATTAATTAAGCAATTTCCTCACAATTCACTAATTTTCCTCCTATTGAGGCAGAGAAATGACAGGCATGATCTAGATCTGTTTAGTCTAAATTTTGTTTACATAATCGGTGTATGATACAACTATTGTCTTTGCTATGTTATACAGGAGAAGGATTGAGGAATGATCTAGAACAGTACTAAACAGTAATTTTGTAAGAATTTTCTGGTGAGTCTACATCACCGTTTGAAAAATTTTGGCAAGTCCAGACAAAAGGGATATTGTGGGTTCCTCAAATTTGAGCTAGTCTCACAGGCATGAACTTGGAATTCCAAAAATAACTGAATAAATTTCTGTTTGTGATAAGTGAAAAGATAAAAGTTGAATTTGAAACTTTATCAAAGTTTTACTCTTTAATTGGTGTAGCGTGCATTTGGGGAACATATCAGTTGGTTTTGCTGTAGATGAAAGTATAACTTCATCAACAGCCTGGCATACATGTTGGGGTTTGGCCATGAATATCTTCCTTATTTGTGACAGTTGTCACAAGAAGCAATGATCTAGTCACAATCTGACTCACTAAATAATATCTTGCTTCAAATATAGGTAAGGTACATTTTATAGATGAAATATAACACTTTATACATAGAAACATTTGTCTCCAAGTTTAATACAAATCTAGACCATGACAGGGTATGTGTTCATATTTGTGATCCTTATGAATGGAAAAACCAGTATTATTGTTTTTTTCATTTTATAAAATTGTTATCATTTCTGTTGGTTGTAAATATTTTTACCAAATAAAAGTTGTTTGCAGATGCTTTCATTATTAGGTTCAGTCTTTTATATTGTATTTGAAGTTTATTTTGAAGTGTGTTCAGTGATTTGTTAAACAAAGAAAAAGTGTTTTATGTGTTGGTGTGCTATATCAATTTTTTTGTCTTCATTTGAATGTGTAAAGCATAAATACAGCCAAACGAAGTGCAGTAATATAGGTACCTATATATAACTGATTTTTCCCTCCTGAAAATTGTTTAATCCTACCTGGTTTTAAACAAACATGGTTGATTCCTGTTTAAAAACTCATCATATACTTGTAATTACGACAGTCAATCTTTACAGTTTATTTTGATATATTTCTCATTGCCATCTTTCTGGATTTCTTGTCTATTTGAAATCTGAATCTGACCCAAGGAGGCAAGTCAGCAAAGATCAGAAGCAGTTTTCAAGCTATTTTTATTATTGTTTACCAACTTCGAGTGAAAGTAAAGAGTCATACATAGTGTTGTGTGTGATACTTTTCATGTTAATTGTTAAGAAGTCATTTAACTGAAAATAAGAAAAGCTTGAAGTTGGGAACAGCTATTAATTTAACATCTATAGATGGCTAGTTGGTTTGTGATATTGTTTGAGTCCAGAGGTTGATCTGAAGTGTTTTCCATTGACTGTCCCTCTCTTCTATCTTATACATGTACCTGCGGTCATGTCCTGTTACCATTATATTCTGTCCAAGTAAGATCATATAAGATTAGATCCTGTGCACAATAAATTTGATTTCCACATGGGTTAATTTCAATATATGTACTCAAGATAGGTCCCCTGATTGCTTTTTCTTAGCCATTCCTTCATGTATGTCCCTCCATATATTGCCTTGTTCTCTTACAAATAAAGTGTTTTGCAGGACAAATTAGTGTCAGTGTAACAAGGTGTTATTGTTTAATAACTGTAAATATATCTTTTATATTATATCCAAGATATGAAAAAAAACATGAAAGGCAGTGGATATTGTCCTGAAAAATGTTTGTAGTCAGAAAAGTTTAATCACTAGAAATCTGATGTAAAAAGAAAGTGCAGGACTTTAACCCACTGCCAGCCCCACCCCCAACATACAAAAAAATAGATAAATCTTGTGTCATGTGATAAATGATATTTCAGGGTTTAAGATTAGGAAGGTGAAAACTTTCTTTTGTAGAACTGATTATTCTGGTATGGTAACATTGTTTTATATTGTTACCAACACATGCTGTTTAGAAGAATTCTGTAATTTTGTAATTGTGCTTAGATTCATAACTACAACTCGGTTAGTGAAAAATTCTCTTGGTTAGTGGAAACTCATTTTAGTACAACTGGGTCAGTGAAAACCCCGTTTTGGTTGTGAAAAACTCATTTTACTACATCGTAAGATATACTACGAAACTTGTTTTTTCTCTTTGCACCTTGGATATTGGAAAACCTAAGGGCCAAATTTTATGTACACATGCATCAGCAGTACTACAAATATTGTCATTTTATCTGTAAATATTTATACCATCATGTGAGTTCTGGAATCAATCAAAGAAGATATCAAATTTGATGGATTAAAGGAGATAACAAATTGGATTTGATTAAAACCCAACCTCTGAATTAATTTCACATATTAGCAAAGTGTATTTTTTTAAACTTTATTAGTGTATGATGTTGTTTATGGGTGTTTTTGACAACACAGGTTCTATTTTCAGTAAAATTTTGTTACTAAAAGAAAAATACAAGTATAGGGCACAAATTGAAGGAGGGAGAGTATGTTAAGTAGAAGTATATAAATTATATGTGGCTACTGTTAAATACAATGTTTTAGAATTTTTTTAATATCAAATTTTGTCCTAGAACGAATCAATTTTTCATTGGTACATGAAAATTGTTTTACAAAGAAATTTTTGTTATCAGACGTTAAAGATTTCACTAAATGTCAAAAAAATATCAAAATCAGTGTTAATATATCTGAACCAATTGCATTTGAAAGAATATGTGTTATTGTATTGTTACAATTTATTGCAAATAAGTGTATTTAAAAGATGGAGAAGTACAAATTTTACTTTTTGAAATTCTAACTTTCTATCTTTATCACAAAATTCAAAGCATTTTTTTACAGAAAAGGCACCTGAAATGATAATGATGTACGTAGTAGATTGTTCTTAACATGTGAACATAGACAAGATAATATTTTGTACAGGACCAAACATTTCTGTTATTTCTATGTGTATGTTCATATTTTGCCTCTATAGCAACATAGGTGTTATTGTTATCATGGTATAAAGCTTTACTGTTAAGAAATTCTTGTCAGAATTTTTTTGTTTTGTCATACTTATAGACATATTGTAGATTCTACTGTTGATATGACAAAGGTGACGTTTTGACAATATCAGATACCCACTTGTTCCCTTTGGTTCATTTTTACACGCAATACTCCATTACTCCCTTGCAGCAATATGGCATGAGGGGAGATAACTATGTTAGGGATACAAAACAAAGGGAGGTAATTTCAGAATGATATAATGATGTGCATGTGGCATTGTGATTGATTAATGAGTGCAGATATTTGTCAAATGTGCTGTGGTTTTCTTCTGGAATGTGAAGATATTGTTTTTGAAAAGTAGTCTTAATGCATTGTTACAAAAAATCCAGATTGTTTTGGTAGACGTAGATTTAATTTGCTCTACTTTATAATGCTATGTATTAAACTTATTTATTAAAATGCTCTAACTTTTCATAATGAATCCGTCTTGTGTCTTTCCATCTTTGTCTATCAAATTATTTGAATCGACAGATACACATGATGAGATTTGTGTTATCAAATGCGTAGGATATGCCCCTCGACTTTAATTAATTGTCTTCGCCAAATTGTTCACTTAGGTTGGTCTTATTCTGGACTGTCATTATCTCTTTGCTCTTCACAGCCATAAATTCTAGGAATTCTTTACTAAAGACATCGAAATGAATATTTAGACAAAAGCTAAAGCTATAGTGACAGCATAAGATGATATATTTTTAACATCGGAACGGCAATCTTACTATCTATTAAACAGAAGTTTGATTTTACAGAGCGATGCTGCGTATTAAGACGTCGGTACCTCGAAACGCCGATGCATTTATGGTAGCTTTAAATGACAGGCTAGTAAGCAAACATACCAGTGTGCGAAATATGTTTGCCTGCAACATAACGTCATTGAAAGTATCATCAGTATCACGGAAAGAAAATTAAATGTACATGTTTTTACAAATTTGGCCATAGCACGTAATTTTGAAATGATAGTAGACTTATAATATTCTGTGCTGTCACGATAACATTTGTGCAGATATGAGCGTTATCTCGAACAAGTGCTGCTACTCCCGTACATTCCCATACAACCTCTCCCACTGTGTGTCAGCCTATTAGGTATACTTAACCACAGTGGCTTGTCGACGGCGCACATCGTATATTGTTGTGAATACTTCAAAGGCACCGACAGCTGATACAGTCTACCTGTACAAAGGTAAATAACACCAGCGGCTGTACAGGTCACTCCGGAAATACTACTTGTCATCAATTTTCTACATTCTGCATACATAAATGACAGGTACCTATAACCTGCAGGTAAAGATATTTAATAAAGGGACAATGTACCCATAATGCGGTAAAGATGTTTAATAAATGGACAATGTACCCATACCTCCGTAAAGATGTTTAATAAAGGGACAATGTACCCATAACTCCGTAAAGATGTTTGATAAATGGACAATGTACCCATAACTCCGTAAAGATGTTTGATAAAGGGACAATGTACCCATAACTCCGTAAAGATGTTTGATAAAGTTGCAATGTATCCATAACTCCGTAAAGATGTTTGATAAATGGACAATGTACCCATAACTCCGTAAAGATGTTTAATAAAGGGACAATGTACCCATAACTCCGTAAAGATGTTTAATAAAGGGACAATGTACCCATAACTCTGTAAAGATGTTTAATAAATGGACAATGTACCCATAACTCCGTAAAGATGTTTAATAAAGGGACAATGTACCCATAACTCCGTAAAGATGTGTAATAAAGGGACAATGTACCCATAACTCCGTAAAGATGTTTGATAAAGGGACAATGTACCCATAACTCCGTAAAGATGTTTGATAAAGGGACAATGTACCCATAACTCCGTAAAGATGTTTGATAAAGGGACAATGTACCCATAACTCTGTAAAGATGTTTGATAAAGGGACAATGTACCCATAACTCCGTAAAGATGTTTAATAAAGGGACAATGTACCCATAACTCTGTAAAGATGTTTAATAAATGGACAATGTACCCATAACTCCGTAAAGATGTTTAATAAAGGGACAATGTACCCATAACTCCGTAAAGATGTGTGATAAAGGGACAATGTACCCATAACTCCGTAAAGATGTTTGATAAAGGGACAATGTACCCATAACCCGGTAAAGACGTTATTTATGTAATTTATGTATGATGCTTTAGTATTCCTACTGTACATACCTCTCCCTTAAATACTCTAGGACTTATATATATGTGGAAAGTGATAAAGACCACCTTTGTGAAACATTAATATCTAATACTAAGCGATCGCGACCCGTGGAAGTTCGATATGGGACCATACCTGTATACGAAGTGAATGTCATTCGGGAAATTAAGGCGCTGTTTGCATGTAGAGAGAACATTGAAGCCTGTCTCATATATTCTATATATAATGAATACCTGTACATAAAACCTACTATGTATTACAATAACCTGTATATAACAAGTACCTGTATACAACGGTCAATGGTGTAGGTTAAAGTGTAATGCAATTCATAGCAAATTGCAGCTACCTGTATACAAGTATATATTTACAAATACCGTCCTTAGCGGTCACCTGTATATCACAAATACCGTCCATAGAGATCACTGTATATCACAAATAACGTCCATAGAGATCACCTGTATATCACAAATACCGTCCATAGCGGTCACTGTATATCACAAATACCGTCCATAGAGATCACAAATACCGTCCATAGAGATCACTGTATACCACAAATACCGTCCATAGAGATCACAAATACCGTCCATAGAGATCACTGTATATCACAAATACCGTCCACAGAGATCACTGTATATCACAAATACCGTCCATAGAGATCACTGTGTATCACAAATACCGTCCATACAGATCACTGTATATCACAAATACCGTCCATAGAGATCACCTGTACATCACAAATACCGTCCATAGAGATCACAAACACCGTCCATATAGATCACTGTATACCACAAATACCGTCCATAGCGACCACTGTATATCACAAATATCGTCCATAGAGATCACTGTATACCACAAATACCGTCCATAGCGATCACTATATATCACAAATACCGTCCATAGAGATCACTCGATATTACAAATACCTGTATACAAAGACCACAACAGAGGGATCCTATGTTAGGTTGTTTTTCCTTTTTTTCTTTGAGCTGGCATTTATAACAACGTTTTTATTACATGTAAAATAAAAGTCACGCGTTTTATAGGGATCGGTGGTATTGCTGAATATTGATGTACACGCATCATCAGAGACTAACCACGATACTGTAGAGTTGGTATGTAGCCAGTTTGGTCGCGGATCTGAAGTGTATGAAACCATACATTGGCCGTTTGTGGGATATTTTGATCGTAAAGTTGGCAAAGTAATGAGAGTTGAGGTTTTTACAGTACTCGGAGGATGTTTTACACGGAGGTCGATGTTGTAATCGGTACAATCCAGCACACAGAGCTAGCCCGTCACAACCTAGTCTTGTATGATTGATGTTTGAAATCCAGAATACAGACAATCGGTAAGAACTTGGCCAGCCCTCGTGGGTTTGTCTTTACTTTTAAACGAGGATTTGTTATCATAATATTAACTAACTCAGCTGTAGACAAGCCATTGTGGTCGGTCTGATCAACTGGAGAATCGCCGTCAAGTACCTTGATATAATTATGGGTCTGAGTAGTGCTTCATCCTTCTGAGCAAGATGTTTACGAATCTTTCTTTTCCTTTATGGAGAAGAAAACAAACGAAAACACTGTTGATAAATCTTGTACTGTAAAACTTATCTTTTTGCTTGCTTGTATTGCAGGGTGAAGGTGTGGTTAGATAATCACGCGTTCAACATGCCTCCATGAACTATTGATCCCACTTCCGATACAGACACAACACATAATATTAGCCAGACGTTTGACGCTCTGCACAAACAGGAACTGTTTGAGTTGAGAAGAACTTTGTTGTCTTTATATATATACGTTCTCTCTCTACTGAATACTGACACATCATCCAAATAGCTCTAGATGTTTTTTTCGAAAGACCTCCCGTATGTTGTTCAGTGATATAGCCACCACCAAGGTTACTACAAGGAGTCACCGTCTAAAATAACGCCAACAAACAATCTAATGACCGTGGAACTCGGACAGTTTAGAATACAATTACTATCAGCTACCTTTTCACAAAACAAGCTGAACTGGTTTCCAACTGAAAACTTGACGTATTGTTAATTTACCAATACATTTGAAAGAGACTGGACTTAAATTTTAGTGCAAAAGACACGACTTTATCTATCTCTACCCAACAGTGGGTAACAAGAGTCAAATTGGGCATGACGTTCGTTTCATAACATTAATTTTTCTAAGAACATATATATTGCTGCGTTTTTATCATAATTGCATATAAGACTAATTTGTTCGGTCAAAGAAGCATGACCAAGCTAAATCCTGGGATTTCAGCAAATGTTTAGTTAGCTTAACATCAATGGCTTAAACAAACTTGACAAGTTATTTTTATTGTAAACTTAAAAAATACCCCTAAAAACTTCTTTTTTTAACAATAAATGTTGAGGAATTTTTCAAATGTGAATCGATAACACTTAAAAATAAGTCCCGATGAGAGATCGATTTCCATTTGTCACCAAGTTCATAAGGCAATGCAAGTTCTTTTCGACATTGGCTGGTTAGTTTAATTCAAACATACTTCGAGAACATTATAAAGCACATTTACGATATGTTTAAATTGTAGCTAAATGCAATCTTGATAAATAAGACCAATACATGATGAGGTTGAGAGATATAAATCATTTACACGTGGGGCAGAACAGTGCACATATATCGTAAGATTATTGGGTGGGTCCGGAGTTACAGAGTAAACACGTTTGTCACAATTTATTTGAAGCTGGGAGTAGAAAGATTGCATTCCATTTACAAATTATTGTGACCTGACCAACAACATCGTATGTGACATCACAGAGGTCATAACGTGGCCCAATTCTCTGTTAATTGATAATAATCTCGAGTTTCGCTTAAGACGTATGACAGGTATTTATAAATAGAAACATCTAGTAATATCCATGTATACATGAATGAATGCGCGGTTATTATTCGTTGCAAAGGCGTGAAAATTTTCGACATAGGTCATTTCCTATTTTGATATGTTCTCCACAAAGTTTCTTTCTTTCTTTTACTACTCTCAGTGGTAATCATGGTATTAGTAGGGTATTTGACCAATTTTTAATTATTTGAGTGGGTTCATCGTCCCGTGAACAGCCAATGTCATTTCGAGTCGAGGTCTCTTTATAGAAGCTGCATTGACTCATCGAACACCATGCGGGAGGACCGTCACACTATACAAAACAATTGGGTATAATTTAGGTTGATCCTTGAGCTTGGCTTCCTTGGAAACACGCCACCGTGACTAGGGACCGAAATACGTGACTAGGGACCGAAATACGTGACTAGGGACCGAACTACGTGACTAGGGACCGAAATACGTGACTAGAGACCGAACTACGTGACTAGAGACCGAAATACGTGACTAGTGACCGAACTACGTGACCAGGGACCGAACTACGTGACCAGGGACCGAACCGTAGTTCATAATGTCCTAGTCTAATAACAAATGAGGATTAGGAGCTTAATTGGACAACCCAATTAAAATATACTGAGACCATTGGAAATAAAATACCTTTTCCTTCTTTCAATATTATCGCAATAATGCCCAAAGTCGGTGTGACGACAAATAAAAAAAATGTACAGATATATACTATTACAGGTTGACAACAGGTCGACGGTGTGATTACCGGAGTTTGCAGGTACCTTTAACGGGAACAGATCCAGGGAGGTACTACCATGGCTCTCTGAGACATCTTTCCCATAACATTATACTCTTTGGAACGTTGCATCGGGTAAAAGTATACAACGCATATTGGGTGTAGTTCTGATAGTTGAACGAAGACAAGTTGTTTGTCCATTTTATTTCATCAATATGCCAATAATTGGACATGAATTGATATGAATATTTACATTATGAAAATGTAAATTATGGTATGTTACCGCGCCACATTTTTTATCAGTCATGGAATGTAAACAAAATTACTCTTTACCCGTAAGCTATTTTCGTAACATAGTTGTAGAAAGTCAGCATAAAGTAAACACAGGTGTGTATATAAGGAAACTCGAAATTGGCCGCTCGCTATATTTATCTGGGATTTTCAGTTAATATCAGACAGTTTTGATTTACCTTTCACTAGCACCGAATTATGACAATCACATTTATCTTAAAATCTTTGTGTGACAAGTGTGACCTCTTTCGCTATAGAATATTCTAGAATGGATTCAGGGCGGGTCATTAACTTGACCAATTAATTATAATCGCTATGTGTAAGTGATCTAGAAAATTCTCTAGCCATCGTGACACGTGTAAGTAATGTGGTAAATGATCCACTATCGTGAAGGTATTTTTCTTGTGAAATAAGTTTTTTTTTACATCAATTATGAACTATAAATATTATTTTACTAATTAATCAAATAATTGATTAATTTTCACAACATTTATCATGAGAATATGAACTCAAACTCAAATTAGATGGAAGTAGGGCAAGACACGAACAGAATATCGTACACTTGTATTTAAACGTTCATACTGTAAACGAAATATTTGCACACCTTCCTGGAGAAGTACTGGAAGAATAAAGTTGACGATGAGAACATTGACGAAATTGACCTATTTATGACTTCTGTTATCGAACTATGTCAGTTCTGCATCTTCTCAGATATTTGACAGTGTTTTTCCTCCAAGATTTTTCACTGGGTTGTTTCAACTCGGCTTCTTCTTCATTTCGAAAAAGAAACAATAGACCTCAACATCCCTCCAAAACTCAGCATGGGGTTTGTATCTCTGAGTTTGATTTCAAACAGGATAACTTAGGAGCTTAAAGATGGCACATTTTTGGGATTTCATAAACACTGAATCAATATGCTATGGAAGTCTCTGAGGGACGACTGCCTGGACTTCCAGACAAAACATTAATGATAGCACAAGAAATAGACATCACTTACAGGTCAGCGGCGATACGATTTAACATTGAAAGATGATAAACTCCGAATTTCGTAAACAAACAAATGTCTGATATTTTGTTGGCTCACTAGATTTTTATTTCACTTTTTGATCATTTGATCTAAGGTTCGTCTTGGTTGTTCTTTTTCGTCCGTAAAATGAATAGAATCATATTCAACTAAAAAGAGACAGGTATTGGTGCCCACCATCGTTATTTCTTTTCCTGTGCCTTTTTACCTTGATAATGATGTTTAACCGTCAAATCCAAGATGGTCCCCTGTCGGCCATTTTATTTTTCAAATCAGTCCACAAATCGAAAGAGCACAAATAGGGACCAAAGGGAACCGCTATATGAAATTTCTGAAAAATCCATGCAGTACTTCTGAAGAAAACGAGATAATACACTGTAAGAGTTGTTAACGGATGGACGGACGGACGGATGGACGACGGACCACTGACGTACAGGATCTAAATAGCTCATCAACTGATGACGGTGGGCTAAAATAGAATCGTTTTATCAGAAATTCATTTCCCAGTTTTAGATTCCTCATTACTGGCGAAGTTGTCAAATATTGACCAATGTATTATGATGATAGATAACACCAAATAAAAAATCACGTTCTAGTTTTTTTATTTGTTTTTTTTTCGTCAATAGCGATGGGGTACAACTACTTAAATATAATATTGAAAATCAACACAATATTAAGAAGTTTATGTGAACAAATTTGCAATATAAACATGTACACTATAGTACGCATACTTAATACTTAATTCACAAAAGCAGTAAACAAGAATCAACATTTTAAAGTAACAGTGATAAAAAACATTTTTAAAGACTATTACTATAAAAACAGCTACCCTTCTTTACACTCAAATAACAATCATATACTCTCCTTACTATAGAGAACATGTTCTGCATGTAAAGGGACGTAACTCTACAGAAATGGTGTCTAAATATTTAGTTACCCATCCCCTTCCTCAATTTTAATGTCAGAGAAGGAGGAAGGGATTTATAAAGTGCAGTGAAAAAAAGAAATCATCAATATTACACATTTAGTTAAAAAATATCAACAATATACATTTTCCAGGCAGGATTTTACCCATTTTGATAAAAACAAATATTGTTGGATGTGGAAGAGTATTGAAGTAACATGTCCTTTATATCTCTGTTGAAAATAAACACAATTAATGTCTGTAAAAAATTCAAAGATTCTAAGGTGTATTGTTTTATCATTAAAAGTAATATATATCAATTAAAATATAAAACCAGAGCATTGAGTATTTTTTTATAATCCAAAATGCTTTTCTTGTCTCTAATAACACATATAGGTAGATAATATGTTAATTTCTTTTAACACTGCAGTGGCTGGAATGGTTGGGTACCTTTCAACAAAGAATGTCACCAAAAACTTCTCTCCTGATATCTATATGAAGGTATTTTTATGTCTGCTCGTGTCTTCCACAGAACAGTTTGGCAAGTTATTTACAAAAAATGTTCTAGACACATAATGCTGTTTTACAAATGTACAACACAAGACTATCCTTCATCACTGTCCTAGGATGTGCTACAGATCAATAAATAAATAACAGGTTTAATAAGTGAAAAAATTCCATTTGTTACTAAAGCTCTTCCATACAAAAAAAATCCATGTAGTGTTAAATGTATACTGAATTAGAACAAAATCCACACACAGGTAAAGTTGGGTTGTTTATACAAAAGGAATTGTAAAATTCAGATACAATGCTGAAATACAAACATAAGTCAATATCTGGTAATGACAAGAATGATACAAATTATAAAGCTATAGCCTCCACCATTCAAACTATTCCCTCACTTTTTCTCTCACAATAAACAATTTAAAAAAATAGTACTTAACTGAACACAGTTATGAGGGTTATTCCAAGAAGAAATATAGTGAATGTCCAACATCTGAACTTTGCTTTGATTTCTCACCATAACATTTTAAAATTGGTTTGTGATGACTATTACTGATAAAGCATATCTTTTTACCAACTTAATCAGGACAATGTTTTTATTTCAGCATGTACCTGTACAAAGGGATGGAATGTACACATTCAAACAATCCTAAAAGTCTAACTATTTTTGATAATTAAATTTTTTTTAAATAATCTTAAAACTAGATTCACACAAGACTTAGAAACTAGAAAAACAAACTATACTTCATATAGATACAATATATCATCTACTTGTAACAAAATTGAAATGACATATGACATATAGGAATTCTTTTCTTTATAATTCTTGGGATTATACCCTACAAAGCTTGTCTAATCAGTATTCTATATGGGACGTACTTAACTGGTCTTTTATCTAAGGTGGTCTCTGTGCAATAAAATGGTTAAAAAATAGGAAAATAAAGGCAATTGACTGTTCAAAGTTGCTGCAACAAATATGACCTTGAAATGGATGTTTTTACAGAGTTTATTGCCGACCAGTAGCTGGTAGTTACTCCACTGAACATCATGTAAGAGGCCTGCCATCTAAATTCACGGGGGTAAAGCATCTCGCTCAAGGAGACAACTAAGATAGCTCTGGCCATTCCTAATCTCTGCATACTGAGAACACAAACTGTCCTGCGAAGGAATTCAACCACAAAAAATCTTCAGCTGAGGATGCAAAGACCAATGCAGTACTGACTGAGAAATTGTGTCTCTATATGAAAGCAGTCTGGCAAACAGGTCAGAATTATCTTAACTACAGCTATTATCAGGCATGTACTTCCCAGTCTGCCTGTGGTTATAGTGTACTGCAGGTTTAATTATATTCATCTGATATTAAAACATATTTAACAGATAATGCTATATATATGTCCAATATTGAACCACACAAAGTACAATATCAAGTCACCAAACAGAAAAAAGAGTGAAAGACAAACTTACTGTACAAAAAGTCAGAGACAACCTTATTCAGTCAGAATATATGTACTTATATATATCCACACTTACAATAAATATATACAAACAATAAACAACTGCAGTATATATCATATTCCTGGAAATCCAAACATACATATCACATGACCACAGGAACATATTCAGTCTGCTATCAATATACAGTATATGTAACAGATGTTAAGTTCTCCACCAACCCATGAGTCAGGTAAATAAATCCGGTAAGCCAGTAAATTTATCTTTTTTACTGTAGAAATATCTATGTGATCAGGTATTATTCATTACAGATGTGAAATTAAAATCAAAATTTCATTGAAAAATCTACTGCACAAGCAAAATAATCTATCAAAAATGTGAAATTTCAAAAATTTTTGTAAGAGTGATTAAAATTTTAGAAGTAATTGAAAAAATATATACATATATGCATCTCAATCCCATCATATTCACATGTTATTTTGTCAGCCAGGAGTCTGTAGTGTAATTATTGGAGAAGTGTGTAGAAGTAAATTTGTGACCGTTAAGATCATTCGAAAGAATTTAACAGTTTCTGTGTATATGCAAGAGTCAGTCAGATTTTAAAACACAATGTGTTTTTGTGTTCATGTAATTAGACGTAAACACAGAATGCTGTAGCACAGTGATGTAAGGAGAGACAAATAATTCAATTAATGTTCAATGTCAACAAAACAATAAAAACATGTACACAAACACTGTTTGTCAAAACAAAGTCACAACACAAAAGCAAAGCGTGAGAGCAAAGAGTAGAACTTAAACATCAAATTAAACATTAAAATAAAGCACCATTAGGATTTTAGACATACTACAACAAAAAAAAAAAAAAAAAGAAAAAAGAATAATCAGGAAGAAAAATGCCTTCTACAGTAACAAGAATAAAAGACATTTATAGGATTTTTTTTTTCATTTCTCCCTAATTTTCCAGTCTGGATCCCTAAAATATTTGAATGAACAAAGAATTCAACACATTGTCTTGTCATTGAAAACAATCAGCTATTTATGTCAAGACTATCTTCAATTTCTTCAGATATTTCAGAAATTCAATCTTAAGTAAGTCATATTCAAGGTCTCTGCAAGATCCAACACAGATTTATAGGAATTCGAAGTTGTATGTTTTACATATTATTTCAAATTTGTTTCAGTTATAAGGATCATGACTGACTTATCAAAATATGTTCCAATCTTTATATACACATAGCTGTATCACAGTTTTAATTTCTCTTAAACAAAACACATCTAAGGACTATACAAGATGGCAACAGGAACTCTCATAAGATATAGTCATTGGATAGAACTAGACACAATCTACATTCACACTGCAATTAAAAAGTTTCCCTCTGAGCAACAAGAAGTGGAAAAGTAGTTTTTCATTATCACCGTCTCACAATATATAAGGTGGATCAACGCTTGTATTTTTTTAAGTGTAGCTATGTATAAAAATTACCAATAACAACTTAATTTATATCAATAAAATTTCTAGAGATGAAAATTATGTTAAAGTATAACATATTCTAACAAAAATTTATCTACCTAAGAAAATACTGTAATCAAAATTTACATATTTCAACAATTTGAATTCCATGGATTTCAAATCCTTGTTCATTATTGTAATCATATCAACATTACAATAACATAAGCTACATTATGCAGAATTTGTATTGCATTTCTAGATCACATTGAACAAACAGCAATTAACACTATATCACATGCCCACCAATTAAGCTTGCATATCTCTGTTATTGCAAGCAATAAATTTATCAATCTTCGTTAAAAACTTTAAAAAGCGCTGGATTATCAAATATTACTGTCATCTTGTATAAAATGCCCTTATTAATACAATTTGTTTCAAAAATAAACACTATTCCTGGTGTATGTTGTCTTGAAATGAAATATTCTCAGATTTGTTTCAGATATTGAAGAAATTTCATTCTGTGAACTTAATTAGAATATTATATAGTTCCCTATGTTGTTATCATTTACAGTCTCTGTATTATAACACTTACTACACAATCATTTATACACGTCATTCAGAGATAAACAGTACTATCGTCGACTCGTTTTCATCTTCACTATACAACATACAGCACTTAATAAATTAATAGGCTCACTGTATTTTTATATCCAAAGAAAAATCTGGTTCAAAAACTGTGTTTAAAGGTGATTATTTTGGTGGTTTTTCTGACTGAAATTTCGAACACAAATTAATTTCAATTTTTTTTCATGAAAAAATCATGACAATAAGCAAAAACAGTGACCAAATATATATATATGATTACACAATTCCTGTCATCCACATCTATTTTATGATATAAAAAGCATTAATGTTTTTTGACATTTGAAAAAAAAAAAAATGCTAGAAACTCGGCAAAGTCATCAAAATCATACAACAATATTTAGTTATATGTTAGAGACAAATGGTTTTGTAAATACTGAACAGGGACATGCACCTTATAAAGCAGCAATTCAGATCTTTGGTTAGGACCAATAGGTCACATGACATATCATCAAAACTTCAAGCTCTCTCACCACTTTCCTTTGTTTATCTATTCTCAATTTTTTTCTGATGTTCTCCCAGAAATATTCAATCAAGGAACTCAATATTGATTTTTTTTCTGATGTTCTCCCAGAAATATTCAATCAAGGAACTCAATATTGATTTTTTTTGTGATTTTGTCTTTCGTATATTTTCAGTTTTTCCATGATAACGTGTATCACAAATCCACCGAGAAGGATAATTTCATGTTTTGTTTATGCGTTGTCCTCGTCTTCCACCTCATCCACACCACAGGCCACGCCTTCTGTTACATAAGCCACCTCACGATGTTTGGCGAGAATCCTAAGCAATGGACGTAGTTTCAGCCACCATTGGTTCTTTGGAAGTCTTTGTCTAGAATATAAAAGGCAAAACAATTGAAAAAAAAGCAAGTGCCCATCATTGTATAATATTGGTTTCTTTATCAGTTCCATCCCTCCAAAATAAATTTTTTAAAAACTACCGACCATAGGGAACCTGTATGTCAAATTTGAAAATTAACGACTAAAAGTGTCCCAATCCAAGGTGGCTGCCTGTTCTGACCCCAAAGTATTCAACACACTGTCTTACCCAAACTTTAAGTATTCACTACTCCGTCTAAGCTGATACCCCAGTATCCAACATTCTGTTTTATCTAAACCCAGAGTATTCTATACTGTCTTTTTATCTGACACCAGAGTATCCATCATTCTGTTTTATCTGACCCTGGAGTATTCAGCATACTGTATAACTGAACCCACAGTATTGAACACACTGTCACACAAAAGTATTCAACATCCTGTCTTATCTGACTTATGAGTATTCAAACCCCTACCCTAGAGCATTCAATATCTTGTCTTATCTGATATTCATGTATGCTATACCTTAGCCAATCTGACCCCAGTATTCAACACCCTGTCTGACCTGACCTGTGAGCAATTTTGTAAAGACATTAAATGACAAAATTCTAGAATTCAATATATTGGTGTAAAAGATTTTTATGATTAAGAATTTGATTTCACGCACTCAAAGTTAGTTTCTGCCCGCAGTTCCTGAACAGGTGTAAATGTTAGATGGCGCTTAGTCATGCCAAGCAACACCGCAGAGTCTGGACTATTGCTCAACATTGTCCCTGTAACACAACAAAGTAAGAAATCAGTTTTAAAGATACTTCTCTCCTACTATTATGGGAAATGAAACTATTAACAAACAATATGTATCAAAAGGCAGTGAGGAAAAAATAAATAAAATTTCCAAAGTATTTCCAATTCAGATGAATAATTACATGGACAGGTAATGGGATACAAGATAGAACTTTAATTTTTGCCTCTGCTCTTAAAGTCAAATCAAAATTTTTCTTTCCACAAAATATCTAATCAGTCATTATAATACAAATCATGGCTCCAAGTCAAGCTTTTACAGACATGTTCACCACATCATTCACACAGTATTCTATGTGAAGTATGACACTATTTTATACCGAAATCTGGACCAGAGAATTTTGTGAATGCCACGGAACCTCAGATATTATATCCTGCTGACCATAATATATTTCCACTAACTGAATATTCCTTATATCAAGTAAGCAAGTTAAAACAAATACATTTATTATAAATGATACTATCTGACATGAAGTATCTGTTTTATAATAATACTATCTGACATAAAATATCTGTTATCATTTTCTGCTCACAATTGATTTCGTAAGCTCCAACCCCAGTCAAGTGTCTATATCTGATTGTGATGAAATGAAGGTTTATGAAGATAGCTCCAAACACTTACACAATATTAAACAATTTTCCTCTTCTTCATTCAGTTGAAGAGGAACTTTTATGGTCAAAACAGCTAAAAGAATAACTAATGTAGCACCAACATATTAAGCTGGAATTTGTCATGCTAAATCAAGAAGTCTCCAAATGGGAAAAAGTTGAGTCTTCAAAACACAATTCCGATTTAGATATTAAGTATTTCAGTACAATACAGGGATTATGCCATATTTCAATAAAACCGCCTTTATTTGCAAGTAAATGTACAACCTAGTATCTAGTATTGTTTATAATTACATACCATCTTCTTTAGTATTTTCTTCTATTTTTCCGATGATGTAGTCAAGAGCTTTGCTAGCCATCTTTGTTCCGTAGTTCCTGTCAAACGGTGTAGGTACTCCACCCTGCTGCATGTGACCTAACACATTCTTACGACAGGTAAAGGTGCCCTTACCCTCCTCAGAGAACAAATTATATACAAAGTCTGTCGAATAGTTGGCATTAGCGTTTTCATTCCTAAAAAAAATAAAATGAAGACAAAATAAAGTCAGGATGAGAGATCTCATTGAATTTATACATTGATAAGCAGTGTCTTATTTCAACAAAATCAGGAATAATCACTTTAAAAACATCTACTTTACCCAAAGACTCCTTAGGTCTTTCCAACCATGGTCTGTTTCCGCCTATTACTAATTTACTACTAATCAATTCTAAGGCTGGACCTGGAGTTCTAGGGTGGAATGGATGCTTTAATAGAATAGCCCTAAGCAAAACCTTGGACCAAGAGGTGGGATTGATGTTTTAATGGTCTTTGTGTGGGATAGATGTTTTACTGGAATAACCCTAAACAAAACCTTTGACCTTGAGGTGGAATGGATGTTTTACTGGAATAGCCCTAAGCAAAACCTGGAGGTGGGATAGATGTTTTACTGGAATAGCCCTAAGCAAAACCTTGGACCTTGAGGTGGGATAGATGTTTTACTGGAATAGCCCTAAACAAAACCTTGGACCTTGAGGTGGGATAGATGTTTTACTGGTATAGCCCTAAACAAAACCTGAGACCTTGAGGTGGGGCAGAGGTTTTACTGGTATAGCCCTAAATAAAACCTGGGACCTTGAGGTGGGGCAGAGGTTTTACTGGAATAGCCCTAAACAAAACCTGGGACCTTGAGGTGGGGCAGAGGTTTTACTGGTATAGCCCTAAACAAAACCTGGGACCTTGAGGTGGGGCAGAGGTTTTACTGGTATAGCCCTAAACAAAACCTGGGACCTAGAGGTGGGATAGATGTTTTACTGGAATAGCCCTAAACAAAACCTGGGACCTTGAGGTGGGATAGATGTTTTACTGGAATAGCCCTAAACAAAACCTGGGACCTTGAGGTGGGGCAGAGGTTTTACTGGTATAGCCCTAAACAAAACCTGGGACCTTGAGGTGGGGCAGAGGTTTTACTGGTATAGCCCTAAATAAAACCTGGGACCTTGAGGTGGGGCAGAGGTTTTACTGGAATAGCCCTAAACAAAACCTGGGACCTTGAGGTGGGATAGATGTTTTACTGGAATAGCCCTAAACAAAACCTGGGACCTTGAGGTGGGGCAGAGGTTTTACTGGTATAGCCCTAAACAAAACCTGGGACCTAGAGGTGGGATAGATGTTTTACTGGAATAGCCCTAAACAAAACCTGGGACCTTGAGGTGGGATAGATGTTTTACTGGAATAACCCTAAACAAAACCTTGGACCTTGAGGTGGGATAGATGTTTTACTGGAATAGCCCTAAACAAAACCTTGGACCTTGAGGTGGGATAGATGTTTTACTGGAATAGCCCTAAATAAAACCTGGGACCTTGAGGTGGGGCAGAGGTTTTACTGGTATAGCCCTAAACAAAACCTGAGACCTTGAGGTGGGGCAGAGGTTTTACTGGTATAGCCCTAAACAAAACCTGGGACCTTGAGGTGGGGCAGAGGTTTTACTGGTATAGTCCTAAACAAAACCTGGGACCTAGAGGTGGGATAGATGTTTTACTGGAATAGCCCTAAACAAAACCTGGGACCTTGAGGTGGGATAGATGTTTTACTGGAATAGCCCTAAACAAAACCTGGGACCTTGAGGTGGGGCAGAGGTTTTACTGGTATAGCCCTAAACAAAACCTGGGACCTAGAGGTGGGATAGATGTTTTACTGGAATAGCCCTAAACAAAACCCGTAGTCCTGTGTTGATATAGATGTTTTACTGGAATAGTCTTAAACAAAACCCGTAGTCCTGTGGGGATATAGAAGTTTTACTGGAATAGCCCTAAACAAAACCTGGGACCTAGAGGTGGGATAGATGTTTTACTGGTATAGCCCTAAACAAAACCTGGGACCTTGAGGTGGGGCAGAGGTTTTACTGGTATAGCCCTAAATAAAACCTGGGACCTTGAGGTGGGATAGATGTTTTAATGGAATAGCCCTAAGGTAAGATGTGAAAGGCTGATATCAGGATCATACCATCCTCACTTCATGTGTAGCTTAGTACACTGATCAAAACTGTACAAAAAATAATGGGTACAACATGGACTTAAATCTGGCCAAATCTGTGGTAGAGTGAGAGAAAAGTGTTTCTGAAGGAGTTTGATTTGAGCGGGTTGTTTCTATACTGTTGACTGGCTTCATCCAAACAACATTGGTGTTTTTGTTTAAATTACCTTAGAACGAGACCTCGTTGAACACCAGCATTGATTATCTTATCCTTCAAATGGTTTACATCATTCTGCAACAAAAGATAAATCACACTCTGAAATTGTACCGTGGAAAATGATATTCTTTACTATTACTTAAATTATTCAGTAAATATTTTGTTTTGCATCAGATTCTATTCTTTGTATATATTTAAACATTTAATAATGTTAATCATGGATTATACATTTCCTGTCTAGTAACCAATTGAAAACTACATGTCCTCTACCCTAAGAATTAAGATGTGAAGTCCTTCTATACTCTCTATCAGATCTGTCATGGTGAGGATACTCTTGACCTACCCTCAGATCTGTGGTGTGGAACCCATCTAGATTTACCATCCTAACTGTTTCCCTGACCTTAGATCTGTGATGTTGAGAGCCTCTCTAGACTTACTAATCAATCTGTTAGATCTAGCCTCAGATCTGTGGTGTGGAACCCATCTAGATTTACCATCAGGTCTGTCATAGTACTGCTTCCCTTGACCTAACCTTAGATCTGTGATGTTGAGAGCCTCTCTAGACTTACTATTCGATCTGTTAGATCTACCCTCAGATCTGTGGTGTGGAACCCCTCTAGATTTACCACCAGATCTGCCTTGGTGGAGTTCCCCTTGACCTACCCTCAGATCTGTGGTGTGGAGCCCCTCTAGATTTACCATCAGGTCTGTGGTGTGGAGCCCCTCTAGATATACCCTCAGATCTGTCCATTTGTGGAGCTTCACTTTACTAGACAGTAATGGAGCCCCTACAGACTTACCCTTAGGTCTGTTATATTAAATTTTTCCTCATAAATGTATGCAGCATCGGCACCTCCAGCCATGCCACTCATGGTTGCTAGGTAACCACAGTAGCCACCCATAGTTTCAACGACGAACAGACGTCTCTTCGTTCCAGTGGCGGACTGCTTAATTCTATCACATATCTGGAAAAGATTAAAACAAGGGTTCCATTTATAAGACATACAGCCTGACCTCTCTGATGGCTTTTGAAAACACCACAGGACAAACAAAGAAATCTTTTTAAATGAGACAAAGCTAACTTACATCAGCAATTTCATTTAAAGCTGTGTCTGCACCAAGACTGAAGTCTGTCCCTGGGACATTGTTACTGATCGTACAGGGGATTACTACAATAGGTATACAATACGCATCAAACTTGTCACGAGCCTCGGCCATCTGTAGAGCACTGTGGTAAGCCTGAAAAAGGAGCAGAAGGTTAGAAGTCATCGACCTTCATTGCTTGAAGGAAGGATATTTTGGGTCGAAATAAAGTCACCCAAAACATTGTATTGATGGTTATCATTTTCCATGTAATTATCAAGTTAGGATCAAATTATTTATCTCAACTAGGAAACTTGTCACAGGAGTAGTGTGTGAAAGGCAACAAATACATGTGGTAATTCATTACCATGAATCCAATGAAACTGTCGGGTATGTTTACTGCAGTACTGTAATCATTGTTTATCATCCTTGTGCTAATTCATGCAAATTAGCTTTTGCAAATATGTATCAGAGGATAAATTGCAGAAATAATTACATACAAAAGAAAGTTGGTTTACAAACTGCTTATAATGGTTTAGCCAATACATCTGTAGAGCCAAATGGTTCAATGTACATAGTTGAATTAACAGGGCTCTCGATCTGCCAGATTTGGTGCCAATATTCGGCCCCATTCCCAATGCAAAATAGTATCTTTTTTTCCCAATTTAGACCCGACATTTTCCCAATTCTAAGGAAAACACCATTATTTTTCCCAATTCTAAGGGCCCTGGGCCCCAATCCCAAAATGGGGTGTGAGAGCCCTGATTAATAACCTACCTCAAAGCCGCCGACAATCAGCAGTCCACTGATGTCATATTCCTTCAGTTTGGCTGCTATCTTATCCATCCCATACTTGCTAGCTACAATCCTGTAGTGGAAAAGCAACTTTATTTATACACTCAGTAATAAACCCATTCAATTTTAGTCTGGTGTCAATCCAAGAACTTAGTTTAAGGGGTGTAAAAGGAATACCATATCTACAAGACACTGATAAAAATAAAATCATTTCAAGTGAGGTGATATGATGCATGTACTTTCATAGCTTTCATGAAGAATGTGGAAGAAAAATGTCAGTCAAAACTCATACTGAATGGCCACATCGGTCTTACAATATACAGGAACTTATAACAAACTTTAAAATATTTCTGCCTTTTTTTTTACATTACACGATAGAATAATTAATTTTGTGTGGTTTTAATTTCCACTGATTTCACATGAACTTTTAATTCACGAATTAATATTTCTTCATACTTCTGGGTTTAGTGAATATTTAATTGATGAAATTAAGTGTAAACAAGATACATGTAGGATCTTGTTTTGAAAAAGCCACTATATTTGATTCCTATGACATTGTAGGGTTTTACAGTACAATTCATTGGAACCTTTAGACCATGCACTGACCACTTTAATGCATTTGATCCTCATATCTGTTCGGAGTTTTCATCATATATCTCAAAAAATGTCAATGGCACAGCAACATGTAACCGTAATAGAAAAAAAATCTCACTTCTTAGTACCCAGCAGTGAACCACCCCGGCCTGTCCAGCTCTGAACATCTGTCCAGGACAATGATTTCACCTGTAATAGGAAAAGTAGGAAAATATCATTTGTAAGAAAAGACTTTAAAATGACAAAATCATATTATTCAGTTTCATTTTTTCTTCATTTATGATCAAAAAGTTACAATATATGGACCGGAACAAAAATTTACCCTCATTTTACAAACTTTATGAAATGATTAAAAAAAATTATGGTTTTTAAAACACTGGATAATGACTTGTTTTGACAAGAACATTCTCATTTTTACTGTATTTACACCGTGATTATTGTAAAGAAATAAGTACCATGCAATACAATTGTTTCGTGATTAATATTTCTGTGTCCCTTCAGCATTAGTAACATGTTTTTATTGAAGTGTTCCCTCACCATACATATATATAGATTATAATAAAAAATATTTTATTAAATGATACAATTAATTTATATCTGTGTAAACCCCATTCAAAATAGACAGGTGTTGGCTTTTGACATTCAAGTTTTCCTATAAATCAAAGCTAATGTTTTTGGGGTTTTTTTTTTCATTATCAGGATGTTGTTACACACATTGTATAAATTTAAACTTCAACCTTTGGCAGTGTTTTTGTGGTATCTGATGGGGAAACCTCGGGTGACTTTTCAAAGAAGGTTTTCAGATGTATGCATATCTCTTCTTGTTAATAATTTTTTTTTATTATTGCAGGGTTTTCCATAAGAGTTGATCGCCGGCCAATTTGACCGGCTACTTTGATCATTTGGCTGCCTACACCAATCCAGTTCCGTAATAATGTTCCGTACACGACTACACGTACACGGCAGGCTAACCTCCTACTTTCACTACACAGCCTACTACTAACAAAATTATGGAAAACCCTGTATTGAATATAGAATATCTAGTTTTTCTTTATCAAGAGGGAAAATGCTTGGATAGAAAGAATGATTGAAATTCTCAACATGTAGTTTGTACCACTGGGCAAAACATTAGAAAAAGTCTCAAAAGATTACAATGTATCAAAAATTAAATCAAATTGCTTCGAGAAAACAAAATTTCCTGTCATTATTGAGTGGATCTCAGAACAAGAATGAAACACCGGGAAATAATCAAAGGGCAATAAATCTTCCAAAATACAAGCATAATTACAAATCATGGAAACATCTAAAGAGTTAAAAAATATTGAGATTATGACATTTTTGAAGGCCTAAAGGTCGGAGTACAAGCACTGACTTATAAGACTCTTCCGTGTATTTTCTCGAAAGAAATCAACGCATATAAATATGGTTCATCACAAAATTAAAGAATCGGTCAGGAAGACTGTAATGAAGCAGGGAGGAAGCTTTGTGTATATAATATGCCTGCAGAACCAGATTTGCAGCACCAGATCATCCACTGTTAAACTTATCTCCCGACATACCATAGCATAGTACTTGTTACTGCTGGCTCCTATTACCCTTGCTCTGACCATAGAGTTAGCCATCATATTTTCATCTGGTGTATTACTTAAAGCTTTATTTTTTTATTTTTCTTGAAAAGAACAATGCTAAACCAATATTCTTCATAGAGAACAAGCATGCAGCGGGACCTGAGAGAAACTGGTCACAATAAAAAACTGTAACAAGGTTTGGGGCATGTGGAAAAACAAAAGGCAACTGCAAAGGCACATCAGCAAAATCTTATCTTAACCATAGTATCATTTTCTGTGACAACTTCATGATGAAAATTTTGAATACTGAATATATATTTTATATCATCAATATTAATTATGTCTATAACCATATGAAATTACCAATTGTAGATTATTTCATACTGGAATTATAACCATAAAAATAAAAAATACTTAGCACTGCAAAAAAAATATTTTCAATGCAATTATCACAAATATCCATGTTGTCATTTCAAACTAGATTTTTTGAAAGCTTTTCATTCGCTCCTTCATGCTGAAATACTGGATTTACAATGGGAAAAGGGCCAGACTGTTCTGCAAGTAGTCTTTCCACAAAACACCACAGCAACAAATCTTTGGACAAGAACTCAGGAACCAGTTTAACGAATCAACACAACTCTGAACCAGGTTGTCTTTATTAGACATCACAGCTTACCCTTCTTTGCTTCTGATCATCCTTTTGAACAGAAAAAAATCCCCAACACAATTTAGTATTAATGATCAATTCAAAAAAATACGTTAACAGCTAAAATTATCAAAATCTTCAACAGATAACCTACAAAAATATATCATTCTATTACTGGTATCAATTACATAATTTCATGCCCTCATTTTCAATTCTTTCTTGGTGAGAATTAGATTGATACTGGTGATGTATAACATTTAGTTTTCAGTATGTTGAACAATAGCATGGAATGATGGAGGGGAAAAAGAGGAATGGAGGAGGGAATTGTGTCTATGTGTACAGGTATGACATATATGTCAGGGTGTGTATGAATGTTTATAAATCAATAAGCTATAATTCTATAATTTTTCTAAGAATCGGACAAATTTAACAAATAGTGTTCTTAATCACAGATTCTTTAAGATAAGAGTAAGTGAACAGAACATCAAACCTCTTTGTTGCAAAAAAAAAATAGAATTAAAACTGGATAATGTAAAGACTGATACACAATAACAGGCATGCTTACTATACTGGTATCTTTTATAATCTTCTACAGGAGAATTGCATGCTGGTAATATACATATGTACCAACTAGCCAAAGATAGAACAAAACTACCTGGTACTCCAAATTAATTTTCTTTCATCCCACTGATGAAACATTGCCACAGATATGTGAAGGGTTTTGTATCCAAACATGAAGAGTACTAACATATAATTTAGAATATTACCAGGCACACACAATTTTATCAACAAGAGCTTCTGCTGCTTCTGAATTTTTGGATAACCTTGGCCCAGTGTTCTGATTCAACAAATCTCTTTTTTAAAACAATGCCCAAAAATAAAACATATCAAAATCTGTTTGCATGTTTACTAAATGATGCTTCCCAGCTTTGAGTTTCAACAATCCATTCACGAACACCATATTAACCAGCAATTCAGAATTTGTCATTTAAATATATAATAATAAATAAAAACATAATCAATATATAAATATATCTAAATATAGAAGACATATTTAACACTCACTGGTAATATTACTTCACTATTACTCCTCCAGACCAGTAATAAGACTGTTTATGTCAAATAAACAGATTACATAATACCTCCTACTATAATTCAGAGGAAGGAATGGTAACTGATATATTGCTTTTAGCAGAAATTTATCTAAGGACAAATCTAAATACCAGAAGGAAGCAGACATTTGGTTGAAGCTCAAAGCATTCTCAATGCCTCAGAAAAAACTGATATAAAATGTTCATAAGAGATTGGACTCCATGTAATGAATATAATTTTTATGTTAATATGTGTACATATTTATTGTAGCTATTTTCTTGTTAATGATCTGTGTAACCTTCCATATTTAAATAAAGCAACATAATAAATTATTTTTTAAAATTATCATCATATCCTGGGTATGTGGTGACATAAAAATGAATCATGTGAATTACAAATGTAAGCAATATTTTGTGATTTAATTAAACCAGTGTGTTGACCAGATATACTTGAAAATGAACCCACAGAAATAACGTCAGTAAATTTTATATACAGAACACTGTGGAACCTTGTCAATCCAGAAACAGGTGGACTTTCAGAACTTTTGATATTCTTGAAAATAGCTTTAGCATTTTTAACATAAGAAATCTAATGCTGTAAGGCTTTTTATTTGCATTTTAAAATGATGAACTATTTGCTATAATTTGTTCTTTACAATGTCATCATCCAACTTCCTTCAAAGTTTGTTTGAGTATTGAGCAATTTTTCATTTATGGATATTTTTCAAAACTAATGCAGTTTATGCTGGCATGAGTACCCTTTCATGCAAAATTGATTTTGATAAAAATTCAGATTCACATTACCGGTATTTGCACAGTAACAGGTTCTGCACAAACAAGTTTCCACAGTAACTGTAATGGTCATGCTTCCCATCAGAACAACTACATAGTATACAGTAAGCTGTAATCTAAAGGAAGGGTCACTATTGTAGTAAAGTCACAACAAACATATCCTTTTATCATCCACAAACAGCATTTCTTGTAAACTTTAACAAGACTACACTAACAGTGTTCAAATTTAACTTTTTCCATCAAAAACAAAGAAAGAAAATGAAAGTATAAAACTGACACGATATAAGCAATCTTAGTTTGACTGTCATGGCTAACATATAATTTCTTTTATAAATAAATAATGTTTGAATGGAAATCCTGATAAACAATAAAGCAAAGGGAAATGGGATTTATTTCATTTTTTTTTTTTTTTTTTTTACTTTTGAATAATTTTCTATGAATCCAACAGCTTCAGACATAGATATGACATCAATATTCCATTTCTTTTTATGGTTTATATCCTGAAAAAATGGATTTCTAAAGTTTGTGAATACAAATGTACCACAGTACAATTTGCTACGATTTATCAATCCATGCTAATATTCACTTACAGAATAATTAGGTCACATTTGTTTGACTTTTTTTAATTGATATTTTTTGCTACAAATATCTGAGATCTCTATACAATTTACTGCGCCTGTTCATAAATAGACTAGATATGAAAATTGAAAATTTCTTCTTTTGTTTAAAAGTTTGACTTCAATGAGAATTTCTACCCAATGACAATATGTATCAGCTCCATGGGAAGTTTTTACCAAATGACAGTATGATTCACAGCTATTTGTGACAGAGGCAAAAGCCATGCCAAAATTCAGTTGAACTCAATTAAGTTATTGTACAGTTCTAAGCTTTCAGAATTCAAGAGAAATAACACTCAATGCTGGTATGGGAATGATAAAATGTTATCACCTACCGGCTCCACCACATGGGTCAACTGTAAAAAGTAAAAGTTTTACTACAAAATACCATCCCAATATTCTGTTGTATAGTAAATTATATCCACAGGGATTAAATTTCACTATATTCATGGTCATTAAATGTAGCACAAAATTCATTATCCAACAAACATTTCTGTATCAAATGAAATCCTAGGAAATATCTGTTATGTCTGTATACCTTGACTCCAGTTCAAACATATTTAATACATATTTAATACCCATGGACTAGCCAAAACGAAGACAACAGTGAAATATAAACCCCGTGAAGTTAAAAAACTATACAATATCTACAAGAAATCTCTGATATTGTGACTAAGTAAGATAGTTCTTTAAGTGTGCTGTCTAAGAAACACAATGTTCTGATTATATTATAGAGATTATATAAAAATGACTCTGACAGAATCTGAAGTTACAATAGGAAGAGTAGATCCTTGTTCTGTAAATTAACAATTTTGTTAATTGGCAATGTAGTTTAAATTATAACAATTTTAAAATCTACATTGTATAAAAAAGATCTAGTATTTGTAATAACTATGTTAATGCGATACAGCAAATTACAATCATTGTAAACAGTTTTTTAATGCTATTACATACACTGTAGTTAAATTATACAAGGGAGATCAAAGCCTTGTCGGAAGTTGTGCTGGGCTATTTCAAACCCTATTGCACAATAGAGGTCATGGGTGAAATATACATGCTTTAAATATAATGTTTAATATTGAATCATGCTGAAAAAGAAATACATTGAGGAAAAGCCTGTCACCATGGTTTACTAGAGGACTACTTGTATAAAAATGTTCCTTTTTGCACAAGGAAAAGCAAAATTGGATTGAGCGAAAAAAGTTCATGTATCATTGTTGTTCAGTTGTGTATATATAACCTTGTGAAAAACTTAACTTTTCCAGTACATCACCAAAATATGTACCTTGCATTTGTATCAGCATATTTGATATTTTGTTTTTAAATTCTGAGTTTAAAAGCTTTCTTTCTTTTTATATAGGAAAGTAAAAAATGGAATTATGGGAAGAACAAAAAAATTATGGTTAAAAAAAAAAAAAAAAAAAAGAAAAGAAAAAAAAATCTATATAAATTATTAAGTACTTTGAGCAATTCTTAATAAACAAAATATCAAAACCAGGATTATCCCACCTAAAAAATAAGAATTAGAAATTATGACTTGTCTTTCTATTTTGATTCCACCAGAAGAAGTGACTTTTATTAAATAGTTTATAAAAGAGATGATATGGATGGAACAAAAATATGTGTGTCTATTTTTGATATAATTTACATGACTGTCATTTTGATGTAGGGCAGTTGCAGAATTCTATTTCAAATGTATTTCTTCTTCTTCAGGACATTCAGGTTGAAAATTCAAAGTCATGTGATACTGATACAATGTAGAAAATTTTCACACTAACTCATAAATATCATTTTTATATTCACTTTTGGACAGGTACATAAAATATGGCTAATAAACTGAAGCAACAGCAGGGGTTTAAAAAGCATTGCATAAAAGTGTGGTACACATTTAAATTATCTTTGAGATCTGAAGCTGTTATAATAAATTGTTTGATTATTTTAGAAATTTATTAATTCAATTTTTTAAATATCTACAATGTTGGTTCAGGTTTTATGATATATCGACATTCTATTATTCATACTAGAAACACATATTTTTGTAGTACAGAACTTCATATTAATATAATAGAGATGTCTGTTTAAATATTATGTAATTTTCTTTAATTGAAAAGAATGAAGAAGTGATAGGTATAATAATGCCAGTTGATGCTGCTAGTAATGTTTAACTTACTCCTTCAGAGAAATCAAAGAAAACCTCATGTGGGTTTTTCTGAAATGATGAAATGACATTGCGGAAACAAGGTACATCTACATAGTGACGACAAAACATAATTGTTAATATCACTTTGTTATATAAAGTTCCTTCATTTATACTAGCATAAATGTCACAATCTCCTCCTGATTATCTCTTCCTCATGGCAAGTCAGTTAAATACCTATAAACTGGAATTTTTCTCCAAACTCTCCACAACAATTTTTCCCGCAGCAGATAATTATTTTAACATATATTGATACTAGACATTGTGTTTGATTCCTCCTACACAACATACCAGAATTTGTTGTTTACTCCTTTTAGGCAGCATATACTAGCATAGCCTTTGATAATGAAGTTTTACTGCATCAGATAAATAAGATACAATTTTTTTATAACATTGTCTAATTTTCACTATAAGAATGCATAGCAGATAAACTTACCAATGTAAAGTGAGAAAGAGTAAGATTGTGTCTTTTTAGCTTGTCTGTTCAGTAGTGAGAATTTAACTACAATGGCTAAAGTCAGATATTCTGGCTTGACACCTAATGACACAATTTGCACTAGGGCAAGAAACCTGACATACAGTATATCTATACATACTAGGACTCCACCCGACCCCACTCCTCCAACACACATACTGTTACACATAACACTGTCACCATGTCAGTATCATTTTTCTCTTGAATTACTTTGTAATCAATTCATGGCTTAAGGTCAATCATTCATTATGTACACATAAATTCTGTCTTGTTAATACAAGCCAATGTAAAAAAAGAAATCAAATTACACAAACACATGAGAAGTATCGAACACTTGTAGGATATTCTAATAGCAGAAATTAAAACTTTCACTAAACCACATAAAGTAACTGTTTATAGGCAATTAATTAAATTAAAAGCAATGCTTATAGGCAATTAATTAAATTAAAAGCAATTTACATGAAATTAACAACATGATTTTCACAGATTTTACCTTCAAAGCAAAACTTAAAGATCAAAATTGGAAATTTTTGCAGTAGCTCAAATTGTTTAGATTAGCAAGTTCTTTTTTCCTTTTTATTCCCTCTTTCATGATTTACCGGAAATGCTTTTTTTTCTGCCTATGAAGTTATGAAGTTTTCTCCTTTCTTTCTTTTTTCTCTCGAATTTTTTACCAATGTAGAGCAATGAACAGATGTTAAAAACAAACCCAAAATAAATATCTAAACTACAACATTTTCAAGTAGCAACACACGACAAACAATAAAGTTGTAGGAAACAAAAAGAAATTAACATGTTTATGGTGACTTACATCTCCATAGAGCAGTCCATCAAATGAGTCATGGATTCCCAGGACCTCGTAACCTTGGGTCAAAGCAAGACGCACAAAAGACCTCACCGCTGCATTAGCACCACATGCTGGAGCACCAATGTTCATTACAGCCAGTTTTTTTCCACTCTGTGATGAAAAATAAAGACTTATAGTTTGTAATTCTTAACTAAATGATATAGAAAAATGGTTAAAAAGGCCTCCTTAAAGGTTAAAAGTATTATGTAACTGAAAAGTACACAGGGTTTGAAATCTGGTATTTCTCAAAAAGTTGCTATGGAAAAGAAAATAGTCGAAACTTGTAAAAAGCTTTTGAAGCAATGTAATTGATTAGCTGCACAGTAGTACATTCATAAGGCATGGATATGTTAACGATAATTTCTACAGTAGTTCTGGAGTATTCAATTAAACTAAAGATATGTTACTGATCTACTAATACTTACAACACAATGTTTACCAGTGCTGTCACATGTACCCTTAGGTGGTCGCAGCTTACTTAGTTTCCTGTATGTTGCTAGATTATTTTGGAAACTCCTTAAATTTCAAGAAAAGTGATCATAGCACACCAGATAAAATTTCCAAATTCTTATAACTAAAACTAAAATACATTGTAAGTAATAATACATCAGTCAAAAAAAAACTATTTAAAATTCTTTATGTTTGTAATAATGTGTGTCAGACAGAGTTAAAAGGGAAAATCATGCAAGCATTTCAAAATATTGTTTTAATAGTAAACAATTATGGCTCATCCCAATTTAAAATCAAAATTTATATGAAATAAGTGGAAAATTTGAAATACAGACTAGCTTCAGAGTGGAACACTTTTGACAGTTATTACACTATTTCAGAGATATAAACTAATGAACGTTTGGACTTACTTTCCTCTTAGACGGACAGCTTCTTCAAAGTTTTTGGCATCCATAGCATTCTGTACTGCCTTGGTCTGAATGGAGAAATACAGTTATTGTTCCTTGTTGTAAATGTTTGGAACAGTATTATTTTAAAATAATAGTTATTCAGGTAAAACGCAAACATAAAATCATGCATATCATTAACTTGCTCAGTTGATGCATTATATTGAAACCTACCCTCTCTACACATTCCATTAGAGGAACTCGAACAGTCTGGTTACCATCCAGTGATACAACACAAGCTGGAGTGTCTGGGGTAGCGTCCATCAAGGCTAACACTGCCTCTGCTCCCATACGTGCACCCTACCAATAAATCATTAATTGTGTCAGTTATACTTACAACAGCAGCAATGTAATTTACGCAACAATGTTAGTACATAGAAATCATAGCCCTTTCACTCCAATTCAAGTGGACAATTTCCCTTTAATAGTGAAAATGACCGAGGTAAGTGTACAATTTTTTATTTCTAATTCCATTCCTCAAATTGTTTTTGCTTTTATTTACTACCCAGTCATGCACCCTTTTTCCTTTTTGTTCATCGAATTGCAACATGTTCCAAGTGCCTTACAAATTGATGAGTTCACATGTTTCAAGTAGAAATGCTACTTACCAGAATCCTGTCAAATGCAGTTGGTTTTCCACCTCTCTGGACATGTCCCAGTACTGTAATCCTTGTGTCATATTTCAGACGCTCTGTGATCAGCTGTAAACGTCAAAGACAATAATCACTTTAGCATTAGCTTAGAACCATTGTGACAGATTGACAATTAATGTACAATGTAACAGTATTTATTTAATTGTCAAAACTGTTGACACATTTTTTTTCCCCTCTCCAAACAAGTACATATATATAAGTATATTTTACTGTTAGCAGAGTCTCTTCCCCCTTCAGTCCAAACTGATGAAAATTACTTACATTTTTTTCCTCTTGTACATATATATAAGTATATTTTACTATACATAAACTTGACCTTGTTAGCAGAGTCTCTTCCCTCTTCAGTCCAAACTGATGAAAATTACTTACATTTTTCACCATGTCTGCTGTGATACTCTTTCCTTCCCGGTCTATGGCTCCTTCTGCCACCAATATGATGTTCAACCTTTGACCTAAAGCTCTCTCCTTTAAGACATAAACAGATTTAACTTTGCTGGTTATTCTATGAATCTAATAATCTTAACACAACATCTGGTAAATCAATATACAAAAGAATGCTACAATCAACAAATTATCCCTTTTTCAGATTGAAAATGTGATTTTCCAAGGAAATGTTGTCCATGCTATGGCTATGGCTGTAATACTTTAACATTGTGTAAGATAACAATATTAAGTAAAATTACAATAAATGAACTTACTGCAGACAGTTTATTACAAAGAGTATCCTCCCAGCCTCCCTCTGGTGGCCACTCCGGGATAAATACCCAGTCAGCTTCCGTGGCAAGGGCAGCCACTAAACCAAGGTATCTGTAATAAAGTCAATTCTTGTACATCTGTGGATCTATAGATAATCAAGGCTTAGAGTTCTATAGGACTGAAATGCTTATTATTATATTTGATTAATTAATCTCATACAAAACAAGCTTTCGACAGACAAGGCATTTCTAGCAATACTAATCCCCTTGTGATTCAACAGTGAGTGATGTGCTTGTGAAAATGGGCAAGTTTGAGAAGATTGGTCACAATCGCTCAAGGAATAATGCTATTATATTCAAGTGCTGACAATATATATTTTTTGTTCCAAAACATTTTTTCAAATTAGTAATAATGGCCTTGATTTAATCCTAGAACCATGAATTCCGAAGCCAACCGAGATAAAATTGTCCTTTATGAATATGTGAAGTTTGATCAGAATCTCTCAAGGAATGTGGCTGCTAGAGTGCCAACAAGGATTTTCTAAAAAAAAAAAAAATAACCATGCTCAAGAAGCCTGCAGTTCGAGGTAAATTGGTCCTCTATATATTTTTGAAGTTTGAATAAAATCATTTAAAGAATGAAGCTACCATAGAGCTAGGCAATGAGAAGTTTTACATAACCTACACACATTACGTACATGTTCATTACTATGATTAATACATTCAATATTAGATAACCATCAGTGTTAGATACTATACTTACCATCATCGTAGTCTACGTAAGATATTCTATCTGACACAATTACCCTTTGCAACATTCCACAACTTCTGATGCAAATATCCTACAATGGCTATAACTTCCCAAAATAAAAAAATCCTGCGATCTAAAACAGACATCCTCTGATGCCTGCACCAATAACATGGTAATGTTCAATGACCTCAGACCCAAACACACACCACTGGCTACACTTACCCACAGTCATTTCATAATCTAAGACCCAAATATATGCAAATGACTTCACTTACCCACAGTGACGTCCCATGACCTCTAATACAAATGCTCTCTGGTGACTGTGACAGAGAAAAAAATCATTTACATATAGTTTGCTTTGAAAAATTATGTAATTTCAAATGTAAGGAGAATTTTTTCTTAATGTAACTAAGGTTAGATATAGGAAATATTTAGTCATCTTTTTCATACAGTTTGGGAAAACATACTGACATTTTTACATCAATTTCTTTGGAAAACTAAAGCAACATGTATTTGACTGTGAAAAACGGCAACAGAATAAAAATTTTAGGGTGTTGTGTTAACACAGAAAATATAATTCTGTAAGGGTTGCTTGATATAACAGATTTAATTGTGTGGGTTTTAGGATCTGACAAAAACTCTATTGTATATATGCTTTGGTATTGAATATATTCTATTATATGGAATTTACTAACAGTTGACAGCTTAAGGTCATAAGCCCTAGCAGTTATATATTTGTACCTGGATGCTGTTGTTGCTATAGCATCTACTGCCTCTATAATCCGGTGGAGAGCAGAGTCTGTGCCGATGGTCATGTCAGTACCACAGAAGTCATTGTCTATAGAACCCACCATCCCTACGATGTTGAGATGGCTGCACTGCCTGTGGTGTTCAGGTGTTATCCTCTCTAAAAACAATGATTTACATCAAACTTATGATACTTGTGTTTCGTCTGAATAAACATAGCTGGCTTTTTATCATTACTAAGATCAAAACAAGAAGTACATGATCATGCACAAAGTATCAGACAGGAACTCAAAGTAAAACAGGAGTACAGGAATACTTAGAATAGACTAAGATAAAAAAGCTTCAGAGGAGATGAACTCTATATAAAATCACAAAAAATGAAAATTATTTGAAAGTACAGAGCGAGCTAAAGGCATGGTAACTGTGATTCAAGTTTCAAAATGTTTGGGTAAAGATATCAAAGTTGTAGAATTTTGAAATTCTTCAATTATATATAACAGTCATTGATCACATTTCACACTGTATTCACCCTATAATAAGTCCCAGAGCCAATACATTACCATATTTCAAACCCATGATCAGTACCTTAATATATCAATGATACTTGGTATTTAAATATCAATCTGATGTTAAAATTTTAGGTGAAATTAACGTATTGACATTATAAATCTCATCAATTTACATTATTTGAGTATGGATTTGAAATGCATAATTCTTTTCAGTCTGAACAACTAATGCATTAAAAATTGAAATAAAAAATAATACCAGCTTTCAACAGTTCATCCAAAAGACTTGACCACTCGATCCTGAAAAGGTTTGCACCAGTAAGGCTTCCATCTCCACCAATCACCACCAAGTTGGTAATGTTACACTTGACAAGATTTTCAGCAGCTTTCAGACGACCATCTCTTGAACGGAAATCTGCACAGCGGGCACTGCCAATCACAGTACCTCCCTGTGATAAGAAGAAAAATGGCCATAGTTACATTTCTACAGGACAACAGTCAAGAATGCTTGCATAAAAATCTTGAAGGGATCACAAACAGAATGAGTCTCTAATCAATAACAGCTACTGTAATTAGAAGAGGAAATTGTCAGTCACAAAAGCATCACAATTAGATTACATGATTTTCTTCTAAATATAATGCCCTTGTAGATCCAATGGTAGATATTTGGTTCTTAGGCCCTTTGCCTGAATACCAAAAGATATGCAAGGCAGTCGAGGGTTTGTTAGTTATAGGTTTTTGTCTCTGTTATGTAGAGTTCAGTCAAAACATGTGAAGAGGCTGGGTTCATCAATTTATTTCTTGCCCCGAAGAAGTCAAGTTGAGGGTAAAATCTGATGACACAAAAGTTAACTGCAGAACCAAGTCTTTTCGCCAGTTACGACTCTTCAATACCCAATTCTCTTTTAGTTTCTGAGTCTTATCAATATTAAAAAAATTGTCTATTCATAAATTGGGCATTGAATCATATCATCTGTTTCCTGCTTTCTAACTTAATCACCATCAACCACTTCAACTTAGCCTATATATACATATATATATCCTACAGTGATTTTAATGTCAGATATGAAACCGGACATATTGTAACATGGTTCTCATCTTTTACTATTCAAAATCAATATGCAGTCATTATCATGCACAAATACTTTCAATTATTACATAAAGAAAGAATTATCCACATACCAATGTGGAAAATAGGGAAAACTATACTCTCAATAATCATAACAAACAATTATATCTTTTACTCAATGTTTCAAATAAGGATTAAAACAGCTTGGGTGGCAAAATAATAAAGTGCTGGATGAACTATCATCAGTCAACATTCCATACATACCAACTGCATTATCCCTGAAGAACTTGCCCAGGTTGCTTCCTGTATATGGTCGCCACCATCCACCATTCCTTGATAACCCTTGAAAAATAAAGTTTACACAACATTTTGACTGGACCAGTAATTATCTATGAAAGCTGGGAATTGACAGTACTGTTAAATTGAAATTGGTTCAAAAACAATTTCATTCATTGTTTTTACATGACATATATACAATTTGTCCTGATTTAATAGCTGCTTAATTACTTCCCTGTGAAAGATGACTTAATAATCTAAGCAACAGTTTCAGAGAAAATTTCAATCAGATTATAAATAACAGGTAATATCTGTCAGCTTTGCATAAACATTGGACTCATACTTTCCCTGTGAGACTCTGTCAAATTTTAAGAATCCACTATAACTCTTCATAACCGGGCTCATCATTTTGAAAATGCACTAACCACAAAAAAAATCCTACAAAAAAAACTTACTTATAAGATGTTTGTCAAAAGCAATTTGGAACATATTTTATCAGAGAAAATGAAATAACAGGTGTACTTTAATTCATGTACATATATCTAATAAAAATATCCATAGTAAAATAACAGGCAGAAATTAAACAGGCCATGGGAAACACTTTTCAACATACTGCAGGGCAATGTCATCTAAAATAAACATCCTGATATATAAATGCCAACATCAATACCAGTCATATAGACACCTGGCAATATCTGAAAATGTCACTTGAGTCATCTGATCCAAGTCTGCTTCATATAACTGCAGGGTTCCTTTTCTGTTTCAACTGACATATACATGATATATGTATTTCATCAAACATATTATCATTAAAAACACAATTTTCAATGTCACATACCTCTCTGATATAGTAGACTTTGCATCCCAGATAAAATCCCATTCGCACTACAGCCCGAACAGCAGAGTTCATACCTATCAATGGAAAAATATTTCATTTTCAAAAGTGACAATTAGATCCTTTGATGAATCTTGAATGTTTATCATGTATGTATGTATATATATAATTAAATTGGTGAATATTCTAACTTTGAAGTTTGTTATATCATGGGAATGTATTTTACGTTAATTTAAAAAAAAAGAAGAATGAATGCATTTAAAACACAGGAAATCAATCAAATACTACTCTAGTCTATTTCATGTCATCTGCAAAAAATACATCTTTTTAGCTTCAAATTTTTGCTAAAAGGGATTTTTCATCTCATTTCGGGAAGAAAATTGATCCAAGATAAATGAAATTTTAAGTTTGACATACACAGGAAAACAATGATTGCGCAATCATGTTACAAAATGGCCTATCTGGCTGTCGTATCGAAGTTTTGACAATGTTGAAAAATAACAACACTTTGTTGGCTACATTCCCTTCATATTCCGATCAATTTTAGCTCAATGGCACCAGTGGAACTAGAGGAGAAGTTTAAAATACGTTTTTTAAGATGGTGGCCATGACGGTCATCTTGGATTTCAATCATACGGGAAAATAACAACACTAGGTCAGGACCATCTCTGGATCATTTCATGGAAGTTTGAGCTCAATCCCACTGGTGGAACTTGAGAAGAAGTTTGAAAAGTCAAAAGTTTACAGATGGACGAAGCACAATGACTATTGGTCATCATGACCCTTCCAGTCAGTTGACCTAATAATTCCAAATGGGATGGGGCTTATTTTCAGTCTAATAGGCCAAATAATAAAATACCCAAAATAATGTTTGACATCATTAACCTTCATTCATGGCTACCGAAATGTAAAGCATAGAGACTGATATTGAAATATAATATAATGTAAATTGTACTTAATATTTATTTCTTTGTCCAGATTTACATAGATCTATTATTACTGTGTTTCAGCAAATGAGAAATGATAGGAAAGTGAAAAGACATCCAAGGTTCTATTATTCTTCAAGCTCCTATATATACATCCTTTCATGCACTTGATATAATCAACAGCACAAAGTCTGTATTAATTGCATGGAACAGTCCATCACCTTTCTCAAGCAAAGCAGCCTTCCTGTTGTTTTAGGGATTTTCCCATTTAGTGAGATGACAGAACGATAGCCAGTATTTATGGTGGGACAATGAATTCAAGCAATATCATGTACACAAGTTTTTTTACTTCAAAACTTGTTAAGTGTCATCTTTTTAACTCATTCAACTGGACAGATAAACCCAAACTCATATGTAGAACTTTGTCTCAAAATATTATCATAATCAATATGGTGTAACCAAATATAGATAATGGACCTCACCTGAGGCCAGTGTCCAGCCTTCAACAGATATTATGTGTTAACTTTGTGCAAATGAAGAGACAAATTGATTAATGAGTTACAGGTCAAATTATTACAAATACTCGTGCAGTATTACTTTCCAAAGGTCAGAAAAAATATATTACATAGAATCCCACATGCCATGGCCTTGCATTGTTAAGATTTATTCAAATTATTGGTTAATGACATTTATGCAACCTCATTACTCATATTGGAGTTATGATTTTATAATAATGACATTTGCAAACATTACATCAATCATACATTTCAATATTTATAAATTGTAGATCTCGTACGTGACACCCTACATGTAAAAAAACATCTTTATTACGTTATGTCCGTGACCTCTTGACCCTCAATGATCACAAGTGACGGGATGTCCTTGGTCTATATATAAATATATATAAGATGAAGGGTAAGAAGGTACCTACAGTACCTGAACGTCGTGCATTTGACCGTTTGTTATGATTTATGACACTTATCACACATGACACGTGCAAATTATAAATAAACAAACCCTGGGAGTCACCACCACTGGTGAAGACACCGATGGCTTTCCCTGCTCCACTTCCGCACGTTAACTCCTGCCCTTCTCTTCCCGGTAACGCCATGACGCTATCTTGTCTGCCTCTACCCTGCTGAAGCGGTGGGGGCTGCTTAGACTCGCTACTAGTTCTACTATCCATTTTTGGAAATTAAGCACCTCCCACAAATATATGCATCGGCTGCTTCGAAAGGTGACCTTCCAATCGACCTTGACAATGTCTCGGGAAATCCCGCTAAGTCTGAGATTTACGAAACCTTAGCGGAAATATGCGGAAATTAACGAAGTAAGCGGAAGCTTTAATGCGTAGGAAAATATTACAGTATTTCTTCTTTTATGTATTTGGAGTTTTATTTCTTCATTAATGTAATTAGACTAATTACAATAAGTATTTAGAGCTATCTGGTGTCAAATATATGATTTTAACTGTGTGTTGAAAAATAAAATTCGATGTTAATTGACAGACTATTTTTAAAGTTCGGAACATCACCCGGGTAAAACAGCCCTCTTCCTTTTTCCAACAACGTGAAACTGCAACCATGAGGTGCGAGATAGGTTCTTAAAATTTGCCCCTTTTATAAGTTTATTAATCACAGTTTTCAATGAAAAGTAGACGACTTAACAATAAATACACATGTTACCCTTCAACGAACGTTTTACTGTGATGTCGCAAGTGTAAATGTGAATAATTCGTTAATTTTGTCATTGATTGAACCAACATGGCTGACTACAACACATGGGAAAGTTCGTTGATAAAGATCCGTGTTCGTTATATTAATAGAAGGCGAACAGTAGCAGTTTTCTTGTTTAGTCGCAGAACTTAATGAAAATAAAAGTGGTGTGCAAGTTTCTAATCGGAATCTGCCAACGACATGCGTGTACCGGCATTGCTAGGGATAAACCAGTGTAGCCTGTAGGTCTATGGCTGTACTGTAGGTTATGCTACAGAAGTCGGACGTTCTGTCAATACGAATATAATCGCTTAAATAGTTCGATTATTGTATATATATATACTAAATATATTTCTGTGTGTGTTAATACTTGTGGATATGTCCACAGGAACGGACGATCTAGATGTGAAATGAAGTTATTATACCAGTAAAATAGCAGGAATCGTATTTAAAAAACATTATTCCTGCTATTTTAGTTGTATAGTAGGTATATTTCGCATATAGAAGGTCTCATTTGCTTGGTATGTCTAAAATGGGAATACAGGTTCAGGCAGCTAACACAGCAACGTCGTAGTATGAAGTACATATGTCCAATTTTATACCCACTCTCACTACTTTCAAAGTAGACCAAAAAATTCTATCTCCAAAAATGATAACTTCATTGTGCTTTTTACATATGTTTTGCTGTTATTACATATTCTCTGATTATGCTCATTTTAATGTTCAGAAAATTGGTAGAAAGTGCACCTAACATAGATGCAACAAATGAAATATTTCTACAACATACCCCATAAATCTCTGGTTTATTTCAAAGTAAAACAAGTTTGTTTGCTTCACTAACCATATCAGACCTTATGGCTTGTTGGACAGCTATTCCAGTGTATTTTTTTTCTCTTTCTGCATCAAGTTAAAAAAAATGCTAAGTTGAAATGGAGACAATGAAATGGCTATTTAACAAGCAATAAGGGCGGATAAAGCTAGCAACTCCGTGTTGCATCTTGCAGTACTTTAAAGCTAAGATTTATATCAAGATCATATTTTCTTTACAGTACCCTCAGGTTGCAGAAAAGGCTGGCCTCAGCCGTACTGAAATGCGGCAAAAATAAAGTTTGGCTCGATCCCAATGAAACTAATGAAATAGCCAACGCAAATTCACGTATGTATTAAAGTGCATCTGTTAAGTGCTTATTTATTTATTCTGACATTCTATTGAATTAATGATATATGTCTGAACTCTGTCCCTGTAAAAATTGAGGGAAATAAGTGACCCATGCTTGGGTCAGTATTTAAATACTAATTGTGGAAAGAAATCATGCATGCAAATTGCACATTATTTGAAATGTCTGGTCTTTATCTACAATATTTTGAAATAGGACCTGTTTTATAATGCCAATATGTTCATTAAACATACAATATCCCCACTGTACTCTGTTTAAGGTTTGTGTTTGTTGTTCAGACAATCATGTACAGTTTTGCTCTCTCTCTTCCACTTTTCTTTTGTACTATTTGTACAAATAATGGAGCCGTATATCGATATTATGACTAGGTGATAGGAAACAAGTCAAATATCCCCATTGCTTTAAAATTGAAATTGTGAAATGTAGATGATTGAAAAGTTGAAAAAATATATCATAAATATCTATTGGCCAATAAGATTCAGAGATATTTGAGTTTCAATGTTGTATACTTACCTCTTATCAGTTTACCAAAGTTATCAAGTGTTATATGTTTGCTAATGATTTTTGTTTGGACTTTATCAATAGGTCAAAACATCAGGAAGCTGATCAAGGATGGTCTAATCATTCGCAAACCTGTGGCTGTTCACTCGCGTGCACGCGTAAGGAAGAATGCCATTGCCCGCAGGAAGGGGCGTCACATGGGGCATGGAAAGAGGAAGGGTACATTGAATGCCCGTATGCCTACCAAAATCTTATGGATCAGGCGAATGAGGGTCCTCAGAAGGCTGTTGAAACGCTACAGAGAAGCTAAGAAAATTGACAAGCATTTGTAAGTTGAATATGAAATGGGTCTATGGTGTTATGCACATAGGAAGAAAAAAGGAATGGTAACGTTTACAATGATTTGAAATTTAAAGAAAGGAAAATGAAATAATTTCTGATATTTTGTACATTTGATACTCAGTTAGATGATGTCTGCTATGGTATTTGAGTTGGAAATAGCAAAACAAAACGCCAGAGTAGACTGCAACAGCATAGGTTTGATATTCAATTTATCACGACAAGCCTCCTGATCAGGAGAGGTCGAAGATATAGCCTTTGCGCAAACAATGGCATAAGTATATTGTAAACATTAAATGATTCTTCATACTTGTCAATGATTGAGACATCAAGAAATCTTAACTAATTTAATTGATCAATATCAGGAATGCATCTTACTTCAGCTTAAGAAATTCCTGAATTATACACAACTTAAATGTGGCATTCTATTATAAGTAATATAACATGTCAAGAAACAATGACTTTAGTAAGTGCTTTAGCATGAATCAAGAAAGATTTCATTTTCAAATTACAAATCAGACGTGCAGAATTGTTCTCTTACACAAATTTTATCGGGGCTTTTAACTAGATCAGATAATAAATCACAAATTTTAATTAGATTCAAGGAGTGGCTATGAAGAAATCAGTTTGAATGCTTTACATTATCTGTTAGGTGATCACAGAAGTAACTTTGCATTTCATTTTCAGGTATCATGAACTTTACATGAAATGCAAAGGAAATGGCTTCAAGAACAAGCGTGTGTTGATGGAGCACATCCACAAGAGGAAAGCAGAGAAGGCTAGGACTAAGTTACTCAGGTAAGGATGATAGAAAGTTGCAACAGTTGAAAAAATATCTATGTACTTGCCAGCAAACTAGTGTTTACAATTTTAAAAGGTGCCCATTTCAAACCAGGAATTTATTTTACCAATTTTCTGTCTCAAGTTACCTGGTGTTTATGCTGAATTCCCAGCATTTGCTTTCTGTGGTCGAAAATTTCATGGCAATTTGGTTAACTTTTGTCATCATTTTTCCTCCTATTCCTCCCATAGTAAAACTCCAAGCTTGTGTTAATATTTCAAAATGAAAAAATAATAAAGTAGAACAAATTTAATTCTCAATATTGTTCCCAAATATAGTATAAGATGAGTTTATTTTTTTCTAAATTTCACTTTTGATAGCCAGTTACAGGTTTTATCAGTACTTGAAACTAAAATATGTTTTGAGATAATTTCTTGCTCATTCAAATCTGTGTAGCAATCGTGAAAAATATAATTTCCTGTTTAACATCTATATTATTTCCAAAAGACTAGCAGTGAGTGAGTTCCTATTTTCATGAAATATTTGGTCATGTTAACATGCTTAAAATATTGCATTATTATTCCAGTGACCAAGCCGAGGCTAGAAGACAGAGAGTCAAGGAGGCCCGTAAACGCCGTGAAGAACGCATCAAGCAGAAGAAGGAAGAGATGCTTAAGTCTTACTCCACAGAGGATGAGACAAAACGATAGACATTTTATCTTTTCCATCTCGTGTCACATTCATTGTTGTTGCATTGATCACAATAAAGGTGGATGTGGAATTTTGTCCGTTGTTGTTTATGTGACTTAATGAAACAAGTTTTTGTAAGGAATTTTTGCACTAAATTTTGCATTAAAATTTGAGAGCAATTGGAATGGAGTTAGTGCTGGATGTTTTGTTGCCTATTAAGCTTGTTCAGCATTTTTGGCGTGTATGTATCAGAGGTCATTATTTATTTCATTGCCTCTGTTTAGATTTGAACCAGGGACCATTGTCTGTCTAGTGAAGTAGTACATCAAGCAGTATATTACGGCTAGTATTTACCATGGTTACATGAAGTTAGAGCAAATTTTTGTTTTCCATTAAATACATGTATACCACTGACAGCAGCAATTTATTTCCGAGTCCTGGAATGAGTAAAAGCTCGACTAGAATAGCCCTTAAAAGTTCATGGAATAGGGGTGCCATCTTCAAGCTCCGGCTACAGACTTGTAAACATCATTGGGAGAACGAAATTATTTTTGAGTTAAGGCGAACAGAAGGCTGGGCCCCGAAATGTTGCTCCTGAAATATTGGGGAAGACTCAGATTTAGGGTACTGTAAAAATATTGGTAACACTTTAATTACAGTTACCTTCTGCTCACCAAAACTATCAACTTCATGGAAAACAGCTTTTAAAACTAACCCTTTTCCCTGCTGAATTTTTTTGTAGTCGGATGACCGTTAAGACCTGTGGGCCTCTCGTTTAAAGAAAACATTTCACTGAAGTCACGTTCGCCCGGGGAGAATGTGATTTCTACTTGATCCGCCAACAGGACCAATTTGATGGTATGCAAACGGTTATCAACTACGTATACACAGGAATCTTGGTTAAGTCTAGACGTTTGTGTTGAGTGTTAGAGATCTACATTTGTAATAGGTCGGAATGTACAGCTAGCAAAATGACGAAAACGACAATGAATAGTTTCTGTTATTCGGCACGGCTCGAAATCTCAAATAGTTTCCACTACATATATTCAGGTACAACAAAATATCTGTGCACTGTATAAGAACATATGCTATCGATTTGTAAACAAACATTTGATGAGGTAACTACATATGATGGGGACACTAGTGCCAATCAAGCTGGAACTTCACTACCTTGACTACGGGAAAATACGTTTGCAATAGGCTGTAAGCACAATTGGATATATTCTTTAAAGAACGAAACACAAGTCTATTCCTTGATCATTATGCCAAATCCATATTTTATTATTTACATGATGGGTAGTTGTTGTACCTGCAGATAAAGCATCCAATCATTTTCTGCAAACATTACATTCCTTGTATCACTGAGGTGATCGTGCGATGGATAGGACTTTTCAAGATGGCGGACCAACGTAACACCGGAAGGTAAGCTCTGTGTACTACAAGATCAAGGCCTGCTTCGTCAGAAGGAAATCGTACCTACACATCCAAGCTTTTCAAATCAGAATCACTGACTATTCCTGCTTCAGTATTATAGTAATTTAGATTGTCGTTTAATGATAAGGATACGGACCTTCCTCGTTTATATTGTGCTTTGAAACATCACAAGAATCCACATAAACTGCGTTTGGTTGCTGGCTCGTCTAGCTGTTCAACCAAATCGATGTCGTCACTTCTTCCTTCCTTCCTTAATACGATCAAATAATGATTACAGTCATAATGTGACACTGGAATAAATCGTAAGTGGATTTTGAAGAATGAAAAAAAAAACTTTCGATCAGTCTCCAACACTCTCGTCCAATACGAAAATCTTCTATAACGTAAAACAAAAAAACTGTTTCTGGTTTCCCTACAGTCCTTTCATTTTGTGATTACCGGTACTATTTTCCCCCTACAATTTGGCAAAAAAGTGGCTCAATAACCTGCGAGATGACACTTAATGTTTTGTTTGCTGGCGATCCCATCCAAGGTTGTGTACATTTATGTATTAGACTAGTCTGACCAGTGATCGAACACTTCCATTTATTTCATATTCTGAAATAATCGAAGAAAAAATATCTTACTTAAAAGAACGATATTGTATTAAAAGTGGATTTGACATATTTTACAAAATTCAGGACAAAACAAATTATTGGTCCACGTTTCTTCTCATCGAAACGCATGCTGTTCCGCGATTTCGATGCAATAATAAATTAATTTTCTCGTTTTTTCACCACGATATCGACCATGAAATTAGTCTTTTGTGTTTTTTAGAAGAGGTCCGAATATCGTTTTATATATATATATAGAACGACACCTCAGCAACAAGGTACATATTTAATAATTCTAATGGGGTGTTTGGGCATAGGTTCGGCGACTTCCTTCGATATCCGCCATTACACCAGTGGCGTTTATCTCTCCTAAGATTATACAACACTAATTTAAGTAATTGACAAATGTTCACATCAAAGCAAGCTATGTTTTGTGACGGAGCACCGGTCACGTGAGCCTACTTGTACTGTATATTACCTCTATCTGTCTGTCTGTCTGTCTGTCTGTCTATCGGCACATGATAGTACAGGGGGAAACGATAATTGAACAGCTGTCATGACAATTTGTGACAGTCATCCTAATAAACATCTCATTATACATACATGTAATACTTCTACACACCTGACGTATGGGAACATGAGTTATTTATACACACCTGACGTATGGGTACCTGGATGCGAAATATACCGAATCATGTTTTATGAAATATGTAGGTTCAAACAAAAGATTACACGGAGAATGAAAAAATCAAAATGATCGAATTCTTGGTTGACAATGCCTTAGCCAAGTTTGTGAAGCGTTAAGGATCAATCCCTCTCATGACTGACTTATTTTTATTTTCACGGTTGACTAAATAGAGGAAGTTAAACCAGGTCACAAAGACCACACGAGATCCTTTTCACTGTCAGATATACTGATGATTATTGGCTATGTCTGTCGTATATACTCACCAGAATTGGATCACGAAAAAACCCTCACAAGACATGGTTTCAAGGGATGCAGGTTGATTAAAATTATTGAGAAGTTTTATTGTCATCATATTGATCTTATTGACAAATATTCTATTTCTTTGTGTGATAACAGGTTGGACGTGTTTGATGATCGGTAGTTTGACTTGGGTTCTGTTGGGATTACTAGGAATAACCAAGACTTACATGACGGGTGTCGCAGAATACGCTCACCCTTCCGGAACACATGGTCGTACTCTTGCACTTGGTTGGTATTCTAGTATTTGTTGGATTGGTATCAGAACTTGTAAACCTACATTGTTTTGGCCGACACTCAAACCAAAACGAGAGAGAGGGGGTGTTAAGAAAAGAAGAAGTTATATTATTAAGTTGTCAATTAAGGTACCATTTTCTTACCTGTTTTCGAGATCTTTCTTCTCTTCATCTTATATCACAGTCTATCCTATAAATAACTTCTATATATTTTACTATTTATTCGATCCATTTGACTAAATATTTGTGGAAATGAAAAAAACAAACAAACAAACAAACAACACAATTTTTCTGCCATTAATGGAAATTAGTGGTTTATATTACATAAATTGTTGGCCAATAACAAAATAAGTCACGAGTTTCTCCTAATTACAACTACAGAATCCACAACAATATTTACATAATTCATTCATGTTCACATATCTTCTTTCAAAGAAACCGTTATATATGATTTTTTACCGATAGGAACTTTTCCATGTTTTTAACTCCAGCAGAATGGCTTACGGTTTCCATTATGAAGTGCCAGACCAGGATGCAGGAGGCTGGATGCTAAGGCCAGTAACACTGTCGACTTCTTGTAAACCTCGAACCCGCGACCTAGAGATGGAGGGCCAATGACGGTCAACAGTCTTAACCTCTCAGCCGCCGCGATCCGCTTTGTTGAAGGTATATATTATGTTTTGTATTGAAAATATTGATAAACACCAGTTTGATATACATAAATTGACCTTTAAATCCAGATAGAACTAATATACATTATAAATCTAATTCCACTCTAATGCGAAGACCACATTTTTCTCTTTTTTGATAATGTTTATCCTCATCTGCAAAAGAAAACCACAACCATATTTTATATTATATAGATGCTATTAAGATATAATACATTCAATTGTGATGGATTTTTTGCTTTCAACATGCAACTGATACGTGAATTCAAGCAAGATTCTGTTGACATTTTGTACCATGTTTCGTATATATGGAAAAGGAAAAGACGGCCTTGACCCTAACAGTCATCTGAGAATAGAAGGACGAGCAGATCACAGAAAAAAAGGATTTATGCTGGATTTTAGTAAAAAATGAAAACAAGATTTGGTCAGGATAGTTTCATGCACGTTTGATATCATTGACACTCCTTAATAATGTTCCTCTATTGGGGATCCGCCCCGAAGTCACTATGGGTCAAATCCACTTTCTGGATGTTATGAATGGAGTCACAACTCCAATGTGTTCCAAACCAAGTTTGTTTGAAAGCTATCCAGGCGTTAAGAAGGAGTAGCGTTTTAAAGCAAAATATTGTCTAATTTCCCCTTTTGGGGCCTCGTCCCTAAGTCCTTAGGAATCAAATCAACTTTCTGAATTTACGAAATGATTCCCCACGCCCTATGTTGTTTCAGACCAAATTTGATTGAAATTCGCCGAGAGGTTAGGCAGAATTAGTGTTTTAAAGGAAAAGTTTACGGACGGCGGACGACGACCTACGAAGCACGATAACAATAGGTCATCTTGACCCATCGGGTTAGATGACATAAAAAAATAACGTATGAAAATGGAAGGTTCCGAATGAATCGGCACGGGATTCTAAATGTCTGATTTGCAGGTGCCATGAATGTTGAGGTAAACATGAAATGAAATTCAAACCATTTGCATAATAAAGAATCTGCTTGTAAAACAACCATGGTCCCGTATAAATGATGAAATTACCTTATTCGTCGTCAAACATTGCATCGCCAACTATTACGATGGTCTTGAACGCGTTGGTAACCACTCTTTGAATAAACTTTCCAGAAAGTCTAGCAAATCTCTTTACAACGTTATCTGATTTCTCGCATTCTCTTAATGAATCACTTATCGCTTGGTAAGGAGCTGCCGCCAGACCCCACATGGCCGCAACTGGTACCCATATTGGAGCCGTAATCAATGTAAACAATTTACGGATGCCACGTTTTACCTTCTTTTCAGACATCCTTGGGTTTCGTGGCGTCGGTATTGACATTCTACCAAGCTACTCCAAGCTAACTAGAAATGATCGCAATACTATACTATTTTTAGTAATACTTCCTGGTAAATCCGTAATGATTGTCAGAAATTCATTTAAATGATATGACGTAATTCCTTGTGTTTGTAATTCCACGGTGTCTATTCTCATGCAGTCTTGATAGAACAAATATAGTTTTATGTCTATTATTACTTAATAAGCGCTGTATATAGACGGACGGACTGACTGAAATATTTAGGATGTAAATTCGTCTTTTGCATTAGATTTAATGATATTATTATTGTGACTGTTCTGATTATTGTTGTCTTTAGAATCCTGCTCTCCTATATTTGTCAGCAGCGCGAAGGTCTTACGTTGGGAGGTGTATCCTTGAAGAACCGTGATCGGGCAGGTAACAAACCACATTGTAACATTTCACATTCATACCGGAAATTGAATCAGGGACGCTTACTTGAAAGGCGAGTGCATTACAACTGCGCCTCCCTACAGTCTCATCTGTGTGATTATAACGATCCCCACAGCCTCATCTGTGTTATTATAACGATCCCCACAGCCTCATCTGTGTGATTATAACGATCCCTACAGTCTCATCTGTGTGATTATAACGATCCCCACAGTCTCATCTGTGTGATTATAACGATCCCCACGGCCTCATCTGTGTGATTATAACGATCCCCACAGCCTCATCTGTGTGATTATAACAATCCCCACAGCCTCATCTGTGTGATTATAACGATCCCCACAGTCTCATCTGTGTGATTATAACGATCCCCACGGCCTCATCTGTGTGATTATATAAATCCCCACAGCCTCATCTGTGTTATTATAACGATCCCCACAGCCTCATCTGTGTGATTATATAAATCCCCACAGCCTCATCTGTGTGATTATAACAATCCCCACAGTCTCATCTGTGTGATTATAACGATCCCTACAGCCTCATCTGTGTGATTATAACGATCCCCACAGCCTCATCTGTGTGATTATAACGATCCCCACGGCCTCATCTGTGTGACTATAACGATCCCTACAGCCTCATCTGTGTGATTATAACGATCCCCACAGCCTCATCTGTGTGATTATAACGATCCCCACAGCCTCATCTGTGTGATTATAACGATCCCCACAGCCTCATCTGTGTGATTATAACGATCCCACAGCCTCATCTGTGTGATTATATAAATCCCCACAGCCTCGTCTGTGTGATTATAACAATCCCCACAGTCTCATCTGTGTGATTATATTAATCCCCACAGCCTCATCTGTGTGATTATAACGATCCCCACAGCCTCATCTGTGTGATTATATAAATCCCCACAGCCTCGTCTGTGTGATTATAACAATCCCCACGGCCTCATCTGTGTGATTATAACAATCCCCACAGCCTCATCTGTGTGATTATAACAATCCCCACAGCCTCATCTGTGTGATTATATAAATCCCCACAGCCTCATCTGTGTGATTATAACGATCCCCACAGTCTCATCTGTGTGATTATAACGATCCCCACAGTCTCATCTGTGTGATTATAACGATCCCCACGGCCTCATCTGTGTGATTATAACGATCCCCACGGCCTCATCTGTGTGATTATAACGATCCCCACGGCCTCATCTGTGTGATTATAACGATCCCCACGGCCTCATCTGTGTGATTATAACGATCCCCACGGCCTCAGCTGTGTGATTATAACGATCCCCACGGCCTCATCTGTGTGATTATAACGATCCCCACGGCCTCATCTGTGTGATTATAACGATCCCCACGGTCTCATCTGTGTGATTATAACGATCCCCACAGTCTCATCTGTGTGATTATAACGATCCCCACAGCCTCATATGTGTGATTATAACGATCCCCACAGCCTCATCTGTGTGATTATAACGATCCCCACAGCCTCATCTTTGTGATTATAACGATCCCCACAGCCTCATCTGTGTGATTATATTAATCCCCACAGCCTCATCTGTGTGATTATAACGATCCCCACAGCCTCATCTGTGTGATTATAACAATCCCCACAGCCTCGTCTGTGTGATTATAACGATCCCCACAGCCTCATCTGTGTGATTATATAAATCCCCACAGCCTCGTCTGTGTGATTATAACGATCCCCACAGCCTCATCTGTGTGATTATATAAATCCCCACAGCCTCATCTGTGTGATTATAACGATCCCCACAGCCTCATCTGTGTGATTATATAAATCCCCACGGCCTCATCTGTGTGATTATAACAATCCCCACAGCCTCATCTGTGTGATTATAACAATCCCCACGGCCTCATCTGTGTGATTATAACAATCCCCACAGCCTCATCTGTGTGATTATAACAATCCCCACAGCCTCATCTGTGTGATTAGAACAATCCCCACAGCCTCATCTGTGTGATTATAACAATCCCCACGGCCTCATCTGTGTGATTATAACGATCCCCACGGCCTCATCTGTGTGATTATAACAATCCCCACGGCCTCATCTGTGTGATTATAACGATCCCCACAGCCTCATCTGTGTGATTATAACAATCGATCTGGTGATCATTTTACGATGGTTTGGTGAAGTTGACATCATTATATGGCTAAACTATATCAGTTGTAAAATCACTAATTTTCGTGAGGGATTTGTTTTCGTTGATTTCGAGGGTACCGTTAATCCAAGAATCCACGAACTGTTAAAAGAAGTAGGTTTATAGAGTTATATTGATCCACGAAAAAGGAACTGAAAAAAGGAGAAAAAATGGGCCCGTGAAAATTTAGCAGTTTATAAAATGTATAGAAAGTTGCTATGCTATTTTGTGTACAATCCTTTGACATTGCATGTAGTAGGTACTTCTGATGGACGGTTTTCCATAAAGTGCATAACAATAATCCAATATTGAAAGTAATGAACTTTATTGAATTATGAAGTTTGTGAACTTGACCTTTATTCTGACGAATTCAATTTTTTTTCAATCATCTCTTAGATTTCAACATTGAAGTTCCCACCATCACTGTCGAGTCCTTTTAAGCAGTCACTATTAACTGACTTAACCAAAAGTGTTGTCTTGATAATCACATTGATGTTGGATAAGACATTAATTTATGTCATATATGAATCATGTTTTGTCCATTGTCTTGGAAGTATGTTCTCTTCGCATAATTGAAATATTCATATGACAGAATGAACATATGTTACATTCAGAATCATCTCAGTTTTCAAATAGACTGAAAACTCAACTGAAAACGTGATTAACAATGGCTGCTACGAGGGTTTATAAGTTTCAGCTGGGACGTATCCAAATTGGTTTCATTCATTGCACATATGATACAATAAAATGTCGCCTTGCTCCCAAACCTTTGTCCCCAGACTTCTAGCAGATACATTGCCAAAGCCTTCTCACTCTGACGTCGATGGAGTTCCATTGCTTTCTGAATGTCGAGATAATCAACCTCGAGATCCAGGAAAAACACGAGAAAACTGGATCCTACTATTCCAGCGATCACCGCCAGATCATCACTTGTAGGGGAGCTGGACAGATCGATACCAGGAACGACAGTTGTATCTGTAGATGGGAGAATGATATAAATGATAAATTTTTAATTCATTGAGTATTGATATCTTGATAAAGAAGTGATGATGCGGCTATCAGTTAGATTGTAATGAGTGATGTGTTTCTTATCTATATTTGTTTATTTTCGTTTTGTGGGTTTGTGATTTCAGAACAGAATAAAGATTGAAAAAGAAACCGTTCCTCTCAATCAGTGGCAGTGATCAAAAGAATATTTTGTTAATAATGGATTCCATGTGTGGTATGTTAGATCAATATGTTGCTGACGGGAATGATAAACTTGATACTAGCAATCCCATGTTCTTCGGTTCTTAAAAGGATTTTGCAACGAGATGCGTGCTAGACAAATTGTTTTTTCAAAACTCTAAAGCTTCATGAAGTTGCTTGTTTATAAAGACACTTAAGTGAAGTATGAGTTTCAAATTAGTCGTTGTATTGATAGTGCTCAATGTTCTAAGAAAAATGATAAATAAAATAAATATTTTCGTGAACACTTGATTTCGTTGTTAAAGCTCAATAAATATCATTTTAACATCTTAAACTGTAAATAAATATTTTACAGCTTTTTCGACATATGAATTCGTGGATTTTATCATATTGTAAAGGAAGTTTCAACGTCTTAATGGGTCCTTTTTAAATATGAAAACGTGAGGAAGCAAAAGGCCATATAAATACCGATATCTTTCACCGTTGTATCACCAGTCCAGACCGGATCTAGAAGCATCTCCTCGTATGGAATGCAATTCATTTTCATCGCTTCCACAATTTTCTTAAGGGAAGCAGCATCTTTCTGCATAGCTCTCCAACGTAGAAGTACTTTCGTTAGCTGTGAGCGGAGGTCAAGATTTTTGTGCTGGTATCGTTCCTGTGTTTAAAGTATAATTGATTAATAATCCTTATTAAGTCGAAATATTACTTTAGATTATAACAGTAATAATCTATCCTGTATTATTGCATAAATTAATTCCTTATAGTGTCAGGGGAGGAGAGATTGAGGACGGCGAGAGGAGGGGTTGGCAAACATACGTCAATAACAACCATGTTATAAATCAATATTGACTTAAAAGATTTAAGAAAAGAAATTAATAAAATTAAAAAAACCTGATCATTCTTTATCAGCTCCATTGTATTGTTATCACACTTCTTACACACAGATTCGCTAAAATGTTAAGTTTACCATATCATTTCGTTCCGATATATGCCTTTTAATTATTTCTTTAACTGTATTCCAAACATGATGAAAATTTTCTTTCTCCCAATCATTAATTAAATAGATAAGCAAACCCGGGGTCCTTACCTTCTCCACGACCGTGGCTTCTAATCCAAGGGAGGCAAACACAACAGCATAGCTATTTCCAATATGTTTCGCTACATGACTCAGCCGCCTTGGACTAAGTTCGAAATCTTGTCGCTGTTTCAACACTGCATGAAGTGTTTAACAAGATATATGCCTGAGTATAATGGTTATTTCCGTTTTTATTTGAATGATTTATGATCGTCATCAGTCCTTATAAGGACATTACATATTATTTGTGATCGTTTAGCGCACGATCCAGCATAATACCCGATCCAGATTGAAAATGTATGGCATGATTTGTATCAAAGCACAGTTGTCGAAATTAATGTAAAACCATAAATTTCCGTGTGCCGTGTGTTTTTGTTGGTTTCGTGGGTATAAGTCTATGAAGTCAATTGCCAGCGGTTTCAAGTTTGCAAATTGACATGAATTTTTAATTGTAGCGAATAATCCACGAAATCAAGTATCAAGAAACAACACGTTTTTGGGAAAAAAGCCATGAAATTTCACCGCTACGGAAAGATATATTTATACAATATGCATTTACATTTTATTTGTTCATGCTGGTTTTACATTTCCCCCCGCATAAGCGAGACATTGGAAATACACTATGCAGTAAAGATTGTTTTGTTACAACGGTTTGTCTACAAACCTTATTCAACTTACCATCCATGTTGACGTCCGACTTCTGAAAAGACATTAAGTTAACGCGAATTGAATATACAAACAAACCATTCTACAGATCTATGTACTAGAATGTATAGGATATTTTCAATTTAGATCAATTTTTCTTCTCCATTTCTTTTCGAAATCTTGTTAAACTTAATAGAATTAGATAGGAAGTATAGAAAGAAAATATTTATTAATACTAAACTCTTCCTCATGCTACGCCACTGTTTTTCCGCGTATTGATTACACTTGATTCAAATTGGGAAATAAAATGTTACAAATATATCCCCGAACGTTCTGATTACTGACAACTTTTCTCTATAATGTTTATCACTATCTTCGGATATGGAACTTTGAATTATATTCACGTGTAAACAAATAAGTGAACAATGATCATGAGGTAAAGTAAGCATCATAAATTTTATGTTTTTCTTCTTTAACATGAGTTTGACAATGGAACAAATACGTACTGAAAATACGAAACATTGTTGTATGTTATAGGATTATATTTGTCTTTCATCATTTACCTGTTGGATTTTCCCAAACCAAATGGCCACGTCCTGAGATGGATCTTGATGAGGAGAAACTGTCTTCGGATTCATTAATCCTTCATCACTGACTTGCAAGAAGATTTCCCGTGAACCATCCTCATAAAGAAGGTGACATTCATATTTCGATCGATCATCTAAAAGGTCTTCCAACGCTTCCCGAATGATGCCCCCGATCCCGGCATATATTACGGAATCTTGACATGAAAACAGAGCCACTTTGACTGTCGAATTGTTGGACTGCAAGGCAAATGTGACTCCAGGATTCACAATAAAACCGCCAATATATCTATACAGCAATCTCTTCTGAGAAACAGGGTCAGAAAGTACCTCAAACCTATTAATGCACATCGTCAAAAGTTTGTCACGAACCGCAGATGGGATGAAGTGTTCCTTTGAAATAAAGCACAAGGTTGAAATCTTATTCATCTCGTTCAGACCTGATACCATAAGCTGATCATTCACAGGTGGAAGCATGGAAGTCAGAACGTAGCAGCTTGTCTTGTTCTTCGTCTTTTCCGGAAGAGGTTCAGCTATCAAGAACAGGCGAGATATAGCTGTCATGAAACTCCTTTTCGTTTTTGTTGTTTCTCCTTTCGTTTCACATTCCATAAAGCTTTCTACAAACTCTGGAGATACGTATGGCTGTTGGACCTTTAAGAGTTCGACTACTCGATTCACCAGCCACTTTGTATCCACCACAATGGGATCGTGTGATGTGATGGACGACAGCTTATTGCATATCAGGATAGATTTCTTCTGACACATAAATCTTCAAGTGAATAAATATTCAATTATTAACAATAACTGAAGCCAATTTAAATAAATAAATAAATAACATCCAGAAGCAAACCACGTTTAAAGAACAGACCTAAAGGAGATTGCAAAATAATAGTAAATGAAATATATAATATATATTAGAGCCAAACCTGAGAAAGTCCTTCACTTGGTCATCATTATGTATGGGGACTGCCATTTCTTTTGCAACTGTACATAGGTCTCCAAATGTCATCACTCTGTGACCACTGGCATTATAGCGGAAGACCTCTCGCTCAAGAGCTAACCATCTAGCAAGGATATCCTGTTGGCATTTTTGTTCGCGCATGGCTGCATTCACAATTGTTTGCCATATCCTGTCTCTTACTCCTTGCAATAAATCAAGGTTGTTCACAAGGAACATCCCATGCACGTGTTCACGCACAAATTTCCCAAGTTCAGAATGTTCTCTGAGATGTTCCCAAATTTCTGTCTGCATTGATTTGTATTTCGTTGACTGGGACGGAAAAACAACAACAAAAGAAACTTAAACGAGGTTCATCTTTCAATACAAAGTTAGAATTCGAACTTTATTGTACAGCGGTTTTGCCCTTCTAGGACTCGTCAGTGAGGCAAAGGCCTAAATTTTACAACCTAGGAGGCGACTTAGAATAAAGATGGGGAGGTGCACTAATCCCATACTTCAGTCAATGTCATGATTTTCATATAAACATTATGACTGTCGTTGTCACCCATAAGTCTGCTATACAATGTCATACTTTTCCTTACATACATTTGACAATGTCATAAGAACTGTACGTCCGCCCTACAATGTCATACATTTAAATGTAGACACCCAACAATGTCATACTTACCTTGCTTCCGCCCGACAATGTCAACCTACGGCAATGTTGAAATTCGTAAACTCACCAAACAGTTTCATATCACCCAGCACGGCAATGTCATAACAATAAGTGAACTAACCAGGCAATGTTTGCCCCTCACATCATCCCAACAATATTCTTGTGCACCTGTCTAACCGTTCAACCTTTAAATCTCCCTAAACAAATAAATTTGTCCAGAAAAGTAGATTAACCTTTAACATACTCAACGATGGCTGAAAGTGATATCCTCTTACCGAATCCGGAACACGGTCAAGGTTAGTTCCCACTAATATAATAGCCGGTTGAGATTTGCTCTTGTCGTAAAGGGAAATGTACCGTAGTCGAGTGTAAACATCGTCTGAAATAAAGAAACTAAAATAAAAAATCTAAAATAAAGGATCGATTAGTTATAAAGACTTAGTGATACTGAAAACTGAAAGATGTATCGATAACTGAATCCATATGTATCTTTCTGTGATGATGATGATGATGGTGGTTGGATGGCACAATGGTAGGTTGCATCTAGCCGTCGGGGTTCGATTCCTAAACGAGCGCGCTTCCTTCCGTGCCAACAATCGTGATTAATATAAGACTGAAAAACTTGTTTCGCAATTGCTTTGGAAACAAATGAAATGTCATTTTTTGTTGTTGTTGTTTGTGTGAAATAATATAACGTTTAATATATCGTTGTAATAGTTGAAAATATATGCAATTGCACACGTGGAACAACCTTCATTTACTGTGTGGAGTTGTTTCGAATAAAATATTCCAACATTCAACAATAATTTAACAGGCAGGCAGGTAGATACATGTAAATGAAAAGATGGGAATATACCATAGAAACACTGAAGTGGTTTGTAGATCAATATTGCTATGGTGCTTACCCAGCATCTGGACCAGCTGTGGGTAGGATTGTAATGAAAACACTAGGATATAAACACCGTGACTTGTCATAAACAAGTGCTGAATATTCTCGTACACCTCATCGCCAGAAAAGTCCAATATTGACAAAATCGCTTTCTCGCTTGAGCTTGATCCTGAAGGAAAGAAAGTGTAGCATTTTTAGACGACTGTTTTCTTTAAAACAATTGCTAAAATTTTGCTCAAAGTGTTAAAAGGATCAATTATGCAGGAAGATTATGGAAACGCCGTGTTTTTTTTTCTATTGGTTTTATTTTCTATATATGTATACTTTTGCGATTTCATTCTTTATTCGAAAAAAGGTTAATTGGTCGAAATTGTGAATCGTTACTTTATATGAAGTGATTATAAATAAACTGCTTAGAATATTACAAATACCTCGTTTCGACATAACACCTTCCTTCCTAGTTCCAGCCGACGTAGACAGGTGTCGCTTTAGCCAGGTGCTCTCACTTCTTGAAGGTTCTGAAACTTTACATTACATGTTTAAGATGCAAACACGATATCAGGAAAACAATCTAATGTAATAAATATGAAAAGATAAGGTGATACAAATACATATGTAAGATGTTTTCAACACGACAATACCGGCATGTGAACAAAATCTTGATTAACTCAATAAATATTCTTTTGTTTTCTTGTGATTGAACCGCTTTGTTAATTGATGAATACAGTATAAGTATCTATTAGGTTCCTAGTGGTTGTATAAAATAATTAGGTTCATAAATAGGTTAAGTAAAACATAGTTTGTTCCATGTTTGCCAATAAAATTTATTGAAATTTAATTTTCGATGTGGATGGAAATCAACTGCGAGCTCGTAAAAGTTCCCAGGTAAACAACTATTTCATTTACTCTGTATGACTAAAATCTGGACTCTCAAACATTTTTGTTTTTATTACAGCTTACCTTGCATCTTCTTGAGTACACTGTCCACAAACTGCTGCAAGCCTATGGCATATTCTGATTCCTCTCCATTGTCAGTTTTACTGTCATCCATTAAGTCGATCGTGAATCTCCTGTGAAACATCTGAATGCCTTTAGTTGGAATTTGACCATTTTTCTTGACTTTCAATTCCATCATAGACTGTAACAGGGAGGTTTTCCCTACACCCTTGGTACCTGTTACGATTATCTGGATGTTGATGAGAGTGACTTGCCCTTCCTCTAGGATTCTGTCATACGTAACTGTGAAATCATCACCAAGGTGGCCAAATTTTCTCATGTAGTTAACAATGTATTCGTTTGGGAGGATCTTGATATCTCTCGGCAATCCTTCAAATGATAATAAAATGTAAGGCTAAACTAATCTTATTTGATCTAGTGTACAGTATCCGAGGAAACATTAACAGAAAGGTATCTTTTGCCCTCATGTTGAACCTCATTTTCACCCAATATTTAAACAGTATTACCCAAACTGAAAACGAATTGATTGATAATTACGTGAGAGTTTATAATTGAGCATGACTTCTATAACATGTACTTATCATGACATTCTAAATAGTTATGGTAGTGTATGTATTTAATGAATAAATTATGTTTAGTGGATTATGGCAGCAACGACCTGCACGGTAATGCACATGGAGGTTTGGTCCAAGTCTGTCAATATCTGTCTCTGATGGTATACATGTGTATATATGCTGTGTTTAATGTACTAGTACATGTTATTGTATGTGTGTAAATGTTAATGAGGTGTGTGATTATTTTCATCCTGAGTTGCTTCCCCTTAACCTTTTCTAATCTCACCTTTTTGTATCAATATTGTCTAAAACATGTCATACAATTGGTTATTGCTCTCTCATTGTTTATTTCACATTGATGGCGATCATTTATAAAGGCTTTGCCGATTATTTAAACAAAATTTGTCGATAAAAGTTCAAGAAATAAAAAAAAAACACTTTTAAATACAATAAATACATATTTCAGCTTAATAAATCTTCCAAATTTATTTTCACCCAATCGGCAGAAGTACAGAAAAATGGGTAAACAGCAATATTTCTTCGTATCTAACTAACTATTTAAAGTATGTATACAACGTCATATTAGTCTTACTACGTCATTAATACCGTTCTGATGACGTTTCCTCCAATGCAGAAATTCTTTGGCATCATTGTCCACGAGATCCTTACAGGTACCGCATTTATTTTCCATGTTAGGATTTCCGCCTATGGTCAGCAATGATTCAAGTGTTCGAAGTTCAACAGGATGTTGTATACAACACAGGTGAAGCGGTGACCATCCTTTATTGTCGACCTTGTTGACCAAATGATGCACTTCCGGTCGACTGATAAGTATTTGTTGTAACGTTGGAAACTTGCCCTGTTTGACAAGGAAGTGTAGAGCGTTCTGTCCTTTCTTGTCTGTACCCGCAATATCAGCTCCTCGACTAACCCATTTGTTATAGTCCTCTAAGTTCCCATCGTATGTCGCTTTCAGCATATGTCTTGTAGCTCTTGAAGATTCAGACATGTTGGCCTCCTGTGTAGATATAAGTTCAAGACGACATCTATGTGTTATTTTAAACTGCCATGTGTTCTTCAGCCAAACATTGTTGGTTGTGCAATGATTTCATCAAACACTTAAAAAAACTACCTGTAAAGACAGAATTACTGACGATAACACCTACAGGCTACTCATCATATAGTGAAGAGGTAGTAAACTAGTCAGGATAAAAATCAGTCTTATTCGAACAGAAACGTTATGGCATGACGTGTCCAAAATTGCTCCACCTGTGTTACTTATTCAGTTAAGAACTCGTTAGTGTTACTTAGTTGAAACCTTGGAGACGACTGCTGCAAGTCCAAATCAATCGAAAAATATTAAAAACCAGACAAGGAGATGCATTTGCTTCAAGTAATTTCTTAATATTTAATATTGATAGAATGAATGGTAGCAGCTATTTGCCGGGTCGTGCTGTACGTGGTTTACAGTACAGTAGACACATACATCAATAAAACACATACGGGTCTCCACAGAAAAGTTAGATATACATTGTAGTATTAAATCACACCTGTCTGTAGGTCTTGTAAGGGATAAATGGGTGGGACAAACCGGAAGTAGACTATTGATTTTCTTTAAGAATATCTTTACCTGTCAAAGGTTATCGATCGCACAACTTATCAAACTAAGGTACATTTTTTCACAATCCTGCTGATATTATTGCACCGTGACGATAACCAATTACTATCGATAAAATTGATTCTGCCTTTTTAATTCTGTTGCCAGAAATTACAACAATGTTTTTATTCAGAAAATTATCTTATTAAACATAACACTATGATAATAAAAAGCTACATTTTGAGACTGTAAACTCCAGACCTGTGAAACTTTTTAAGGTCGATGGATGTGACAAACTGTGTGGTATCATTTTTCCAGACTTTTTGTGAAGTGACATTTGTTTAGCAGATAACCAAGAAATATGTGTCTGTTACGTTCTATAAACTTCACTGACAATGAAATATTTTGAATCATTTGAGCGTTTTCCCTCTTATGCAGAAACAAATTCACTGAAAAAATGGAATATTTTCGTTTAACTAAATACCGAACAGTGCCTTAGAAAGTCAAGTAAATATATTTCTGTGATAATTTTATCTAGATATCTCAAATATCTACGGTTTTGTTTTTAGTTTATTATTTACATTGTTGGTTTCCCTTACCTTGTTTGTCTACTTCATTCTATACAGTATAGCTTTCCTGGTACCACCGACATGTACACATGAGTTCTCCATTGCTTGGTAGCTTGTTGTGTTACGTTTCTTTGTTACCTGAGAGTATGACCCTTCGCTAACATTGATTTATAGGTACATGTACCATATACAAATTTGTTATCTCGAGGAGCTCAACGTTTTATCGTTAAATCTAAACGACTGATTTACATACGGTGTTTTATTCTTTGTGTGTACATTAATATCTAGATGTTGATATTAGAGATGGATATATGTAAATTCTTTCCTTATCAGGAAATAAGGAAAGATGTTTTTAATGGCACGAAATAACTAGAAGGGATGAAAAGTACTTATTTAAGAGATGTCATTATAATAGTAAGAATATTTGTTCTATTTTTGTTGATCAATAGTCGACTTTATAGATTCTATGGTATTTTCTCAGACAACTGTCACTTCTGACACAAGATGGCATGATGCATAGGAGAAAAAATAAAAATGTGTTTATAAACATATAAAATATTTACACAAATAGAAAAGATCAGGAAGAATAAGACTAGTTGTTCTTGAAGGGTAAACGTATGCTGGTTCGCCGACGAAACACGCCACGTAAATGACAAATGGAAACAATGTCAGGTTCTCAAAATGCGAACAATTAAACCACGAGGAAAACTACATCACACAAATGTTTATAATTCAATGTCGTGAAAAGAAATAGAATATGTTCCAATAAGATCATGATCATCATAAAAAAATGTTGTCATTCACAAGACTAAAAAGCCTCAAAGAGATAGAGGTAGATAAAGAAAACCCACCCCCAAAACACACATACACACACACACACACGCACGCACGCACGCACGCACGCACACACACACACACACACACACACACGATACTCTCTGTACAATTCTATTTAGTTTTGGTTCCTTAAAATGACATTCTTCATGCAAACGGTAGCCATATGTTACACTGTTATTTGTAATTTGTTTCCTTAAAGAGTATCATAATTATTGATGTGCCTACCGGTTGTGAATTTATCATTGATAAATATATCATACATATTATGTGTAGAATTTACACATTTTGTAATTTCAAAAACTTCTTGGTACTTTGACAGTCATCATGCTTTTTTTTTCTTATATATTTTTTATTTTTTTTTATATATATCTTTATTTTCAACTGCTCTATTGGTTTGTTCAATAACATTTGATTTTTGCATTCTCAATGCCTGTCATTTCTTTTATTACACATTTCAAATTGCTACAAAAGATAGTTGTGCACAACATTTTCAACTTTATGTCAAACATTGTTGCGTTTCATCCATACTAAGCATGTGGAATAAGAAATATTGTCTCAGTCCCGAACACTGTCTAATTTTGTGAATTTTGGTGAGTTTTATCCCTGTTATGATAGATATATCTTGTTTTGTTTTCTGGAGTTGGATTTTTCTTTTACCATTTTCACTCTCTTTAGCTCTGGCGCTAATGGGTAATCGGAATGCGCTTCGTGGAATTCAAGCGGAAACTCCAGATACTATAAATCTACCTCTAGCACGTAACCGAGGTATCTACTTTTGAAAAAAACTGTCAGATTCCTCTACATTTTTTTGCGAAAATCTTCCAAGGGTAACGATTCTATCACCGATGTTAATACAGATTATTACAATATGTATATATAATGAGCGGGTTTGGTTTTGGCGTTTTAAGTATTTATGAAATGTTAGCTTATCCTGCTGCGAACATCGCCCAAAAGATACATGTCATGATTTTAAGTGATGCGCGTTAGTTTGTCTTTTGGTTTTGTTGATATATACCTTGTTCTCGTTTGTAAACGTGCCATTACTTACTTGGATCGGCTAGGGTTTATAAAACGGTTATCGTCGATGAAGCAAAAGACGCTTACACTTTCGGAGAACCTGGTTCTATTCTGCTTGTACTTTTTAGGAGTCTTCATGAAGATCTTTCTGTTTTGCATACGTTGCCCTATTTTTATTGAATTTGATTTTGCTTATTTCCTTTTATTTTTTTTTATAGATATAGTCATTTTCAACATAAGAACCTGATATGTGAGACTGTAAAATCATTCTTTAAATGAGAGTTGTTTTTCACTTTTCTTTTACTTACAAATGCATTAATCACAAATGTAATGCCCCTTTTATATTTCGACCGGACCATCCCTATATTTTATCTATTGAACTGAAACCCTCTGTTGAAAAACAAAAATACAAATTATTATTTAATGTGTATTTGTCTAAATATGATGACTCTAACAGGTCTTGATATTTTATTCATTCTCTGGGTAGTGAAGGTGTCCTTGGACAAGACACTTGACTATACTTACCATTCAGCTATGCGACAGGCTTTCCGTATGTTGTTTAATGAGGCAGTCACCAACTACTAAAGGAAGACCATGCCTTGAAATAGACAAATGATGCTGGATAAAGTATGATGTTGCTGGTTGCGATATAAGTACAACACGGATATATTTTTCACGGTTAAGTAACTGATGAACCCATAGGTTTTTAAAAATGTACAAGCTGTTTTAAAAAAATATGTTTGAGGTATATCTGTTCCAGTTTTTGTTCATTTTCAACAAATAGCCTGTGTGACAATCATAATCTGTGTGTGATATTTATCATTCATAACAAATGTGTGTATGACAATAGTATAGAAAAATACCTAATATTAGCATTTTGATATTTATTTAATAGGTAGTAAACTATTACACACATATCAACCAAATAACTCAACTCCTGTTTACCACTGTAAGGAGCGCTAGCTGTCCATCATTGTCATATGTTTGTAAACGTGACATCACTTACTTGAATTGCCACAGATTTTTCATGGCAGGCTCGAAGAAGACGCTACCCTCTACGAAACACCTGGTCTTTTTCTCTGTGTACGTTGCGATCTGTGTAAATCTTTCTTTTCTTTATATTTTGTCCTTGTTTTATCAAATAAGGATTCCGTTCACAGTGTTTCCTTTATATTCTGTTTTTATTATTCTTATCCATATTATATGTTTCCTTTATCAGCAAAGATGAAATTCACAATCGTAAAGGTTTTCGTTTAAAAAGTAAAGATAGGCTTGTCTTTGGAATAAATATATTGTATAAGGATATAAAGTCTAACTTAATGACGTCGAAAAAAACATGTTAAGGAAAATACCGACAAAACATATTATAATCTATAAATAGATAAGTATATAATAAAAAATGCGCAATTGAAACACAAAGCAAGACGTTTTCTTTCCCATGAATAAATTGTACATTCAGCTCCGCTTCGTACACCTGTACTGTCCATTGATAGCCTAATCGATTCACTCTTTTCATCTTTAACCAATGCTTTATTCTCCTATGTTAAAAACATTACCACACGATCTGTTCTAAATATAGAACTTGGGTAAATTTCACAGTAATTGCTGTTTATTTCAAGAGGAACCACTTAAATAATTGAACTCGAGAAGCTATACGGCATGTGGACAAACGAATAATAAATAATATAAGTTATGTAACAGCTACAAGGTTACGACCAAAGGCAGAGACTGGTGGTCCACTAAGGAATAAAACAACTGCGAGGTTAGGGTGTATGATACAGTATAAAATACACTCTTGGACGGACATCATATCAGTCACAAGGTTATGGCCAAATTTTGATTACTCATATTCGAAACTATATATATTTTTTTGCCTTTAGCTGTTGAATTATCTCTCAACAGTTTTCTAAGTTCCTTTTATCTTTATAAAACGAATTTCTTCGAAAAACAAAGCTAATTATATTGTTCAAAACATCGTTATAACATTTCTGGTCATAAAGCTAATTTACATTTGGGATTTATTTTCGTTGAATTCGTGATATCTCTGGAACCGCAAAATTATATGTCCAGAAATAAGACAAATGTTGACATGAAATATAATTGTTTTGTGAGCGAGATTTATTCATGAAATCAAGTGCCAACAATAACGGGGTGCTTTTTTTTCTTTGAAAACCATGAAATTTGAGCCCGATGAAAACATATGAATAAACAGTTCGTAAAACATGTTATAATCATGGTTGTTTCTGATCCAATGCCCATGTTTGACCAGTATTTTGTTATTTACCATGGGACTCTGATATATAAGGGATTAGGACTTTAATCATTTTTTTCCAATCATAAAAAGCACCTGCACTATATCAATGAAGTATATTCAGGTTTAAACCTGGTTTTAAATGTTAAGTCAATTTCTGATGTTGGATATACAAACAAATACAATATCTATATTCATTCATAAATAAACATCAATGGTAGTCTCCACACTCAATATAATCAATATTGACCTTTGACCCTGGATGTGGCCTCATTTGCCTGCTATTTCTTTGCTATCTACATCTTTAGGACTCACTAACATGAAATATGAAAGCTGTTTTAGTTTAGTATTTAAGAAGAGTTTTACAAATCTACGTTAACCATATAAATCTATGTTGACCTTTGACCCCCTTAGCACTGCCAAGGCCCTGGGATCAAATTTTAACAGATCTTTCTGGAACTAATTTAAAGAAAAAGGAGATGCCAGACAGCTGATGGACAACAGATGTTACACTACAGCATAAACTTACCATAGGTCTCCAGATTGGGTGGGCTATAAACAAACAACTGTCCTTATTTTAAAATGTATTTTTAATGACAACATAATACAAATCATGTAGCTTCCAAACGTAATGTACATACTTTTGCATAATAACAGAATGTATACGGTGATTCTGATGAGTATTTCATATAACAATACATAAATATGTAGCCATGCCACTTCATCATCAAAATCAAGATTACATTGAATCAACCGAGCTGTATCCAGTTATACTAGTTAAACACTATGGAAAGAACATTTGCAAAAATACAAGCAAAGCAGTTATCAGGGACTACTCCAGCAAGGGAAATAACTCTCTTCACTTTAAAGAAACAAAAGCAAAATTGGATTTTTTTTTCTCCATTTTAGGTAAGCAATATGGCACTGAATTTTTTTTTAAAATAAAGTGTCGTGGCAAGTTGCCTGCAATTTTTCCGAGAGTAAATTGGGTTCACATTCATGCTTTCGTTTTTCATACTGCTATGTGTATTCAGATAAATTCTGAGTCAGGAAGGTTCCGCGAATCCGAACTCAATCAACACATCCTCAATACAAATATCTATGTTCTCATCAGAAGTGTCCACAAGTGAAAGGGAGACAACTCTCTTGTCATCAATCCCTCTTACTAGTCCAACCAAGTTTCTGCCCTCTGTCAGCTCCTTCATTTTGAAGATTGCTCCCTCGGTCCAGAACCCAGTATGTTTGGCTGGACGAATTGCTACAATACACCATCAATTGTCAATTGTACAACAATATATCAACAGATTCTTATATTCAATAATTTTTTTTTGCAGGAAGAGATACAATTTAAGATGGGTAATTACATTAGTTCAAAACATGCTATGGTGCCTTAAAGACAGCTGTTCCTTGAAGAATACCATTAAAAGGCAAAGGAGGGTAATTGCACCTTCCATCGTCCTTGATGAAAAAGTCCTAATCCTTTTTTTTTGTCCTGTGAGATCTTTCAATCCGCTATAGTACAACATCCATGGAGATAGTTTCAAAGATCAAAATTGAAAATTAGCCTCAAATTTAAATACAACTACCATAATAACCAAAGGAATTTTACATCTGACAGTGAGTTGATAAAATATTGTATACGCAAGAATTTATTTTGGAGCTAAATTGTGCAAATTAAAAGCAGATAATGGATAACCTACTATCAAGTTTAGCTTTGAATGCCTGGAAGGGTAGTGACCAGAACTTCAGAGGAAGGGGTAGTAGTTCACTGGTATCCACAACATTGAACTCTCCCAGGTCTGGGAAGTACACCGAAAACAGTTCTGGCCCCACAGCTTGACGAACCATTGTGCGATACCAACATTCTTCCTGCTGGCCAGCATATAGATGTCCAAGCTTCACTTCCTCCTCAGACAGCCTCTATAACATACCATGATAGCCAAAATTGTACATAAACTTTAAATGCTGCATCTCTCTGTGATATGCATTGACCGAAAAGTGTCATTTAAAATATTTGAGAAATCAAATTCCAGAACTTTCTGACATTAAATTCAAGGACTTTTCAGGAACAGCAATTTGTTCAGTTCATGGCTTAAGATATATAAATTCAATCTATGGCAAATCTTAAGAGATTTCAGTTTTGTTTTTGTTATTTTTATTTCTGAATATGATTTCAGTAAGAGCAATGCAACATGAGTTTTATTACTAAAGTAACAATATGATCAAATGTCAGTATACTAATCTTAATAGTTCTAAAAAAAATTATTGCATGGTGCATTCAGTTAATATGAAGAATTTGTAGAAAGTAATGTGATGAAATGTTAATGAAAAAAAAAAAATAAACAACTTGTTTCACCTTTGACTTTACTCAAACAGAATTCAGAAAGCCTCCTAAAGTGAAAATTTTATCAATTTTTACCTGCTGTGATTGTGTTTCTGACATGTAGTCGTTCAACTCCTGATGAAGTCTCTGTATGTCAGACATAGTGTCAAAAGGCGTTATCTGAAAATAAAAAAATGAAAGGTGTCACAAAACAGTCACTGTAATGTATCCTGTCACTGGATAATGTCTTTGACACACAGGATATGTCTCTAATGAAATGCGTTTATGTATCATATACCTGACTTTCTGAATAATGGGATACCAATTGGGTTATGCTTGGCACTATATCATGTGGATTATTTATATTTAGTCATTAAAGACCACAAAAAACTTAAATATGTTTACAGTGAATCAAAATCATGGAAAATGAATGTTATTGCTGTATTGGTAACAATGAAATTAAAATTTGTGGACATCCCAGGGCTCTCGATCTGCCAGATTTGGGGCCGAACCCCAATGCAAAATACTATCTTTTTTTCCCTATTTAGACCCCAAGTTTTCCCAATTCTAAGGAAAACACCATTATTTTTCCCAATTCTAAGGGCCCCGGGCCCCAGTCCCAAAATGGGGTGTGAGAGCCCTGCATCCACAAAACATAAACTCCATGAAATCAACCAATGTACAGTATCTCATATATAATTGTGTAACAATTCCATGTTTTGTTTAGAAAAGATATTAAGTAAAGGTCAAGAAAATATAAATGAATTCAACAAAAACCACTTTGTTAATTTTTTGTTGGAATTGTTAATACTAAACTCAAGCATTAGTGGGAAATTGTGTAAACAATTAAAACATAACAAAAAAACTAAAAAAAAAAATCTCGTTTTATCTGCTCCAGTTGTAGATGTGTTCCTGTGGCAAAGGAATAAGCAGCTGAAACTTTTAAGGCCAAAGAAAAAAATATCTGTTTCATGTTTCCTTAATATTCTTTGTAAGTAAACAGAGTACCAATATTACAGTTTTATGATCATGATAGCCTAAACTGTTGACTCTTTTGTCCCATCTATGTCACATAGTGCAGCTAAGGGAATAAGTTACATCTTTCTGGCTTAAGGTATTCATGACTCACTTTGGTAGTTGAGCATTGATGTGTGAAGATCAAAATTTCAATCCCATATAGGAAGCAGCCTTTTTCATATTTTTTATTGTTAATTTTTCTTTCCAATTTCATGTGCTCATTTCCAAATACAATGTATTTGATAACAATATGTAAAACTAATCCATAGATGTGATTTACATGGACAAATCTTTAGAAAAAACCTTACAAATGCTCCAGGATAGTGACACAGCTTATAATAGATATGGTACTGTTCCTTTAAACTATGTTTGTTAAATTTTCCAGGTATCAACAGAAGACACAGTAGAAACCTATAGATAAAAGACTGGAGTAGCAAGAAACACATTTCATTTTCAAGTTGGCCTTGTTTTTTAAATAAGTACACATCAAAACAGAACAAAATTCAACACAAGAACTGAACAGAATGAATCCATCTCCATACATCTTATATCCTGGAATCGACTGAATGAATGTATAAATTCTGAAATGTTGTCATGCATCTCCGGTGCCTTCACACACTTCTCATGTTCTATTGTGTATACTGCCATTCTGGAGTGATTACTTTATCAGTATTAACAAGATGGTTTCCAGGAAATCTGAACAACTTAATGCAATGTTTAGATTATTTCCTAATAACTAGTGATGGGAAAATAATTTGATATAATCAATTATTAGATGGTTAAACCTCATTTGATGTGATGAATAATTGTATTTATTAACAATCGATCATTGGTACCTCAATATTTTCTTCCCTTTTAACGAAAACAAAATTCATATTGATATGCACAATAAAGACGCCAATTGTCAATGATATACATTCTTATGCAAATTCTAGGTGAGTGAGGTATTTATGGTTTAAGTTATCAGAAAAGAAAACATCACTGCAACAGTGAATTCATTCACTTTTTATGAATATTGAACACACAGCCAATTAATTATGTAATCAATTAACAACACTGAATAATCTATCCAACTTTAACTGATAATTGATTATGGATCTTAACTAATTTCCCATCACTACTAATAATCAATTTCCAGTGTTTCAAAGCCTGTTATCTGACATTATAATCCTGTAGATGTGAAGACAGATGTATGGAGATGTTGATACTGTCCCAGCTGTTACTCACACACGAGTCTGACAGGGGCGGTTGATAAGTAAACACCACCTGGACACAACCAATCAACTTTGAATTTTCTCATTACACCTTGATTTAGCAATGTACCATCCATACATGCCTATAACCCTAATATGCAAATTCTAAAATTATTTTTCAAAATCTAAAATTATTTTTCAAAATCTAAAAAACTCCCATGAAAACCCTAATATCCATCTTTTCTTTCCATGAAATAAGGTTTTTCTAAACTAAAGACATTAAAAAATATTAATATGTCAGATATTACACAGAAAATCTCATCTGTCTCAATCAACCACATCATTATAAACATCAACATCTGAATAAAACATGGGGTTGATCAAACATAAAACATGCATCAAATCCAGTCAACAAATTAACCTTCTTTAGTTAGAATCTGTAGTATCATCAGTATCTTCATTTTTGAAGTTTGGTTGATGTGGGACTTCGTGTAACTAGAATGCTGTAATTTTCATTGACGTTCCCCTTAATCATTCATGGGAAAAATGTTTTACTAGAATACCATGAGACAAAACCTAGAGTCCTGGGGTGGGATAGATGTTTTACTGGAATACCACGAGACAAAACCTAGAGTCCTGGGGTGGGATAGATGTTTTACTGGCCTGGGGTGGGATAAATGTTTTACTGGAATACCATGAGACAAAACCTAGAGTCCTGGGGTGGGATAGATGTTTTACTGGCCTGGGGTGGGATAGATGTTTTACTGGCCTGGGGTGGGATAGATGTTTTACTGGCCTGGGGTGGGATAAATGTTTTACTGGAATACCACGAGACAAAACCTAGAGTCCTGGGGTGGGATAGATGTTTTACTGGCCTGGGGTGGGATAGATGTTTTACTGGAATACCATGAGAAAAAACCTAGAGTCCTGGGGTGGGATAGATGTTTTACTGGCCTGGGGTGGGATAGATGTTTTACTGGAATACTATGAGACAAAACCTAGAGTCCTGGGGTGGGATAGATGTTTTACTGGAATACCATGAGACAAAACCTAGAGTCCTGGGGTGGGATAGATGTTTTACTGGAATACTATGAGACAAAACCTAGAGTCCTGGGGTGGGATAGATGTTTTACTGGAATACCATGAGACAAAACCTAGAGTCCTGGGGTGGGATAGATGTTTTACTGGCCTGGGGTGGGATAGATGTTTTACTGGAATACCATGAGACAAAACCTAGAGTCCTGGGGTGGGATAGATGTTTTACTGGCCTGGGATGGGATAGATGTTTTACTGGAATACTATGAGACAAAACCTAGAGTCCTGGGGTGGGATAGATGTTTTACTGGAATACCATGAGACAAAACCTAGAGTCCTGGGGTGGGATAGATGTTTTACTGGAATACTATGAGACAAAACCTAGAGTCCTGGGGTGGGATAGATGTTTTACTGGAATACCATGAGACAAAACCTAGAGTCCTGGGGTGGGATAGATGTTTTACTGGAATACCATGAGACAAAACCTAGAGTCCTGGGGTGGGATAGATGTTTTACTGGCCTGGGGTGGGATAGATGTTTTACTGGCCTGGGGTGGGATAGATGTTTTACTGGCCTGGGGTGGGATAGATGTTTTACTGGAATACCACGAGACAAAACCTAGAGTCCTGGGGTGGGATAGATGTTTTACTGGAATACCATGAGACAAAACCTAGAGTCCTGGGGTGGGATAGATGTTTTACTGGCCTGGGGTGGGATAGATGTTTTACTGGAATACCATGAGACAAAACCTAGAGTCCTGGGGTGGGATAGATGTTTTACTGGCCTGGGGTGGGATAGATGTTTTACTGGAATACCATGAGACAAAACCTAGAGTCCTGGGGTGGGATAAATGTTTAACTGGCCTGGGGTGGGATAGATGTTTTACTGGAATCTATACAAACCTGGAGTCCTGGGGTGGGATAGATGTTTTACTGGAATACCATGAGACAAAACCTAGAGTCCTGGGGTGGGATAGATGTTTTACTGGCCTGGGATGGGATAGATGTTTTACTGGAATACTATGAGACAAAACCTAGAGTCCTGGGGTGGGATAGATGTTTTACTGGAATACCATGAGACAAAACCTAGAGTCCTGGGGTGGGATAGATGTTTTACTGGAATACTATGGGACAAAACCTAGAGTCCTGGGGTTAGATGTTTTACTGGAATACCATGAGACAAAACCTAGAGTCCTGGGGTGGGATAGATGTTTTACTGGAATACCATGAGACAAAACCTAGAGTCCTGGGGTGGGATAGATGTTTTACTGGAATACCTGAGACAAAACCTAGAGTCCTGGGGTGGGATAGATGTTTTGAGACAAAACCTAGAGTCCTGGGGTGGGATAGATGTTTTACTGGAATACCATGAGACAAAACCTAGTGTCCTGGGGTGGGATAGATGTTTTACTGGAATACCTATGAGACAAAACCTAGAGTCCTGGGGTGGGACTGGCCTGGGGTGGGATAGATGTTTTACTGGCCTGGGGTGGGATAGATGTTTTACTGGAATACCACGAGACAAAACCTAGAGTCCTGGGGTGGGATAGATGTTTTACTGGCCTGGGATGGGATAGATGTTTTACTGGCCTGGGGTGGGATAGATGTTTTACTGGCCTGGGGTGGGGACTGGCCTGGGGTGGGATAGATGTTTACTGGCCTGGGGTGGGACAAAACTGGCCTGGGGTGGGATAGATGTTTTGGCCTGGGGTGGGATAGATGTTTTACTGGAATACTATGAGACAAAACCTACCACTGAGACAAAACCTAGAGTCCTGGGGTGGGATGTTTTACTGGATGTTTTAGTCCTGGCCTGGGGTGGGATAGATGTTTTACTGGCCTGGGGTGATGTTTTACTGGAATACCTGACAAAACCTAGGAGTTTTACTGGCCTGGATAGATGTTTTACTGGGATAGATGTTTTACTGGCCTGGTTTTACTGGCCTGGGATAGATGTTACTGGCCTGGGGTGGGAATGTTTACTGGCCTGGGGTGGGATAGAAACTGGCCTGGGGTGGGATAGATGTTTTACTGGCCTGGGGTGGGATAGATGTTTTACTGGCCTGGGGTGGGATAGATGTTTTACTGGAATACCACGAGACAAAACCTAGAGCCCTGGGGTGGGATAGATGTTTTACTGGCCTGGGGTGGGATAGATGTTTTACTGGCCTGGGGTGGGATAGATGTTTTACTGGCCTGGGGTGGGATAGATGTTTAACTGGCCTGGGGTGGGATAGATGTTTTACTGGCCTGGGGTGGGATAGATGTTTTACTGGCCTGGGGTGGGATAGATGTTTTACTGGCCTGGGGTGGGATAGATGTTTTACTGGAATACCATGAGACAAAAAATCCTGGGGTGGGATAAATGTTTAACTGGCCTGGGGTGGGATAGATGTTTTACTGGAATACCATGAGACAAAACCTAGAGTCCTGGGGTGGGATAAATGTTTAACTGGAATACCACGAGAGGTGGGATAAATGTTTTACTGGAATACCATGAGACAAAATCTAGAGTCCTGGGGTGGGATAAATGTTTTACTGGAATACCATGAGACAAAATCTAGAGTCCTGGGGTGGGATAGATGTTTTACAGGGATAGCCCTAATGAATACCACTTATCACAAGTACAAGCATCTAAAATCAAACATTGATGATAAAGAACATCATTATTCAAAAAGAAGATTTTCACACACTAGCTGTTTACAGAAGAAAAACACTTACAACAAAGTTTGCTGGATCAAACACTAATCCGACATGAATATCACAGAACTGTCCATTTTGAGGAAGAGTGTGACGCGGTGGTACTTTTCGACGATGGTAGGCCTCTTTGTCCCAAAGGTCTTCATCTGAGCCCTTAGCTGCTTGTTTTCCTGTCCCCCATGTGTACAAACTGCTAGGCTGTGCCTTTTCTACTAAGATGTCTCCACCTGACATACTGGTAACGTCATCAGTAACCACAATCTCCTCACCCATTACATTCCCACCCCCTGAAGCATTAGCATCGTCAGAAACAACTATCACAGACTTTTCATCAGCTGTTTTCTCAGTCACAGAAACACATTCAAAATCTTTGATTTCCACAGAATTCTGGTTTATATCTTCTGATTTTTCATCACTGATTTCTTCTCCTATCTCCTCCTCACTCTCTTCTGTCTCCCAAGAATCTGAAGATTTCTGCCTAACAAGGAGCTTGTCTTTGACTGATGCAGGGGTTTCAGATCGCACATTTGTAGAAGCGTATTGTTGGGCAGGTGTGAGCTTTTGTCCAACATACTCATTACCAGCTTTTTGTCCAGTTTCAAGTTTAGTGGCTAGGGTTGCATGATAACTAGACTCCGGTGACAGATGATGAGAATCTGGTTTCTCCTCTGGTCTGTTAGGAGAAGTCACACCATCAGAGGCGTCCGATAGAGAAGAAACACTACTACTCTTAGTGTCTACAGATTTATTTGAGAGTGAAGAATCAAGTGGGCGGTCTGCTGTGTCTGAGGGGCGGTCAAGCAGATTGGCTACACTACCCAAGGGGGAAGAATGACTCGTCAACAGTGAAGTCGCTGATGCTTCTTTGTAAGTCTTGGCGATCAGTTCATTGATGTTAACATCTTCCTGGCCGAAGGTGTCGAACAGTATCACAGATAGACATTCTTCCCTGAAAGGAAGAAAAGTTTGTTACAGAAACATAATACAGATTATCAAACAACCAGTTTACATATTAAGAGGGGGAAAAACCAGTGTGTTTTGAGGCAAATTATGGCTATATAATTGCAAATATCTGTTTTTCTGTGTTTCACTGTCTTAGCTACGACCAGTTATAGAAGTATTTGTATGAATAATGATACATTATTACATTATTTCAAAACACAGTAGTGTTAGAACCATTCCAACTCATACAGACTCACACAAGCAAACATATCTTAATCAAATGCTGATTCGTCTTCTGGAGTTAGGCAAAGCCAATTAAGGTCTTATCATTTTTGTGAAGGTGTTTGTTTTCAGCATTGGAGACTTGTAAGTTTACATCAAGATGGAAAAGGAAGTGAAAGACTTGATGAAGGCCATACTGCATAAGTTCAGCAACCTCCTGCACTAAGCAACAAACAACTCACCAGTCAGCTGGTTGATTCGACTAAAATTTACTTGTTTACTTTTCTTAAGCTTGTACTCGTACTGAATTTTTGATAGAAGTTGCAAACTTGTATCTAAAATGTTCCTATATTTTAAATCAATGCTATGATTTTTTTAATCTTGGTAAATGCATGTTTCCATTGTTTTAAATTTATCTTATGACGTTCACTCTAAGTATGTTTGCTTCTCTTATGTTGCGTTGTACATAATAATTGATTTCAAACAAAATGTACAATGCAATTAAAGTTAATTATACCTTATACAGTCTTAAGCAGTCTTCAATGAAACAGTGATGAATCAATAAGATACCGACTAACATATATGACCTTTACTCACCCCTCCTTTGAAAGGTTAGAACAAAATGACTATAATCACTATTCAAAATTCCCTTTTTATCAGGTTCTTACCTTTGTTAGTTAGTTTGTTTCATTTCTTCCTTACCTACTAACGACCTCTGCCACACAGGTTTTTCCAAGTGCAAAGTCAAACAGTGATTCCAACACAGTGATGTTTTCCGATACTTCTTCCAGGCCATACAGGGACACTTCTATAGCCTGGAACAAAGCCACGTACATGTCTTATCATGTCATTTTTTCTGCTTTGTTGAGTTACCGGGTGTGGTGAAGATTTTTTTTGTGGAGTTATTGGGTGTGATGAAGATTTGATTTGTGGAGTTACCGGGTGTGGTAAAGATTTGATTTGTGGAGTTACCGGGTGTGCTGAAGATTTGATTTGTGGAGTTACCGGGTGTGATGAAGATTTGATTTGTGGAGTTACCGGGTGTGGTAAAGATTTGATTTGTGGAGTTACCGGGTGTGCTGAAGATTTGATTTGTGGAGTTACCGGGTGTGGTGAAGATTTGATTTGTGGAGTTACCGGGTGTGGTGAAGATTTGATTTGTGGAGTTACCGGGTGTGGTAAAGATTTGATTTGTGGAGTTACCGGGTGTGGTAAAGATTTGATTTGTGGAGTTACCGGGTGTGCTGAAGATTTGATTTGTGGAGTTACCGGGTGTGGTGAGGATTTGATTTGTGGAGTTACCGGGTTGATTTGTGGAGTTACCGGGTGTGGTAAAGATTTGATTTGTGGAGTTACCGGGTGTGGTAAAGATTTGATTTTTGGAGTTACCGGGTGTGGTAAAGATTTGATTTGTGGAGTTACCTGGTGTGGTAAAGATTTGATTTGTGGAGTTACCGGGTGTGGTGAAGATTTGATTTGTGGAGTTACCGGGTGTGGTGAAGATTTGATTTGTGGAGTTACCGGGTGTGGTGAAGATTTGATTTGTGGAGTTACCGGGTGTGGTGAAGATTTGATTTGTGGAGTTACTGGGTGTGGTGAAGATTTGATTTGTGGAGTTACTGGGTGTGGTGAAGATTTGTGGAGTTACCGGGTGTGGTAAAGATTTGATTTGTGGAGTTACTGGGTGTGGTGAAGATTTGATTTGTGGAGTTACCGGGTGTGGTGAAGATTTGATTTGTGGAGTTACTGGGTGTGAAGATTTGATTTGTGGAGTTACCTGGTGTGGTGAAGATTTGATTTGTGGAGTTACCGGGTGTGGTGAAGATTTGATTTGTGGAGTTACCGGGTGTGGTAAAGATTTGATTTGTGGAGTTACTGGGTGTGGTAAAGATTTGATTTGTGGAGTTACTGGGTGTGGTGAAGATTTGATTTGTGGAGTTACTGGGTGTGGTGAAGATTTGATTTGTGGAGTTACTGGGTGTGGTGAAGATTTGATTTGTGGAGTTACTGGGTGTGGTGAAGATTTGATTTGTGGAGTTACCGGGTGTGGTGAAGATTTGATTTGTGGAGTTACCTGGTAGAGTAAAGATTTGTTTTGTGTAGTTACCTGGTAGGGTAAAGACTTATTGAGTTCAGGGTCCAGGAGTCGCAGTTGATCTGGAATCAACATATCAGTATCTCCATGGTCCAGGAAATGGCACTTGATCTACAAGATAAACTTACGTTAGTAAGGTGTATCCCCTTACTTGAGTGAAAACCATTTTTCTGTGAATTCATGCAAAGTAAAGTGTTAGAGCTGAAAGGACTATTTATAGTTACGTAAATGATTGTTAGTATCACATATTGATAAACCAAAATTTGATATGGATACAATAATAAACAAGAGTACTGCAAAGCGGAACAAAATACGCCCGTGAATATCCAAAACAGCAAAGGGGCATAACTCTTATTCAAATCATCTAATCAAAACCCCGTTCAGGAAAACACAATTTCATATCATGGTGATTAAGCCTACCAAGTTTCATAAAGATCGGCTGAAAAATGTAGGAGGAGATCTCCGGACAAATAAAAGTTCATGACGGATGCCAAACGCCGGACAGCGCCATACCATAATACGTCCGTCTTTCGACGGGCATATAAAAATTCAATGATATCTTTTTCTTCCCCCCCACCCCCCAACTGACACAATTTTTTTTTAAATTTCTTTTCTATGGTCATGTTTGGTGGTAAAAAGTGTTAACACAAAACAACTTTGGAGACATGACTAAGCATCATTTAATAACTATATTGTAATCATAAAAGACTGCAATATATTTATCATTTTTCCAAGACGCTGCTGAGTTACTACATGCAGGTTTCTTTCTTATATACTCAATTTTTCTTAAACTTCCTCTTTCTAATAACAGCAAAGACATGAAAATATTACTTTTTGAAAGATATTTCCATGCCATTTTTATTTATCACTGTAAAAAGTTCATAAAATTGGGAATTTTTCAATGCTACAAAAAGAATCAACAAGATTCATTAATTTTTGTTCAGGATTAATTTTCTTTGATTTCCTGGGTACTATTAAACCGCAAAGTGTTAAAATTAGAAGTGCATTTACCGAGCTATATGAATTCATCAAATAAAGTTTTAAAGGAAAACGTAACAGTTTTGGAAAAGTATGATCAAATTTTATCTTTTATTATTTTTGTGTTTTGTGTAGTTTGTTATTGTTAAATTTGAAAAAAAAACTTTGCTTCAGATTCTAGGAAAATCCATGTAGTCCTAGACCACAGAAAACCTTCATTAATCTAAAACAACAGAAAGAATGTTGGGACAAGATCTTTTAAGGGGAAGATTGTGTCCATTCTAAATACAAAAAAAAAAAAGATGATACTGTGTTCATTCTAAACGTGAAAACTATAACATGTATATCTCACAATTATCTACTATTCACATGTGGCAGATTCTGCTGTTACCTTACTCACCTTTCTACCCTCATTCTCAAGAACACGAACACGATGGAAAAGACCATCTACATAGGCAACAAAAACACACCCCTCTTCAATGGAACCATCCTCTGGTGCAGCATGGAAAGCTACTTCCAGTTTGGTTTCTAGTTCATCCAACTTCTCCTGTTTAATTAACAAAAAATTAAGTTCTCAAATTCTCTTCTCAGAATAAAACAAAAAATCATGGTTATCAGTGCATAAAATATTGGACAATCTTGTGAAAATCTATCCATGCCAAAAACATTTTTAAAATGGAAAATATTGTTTAACAAACATGTTTCCTTACCCTTGTAAAATGAATGCTACTTTTGCAGTAGATTTCCTGTTTATGGCCAAGTTCTGGTTTTAACAAAAACATGTACTTACGCTGAAATTGTCTCCCACAAGTCGCAATATTACAGAGTCTGTACTGGAGTTGACAAAAGATACATAAACATCCAACTGGCTGGTTTCTGGGATCATAATATCATCTGAAATAATCATCATCAAAAATACTAAAATTTGACCTTGAATTATCAAAATAGGCCATTGCTTCAAAAGTTGACACATTTATTGCTAACATGAAGTTATCAAGCATATTGCTGTTGTAATTTTCCAAAAATCCCTTAAAGAAAAATCGTTCACCAAATAGCTCTATGAAGATATATACACATTCACTGAAAAACAAAGATATATGAGTGATGACCAAGATTTCTTTCAACAGTATATTTTTATGGACCTCTCTAATTGGTCTTGAGGTGAAAGGTCACTTCAGATGGACCAATCAGTGAGCCAGTAATGTATTATCCCACACAATACAGGACACGGGCTTCCAACATTTTAAGTTGAATGTAATAAACATCCAAATGCGAACACTACAGGACTGCAATACTTAAGAAACTGTACATTAACATCCTGTGGCAGTTAAATTTCTTTGAAGATACCACAAGTTTCAGTCAGCTACTGCCATACAAGGCGTTTTCAAATTTCAGGTATGACCTAAGGTCTCTTCCTACTTAGCAAAATCAGGCAGGGTCGAAAGGTAAAATGTACAAAAAATCATCAATCAATCTCCCCTAAAAAAGCCATTACTAAAGCTCAGTTTCCAAAAGAAACATTTCTGTTTACCTTAGCATACGGATGTCTGAAGAACACTCTTAGAAACATTTGATGATAAACAAAACTAGTTACTAATGTTCTATACAAGGTTCAGCCTGGTCAGTGGTAACTCATCTGTGTCCTTGGTTCAGCCTGGTGAGTGTCTGAGACTGGTAACTCAACTGTGTCCTTGGTTCAGCCTGGTCAGTGTCTGAGACTGGTAACTCAACTGTGTCCTTGGTTCAGCCTGGTCAGTGTCTGAGACTGGTAACTCAACTGTGTCCTTGGTTCAGCCTGGTGAGTGTCCGAGACTGGTAACTCAACTGTGTCCTTGGTTCAGCCTGGTGAGTGTCTGAGACTGGTAACTCAACTGTGTCCTTGGTTCAGCCTGGTCAGTGTCTGAGACTGGTAACTCAACTGTGTCCTTGGTTCAGCCTGGTCAGTGTCTGAGACTGGTAACTCACCTGTGTGCAGCATTAAGTTAGAGCCTGGTCAAAGTAGGTAGGGGCCCAGACACTTACCTGGTTCCTTGCTAGTTTAAGCCAAGTAGGTGTAAGGGCCCGGACACTTACCTGGTTCCTTGCTAGTTTCAGCCTAGTAAGTGTAGGGGCCCGGACACTTACCTGGTTCCATGCTAGTTTAAGCCTAGTTAGTGTAGGGAACTGAAAACTTACCTGGTTCCATGCTAGGTTCAGCCTGGTCAATGCTGGCCAACACTCCTGACTCTATCATCATCTGATTAATGCTGACTGTCTTGTCTGGATCAGAGTAGAACAATTCCACTTCACAAACTCCATCCTCTGCAAAACCATAGTCACCAGAATAAGGCAAGTACTGATAACAGATTTTTTTTATATAACATCATGATTTTTTTGTTTTAGAAACAAATTTTGCTACTAAGCTTGGACTGAAGGCAACAAAACTTCCATCTACTACATGTATATAACATTATAGGTGGTTGTGTGGTGAGTGGTAACAAACTCAATTGTCAATTAGGGTGATCAAAGTTTGGTTTCCTCAGCAGATGTGAAGAAGTATGAAGACTTCTGGCCCACCATGAGGGTTTTTTGTGTGGGAACTCCAATAATTTGACTCCTCCCTAACTTCCACCCAGTCCAAAAGAGTGATTAATAAAAGTCAGAAAAAGAGGCCAAAGCACCTTACCAGCCATCTGATTATAAAAACCTGTATATATGATATAACAACAGGAACAGTCACCAAATGCTTAAAACAGTTCAATATATCTAAGCAGTAAAGGCAAAAATCATTCCTCATTCATTTCGGTTTCAGCTCACTGGTGCCAGTGGAATCGAGAAGTAGTTTTAAAAGTGTGTTTTTCAAGTTTGCAGCCATGATGGTCATATTGGATTTTGGACCAACCTCAAAACTTCTTTCATAAATGTTGTTGAATAAATCAAGTTTATTGTTTAAAGAGAACAAACCCTTGGCTGGTAGACAAGAGAATTTACAGTAAACAAGGAAATAGCGATATCAGTCATCTGCCAAATTCATTATATGTTCCCTAGTGTGCAAGATACTTTTCCATACTTCCTCTGAATGGCTTGTGACAACAAGGCATTTTTCCTACCCTCTGATTAAACAGAAAGTAAATACAGGTCAGTAAATGAAATGGAAAGAACAAATTCTGAAGAGAATGCTTTCAAGTTTTGGACTCTCTATCGTTGGTCTGATGTGTAAGCTGAACATTCGGAGATCATTTTTTTAACTCTCGGAGATCGCTTTTGACTGAATTTTGGATGAGCACATTATGCAAGTAGAAGCAATTTTTACCATTTTCAGCTCCAAAAAGTAGCAGCACACATTACGTATATGCGCACATTACATGGATTGTTTTGGTATTTACCTTTGAATCCATGTGTCACGGCAACAAGAGCCTCTTCCCGAGTTAGCTCAAGGAACTTCTGCTGAGACTCTGCAGACCAGTCTTCACCCTGTGATAATACATCATTACAGAGAGATATAAAGGAATGTTAAAAGACGGACAACAAGCAGATTACAGTCAACATTCTGTATTGTACTTGTAAGGGTGTGACACCAGGTACACTACAACATACAGCCTGCATTGTACTTGTAAGGGTGTGACACCAGGTACACAACATTCTACAGCCTGTATTGTACATGTAAGGGTGTGACAACAGGTACACTATAGTATACAGCCTGTATTTAACTTGTATGGGTGAGACACCAGGTACACTACAACATACAGCCTGTATTGTACTTGTAAGAGTGTGACACCAGGTACACTACAATATACAGCCTGTATTGTACTTGTAAGGGTGTGACACTAGGTACACTACAACATACAGCCTGTATTGTACTTGTAAGGGTGTGACACCAGTTACACAACATTCTACAGCCTGTATTGTACATGTAAGAGTGTGACAACAGGTACACTATAGTATACATCCTGTATTTTACTTGTATGGGTGAGACACCAGGTATACTACAGTACACAGCCTGTATTTTACTTGTAAGGGTGTGACACCAGGTACACTACAACATACAGCCTGTATTGTACTTGTAAGGGTGTGACACCAATTAGACTACAGTATACAGACTGTATTGTACTTGTAAGGGTGTGACACCAATTAGACTACAGTACACAGCCTGTATTGTACTTGTAAGGGTGTGACACCGGGTACACTACAACATACAGCCTGTATTGTACTTGTAAGGGCGTGACACCAATTAGACTACAGTATACAGCCTGTATTTTTCTTGTAAGGGTGTGACACCAGGTACACTACAACATACAGCCTGTATTGTACTTGTAAGGGTGTGACACCAGGTACACTACAATATACAACCTGTATTGTACTTGTAAGGGTGTGACACCAGGTACACTACAGCATACAGCCTGTATTGTACTTATAAGGGTGTGACACCAGGTACACTACAACATAGAGCCTGTATTGTACTTGTAAGGGTGTGACACCAGGTACACTACAACATACAGCCTGTATTGTACTTGTAAGGGTGTGACACCAATTAGACTACAGTATACAGCCTGTATTGTACTTGTAAGGGTGTGACACCAGGTACACTACAACATACAGCCTGTATTTTACTTGTAAGGGTGTGACACCAGGTACACTACAACATACAGCCTGTATTGTACTTGTAAGGGCGTGACACCAATTAGACTACAGTATACAGCCTGTATTGTACTTGTAAGGGTGTGACACCAGGTACACTACAACATACAGCCTGTATTGTACTTGTAAGGGTGTGACACCAATTAGACTACAGTACACAGCCTGTATTGTACTTGTAAGGGTGTGACACCAGGTACACTACAACATACAGCCTGCATTGTACTTGTATGGGTGTGACACCAGGTATACTACAGTACACAGCCTGTATTGTACTTGTAAGGGTGTGACACCAATTAGACTACAGTATACCCCCTGTATTGTACTTGTAAGGGTGTGACACCAGGTACACTACAGTATACAGCCTGCATTGTACCTTTAAGGGTTTGACTCCATGTAGACAACAGTATACAGCTTGGACTGGGAAGGAGGCTGACTTCTCACAGAGCCACTGCATTGAGCTGGGGAAACATTCTTCAGTGTTACCAAAATCAACATACAGCACTTCAACACCACACTGGAACATACAATTAGGAATCATCAGGTAACATATATATACTCTCAAATATCAACATTTAAATTCTTGGTTGTAATTCTGTATGCATAAAATTTCCATTTAACTTAATGTAACAAGTGCCCATAATTAAGATCTCTTCTCAACATTTTTGATCCAATGTGAAAGTGTGAAAGTGAAAGTTAATCTGTTGCTGGTAAACTGAAAGATAAACAGTTACACTCACTCCAATTTCATCCTTGGCAAGAACCTCTGCCCTGCTCCAGCTTCCATCAGTACTGTACATGGATGCACAGAATTGACCTGGGGACAGCTCTTGCCTTGTAGGTTTTGCCTTCTACAACAATCAGGTGTTCATCTGTTGATTTGATCAAGCTAGAATACATTCAAACTATTCCTTATAAATGTTCAACAATGTTATACTATATAAAAAAAACCTTTTGGTTTAACAACCAGACCAATAACGTAGAACTTGTCAATGGCATATTCTACTCTGGCAAGGATATTATGTCTGCACTTTACCTGGTCAGGGACCAAGACAGTCAAACATATTTAAACTTATCTTAAAATTGACATGGAAAGCTAGAAGATGGCCTTTCAGAGACGCAATATTAATATTGTTGGAGACCTAGGGGGTTTTAAGACTTAAGTTATTAAAATGTTGGAGACTTAGAGAGTTGAAAGACTCATTTTGTTAGAGGCCTTGGGAATTGTAAGACTTACCTTGTTAGAGGCCTGGGGAGTTGTAATAAGTTACCTTGATAGAGACCTGGGGAGTTGTAAGACTTATCTTGTTAGAGGCCTGGGGAGTTGTAAGACTTAGCTTGTTAGAGGCCTGGGGAGTTGTAAAACTATATTTGTAAGAGACCTGGGGAGTTGTAAGACTTACCTTGTTAGAGACCTGGGGAGTTGTAAGACTTACCTTGTTAGAGATCTGGGGAGTTGTAAGACTTACCTTGTTAGAGACCTGTGGAGTTGTAAGACTTACCTTGTTAGAGACCTGGGGTGTTGTAAAACTTACCTTGTTAGAGACCTGGAGAGTTGTAAGACTTAGCTTGTTACAGACCTGGGAAGTTGTCAGACTTACCTTGTTAGAGGCCTGGGGAGTTGTAAGACTTAGCTTGTTAGAGACCTGGGGAGTTGTAAGACTTAGCTTGTTAGAGGCCTTGGGAGTTGTAAGACTTACCTTGTTAGAGGCCTGGGGAGTTGTAAGACTTAGCTTGTTAGAGGCCTTGGGAGTTGTAAGACTTACCTTGTTAGAGGCCTGGGGAGTTGTAATAAGTTACCTTGATAGAGACCTGGGGAGTTGTAAGACTTACCTTGTTAGAGGCCTGGGGAGTTGTAAGACTTAGCTTGATAGAGGCCTGGGGAGTTGTAAAACTATATTTGTAAGAGACCTGGGGAGTTGTAAGACTTACCTTGTTAGAGACCTGGGGAGTTGTAAGACTTACCTTGATAGAGACCTGGGGAGTTGTAAAACTATATTTGTTAGAGGCCTGGAGTTGTAAGACCTACCTTGTTAAGAGACCAGGGGAGTTGTAAGACTTACCTTGTTAGAGACCTAGGGAGTTGTAAGACTTACCTTGTTAGAGGCCTGGAGTTGTAAGACCTACCTTGTTAAGAGACCTGGGGAGTTGTAAGACTTACCTTGTTAGAGACCTAGGGAGTTGTAAGACTAACCTTGTTAGAGACCTTGGGAGTTGAAAACTAACCTTGTCGGAGGCCTGAAGAGAGAGAAGTGTGGATATCTCATCTATAGGCGAATCCTCTCTCTGTACACAGAAGTAGCCGCAGTTGTGGAAAAATGTCACATACACAGTCACCTTCTCCCTACAATGAGCAACATCAGTATTAGTACCCAGCCACACCACATGGACAATATATTCCTGCTGTACACAACCACACAACATGGTCAATATATTCCTGATGTACACAACCACACAACATGGACAGTACATTCCTGATGTACACAACCACACAACATGGACAATATATTCCTGATGCACACAACCACACAACATGGTCAATATATTCCTGATGTACACAACATGGACAATATATTCCTGATATACCCAACTGCACAACATGGACAATATATTCCTGATGCACACAACCACACAACATGGACAATATATTCCTGATGTACCCAACCACACAACATGGTCAATATATTCCTGATGTACACAACATGGTCAGTATATTCCTGATGTACACAACCACACAACATGGTCAGTATATTCCTGATGTACACAACCACACAACGTGGTCAGTATATTCCTGATGTACACAACCACACAACGTGGTCAGTATATTCCTGATGTACACAACCACACAACATGGTCAGTATATTCCTGATGTACACAACCACACAACATGGTCAATATATTCCTGATGTACACAACATGGTCAGTATATTCCTGATGTACACAACCACACAACATGGTCAGTATATTCCTGATGTACACAACCACACAACATGGTCAATATATTCCTGATGTACACAACCATACAACATGGACAATATATTCCTGATGTACACAACATGGTCAATATATTCCTGATGTACACAACCACACAACATGGTCAATATATTCCTGATGTACACAACCACACAACATGGACAATATATTCCTGATGTACACAACATGGTCAATATATTCCTGATGCACACAACCACACAACATGGTCAATATATTCCTGATGCACACAACCACACAACATGGACAATATATTCCTGATGTACACAACCACACAACATGGACAATATATTCCTGATGTACACAACCACACAACATGGTCAATATATTCCTGATGTACACAACCACACAACATGGTCAATATATTCCTGATGTACACAACCACACAACATGGTCAGTATATTCCTGATGTTCACAACCACACAACATGGACAATATATTCCTGATGTACACAACATGGTCAATATATTCCTGATGTACACAACCACACAACATGGTCAATATATTCCTGATGTACACAACCACACAACATGGTCAATACATTCCTGATGTACACAACCACACAACATGGTCAATACATTCCTGATGTACACAACCACACAACATGGACAATATATTCCTGATGTACACAACCACACAACATGGTCAATATATTCCTGATGTACACAACCACACAACATGGTCAATACATTCCTGATGTACACAACCACACAACATGGTCAATACATTCCTGATGTACACAACCACACAACATGGTCAATATATTCCTGATGTACACAACCACACAACATGGACAATATATTCCTGATGTACACAACCACACAACATGGTCAATATATTCCTGATGTACACAACCACACAACATGGTCAATATATTCCTGATGTACACAACCACACAACATGGTCAATATATTCCTGATATACACAACCACACAACATGGTCAATATATTCCTGATGTACACAACCACACAACATGGTCAATACATTCCTGATGTACACAACCACACAACATGGACAATATATTCCTGAAACACCCAACCACACAACATGGACAATATATTCCTGATGTACACAACCACACAACATGGTCAATATATCCTGATGTACACAACCACACAACATGGTCAATTTATTCCTGATGTACACAACATGTTCAATATATTCCTGTTGTACACAACCACACAACATGGTCAATATATTCCAGATGCACATAACCACACAACATGGTCAATATATTCCTGAAGTATGCCATCATTCTTATCTCCAAAGCCAATGTTTTATATATCTACAATGTCACATGAACAGATCCATGTAAAATGGCTACCCGACAAGATATACAATCACACTGAGAATTCCTAATGCAATACATGTCCCCTACCAGTCCCTTAAAGCTAATACACTGTAATAATTTATAAAGATGGAACTGTTTGGTGTTAATTTGGCAAAAAAGGAAAGACCACAATTAGTTTGTAACTGATTTTAATGTAAGAATGCATATAAGTAAGTATGACAAACTGAGGAACTGCCAAAAAGTTACATCACCAATATCTAATACTATGCTACAGTAAGTGTGAGAGGTCAAAATCCTGCAAATAATGAAACCACTTGCACATTGAAAATTATTTTCTAAGAAAACATCTTGACCTTGACCTAATAACTCAGACTTTTAATGCTTAAAAATTGTTTAAAGTTTGATTAAAATCCCATTAATAAGTGTGGCCATAAGAACTCTACCAATTACTAATAAAAAGTCACAATGATCTTGACTCCACAATCCTGTTTTTAATCCTGTGCGGTTTGATCCTAATCCCATAAGGAAGGAAGCCACCAGACCATAGACACCAATTTTCTTAGAATAATAATTGTGACCTTGACCTTGACCAACAATCCTGAATCTCAAACTTGTTTTTAATAGTGTGAGGTTTTATCCTAATCCCATAAGGAAGGAAGCCATCAGACCATAGACAACAAATTTTCTTAAAATAATAATTGTGACCTTGACCTTGACCCAACAAAACTGAAACTTAAACTTGTCGAAGATGTTTTGATGTGTGTGGAAGTTTGTTGAGAATCCTACAACACAATAAATAAAAACATAACACAACCCTACATGATACTCTATAATTAGATATTTCCTTGGGGATCATATTTATTATCTATTCATGGGATAATTATGAAATGGTCAACTTCCTCATCATACACTGAGAGAAACCTTTTCTTGAAAAAAATCAGTTCTAGGAATTTGAGTGGAAACCATAAAACAATTTCAGACCCAATAAATAGCAGCTATACAGTAATCATGAAAGACACATTAATAAGCTGTATACTTACTCTAGTGGTAGAGGTTCTCCCTTTGGAATTTTGAGATCCTACAATGAGAAAAGTAATGAATTCTTATCTATGATTAAATTGACAGAAAAAAGTAATACCCTTTACAAAAGTATACATAATACATTGTGTAAAAAGTGTACAGCATTTTCCTTGAAAATAATTCTATCTAAAACGACATTATTCTGGTGAGTTTTATCAAGCAGCAATAGCAGAGTTATATGTTCTCAACCATTACTTTGATATGTCTTAACTTTAGATCAGAAGTTATCTGCCCTTTTCCCTAACAATGAGATACCAGGTGTTCCTGACCAAATTCAATGATATAAGCTGGTCTTTATCTTAACAACAGAAGAGTTATCTGCCCTCATTTAGTGATAATTATTGTTGTTTACCTTAACGGATGAGTTCTCTGCCTTTTGCCGTGACTCTGTAATAGTAGCTGGTGTGGGAGGTAATGGGCTTTGGTAGGTTTTGCGTGGGACTACCGGAGAAGTTTGAGTCGTTTCTCTGGGAATTGACTTGTGGGTTTGGCTGACGGGTTTGGTACCTCCTTGACTTGTCCCTGACACAGGTGTGATGATTTCATTGTCAGGGACAGCACTCCTTTAAGATATAATACCACAATCAAACATTTTCATTTCAAAGCTGACATTTAGAACTTTCAGACAACAGCTCCAGTATATCATAAATACAGGAAAAATTAATGATTCACATGGATATCAACTTCACTGATACCTCTGCTGAAACGATGGGATTACAACAAAGTGTTATAAACATGGAGAAGTACTTTCTAATAGAATTACAATAATCTGCCCCGAGTCTTATCAGTTATGTAATTTATCTCACCACTTGGGTTCTGTGTTAGCTTTGTTGAACTAGTTCAATAATATGACAGGAAATTTACAAACAACAGACAGAAAATATCACCTTAAACATATAATATGAGATCAGGAAATTCATTGACAATGTGTGGGGTCCCATTCTGGTAGTGGATTTATCTTTGCCTGTGTTTCATATTTCCTTTTTGTATACATAAATGTCAGTTAATTCAAATGATGCCTGGAAACAGAGACATGAAGTATTTTCCAGTACAATACTTTAAAAGAGTTTCAGAACTTACTCCTGTATGGTGGCTATATCATTCCACTGTTTGATAAGGCTGAAGAGGTGATCGGGTGGATCCTCCTTAAACTGCTCCTTGTAGAGCTCCATCAGGCGTTTCTTCCACAGACCATTTGCTTTGTTGCACAGCAACTACAACAGAGTTACAATTTCATAGATAGATATCAGGATTACATGGGATATACAAGGATGAAGTCTATTATCAGTAGAATCCTTGTCAAGGACAATGTCTCTTGTTAAAAGTCCTCCTGCTGCCCAGAACACCATCTTTTACTTAAGAATCAACTCTTCAGGACACAGTCATTTATCAACAGATCCCCTGCCCAGGACAAAATCTTTACTAGTGAATCCCCTGACCAAGACATAGTCTTTACTCGTGAATCCCCTGACCAGGACACAGTCTTTACTAGTGAATCCCCTGACCAGGACACAGTCTTTACTAGTGAATCCCCTGACCAGGACATTAACTAGTGAATCCCCTGACCAGGACACAGTCTTTACTAGTAAATCCCCTGACCAGGACACAGTCTTTACTAGTGAATCCCCTGACCAGGACACAGTCTTTACTAGTGAATCCCCTGACCAGGACAAAGTGTTTACTAGTGAATCCCCTGACCAGGACATAGTCTTTACTAGTGAATCCCCTGACCAGGACATTGTCTTTACTCATGAATACCCTGCCCAGAACATAGTCTTTACTAGTGAATCCCGTGACCAGGACACAGTCTTTACTAGTGAATCCCGTGACCAGGACACAGTCTTTACTAGTGAATCCCCTGACCAGGACACAGTCTTTACTAGTGAATCCCCTGACCAGGACACAGTCTTTACTAGTGAATCCCCTGACCAGGACACAGTCTTTACTAGTGAATCCCCTGACCAGGACACAGTCTTTACTAGTGAATCCACTGACCAGGGCATAATCTTTACTAGTGAATCCCCTGACCAGGACATAGTCTTTACTAGTGAATCCCCTGACCAGGACACAGTCTTTACTAGTGAATCCACTGACCAGGGCATAATCTTTACTAGTGAATCCCCTGACCAGGGCATAATCTTTACTAGTGAATCCCCTGACCAGGACATAGTCTTTACTAGTGAATCCCCTGACCAGGACACAGTCTTTACTAGTGAATCCCCTGACCAGGACACAGTCTTTACTAGTGAATCCCCTGACCAGGACACAGTCTTTACTAGTGAATCCCCTGACCAGGACACAGTCTTTACTAGTGAATCCCCTGACCAGGGCACAGTCTTTACTAGTGAATCCCCTGACCAGGACACAGTCTTTACTAGTGAATCCCCTGACCAGGACATAGTTTTTGCAAAAATATTAGCTTGGAGAATTAAGAGTAGTATTGGATGAAAGGTACTGCAGTAGTGTGTTCTACAAAGGGAAAACAACAGGAATATAACTGGGAGTTTTTTTTAATAGAGAAAGGCAATGTTTTCTACATGAAAAGGTTGGAAGAATGTCTGTAGGGAAAGAGGCAATGTTTTTTACATGCAAAGGTTGGAAGAATGTTTGTAGGGAAAGAGGCAATGTTTTTTACATGAAAAGGTTGGAAGAATGTCTGTAGGGAAATAGGCAATGTTTTTTTACATGCAAAGGTTGGAAGAATGTTTGTAGGGAAAGAGGCAATGCTTTTTACATGCAAAGGTTGGAAGAATGTTTGTAGGGAAAGAGGCAATGTTTTTTACATTGAAAGGTGGGGATAGAGCTTATAAGGATTGAGGCAATAATTTCTGGTGTGGAAAGGTCTGGAGAAATGCAATGTGTTTTATATAGAAAGGATACGGGAGTGAGATAGTGTGTTCTATAGGGAAAGGTCTGGAGAAATGCAATGTGTTTTATATAGAAAGGATACGGGAGTGAGATAGTGTGTTCTATAGGGAAAGGTCTGGAGAAATGCAATGTGTTTTATATAGAAAGGATACGGGAGTGAGATAGTGTGTTCTATAGGGAAAGGTCTGGAGAAATGCAATGTGTTTTATATAGAAAGGATACCGGAGTGAGATAGTGTGTTCTATAGGGAAAGGTCTGGAGAAATGCAATGTGTTTTATATAGAAAGGATACGGGAGTGAGATAGTGTGTTCTATAGGGAAAGGTCTGGAGAAATGCAATGTGTTTTATATAGAAAGGATACGGGAGTGAGACAGTATGTTCTATAGGGAAAGGTCTGGAGAAATGCAATGCGTTTTATATAGAAAGGATACGGGAGTGAGACAGTGTGTTCTATAGGGAAAGGTCTGGAGAAATGCAATGCGTTTTATATAGAAAGGATACGGGAGTGAGATAGTGTGTTCTATAGGGAAAGGTCTGGAGAAATGCAATGCGTTTTATATAGAAAGGATACGGGAGTGAGATAGTGTGTTCTATAGGGAAAGGTCTGGAGAAATGCAATGTGTTTTATATAGAAAGGATACCGGAGTGAGATAGTGTGTTCTATAGGGAAAGGTCTGGAGAAATGCAATGTGTTTTATATAGAAAGGATACGGGAGTGAGATAGTGTGTTCTATAGGGAAAGGTCTGGAGAAATGCAATGTGTTTTATATAGAAAGGATACGGGAGTGAGACAGTATGTTCTATAGGGAAAGGTCTGGAGAAATGCAATGCGTTTTATATAGAAAGGATACGGGAGTGAGATAGTGTGTTCTATAGGGAAAGGTCTGGAGAAATGCAATGCGTTTTATATAGAAAGGATACGGGAGTGAGATAGTGTGTTCTATAGGGAAAGGTCTGGAGAAATGCAATGCGTTTTATATAGAAAGGATACGGGAGTGAGATAGTGTGTTCTATAGGGAAAGGTCTGGAGAAATGCAATGTGTTTTATATAGAAAGGATACCGGAGTGAGATAGTGTGTTCTATAGGGAAAGGTCTGGAGAAATGCAATGTGTTTTATATAGAAAGGATACCGGAGTGAGACAGTGTGTTCTATAGGGAAAGGTCTGGAGAAATGCAATGCGTTTTATATAGAAAGGATACGGGAGTGAGACAGTGTGTTCTATAGGGAAAGGTCTGGAGAAATGCAATGCGTTTTATATAGAAAGGATACGGGAGTGAGATAGTGTGTTCTATAGGGAAAGGTCTGGAGAAATGCAATGTGTTTTATATAGAAAGGATACGGGAGTGAGATAGTGTGTTCTATAGGGAAAGGTCTGGAGAAATGCAATGTGTTTTATATAGAAAGGATACGGGAGTGAGATAGTGTGTTCTATAGGGAAAGGTCTGGAGAAATGCAATGTGTTTTATATAGAAAGGATACGGGAGTGAGACAGTATGTTCTATAGGGAAAGGTCTGGAGAAATGCAATGTGTTTTATATAGAAAGGATACGGGAGTGAGATAGTGTGTTCTATAGGGAAAGGTCTGGAGAAATGCAATGTGTTTTATATAGAAAGGATACGGGAGTGAGATAGTGTGTTCTATAGGGAAAGGTCTGGAGAAATGCAATGTGTTTTATATAGAAAGGATACGGGAGTGAGACAGTGTGTTCTATAGGGAAAGGTCTGGAGAAATGCAATGCGTTTTATATAGAAAGGATACGGGAGTGAGACAATGTGTTCTATAGGGAAAGGTCTGGAGAAATGCAATGCGTTTTATATAGAAAGGATACGGGAGTGAGACAGTGTGTTCTATAGGGAAAGGTCTGGAGAAATGCAATGTGTTTTATACAGAAAGGATACGGGAGTGAGACAGTGTATTCTATAGGGAAAGGTCTGGAGAAATGCAATGCGTTTTATATAGAAAGGATACTGGAGTGAGATAGTGTGTTCTATAGGGAAAGGTTGCACCAGTATTTGTTCAAGGAAAAGCAAATAAACATAATAGTAATTCTATTTCTCAACAACAGTAATTAGCATTTAACAAAGGAAAACGCTTTCTTCAATTAATTTCGGTTTTATAAAGCTGGTAACAGATTTAATTTCTGTACAGCATGTCAAACCTTGAGTATAGATCAAGCTAGTGAACCAATATTCTTGTGGTGTATGTATGTTTTTCTATTTGTGAGCTTTCTTTGTCAATATGCAATGAAACAGGTAATTCATATATTCAATACATTCAAGTTACTGTGAATAAATACAACAATATTTATAGTAAGTGAAACCAAGCCATTCTCATAGTGAAGGTGATCTACAATTCAAATATTTAAATGTCCTTATCTTGGCCAGCTATAACACACCAGCTTAAGAACACAGTTTGGAAAAATATTCTATTTCAAATAAACCTTACCTAACTGTTTCCTACAAGGGGAAAAACAAAACAAAAAAGAAAGAAAATTTGAATTTCAAATTCTAAAATCATTTTATTTTTGACAAATGCATTAATATTTATACCTCCACACACTTTACATCAGATGTCATTTTTAAATGACATTAAGCTGGTAAAGCTAGACATTTTGCTGACATGGCAGTGAAAATGTCAGTGATCAATACATAACATAAAGGACTATTCTTTTCAAAAGTTTTGTCAACTTAAAAAAATTGAAAAATTCAGATATATTATATCTTAAACCTCAGGAAATATTAGAAATTTTGATATTTGGACAATCTTAAACTGATATTTTTTAAAACAATGTTTGAATTCTAACATTTGATCCTAGCACCAAATTGTAATTTCATCTAAAATTTATTAAGAGGAAATTTATCACAATGTTGGTGAATAGCCATTCTCTATGGATTACAGCAGCCATTGTGTTCACATAGAAAGCAAAATTAATATTGATAAAAGAATCAAAGGGAGGTCATAAATGAGTACCTGTGTACAGGTAGACTATGTCTGTAGTACTGTTGGCAGTACACACTCTAGATGTGTGTACACTATGTCTGTAGTACTGTTGGCAGTACACACTCTAGATGTGTGTACACTATGTCTGTAGTACTGTTGGCAGTACACACTCTAGATGTGTGTACACTCTAACACCACTGTGTACAGGTAGACTATGTCTATAGTACTGTTGGCAGTACACACTCTAGATGTGTGTACACTCTAACACCACTGTGTACAGGTAGACTATGTCTGTAGTACTGTTGGCAGTACACACTCTAGATGTGTGTACACTCTAACACCACTGTGTACAGGTAGACTATGTCTGTAGTACTGTTGGCAGTACACACTCTAGATGTGTGTACACTCTAACACCACTGTGTACAGGTAGACTATGTCTGTAGTACTGTTGGCAGTACACACTCTAGATGTGTGTACACTATGTCTGTAGTACTGTTGGCAGTACACACTCTAGATGTGTGTACACTCTAACACCACTGTGTACAGGTAGACTATGTCTGTAGTACTGTTGGCAGTACACACTCTAGATGTGTGTACACTCTAACACCACTGTGTACAGGTAGACTATGTCTGTAGTACTGTTGGCAGTACACACTCTAGATGTGTGTACACTCTAACACCACTGTGTACAGGTAGACTATGTCTGTAGTACTGTTGGCAGTACACACTCTAGATGTGTGTACACTCTAACACCACTGTGTACAGGTAGACTATGTCTGTAGTACTGTTGGCAGTACACACTCTAGATGTGTCTACACCCTTACATTGCTGGGCAACACCCTAACAGATTTTAAATAGATGATTATCCTTTATAGAAATTCTAAACAGAAAATTACACATCAAATTGTCATTATTTTTACACTGTGTGGCTATCTAACATTACCACTGTATTTGTTACAAATAATCTTATATCAATAGAATTTTATGTGTTGAGAACATTGTAATTATTTTAACCCTTGTAATTAGCTAATGATTGTGTTTAGTAAAACTATATCATTTATAACTTGCTGAGAAAACCTGACCTGTGCCTAGCTGCTACACAGCTTATTACCAATGAATTGTAGTGGGGCTGTCAACAACAGTAATTCTGTATGCCAGTATATTGAGATATTGTATTATAATACAAAGGTTACACAGAGTTCTAGAGATTTTTCCCTCTACAAACAAACAGCCATAATTACAATATCATAATTTATTCAGTACAGAACAAAACACTTGGTAAATTAAGCTCCATTAACCTTATTAATGACCCAATATATTTATATATGTCTTAAGGTGCTTGTGCCTTTTCAACAAGAGAATATCACAAAAAACTAAATCTTCATCTTTATTGAATAATTTTTTATCGCACGAATTGTTTTAATGAGAACAAGAAACAATTTTGCCAGAATAGTGAAATCCCCTAAGAAAGAAACTGCAAATTGAAAAAACAGCACTGAATCTAGCCCTTTAAAATATCTACTTATCTTATAGCACTGTCTCCTTGAAGATAGAGGTTAATTCACTGATAACAATGGTTTTAAATGGTACCACCAACCAGAGCACAAATGAAGAAATTACAAAATTATACCTAAATGTACTACATACTTAGGAAATAAATTGAAAACCTCATTAATAATCCATTTAAAATCTGAAGTTTCAGTTAAATTCACATTAACAAATTGATGGTTATGATAATGATGTTTACGGAGTCAATCCATATCAATAACCCCCATAAAGGGCTTTAAACCAATTTTTCCTCCTGTGCATGTATGTACCTATATATTACAAAAGTATAAAATATTGCTATACCTGAATTCCGAATGCATTGTTAGCCTGCCTATAGAAAAACAAAATAACTTAAAATCAAAACTAGTGATCTACAAATATTCTGAAGATTTAAACATTTTTTTATTTCTACTTTAATTAATCTTGGTAGTTATAAATCCTAGGAATAGAATTTTGATTTCATACATTAAAATTTTTCAGAGGTTAATGTCAAGTTCCTTCTTGATCTAACTTAAGGACAATCTAACAATGCTTGGATGATTGATTACTTCCAACCTGTTTACCTATATGTACCTGTATATGAAATACCTTTTCAGGTGTGGTGGATCTACCTGAGTGGAAGGTCTGTCAGGTAAGGTATATACATATAAGTCTGTACACTCTCTCTGACAAGTAGATGTTGCATGTAACTTCTCATTATGATAACGGAATGTGAATGTTGACGACGTGATTTTTTTCATCCTGGTTGGAAATTTGTACCTCAGTGATTACAGGTAAGCCTATCATTGTTTCACACCTGTAATTTATTGGCTCCTGCACGTACTGATATCTAAATATACACATTAGAAGTATAAGAACAAAAAACTGTACAAGCAAGTAACATGAGCAAACAACACACACACAAACAAATGCGGTATTGTTTGTTTCATTCAGGTGAGCCTCTCATTTTATTTCTGTTCAACACTTGGTGTATGGGTTGTTTATCCAAGACTAAGTTACATAATAGAAAAATACAGTTGTGAAATGTAAAAAAAACAACCGCCTTTAATGTCATTCAGACGTACAAGGAATGAATAGCACCTCTGGTTAGCCCATTGTCAGAATTATAGAAGTGTATAGGTTGTTCTGCTGCACTGCCAAGATCACAAAATTTAATAGAAATAGCGTAACAAAGATCAGCTGTATCATCCATAAATGACATTGCTACTTTAAGGTCTAGGGGCTGTGGTAGCTCAGTCAGTTAGATCATTGTTCTTTGGAACTTTAGGCAAAGATCTATAGTGCAGGGGCTGACACTTTCAACCCATCGCAGTTTGTGTTTCTAGGGAATCTTAAAAATGAACTGGTCTGTGTATTCATGGTTGTATCCTTGGACAAGACACTTAACCCCAATTTCTGTTGATGACATGCAATGGACCTCCGGCATGTTGTTCAGTGAGGTAGCCATCAGCCTCTACTAGGAGACCATATCTCAAAATGGTCATGGCTGTTAACAGAGCAATTAAACCCAACAAACAAAACCTGATATCTATCAAAGAGAAGGAGATATATGATGGAAAATTACATAATTCTTCAAAGGCCCCATCATCTGTTAACCAATCAATTTTTCAAAGATACCAGTATTAAATTCTACAAACTTACAAACCTAGAATATTTCACAGCAATACATTTTCATATATCTTAGTCATTGTTTATTATGTAATGAAGTTAACATGTCTGTATCGATAAATTGTTCTGATATGTGAACATCTCAAAAATAAATCTATTGGTCCCTTGGTCTTTAGCCACTTACTGTCATCACAAGACCTGTAGTTAATCAAGAGACAAAGCCTACAAAGTATGAACAAAACTTCTCCACGACCATGATGAACAAAACTTTTACACGACCCTGATTCACGGCCTATCATATGCATAGCTAAGGACATCTCTGCATTGGTACAAATGCTTTAAAATGCTTCAGTTTTGGGCTGACTTGGGTTCATAAGGTTTTTCATTTGTCAATCTTATAGATTTAAAACGAAATCTGCCTACAGAATACAGGCACACTAAACTTTAATATACTTGATATACAAATTATCAAGAAGTGTACTCAAATTGATCTAACTGACTGTAAGTATTAAGTAGAGATCACAGGGATTTGTCACAAATTGCTAACCCCAAATTTCTTAGGAAAATATTCCACAGTAGTTCATTATATGACCATCTCTTGTCCCAATTTTGGCGGTATAAAGGGGTGGTGATACAACAGGGTTTCAGTATGACAGCTGATAGTATAACTGAAGTGTAGTAAAACACACTGAATATGTACATCTTAAACAAAGACTGAATATAACGCAGACTGACATAAACCTTTATCTTGAAAATTTATGCCAAGTCCCTGTGATAGAGCTGTTAACACTAAGAGATGTCTAGAATCTCTTGGCTATGCATCCTATCTATCTGGACAAACAGACGGTACAAATACCTAGGACAGTTTATTGCCCATCACTGTGTTTACAACATCTCAGTGACAAATGTCGAGATACCTTTATTGGCTTCTGCAATTAAATCTCTGTGTACTTTTACCTGGTGAGTGACATTGCTTCAATCCACGCTGTTCAAATATCTTATATACTATTAAACAGCCAGCTTACTGAACAGAAAAAAGGGCACATGATGTACACCTGTCAAAAAGGCACTGTGAGAACTTAGTCTCCAAACCATTTATTGCCAGAAGAATAATACATCTTTCATATACATCTACTTCACAAAGTTGTCTTTTAGTTTAATTCACTTCTACATTTTCTATCATATGGGTATGCTAGTATATTTTAATTCCAAAAGATATCATTTGAGTTTGTTAGTTTTTTTCAGATATACAAGCTATCATTTGAGTTTGTTAGTTTTTTCAGATATACAAGCTATCATTTGAGTTTGTTAGTTTTTTCAGATATACAAGCTATCTTTTGAGTTTATTAGTTTTTTCAGATATACAAGCTATCATTTGAGTTTGTTAGTTTTTTCAGATATACAAGCTATCATTTGAGTTTGTTAGTTTTTTTAAGATATACAAGCTATCTTTTGAGTTTATTAGTTTTTTAAGATATACAAGCTATCATTTGAGTTTGTTAGTTTTTTCAGATATACAAGCTATCATTTGAGTTTGTTAGTTTTTTCAGATATACAAGCTATCATTTGAGTTTGTTAGTTTATTCCAATTACATATTGCTGTTACATGGTTATATTAATTAGATAAAGTCAATCATCAGACAAGATATTATAAGGGTATGCCACATTTAATTTCAACCACACAGATGTTCTGTAAAAGATTTCTACCCTTTCCTGCTCAGATCACAATTAGTTTGCCTGGTAAATTTAACTGAAAAAATCATTCTTGTGCTTATCTGAACCAGATCAGTGTCTTCCTGACATATCTATTTTTTAATGACATGTTCTGGTAATATATACAATAACTTTCGAGAGGTAATTTGTAAATTGACAACAGTTTTTGAAAACCATACCCTTTAATAAACATGAGACCTTATCAATACCTGTTTAAAATTTTCTTTTCCCATACCGTAGAATGTGAGAAAACAATATTATGCACAGTAAAATCATATTTTTTGTGGGACTCAATTTCTGTGGTTTGTCCAAAATACATGATTTTGTGGACACTTAATTTTGTGGATAAATATAGCCCAATACCTCCACTTACAATTATTTTTACAAATAAATAAATAAGTGGGGAAAACCCCTAAGAACCAACATCCACTTACACTTATTTTTACAATTCATGGGCGAAAGATTTCTAGAACTTATAGTACCTACAAAATTAATGACAATAAATTTTCTAACTTAAATTAATGATTTTACTATGATTTGAAATTAAAGGAAATTATTTGTCAACGAAAATGTGTCAAATGTCATCCATGATTTGGGGCTAAGGAAGGAGACAAGAAAGCATATATTGAATATTAGAGAATTTTACAAAAAAGTTTAGTGGTACATCTTCGTTTATTCTTTAACAGGCTTCTGTCCTCATGATGTAGACAAAAACACCCAATATGTCTGATGTACATCAGAATGACGATAATTCTCATCCCAATTCCAATTCATCAAGCCTCAGAGAGACATCAGACCAATCTGCCAACAACCAGATTCACACATCAGAGCAAGTCCCCACCCAAGGGGATGGTACTGAGCCAGAAGGGGCTTATGGTTCCAACACCCTCAAGGACTTTACCCAGGAGGACGAGTTAAGCGATGTAACCTTACTTATAGAGGGGAGAGAACTCCATGTGCATCGCCAATACCTTGCTGAATGGTCTCCAGTATGGAGGAGAATGTTTTTAGGTGGATTTCTAGAGCAGCATGCTCGTCAGATACCACTTCCAGGCAAACGTATCACAGAAGTCACCGAACTGCTCCACTGTATTTATTCTTCACAGAAACCCATATCAGGTAACAAGAATGTCTGTTCCTGTCTATACATAGCCATAGCTGGTCTCACAGAATATAATAGGCTTGTATCAATATATTTTCATCACCAACTACATCAATCTGTACTTATCTGTACAAATAACAAAAGCACTTGTCTATTCCATCCTCAGGTATAAACATTACATAAAGTGTTCTCCCTAAGATTTAAAGCAGGAGGCAGATTGACAAATCTAACTGGCAGGGGGCCTCTGGAAGATTAATATTGATGTTTTTTTAGAATAAAATCACAGCTTCAGATGACAAACTGAAAGTTCAGAAGCATTAATTTTTTTCTTTGTGGTGATGGAAGAATTTACTGAAACATTTACAATAACAGACTACATAAACATCTCCAATAAAACCAGATATGGTAAGGTTTGCATGGCAATAGTGTTTTTGATTGTGTCTCTGTGTATCAGTGACAAGCAAGCATTCTCAAATAAATTGATATTTTATACCATTAGATTGCTTTCCACAGATAAAAAAAACAACAAATTGTTGTTTCGCCTTACGGAGGTAAGCTGCACTTCCTCATGGTGTTGTTTATTCATAAATTGGGATTGATCAGACGCTTTCGAACACTGCACAAAAAGGTTGTTTCATTAAAGCGTTGTTGTAATTTGACTACAGACTAAACTGAATTGATAAAGGACTTTCAAACACTGCACAAACAAAGCCGTTATTCAAGCATTGTCCTAAGCTTGACTACATGCTAAAATCAATCACAACACATGTAACTTTGACATTCACATGTTATAATCACACGATTATGTAACTTACGGTAACCGTTCGACAGACAACGAATTTAATCTGGGAAATATGTTTTTTTCCTTCAACTTGATGAATTTTAACTGGCAAATTTGGCGTTTTAGGAGGTCAAATTGTTCGGCTGCCGGCTCTTTGGGAACACACTGTATATATTTTATATTTTGTTTTGTTTTTGATTTTATTTTGAGAAAGAGGGGTTCTACATGTTGGCATTTTTTAATTCTGCTAAAAAAGACCCATCCGTTTTGCATAAAGCTTGATGTAGGTGAAACGATACCAAATCCCGTCACTGTAACTACATCAAATCTATCTTGCATGTATGTACACAGGTAATAAAAATCATCCATTCTAACCAGTGTTAATTTTTCCCTTCAAAGCTACGAAAAATTATGTTTATGAAACAAATTCATTTTTAGTCAATCAAACTGAGTGAACAGAGTTTTCTACAATCCAAAATGAATTTGTTTTGTGCATTGCTTCTTTCATCATTCAAATTATTTGTCAAACCCTTGACCTTCCTTTACTGAGCCACAATAATAGCAAGAGTCAAGGTCCATGGATCATGGAGCTGAAGGTTTACCAACAAGCAACATCAGCCTAGTCATTCATGTTTAATTTAATGCAAAGACATAATTATATTTTCTATGAGGCTCAATTTTTGTATTTTAAATTAAGTGTTTTGTAGACATCTGATTTTATTTATTGACATTACTATAAAGATCAAGACTCACTTATAGAACACTTGTCGTTCAAATTATATTGAAAAAAAAATGTTTAAAATTTTGAATACTTGATTCTTTTGGGAACATATGAACTCATAGATTAACAATACTAGGAAATCAAACAACCAACCAATGAATAATTAAGGACCTGACAGTATTTACTTAATACAGTGTATTTTTCAGAAAAACAAGTTACCCATTTCCTTTTCTCTGTGGATGATTTTCCCTTACAAATGAATTATTATCTCCCCTGTTTCAGATGAGAATGTGAGATTCTTGTTGGAACTTGCCGAGGAGTACCAGATAGATAGGATCAAACACCGCTGTGAAAAATTTCTCCTCACACAACAAAGCAACCTTGAGGCACTTTACCTTGCCCAAAAGTTTCAGCTACGGACATTGTACCGTCGCTGTGTCAATTTCTCAAAGACAAAATCTGTAAGTGACCTTGAGCGTAACCCTTACTACACTAAACTTAATGCAGACACGAAAGTAGATGTTCTAAAAGCCAAGACAGATATGTTGAATGATCATGCCAACAGTCTGGCAAATCGAGAGACATCACTGAGTCGTAGATGCGACCTGCTGACAATGGAGCGTGACAATATGAAAGCGAGTCTACAAGCGATTCACGGCATCTGGGCTGTGCCCAACAAACGGTGTTACAAGCATGTCACAAACAAAGATTTTAACTTCTCCTGTCTGGACTGTAATGAGAACATGTACCGAGAGATCCGTGCCCTGTGTGGGAGAGGTCAACATCTTAGACGCTATTTTCCTCCTAAATAAGTCATACCAGTACCTGTTATGTGATTGTGTTACTTTATAATGTACTAGTTGTAGCAGACTGATGTTCAGTTGTGTTTTCGCACAGAATAGAGAAAAATTTTGTAACTTTCCATACAACTTAAAGAACTGACATCTGATCTAAGACAATTTTCAATCCAAAATTGTCTATCTTTTAAAAAGAACTTTGTGGAATACATCCACACTTAGTGGTATACTGTTATAATTTATTGTTTGTTTGCTGGGGTTATTGTCCACAGTGTAATTTTTAGGGGTGGGGCCTCCTTGTAGTAACTGGTGGGCACCTTACTGAACAAATCATGCAAAGCCTGTTCCATGTCATCAAGAGCAAATAGGGTCAAGTGTCTTTACTAAGGACATAATTATGACAAATCTAGCCCATTTCTCAGCTTATTATGAAACACAAACCTCCATGGGTAGTGAGCATCGAAAAAGAGAACCAAGGATTTCCACCTGAGCTTACATAAGCCAACATGTTAACTGACTGTACTATCATGGTCCTCTACACCTCAGAGAAGCACAATGTGAAGATCAAGATCAATACCATGTACTCCAAGGAATCATAGGGCCACTGTCCATCCTGGAATCATGGCTTTGAGAACATAACACCAAAATTGTATGGTGCTATGACATGTAAATTTAATATTACACTAATATTGTAATATACTTAGTATTCCGTATATATCTAGATCACTTGAGTGGTATAATAAATCACACATCAGATAATTCTTTTGTTTTTTTATCATTATCCTATCACTATTGCCACTGACTCAGACACCCGTCAATAAACAAAACATATGCAATGTTGCTACTGTACCAACATGTAGACTAATTACTGTTGTACCAATATGTAGACTAATTACTGCTGTATCAGTATGTAGACTAATTACTGCTGTATCAGTGTTGTGTAGACTAATTACTGCTGTATCAGTGTGTAGACTAATTACTGCTGTATCAGTGTGTAGACTAATTACTGCTGTATCAGTGTGTAGACTAATTACTGCTGTATCAGTGTGTAGACTAATTACTGCTGTATCAGTGTGTAGACTAATTACTGCGGTATCAGTGTGTAGACTAATTACTGCTGTATCAGTATGTAGACTAATTACTGCTGTATCCGTATGTAGACTAATTACTGCTGTATCAGTGTGTAGACTAATTACTGCTGTATCAGTATGTGGACTAATTACTGCTGTATCAGTATGTAGACTAATTACTGCTGTATCAGTATGTGGACTAATTACTGCTGTATCAGTATGTAGACTAATTACTGCTGTATCAGTGTGTAGACTAATTACTGCTGTATCAGTATGTAGACTAATTACTGCTGTATCAGTATGTAGACTAATTACTGCTGTATCAGTGTGTAGACTAATTACTGCTGTATCAGTATGTGGACTAATTACTGCTGTATCAGTATGTAGACTAATTACTGCTGTATCAGTATGTAGACTTATTACTGCTGTATCAGTATGTGGACTAATTACTGCTGTATCAGTATGTAGACTAATTACTGCTATATCAGTATGTTCACTTATTACTGATCTGTATGTAGACTAATTATTGCTGTACCAGTATGTAGACTAATTACTGCTGTATCAGTATGTAGACTAATTACTGCTGTATCAGTGTGTAGACTAATTACTGCTGTATCAGTATGTTCACTAATTACTGCTGTATCAGTATGTAGACTAATTACTGCTGTATCAGTATGGAGACTAATTACTGCTGTATCAGTGTGTAGACTAATTACTATTGTATCAGTATGTAGACTAATTACTTCTGTATCAGTATGTAGACTAATTACTGCTGTATCAGTATGTTCACTAATTACTGCTGTATCAGTATGTAGACTAATTACTGCTGTATCAGTATGTAGACTAATTACTATTGTATCAGTATGTAGACTAATTACTGCTGTACCAGTATGTAGACTAATTACTGCTGTATCAGTATGTAGACTAATTACTGCTGTATCAGTATGTAGACTAATTACTGCTGTATCAGTATGTAGACTAATTACTGCTGTATCAGTATGTAGACTAATTACTATTGTATCAGTGTGTAGACTAATTACTGCTGTATCAGTATGTAGACTAATTACTGCTGTACCAGTATGTAGACTAATTACTGCTGTATCAGTATGTGGACTAATTACTGCTGTATCAGTATGTGGAATAATTACTGCTGTATCAGTATGTAGACTAATTACTGCTGTATCAGTATGTTCACTAATTACTGATCTGTATGTAGACTAATTATTGCTGTATCAGTATGTAGACTAATTACTGCTGTATCAGTGTGTAGACTAATTACTGCTGTATCAGTATGTAGACTAATTACTGCTGTATCAGTGTGTAGACTTATTACTGCTGTATCAGTGTGTAGACTAATTACTGCTGTATCAGTGTGTAGACTAATTACTGCTGTATCAGTATGTAGACTAATTACTGCTGTACCAATATGTAGACTAATTACTGCTGTATCAGTATGTAGACTAATTACTGCTGTATCAGTATGTAGACTAATTACTGCTGTATCAGTGTGTAGACTAATTACTATTGTATCAGTGTGTAGACTAATTACTGCTGTACCAATATGTAGACTAATTACTGCTGTATCAGTATGTTCACTAATTACTGCTGTATCAGTATGTAGACTAATTACTATTGTATCAGTGTGTAGACTAATTACTGCTGTATCAGTATGTAGACTAATTACTATTGTATCAGTATGTAGACTAATTACTGCTGTATCAGTATGTAGACTACTTACTGCTGTACCAGTATGTAGACTAATTACTGCTGTATCAGTGTGTAGACTAATTACTGCTGTATCAGTGTGTAGACTAATTACTGCTGTATCAGTGTGTAGACTAATTACTGCTGTATCAGTGTGTAGACTAATTACTGCTGTATCAGTGTGTAGACTAATTACTGCGGTATCAGTATGTAGACTAATTACTGCTGTATCAGTATATAGACTAATTACTGCTGTATCAGTGTGTAGACTAATTACTGCTGTATCAGTATGTAGACTAATTACTGCTGTATCAGTGTGTAGACTAATTACTATTGTATCAGTATGTAGACTAATTACTGCTGTACCAATATGTAGACTAATTACTGCTGTATCAGTATGTAGGCTAATTACTGCTGTATCAGTATATAGACTAATTACTGCTGTATCAGTATGTAGACTAATTACTGCTGTATCAGTATGTGGACTAATTACTGCTGTATCAGTATGTAGACTAATTACTGCTGTATCAGTGTGTAGACTAATTACTGCTGTATCAGTATGTAGACTAATTACTGCTATATCAGTGTGTAGACTAATTACTGCTGTATCAGTATGTAGACTAATTACTGCTGTATCAGTATGCAGACTAATTACTTCTGTATCAGTATGTTCACTAATTACTGCTGTATCAGTATGTAGATTAATTACTGCTGTATCAGTATGTAGACTAATTACTGCTGTATCAGTATGTAGACTAATTACTGCTGTACCAGTATGCAGTGTAATTATTTGTCATTTAAAGTTAACAATGGACCAACAAAAGGTTGATGGGCAGATTGAAGGACAATGATTGCCACATCATAGCATAAGCCAAGGTAATAGTGGTTCTAATTCTGTGGCAGTATGAGGCAGGAACACTTGACAGGGTAAGAAATAAGGACATATTTTTTACCATATGCAATTTCTGTAATATTTCTAAGCTGCATGTCATAATCATTTTCAGGTTATGTACCACATCATGGCCTGTCTTAAGGCTTTGTTATGAAGACACTTACCTCTTTGACACGAGACTTGAGGACAGACTCAGAAACGGATCTACGATCGGTTGGACTGCTATCCCTCTCTACAAATAAAAATAGTGAATAAACCTACTTACAATGAGTAACTGGAAACATTATGTTATCTTAACTCACTTGATCTCCTCTATCCCCAAAATGTCATGTAACAGTCAAACAGACACTTACAAATCAAACAAAAAGTGTCAAATCACTGCTGCAGACAACTTTACCTAAATCAATCAAAACAAAGTGCCAGAATTTGATATAACATCTTTATAAACAAGTTGCTTGTCCATGTATGCTGATTCGTTGGCACTTTAAATGTAATATTTCAAATCTGAACATCCCTCGTCCAACTGATCAAATCAATTAACAAAAACATGTCAGTAAGCGCTTAAAGTGTTGAATCTAAAAGCTATTTTACTTTTGTCTAAGTTATTAGAGAATGACTTACTTTTGTTGGTATCTAAGTCTAAACACACCTTCCTAGCCACAGCATAAGTTGCCTCCTCCGGGGTTGCAAAGGCATCTGCAAGAAATGCATAAATAAAATACTAATGAATCAATATAGAAAAACATGTATTACTTCAATTCATGAATATGCTTAATACTGTCTTGAAAGACTTTGTCTGCTCATGGTACAATGTTACACTACAAAATATCTATAAGATCCTTTGAAGCCAGAGTACTTGATCAAACATGCAGTGTTTTTCTACCTTAATTTCAAAATATGCTGCACCTTAGTTAATTGAAAGTTACATACAATTAATTCTTTTGAAGAAGGTACTCTTAATTTTGTTCATCTTCAGGGAACAATCCATAGTTTGGCTACAAGAAACTGTCTGCTTTTGGATGTAAAGCTAGGCATGAATACTCCTACTTTCATGCATTTAGGTATCATTATTATATAAATCTGAAGAAGTAGTCAAATGTGACCTTTGACCCTTTAATCTTGACTGTTATCACCCTAACATCACTTCAAAAGGAAAGTTTATTATTATTATTACAATCGTAACAGCCCGTCAACACATGAAAGGTCAATAGGGCCATCAACTGGTTCCTTAAAAGGAAAGAGCCAACGTCAGGTGTAAATAAGTGAGTAATGAGTGGGGTACTGCCCTGTAAGTATGAATAGCTAAAGGTATGCCCGGTGATTAAATAAAGACGTAACAGTACGCATTAAGAGGTAATCATAACAATACTCACATATTACTAGTGAGTGGGCTTTTAATCTAGTAGACAGATTAAACATCCACTAATTAGTTAAATGTGAGTATGTTGTGATTAACTTCCTCTTTGTATACAAAGGTTTAAAGCTAGAAGTTATAATAACAGGAACCAAAATTTGTTGACTTTCGTATATGTTTATTCTTGCTATTAAAGTCAGTATACTGCAAACAAAAGAAACTTACCCTCACTGCCATAAACTTTGCCTCTGAAGGTGAGTGAGCTGACATAGCCTTGTGAACCACCAATCTTCACTGGTATGGTGTTAAATTCCACTGCAAGTGAGGTTACATCAAAGTTTTGAAGGGCATACTTCTCCAGCCTTTCGTAGAACTGGCGTCCATTGAGCACTGTTAAACACAAACCAGTTTAACATGAGTTGTATAAGCTGTCTTTATTCTTATTTCACTGTGATTAAAACTCCATCCATGTATTCCCTAGCTGATCTTGCTACCAAGAAAATTTTTTTTTCTATACCTTGAATATTCAGGGAACTCAAGCAGTCTTTTCTAACTATATCTGCCAAATTATGAAATCATTTGGGTGATTCATTTTGTTGATTTCAAAGGAATTCTTAATTTGAAATAAAATGTCCATGAACTTACATAATGAGTCATAGAACACTGATTGAGTTATAATTATCCAAGAAGACAAAGTCCATGAATATTAAACTCCATGAAAATATGATTTTACAGTGCAGTTGAAACTTGTTCTCTCAAAATTCAAGGGATTGTGGAAAATATTTCGACTTATCTGAAGTTCGACTCAAACAAAGTGTATAAATAAGGTTGACGATATCAGTTTCCTAACATTGATTACGGTTGAACAAAGTAGGGCTACAACAGCAAGCAAACAGCATAGTTTAATCTGTTTTTTTAAATGGCAGTAATAAATAGATTTATTTCTACTTTCTCCTTTTATTGTTTATTCATCCAAACAACGAAACATGCAATAACAACTCCATTCAAATACATTTATGCTCGAGTCATTCCGTCCCGCACACACCTACAATACCCTTACTGACCATGCACATATACATCACATATTTGACGGAATGACAATAAACGAAATTAAAATTTGCTTTTGATAAGCTACTAGAAACTTGAACCCTTGTGTTATGAGTTTGTCGGTCAGTTGATGACTTTTTACAGGAAAATCAAGATAATGGAAACTAGCCCTTGAATTGAATCAGCTGTGACATGTAAACACTATAGGTTGGTGATGCAGGAATATTGCTTTCCAGAAATGGAAAATTCACAATAGGGAAAATAAAATAAATCATCACAATTAACATTGGAGGAAAGCCATACTTCATTAGCATGATTCTTTGCTTCATTTCAAGGATATCTATGTCTATGTACTGAATAATAGGTCTACCATGACCATGCCTCAACTTAAAGCCAATAAAAACACAAACCTGTGTCAAATTCTGTTTTCTCCAGGCGATGAGGTGGTGCCTTTTTCACTGGTGTCTCTGTACAAGAAAGCAAGGATTAGACGAAATCAAATCCTGTTCCACTGCAGATGAATTAGTTTGATATTTCATGGCAAATGAGTGCTGAAAACAGCTTCTTCCAATATCATCATACATGAACATACTACAATGAAATATGCTCTAAACTGTGAAATTAAACCATTTTCTATTCAACTTTTTGATAACTGGCTGCTGTGTTTTCACTTTTGTCGCCTTACAGAAAGGTTAACTTGTAAATACACCCTTAATATAATTACTTTTTCTCTCTCATATGCAACAAAAGACATTGAACCCATCCTCCATCTATACCCAATATTGTGGTAGCTCTAAGTGAAACCATATATTGGTGTCTCTTTCCTTTGAATGATCCCTGGGGTCACTGTGATAAGTGCTTTATTCTATCATTATCCAATGATGCCTTGGTTTTTCTTTGATCATTTTCTGGTGATAAATCCCATATCATGCGATATTTTAAATATCACAGATGTGATATCTAAAATATCGCATGGGTCCCTCTGATTGATACACATCTCATTAAGGAGGTGGTGCCCATTTCAAAGTGGGCGAGACAGATAAGTAAACATCGACTTAACACTTGACACCAATCAGCTCCTAATAGTTCTAGCTCCACCCCTTGGCATGTGGATGAGAAAACCTTGGCGGTCATTGGATAAAACAGATACATAATTGACACTCGTAATGTATCGGACTTGTGTGATATATACTTGTGCCCATTATGTCTCTATCACATACTTACTCTCACACTGTAATAAGTGGTTACCAAAACTGTATAAATTCCTGTAGAGATATTTCTTTGTATACATAGTTCAAAATAAAATTAAACAAAAATATTTTGTCATCATACATTGACAAGAGATCCCAGACGGATCTTGGCATCCACCATTGTTTGATCTTTATATGCTATTTGAAAGTTGGATCTTTTCCCTTCTTTTCTCATCTCTTCTCTGTTTTGCTCTCTTAATGATAAAACATTTGAACATTCCTTTGCAGAAATAAATGAAAATCATTACCTTCCAAATCCAAAATGGCCACCTGGAAGCCATTTTGTTTTTTAAGGGATCATACATATGAAATTTGAGAGATGACCATTCAGTACTTCTTCAGAAAAAGCAATAACAATCTTTACTAGGCAAAATCCAAGATGGCTGTCTGTTGGCCATTTTGTTTTTCTGATCAGTCCTAAACTCAAATAGGCACAACTAGGGACCAAAGGGAACCTACATATGAAATCAAAGAAAGATCCATGAGAACTTGTCAAAAAAAAGCGATAACAATCTTTTGAAGTCAAAATCCAAGATGGCCGCCTGTCAGCCATTTTGTTTTTCTTATCACACCCCCCCCCAAAATCAAAGGGGCACAACTAGGGACCAGGGGGAACCTACATATCAAATTTAAGAAAGAACAATAAAATATTTCTCAAGAAATAGCAATAACAAACTTTCAAAATCAAAATCCATGATGGCTGTCTTTTGGCCATTTTGTTTTTCGAATCAGTTCCAATATTACATGGGCAAAACTAGAAACCAAGGGGAACCTAAATATAAAATTTGAGAGAGATCCATTCAGTACTTCTCAAGATAGTGATAACAAAAATTGTTTACGGATGGATGGACGAACGGAGGCACTATTCTAAACCTCCTGTAGACTGTAGATAGGAAAACAACCTTACTTAGTAATGCTGGTCGACTTGTCTCTGCCCGCTGCAGTTTCCGGAATCGTGGGGGAACATCAAACCGTGATCCAAAAGGCAATCGCTCTTCCTATAAACAAGATACGTAATGCTGATGTATGAGGATCAAATATTCATAAAGTATTTAGACTTGTTATGAATTACTGAGGTCTTCTGTTATGAAATATAACAGTATGACAAGGCAAAGTTAGGCAAATGTTTTTAGTAATGTAAATAGTCTATGCCATCCCGGGACTCCAGGTTTTGTTTAAGGATAAACACTATTCCAGTAAAACATATATTCCACCCAAGAACATCAGGCTGTGCTTAAGTTACCATCCACAGGATTGAATTGATAATTAGATTATAATTAAAAGGCAGGACAGTTTACTGGAGTAGCACTGAGATTGTGTGAGGTCATGTTTTTCGGATAGTAAATAATCAACACAATAAATCTGTACTTCGGGGTCATTGAGCCAGACTGCTCAACTGCACCTTGCTTCTTTATGACTGATATCTACATCATGCTTCAATATCCTAGTTTAAATGCAGGCAGATTAATGCTCTGGACACAAAATTTTGACAAATATAACTCTGGAATTAAGGTGTTGCAGGCCCTGGATTTGGTACACAGCACATTGTTTTAGTATGACATACAGCAGCTTTCATTATCCTAGCTTACCTGAGTGTAAAGCTATGCTCCTGAGAAGAAATTTTTAAAAAAAGGGCAATCATTCTGTAATAGAGATGTCAAGAGCCCTGAATTTGGTACACTGCGCATTGTCTTAGCATGATCAATGTATCAACCAAGTTTCATCATTATAGTTTAAATGCAAGCAAAATTTATGCCCAAGACACAACTTTTTTTATAAAAGACATTAACTCTGTAATTAAGGGGTCAATGACATGAACACTACCACTTCAGTACAGATGATATTCTATTAATAGTAACAGTGACTTAGACAGAGACCCTGGAACCAAATATCAAGAAACATGTTAAGTTAGTAGAAAATTCCAGACATTATATACACCAGTTAACGATAAACTATTTACATTTCTTTCCGAATTAGCCTCACTCAAAGCCTTGCTCAATGTCTTGTGTCCAATCCTGTCAAAAGTGACAGAGCGTTGTTTGTTGGTCTGGTTTGGGGTGTCCGACAGCCGCACCTGTAGACCACTGTAGGACTGATTCGGTGGCGAGTAGAGCGGTGATCTATGTGATGGCTTTGGATAACTGTTGGACCGTGAGTGGTATTGAGTATTTCGATACTGATTTGGAGGGTGAGAATTTCCATGATACAATGGTCGTGGCACAGAGGTCTGAGGGGCAGGTTTTCTTTTCAAGGGCTAAAACACAAAATTTAATGTAGTATTTCAGGATTTTAGGTCAATTAAGCTACCTAGTAAACTTGTCCATCATGGAAAATATTCAGAATAATTTCAAGACAAGATTTAGCATAATTAGTTATTTTGAAAATCGTAACATTACTTTTACAGTACAATATTCATACACACAAAACAAAGATTTTCCAGTGACTGTATTTATCATTGAGCATACTCTTAATGACTTCTCTTGGAAAATAGAAACTATGGTTGGTTCAAAAAAGATAAATCCCAAGTAGTTATTATGATGGATTTGAGAAAAGTATTGGTGAGAAACACTTCAAAAATTTGTGACTTTTCATAAAATGATTCTTGAATTTATCTTAAAACATCACTTACTGTGAGTTTGCGTTTTTTCTTTGCATTCCGCTGTTTAGACACCATGTTTTGAATGTGAGCGGTCTGTTGGCTGGCCTTGGCATGATAAGTTGTCTCCCCTTGATTGTTTCTTAAATAAATCAAATATAAAAAGAAATATTCATGTAGCCACTTTCAGTATAAATATTGTACAACATACATTATCATGAAGCTAGAAATTAAAAAAATTCCAGTTGTGATTCAATAGAAAATTTGGCAAAGACAAAGATCAATAATTTTTTCATTGTTATATTAAAGAACCATGGTTTCCAAATTTATGATAGTGAAATCCATACATCAGCAAAGAGGGGCATTATCCTTCACAACCAGCTGCTAATAATTAATAAAGTCCCAACTGAATAAACTAACAAACAGTGAATTTTGTATTTCTCACTATTTGTTTCCTTGATAACAGAAACAAGAGATCCCAGAGGGATCTTGGCGCCCACCATTGTTTGATCTTTATATGCTCTTTGAAAGTTGTTTATTTTCCCTTCTTTTCTCTTTTCTTCTCTGTTTTCACTCTTAATGATAAGCGATGAGACATTTGAACATTCCTTTGCAGAAATAGCAATGTTAGCAAAGATCCATCCAGTGCATCTCAAGAAATAGTGATAACTAAAATTATCAACAGATGGACAATGGACAGACTACAGATCATGGACGTAGAGCGATGATGGTGGGCTAATTTTTTTTTTTAAATACACAATGTTTAGTAGAACAATTATCAAATTGTTCCCCACAAAATCACCGCTGATGACAGATGACACTGCATGAGGCAGGTGAGCTCATAAAATTTGGTATTAATTTTCAACATCAAAATCAGTTCAGTACAAAAAGTTGTTATGAGTAGATTTTGGAATACATTGCAGTTTCTGATAACACTATACTTACTTGCGTATATGAACCACATCTGGAATACTGAAAATGAAATCGTCAAGATTGCTATATCCAAGCTTCCTGAAGGGCAGAGGTTCACCAGTCATTTCTCGATAATCTCCTGGAAAGTAAAATATGATTATACAATAAAATAGAGCAAATTCTACCATCACTTAAAGTTTATCTGCATCAATGACCTTTAATTAGGTACATTAGCACTTAAAAGTTGTTCCCATGGGAGGACCCTTTTTCCAAGAAAGATTTTCTACATTGAAAGTTTTGAGGACAACACATATCAGAAATGTCAGGTTTAGTAAGAATAAAATGGAGTTATGTTCCTGAATGGCAAAGGTAATTGTGACGCGGAAATTACGAGTTTACAAATTCAGAGAAATTACATTCACAGGAGTGAAACACCTAACACAAAATGTGCCTCAAAGCTGTATTGGATTGATGACAATATTTTATATCTGTCTAACAAAGACCTTATCCACTGACTGAGTAGCAATGTTTACACATACTCTGGAGGATATGAGCTGGCACGCCTTCCTTACAGCTCATCAGCACGGCCCTCAGCATGCTCTTGACACTGGCTATATCATCCATCCTGGTGCAAGGCCTTACAGCACAATCAGCACAGCGTTACGTTTCTTTTGATGTTCAGGTATAACACTTGACAATTCCTTCGATGTCCTCCTCCACAACCAAAATTATTTATCTTAGCTGTACTCTGAAATACAATAACATATTTTATTGTAGATCTGCTTAACCCAGGATGCTTCTTAACTCTGCATAATTTTTCATCATGGGTTCCTTTTTTTTAATCATTATTAATTTGGTCCACTCTTAAAGTGTACCCTTAATGTATTGCTATATCAAGCTATTCAAAATAGTTGATACCATACAACTCTGTTTCCAAGATGTTGTGATTTATCTGAAATGTGCTCAACAGTGATCCTCTGGATATGGTTATCCCACATCTGTGACATCACCAGGTCAATCCTGTTCTTATATTCAGAATGACACAAAAGCCCTTTTACTTACCAACTACCATTTGATTTCAAAATCACTTTCATCTTTTTTATTTTTATATAATAATGATTCAAATGAAAATTGTAAGTACCTACTTCACATGTTGCCAATTAAGATCAGTAATTAAGCTGTGAAAAGTCTGTAATACATTTAGGACATGACTGCTATGTAGTTAGAGTTTTGCTTCTGGTGATACTTAAGACCTTAAGATATAGTATAACACAGCCTCCTTTCCTTATAAATAAATATCATCATTTGATTACTAGTTCCATTTCAGCGATAGAGCATCTGAGGTTAGCACAGTTGCTGGGACCAACACAGAATCCATGTAGAAAATAATATTTTGACTCTAATTAGGTTTCATGTTGTAGAGTGGACAATATTATAATTCTCTGTTATATTTTGTGCTGGCTGGGCTAAGATGAGGCCATTATTAACATGTTACTAGGGTCTGACCAGGTCTCTAATATTACATGTACAGGTCACCTCATAGTCACAATAGTAGTGCCAGCTAGCTTGTCATTTCCTTCCAGTCTACCTGTATATATAGCTAGTGAAATAGCAAGAATTCATCTAGAAAAATTTTACTATAAAAAAAACAAAAGAGTAAGGGGCTTGACAAAGTGAAAATAGCACTTATGCAGAGCCTCAGATTTGCATCAAATTTGTGAGTTACTTTAAGAAATACAAAATAAAGGTAACATTAACAGTGTTGTTGAAAGGACAATTTCATTATACTGATCAACAAAAAAACTAGTTCATCAAATATATCGATTGTAAACATTTTCAACTCAACCATCTGCCAGATGACCAAGTTTGTCCTTGTTTTGGATTTCCTTTAGAGTGAAGTCACATACTTGTATAGGTAATTCTCCCCTTTTTTAATTGATGTTTTTACCCAATAAAAATTTCATTCTATATTTAGTTGTAGACATCTGCATTGTAAATGCTCAAAGTAAACAAAATGGTCAATGTAATGTACACAGCAGAATCTGAATTAATTATCTATCTGGGTCTGTTTGTTGACTTCAGCAAACAGTTACTGAACCCTGTCTCAACAAGCCAAATCCAAATCAAATGTATTTTTGTATATGTTGAAAGTATAGGTCACCTTAATAGCATGAGCTTGCAAAAGAAGTGTCATTTTTCATTACTCCTTCCTATTACAATTTTGATGTTTTGACCACCCCAAGGGTAGATGCTGTTGTCAAGCAGTAGAGTGTCCAGCTAGATATTGAAGGGTTTTCACTTCGAACCCATTGAGGCATGGTGTTTTTCATTATTCTTTCCCATTACAGAACATCACAACACACAAGTCTCAGTGTGCACTTGATAATAAATACATTTCCATATAGAGAACAATTATGACATGTGTTATTGTGATAGAACTGCAGAGTTTGGAATCTGTTATATATAATTATAGAAAATATCACATCTTTGCAGCTGGTTTAAAACATCCTTCAGCATGTGCCAGTACAGCACGTGTGCAGCTGTTCAACTAGACCGGGAACCATAAAATGAAAGAGAACAGTTCAACAATGAATTTCAATATAAATATTAGAAAGATGTGTTAATTTGCGTGAAATATTCAATTAATTGTGTTTTCTGTAGAGAAATAAGTCGACATATTTCATTTCATCAACGAACAACCTCGTGCCGAGGAAGAAAGAAACGACTACATGAGCGCGACTGTCCCTTTTGCAGTTCTGAAGTATATCCTTGTGAAAAACTCACGTATTTTTACTATCGTGTATTCTATACCAACCTATGCCAATTACTTCAAGGAAGTTTAAACGTTCCGTGTATTTTTCTTCCCGTCTGCTTACTTTCTTTTTCTGGGAATCGCAACTGCGAAGAGTTAGAGCAAGGCCGACAACTCTTCATGGAAAATATGTATGTCACACAAAGTAAAATCGCATGGAAGATGCAGATTAATATCTCAAACAATAGCATTCTGTAACATTTTCCCATAGTTTCAGTTGGAAGAGAAAGTGATTGGATAAATTGACGAATCATGTGTGTATATGTTTTTTATCATAAAGAAAGGTAATGGAATTTCATGTATAATTAGTTTTAATAATTCTAATAGTTTTAATATTAATCAATGACAGTTAATAATTCAGTTTGTCGAGAAGTGGTATAAAAATAATGTATTTCAAGCCCATTTGACCTTGAAACTAGATCAGCGTAATTAATTCTAACAAACTTGGTATTCCTTTATCCCAGTATGCTACTGGCCTAATAGTAAAAAAAAGAACTTGTTTAAAATTGAAATCTTTGGTATCATGCCACACGTGAAAATCATTACAGTGGACATCTTTGTTATTAAGAAGAAGTTGTTGATGATGGTTTGATGGGTGCCGGACGCCGCACCATGATGTAACTTGCGCTTTGACAAGTAAGCACGAAACTGGATAAGGGGACGGAAGATACGGATATGTTGCACAAAAACTGGTTTTATACATTCAAATCTCAGTTTCTAAAATAGTAGATATTCTCTAAAACGGTAACTTCTTGTTGAAAGTATTTAGCTTCAAACCCGCATCAATTTCCGTGAATGTGACACCGTCTTCTGGTTTCCATCCCAAAACAATTCCATTGTTAACCATCCCATATGGTCATCTCACTCCAGAGGAGAGGAAACATTCTTGGCAAATCAAATAGTAAAATTTTAATTCTTTAACTCATACAAACATAATAAGTAGAGTTTACGTTTTAGTAGAACAGAAGTTAAATTCCAGCTATTCGGAAGCTAATCTGGAAGCACTTGCGCTCTTCGGGACTTCAAAGCGCCATTCTGGTAGTTAGCGAAAGCAACATAGCGCCTTCTTCACTTGTCGCATGATTTAAGGCAATAGAAAGATGCTTTTTTCGCTAAGTTTACATTAAAATGACGTATTCTGCATATCTTTAATAGTTTGTTTTAACAGCACGTCGACAACCAATGCTATTTAGGCACCCTTCGTTGCGAGCTACTAAGGAACTTTCCAGACAGACAAAAAGAATGAAACTCCACTACCCGAAGAGATGAAAAGAGCGTGATTATGACATACTATCTCTGACTCGAACTTCATGAAATATAATTTCATGAATTGCTTAATTGTGCTGTTCATTGGTAGACGTTTCAGAGAGTGTTTTTTCTAGAATTACCACTACAACGAAGATGGACCTCCAGAATTTTAAAGCCTAGTACCATCATCTTCAGACTTCCTACAACTAGAGACGGGTTTACATCCTATCTATTAACCTTTAAAACTTCTGAACCTTTTATTTTTATCAAAATTCCCCAATGTACATTTCTTGGCAGAAATGAACTTACGAATCCAAGTTCAGAGTGGGACACTAGAAAATAGCGATACATTGTGCACTTCCATGTTAGAGCCATGGCTGTTTGTTTTTAGGAGAGAATATTTTCTTTAGCAAAGAAAAAGGTCTCGTGAAGAGGGTAGGTAGTCAGTTTGTACTGTTTTCTCTTGTTTCAAAGACTCTTTTTTCAAATATTACTTACTTTTAAACACACTGCCTCCATCCAAACTCGGCACTGAAAGGTTTCTCATTTGCATGTACTGTGTGAGCCATTGGCATTCTAAAAAAAAATATGCCAGCTCTTTATGCGTTTGGCAAGTACTGACGAGGCTTACGTTTGCGCCTTTGGGGTCCAAACTAGTGCATCCATATTTTGTCTCCAATAATTTACTCAGAATATGTTGTTGAGTTACAAATGCCATATTTTTGGAAGATTTTAACATACAAAAATTAGCCCTTTGGTTCAGACGTCAGATCTGAAATGTCAACCTAACTGCTCTCTCGGGAACAGCGAAAGAACCATCCTTCACAACCAATGTTTCCACAGCAGCAACGCCATTTCTTTATGCTGAAACAACTGGCCTGCCTGTGTGCTTCCATGTCCATAACACAGCTCTCAACGAGACAACAGAAGTGTCATGGTAAACACATCCAGGTTTAGTCCAGGGTGTCAGATTTATTTCCGAGCTTCATTTCATCATTCAGAGTTATGTCTTCGGTAAGGAGTAATTATTCATCATGGTAACTTGCTAAATTCTTATTGGGATGAGCTATTACATAATTAAATACAATGCGTGTGTCAAGGTCACATGCTTTCTTATTGTCTTTTAGTATGAGAGCTGTGTAATGACATAACTTATTAATTGATTTTCTTAGTAGTAAGAAAGCATATGGTATTGGTGCATTGCACATTTGACATGAAGCATGAATATAGATTACTGATTTTGCAAACTGTTTCATAATATGCTTCAGAAAGAATTGTGATATGGAACAAATTCATATATTTGCAGTTTCCCTTGCATCACAAACCTTGCTGCAGCACCAATCAGATTTATAATATTTCAGTATTAAAAAAAATTGTCACCATCATAAATAAAAAACACAAAAAAAAAAAAAAAAAACAAAAACAAACAAAAAATTATAAGTTAGATTTTATTTACATCATCATATAAACATATCCTTAACATAATAGTCAAAGTCAGCCAAATGTTTGTAACACCAGTACAGCAGAGGACTGAGCTGATAAACGTTTTACTGATCTACATTATTTGTAGCATGCTATGTGTCTTATGGTTAACATTCAGCAATAATCCCATAACTGGCAATGAGTCAGCACATATATATTGAACTATTCAGTAAAACAATAAAGCAGTGCTTTTTCATTGTTCTGTAATAAGCCCATCCTCTGATTTTGTTACATGTTGGCCATCAAATGCAGAATGCTTATGGTAAGTATGATTCAGTGAACAAACACCCTACACCACCATTAAAAACTTCTGACTAGGACTTCATCATAAAAAATACATCAAACAATCAGTAAACATTTTATCAAAATGGAGGTTTTAAGGAGATTCAATAAAATAATACTTCAATAACAGAAGAAAAAACTGACATGATAAAAAGTAGTCTAGTATTCTATCTAGGTTTTATTAGTTCACATGCAAGTAAAAAAAAAATAGGTTAGTATCAATAACAGACAGCTTCACTTTTTCCTGGTAATAAGCCCATCCATATCTATCAATATTTCTTGGAACAAATATTTACTCATCACTATGTAATAAGCTCCCTGGGCTTATTTCAGGATAAGGACACCTTTTTTTATAAAAATCTCCCAATGTACCCTCCTTGACTTTATATGACATGTCTATTGCATCACAGGATATCTTTAAAAAAAAAAACTAGAAAATCTTTCCATCGTCAATGCATCATAGTCATGTATCCACAAGTTTATTTCGGCTACATCATAATCGTAACCAAATTCAGTCAGCTTAATATCTCTCGTTCTAGTCACTCTGTTACATGAGAAACCTCAGATATAGAATTTACAACATGGCATATTAATTGAAAATCACATTTTTATGACATGTAACAGGCATAGTTTTCTATGTCAAATTCATAATGACTTGTTACATTATACATTATACAATGGCATGGATTTTATAACCATGTCTGTGATCATTCTAATATAATGCTAGTGATAATGTTGTCAATGACAGTATCGGTTCAATATCTAGTCACCCCAATGACCATGGTTTTTTTACAGTCTTGGTCTGGGTCACAGGAATGAAAGTGGTGTCATTCTATACAAAACTTTTTTTTTTTTTTTAAATCTGGTGCTTTTCATATTAAGATTGTGAAATGTACGAGTATTTATCATTTTGTATTCAAATATGATGAGTACTCTGATCAATGCGAATTTCACAAAGGTGGCCATGTTACTCCCAGGTTAAATATATTATACCTGGTCAAAAGTAATGCTGGATATTTGAGACTGAATGGCCCAAGGGGACTGATATTATAGTTTAAAATCTCAAAAGCTCATCATACAAGCATTTCCAATAGGAACACACTAGGAAGAAGAAAGAGATTTATCGTCCTAAGATAACTGAATTTGTCCAGAAATCTATTTTTTATCAACATTGACAGTGCTATTTGCCTTTTGAGAAATTCTCACTTGGAAATTGTAAGGAAACCTCTATGATGGCTGAAGGAGTGCTGCCAATATTGCCATCTTTACTGTTTTCTATTTACATAAAGTTTAAAAAAATGTACCTGAAAAAAAAACATTTTTTTTTACAAAAATCATTTTCAGAAGGAAATCAATACATTAATACTGAGTTTTGCCAGCCCTCAGGAACTGAGCTTATCACAAGAAACATTGATTCGCGGGAGATGAAGGAGAGTTGTTGCCAAAGTAATCCCAGTACATGTTGACTGTAAAATGATGATACTAAGTAACTAAGTATGCTATCACAGTTAGGTTTGTATGACTATCATCCAATCATGTCGCAGGAAACTTTCATACATGGCGCATTACAAATTCTATTCAGGCTTTCCCTTCTGTCTCCTCTTCGTCTTCTCGTATTGCTTCTTCTACGTAGTCTTTGTTCTCGTCAAGCCATTTGTCCAATGTTTTTGTGCGAGAATTAAGTTTCTTTGTTAATTTTATATCCCGTATACATGTTGAATCCTTGTAAAACTCAAACATGGCTGCAAGATCCTTAGCTCCAGCAAATTTGAAGTTCTCATAATCTCGAATCTTCATCTAAAATAACAATGTTTATAATTTTAAATCCAAGAGCATTTTCTATTTGAAGTTTTAGGTAGTATATATATCAAAGTGGCCAAATATTAAAAGAGTTAATTGGATACGGGCATTAAACAATAATATAAGAAATGAAATTATGCAAAAGGCACATGGGGCTTGTGTTTCTTACCTGTTGCTTTTAATGGTAGGAAAAAAATATTTCTTATATGTAAGTAAATATTCTTAAATTTTCAGACATCTTTGACATTAATATAATTCAACAGATTTTCACCTTAATGAAGTTAAGACCCCATGCCAGTTAATTCTTTAGTACACCAAGGTATATGCTGAAGTTTAACATTGACCAAGATCTGCTTTGCTTTGTGGGAGTGGGTTCCAGAGTTTCTGCTAGTTTCCATTAAGAATAGTCACCAAATTAAAGGTAGATATTTTAAAAGATAAGTGATATATCAACAAAATAATTATAAGCTTAACAATAAGCCCATCCATATGTATAACTGTTCATTAAAATATCAAACCAATTGCATTGTCCCCGTAATAAGCCCACCCCGACAATGAGTCAGCACTAATATTGTTAGTTCACCTGGCTTATCCCAGAATAAATTTGGTAGTATTGTATATAAAATTATTGCTACATTTCAGTATAAATGGCAGCGAGGTTACATACTTTTGGATCCTTGAATTTCATACTGTCAAAGTGTTTGTTGAATACGTCCACCATACTAGACATGGTGAGTCGATCTGCACATAGTCCCAATGTCTTTCCGTAATAAAGTCTAGGCTTACAGAGTATGTCGTAAACACAATCACCTACATCCTCCACCGCCATACAGTCAAGTGTACCATCCTCCATTGGTAGGGCTGCAGCCAATCAAAAACAAGCATTGAAATATTAAGTTCAGAATTTTTTGATGGAGTAAACTATACATGATCAATGAAATCACCAATAGAAAGACAATCTCTCAGGGGGAACACATCAATAAATAACCGAAAACTTACCTGGAACTTGTTGCGATTGATACCTGTCTTCTATAGTAAGACAATATATATTATATAAACAGATATAGTTTTGCAAAACTTTATCTTCGTCTGTCTTAAATTTAAAATGAGAACCTGTTTCTCAAGTTGTATTTCAGTTGATTTGAATGTCTTGAGTTGAGACCTGCAACTAAGTTAGGAATAACTGTAATATCTCTTTGGACCTATCTTTACTGCAAATACAAATATTTTAATAGTGTTGTTATCTTATCACCATTCTCCCACCACTGCACCATGAAGTAATACAGCAAAGTTTTAAGAACCGCTAAACTGGGTAAAGAAACAGTGTTTACCAATATTCAAGTCAATGTGACCTTGACCTTTGGTTCTTTCTCTAATACATTCATCTAGGTTAATAATAGTGTGATTTGCATACTTGCAATAATTGTTATGTAAGCACTATACAGGCACTGCAATTAGCACTATCATATGTTGAGATCATTACTTAGAATACTAAAAGTGATTAACTAGGTTCACTGTCAAATAGATATGTTGACAGCGATGTTAATTCCTGTTTTCAATATTTCTAAAGATAAAAGCCATTATTTTCAGCACTGATATATGCTGTTTCTCCCAATTATCCCTCTGTGGAAAATACATACCTAATGCATACACTCCATACTTTAATTTGTATGGCTTGAAGACAGTGTAGAAATTTTCAAACCAGAATGGTAGGCGGAGAATTGTGTAGTTAAGACCTGCAAAACAAACAGATTATGAGTAACAGTACTGGCAAGTTAGTTACCATAATAACCCTATTGGTAACAAGATGTCTACCATAGCAACCAATCGTAACCATTAGTGACTTTGGTAACCACAGGTTACCAAGATTGTAGACCTTCGGACACCTGTAGAATGATTAATTCAAGCCCTAATGTTCTATTTTTATATGCATTTATTTAAAGTGTCTTAAACATGAATACAATGCCAGAAAAATAATTTCCAGGCAGGGGAGACAATTCAAAAACTGAACATTATAAACGTTGTCAAGAAATGAATATTTCAACTCTCGAAAACCTAATGGCTTTGAATTTTTGTTCATTTAAAAACATATCTGCCTTTAGCAGTAGATGCATATGATAAAAATCATTTTAGTATTTGTAGTGTACAGCTCACATTCCCAATACCAAACACGTCCATTTTAAACCTTGTACAAACATAAAACCGACTGTTAATTAAGGGAACATGTAAAACAGGAAAAAAAGTGAATCAGTGACATAAATACAAAAAAAACCTGTGACAGTCAAATGACAAATACATAAAATGTGACTAAGACACACAGCATGCTTGAGTATAAACTTATTACTTTACACACCAGTAATAATTGTCACACACATGCTGGAGATATATGCATGTACACAGGAATCATTTTTTTTTTTTCCAAGATAAGTTTGCTGGATGTTTAATAATGCATAAAAAACTACAAAGGTCAAGTACATTGATGGAAGTCTATGGTATTATGAGGATGTACCCACATATTTAAAATTCCAACAGTTTTTGTGACGAAACAATTCAATTTCCTTAATTATCTGAAGTATAAATTAAGGTAACGGTGACCTAATTTTGATATATTCATTAAATACATACCAACATACTTAGACATCCAATGACTTTACATGTATATGTTACCAATAAAATGCACGAAAAAAACTGTAGCATAAACTTAGGGGAGTCAACACTGTTACTTAATGGTCATTCTGTGAGTTCCGGGTATCCCTTGCTTGGATTCCTCTCAGGTCACACATATTATGTACAACATAATGAAAAGTGCCCACATTTTATGTCCTTCAGGAGATCATTTTTGTATATTATCGCCCTGATGAAGCCCAAAGTTCTGGGCGAAACGTGTCAATTGTTAAAATCAACAAGAACCAACTTATCCCAAGCTTGTTATGATCGATTGTATCACTAAGAAAAACATAGTTGACAGTTATTTCTTATTTTTAACACTGAGTTCATTTTGTTTATTCTGTAAATAAACAATTTCTTTGAGTTTCACTAATTAACTTTTGGGTTTTGAGAAACTCCCTTTTCTATCAAACATTTGTATGAAACAATATTGATTTTCCTTGTTTAGGTCACTAGACTTGCTGATCATACAGTCCAAGGACAAAAAACTAGAATGATGCAGTTTATCTGTGTCTGTCTCTCTTGTACAATACTTCAATATGAAACACATGTGAAACATTTTTTATTTTCCTGAAAATTAAATTTTGAGGTCTTTCAGAAAATTGCTATTTTAGGAACACTTGATATGGTGGATATATGAAAAAGTACTCCAAAAATCAACAAAATTAAAAAATTATGCCAATTAACTCGAAGTGGGCATTGGGATTATTATATAAGATTTCAGGATTTCTGCAGGACTGAAATATTATGTGTTGGCATATGATCAAATAATTAATGAATAAACATTCTAAAATCTCTTTTTTATCATTTTTACATCAAGTCTTAATTTAGGTCACCTTCACAGCTTTACAAAGGTCACAAAGTTTACAAATAAGGAACCAGACACAAGACCAGAATGAGTGGATTATAAGCTAAACCAAAATTTCAAACCGATCCCTCAATCAATTAATAACACAAGTACCAGTCTGTTTAAAATATGATTCATGTTCAAAATCAAAATCATTGATGTTTTGAAGCAGTTTCACTTCTTTTTTTTTATTTTATAAATCAATTTGGCGATGGACTGGGGAGGGAAAAGGAATGGCAGAGTGGTTCTGATGACAAGACACTGACACAACTGATCTGGATTATCAGTGCCCCGAGGAGGGGGATGTATAGGGGTGGGATAGGAGCAGGGGGAAAGGAGTTACAATGGGAAGTATGGGGAAGGGGCAGGGGAAGAAGGTAAGGAGTGGCAATGGGAGGTAAAGGGGTGGGGCAGGGGCATGGGACACGAAGGTGTGGGGGGAGGTGAAGCATACAACTGGAGGTGTAGGAGGTGGGGGCTGAAACATACAACTAGAGGTGTGAGGGACCTGAAACATATAACTAGAGGTGTGGGGGGAGGTGAAAAATACAACTAGAGGTGTGGGGAGCTGAAACATATAACTAGAGGTGTGAGGGACCTGAAACATACAACTAGAGGTGTGGGGGGAGCTGAAAATACAACTAGAGGTGTGGGGGAGCTGAAAAATACAACTAGAGGTGTAGCGGGGGGGGGGGGGGGGGGGGGGGGGGGGGGGGAGCTGAAACATACAACTAGAGGTGTAGCGGGGGGGGGGGGGGGGGGGGGGGGGGAGCTGAAACATACAACTAGAGGTGTGGGGGGAGGTGAAAAATACAACTAGAGGTGTGGGGGAGCTGAAAAATACAACTGGAGGTGTAGGGGGAGCTGAAAATACAACTAGAGGTGTGGGGGAGCTGAAAAATACAACTAGAGGTGTAGCGGGGGGGAGCTGAAACATACAACTAGAGGTGTGGGGGGAGGTGAAAAATACAACTAGAGGTGTGGGGGAGCTGAAAAATACAACTGGAGGTGTAGGGGGAGCTGAAAATACAACTAGAGGTGTGGGGGAGCTGAAAAATACAACTAGAGGTGTGGGGAACTGAAACATACAACTAGAGGTGTGGGGGGGGGGGAGCTGAAAAATACAACTAGAGGTGTGGGGGGGCTGAAAAATACAACTAGAGGTCTAGCGGGGGGGAGCTGAAACATACAACTAGAGGTGTGGGGAGTTGAAACATACAACTAGAGGTGTGGGGAGCTGAAACATACAACTAGAGGTGTGGGGAGCTGAAACATACAACTAGAGGTGTGGGGGAGCTGAAAAATACAACTAGAGGTGTAGCGGGGGGGGAGCTGAAAAATACAACTAGAGGTGTGGGGGGGGGGGGGGAGCTGAAACATACAACTAGAAATGTGGGGGGGGGGAGCTGAAACATTCAATTATAGGTGTAGGGGGAGCTGAAACATACAACTAGTGGTGGGAACACAGCACATCCAATACCAGTTCAATAAACAGAATGACACATGCATTAAAACACTGTTAGACCAGTCCCCAAGCACCTACTTACCAATGCTTTTTTCTGAAATTCGGACAACACTATGTCAGTACAATAGGACTTTGGGGGATTTCAGTCTTATTTGAACAACACTTCACAGTATGATAGGACTTTGGGGGATTTCAGTCTTATTTGAACAACAGTATGTCAGAACGATAGGACTTTGGGGGATTTCAGTCTTATTTGGACAACATTTTACAGTATCTTTTGAGAAATTTCAAAAGTTTTGTAATAATTTCATTTCTTTCAAAGAGCTACAGCAATGAGAACATTTCTTAGGGGTCAATACTGTGCATGTATTAATAAATTATACATCAATAAATTGATTGTTTCCTTGTCAAGGCATGTACCTCCTCTTGTCTCTCAAAATTATACTAGTATCATAAAATATTTATACATTTATAAGACCATGCATCAACACAGAAGTGTTTATTTGGGCCGATAAATCAGGTTAAGTAAACTGTCAAAATATTACAGATAAGTACCTTTCAATTTTTAGAAAATTCATGACTTTGACAAATCCACTAAATGAACACATCTAGATACTACTTGATATATTTGATAATTTTTCATTTAGACAAAATATAATTGTTATTATTTCATCAAATCTTTGACGACAAAAAGTTACGATCAAAACACCAGAACCCAAAACCATAACAGTCAATTTAGGAACAAATAAGATTAACTTTTATAATCTGAAGACTGATTAGAAACCACATTCCAAAATCTTTATTGTAGCCTTTTAAAAACCTAAAAAAAACATTAATTAAAAAATCCAAGTCAACAAAAAGATGATCTTGTTAATCAGACAATTTGTTATTCATGGGCAGGACACAAAAAAAAAAATAAAAAATCAGTACATATACCATTATCAATGGTTACCGTGGAAACACATAATTAATGGACAGATATTAATTAATGTAAACAAGTGTATGTTTTATCATACAAAAAACACATTTGTGAATATATGTGTTGTGTTTAGTTACCATAGAAACAAATACAATTTTAATGTATTTATCATTGCTTTGTTATACAACCATCCTTTTTCTGCCTGTCAAATCTTAAACAGTATCTTATTTTAGAAACTCTGCTACAACAAATCCTTATATTGTATATAGGCCCAGGATCTGAATGTAGCCTGGAATATCTGGAATGATTTCTCATCTAAATCGACAGCTATTGGGGAATAGAAATGTGTCTTCATCTGTCATCCATTTCAAAAACACCTATGAATTATGGGTAATACTGATGCTTAGGAATGGCTATGTTGGATTAATTTCACACTTCATAAGTATATACCGTATTATCTCCTTACATAGATTCGGGGATGTGTGATGTTTAGCATTCAAATTATCTATTTATCATTAGTTTGGGAAAATGTATACATCCACACAGTAAAGTTTACAGATTTAGAAATAATTAAGAAATTGCTAAAAAAAAAAAAAAAACGAAAGAAAGTCTTTGATTATTGAGGGTTTGTTTTTTTGTTTTTTTTTTGTTACCTCCAAAAAGCCATTTGACCGTTCTTTGCATAATGAATGGTTTTTTTTGTCTTCTTTTGATTTTAAAATGTGTGAAAAATGCATTTATATGTTTATTTGGTTAGTTGTTTGTAAATCATTTTTTTCTGTTTAATTGAATAAGAAGGTCGATACTGAGAGAAAGCAATGAGTCATTATCCAGAACATTTGATAAAATAATATGTTTTGGGGGAAATAAAACTTGATGTCAGTTATAACTTACAAACATATATTGTTAAGAAATACCATAATTCAATTATATGCATACTGTTGCCTCTATTATGTTCAAATTTCATGTCTTCTTAGGTAAAAGAAAATACCTTTGAATTCTTTTTTCTTATCTTAATACAGTATTACAGTCTTATTACCAAATAAAGTAAATGATTTGTAATTATTCAGGCAAATTTTATTTTTAAAATAACAACGTTGTTCATAAAAATATTGCTTGTTTTCCAAATGAATGAACTAAAATAAGTATACATTATAGATAAAAAAGTAATGTAGTTACACATGTAACAATTTGAAAGCAGATATGTAAACAAGCCTCTCAGTAAAAGAAGCAATATACTGTGGTTCAAGCTGTGAGCTTCCTTGACTTTTTGGAAGGGTTAGTGCAAGTGTACTTGTAAGTTATGGTTAAAGCAGAATTTTTTTCCCAAGAGTTATTATTTTGACTACTCAAAAAATAACACAAACATACAATCTTCTTTAGACCCTGAATTTGAATTAATTATACACATATGGTTGCCATGGGATTGGATGTGTTGCTATGGTGTGCATATCTACTTGGTTACCATGACAACCATGACATCACCGATATACTGCTATATATGTTCTGTGAGGTCAGACATTATAAAACACTGCTGATATGTACCAAGTGCATACAGTTCAAGCTTGTGATGACATCACAAACACACCAATACCTAGTCATGATTAAAGTGCTGTTTCCATGACAACGACTCAAATATAATATCTATCCATTACATATATCATTACTAATAAGTTAATGCACCAAAACTGAAAATTTCAAATGTAGTTTTTGTTTTTTTCCATCAAACAAAAATAAGAGTATCCCCGACCACACGTTGGTGAATGAGCTAAGTCTTGAATGCTATAAATGAAGTGTATTTTTACAGTAGCATATGCCTTAGTTATCGTCCCTTGTCAGTGTGGCAAATTTTTACATTGTACTAAAAAAACTTAAGATTTTAAATAAAGAAATGATATATGATTAGGATTTATTCTGATGATCTGGAGGAGGTTTGACCGACTTCCTAACGCACTGTGAGAACAATTCTTCAATAAGGAGATGCTATGATTATGACTAGGAATTTCACTTATGGTATTGATGTGTTAAGTGAGACAGAAAGCACTCTACATAAATGATAACCTTCGCCGTTTGTCGACGCCGGCGAGCCGCCTACAAAATAAAGATATGACATCACAGTTAATGCAGATGAAGACTTCACTTCACACAATGGTGTCAAGTAAAACATTACAAGTGCTGGCAGTGGAGCCTCCTTACTGACAAAAACAGAATCTGGACTACATCGTAAGAAACAGTATATCGTAATACACCAATGCATGTTGGGTAATAGCATATTTTTTTTTAAATAGTCCTCCTACAAGCCTACACCATATAGTACAACAAACTGTGAAAAGTAAATTTTCTGGTTCATTTAGCTCCAAACTATTGTGGTAGCATATTTTTCATGCTGTTCAATCTATGATATAAACCATAATGAGTTATCTCCCCTGTTCTAACTACCTCTACATATATTTTGATAAAGTATAAGTTTAGATAGTACTTGTACTTCGGATTGTTTTCTTGTAAAAATATATACTGTAAAATTATCAATTTTTGTGGGTTTTCCTTTTCATTAATTTACCCTTAATCCATAAATTCATGTGTCCACAAGGTAGTAAACAATTGAAAAATACATCTTTTTTTGTGTGAAGTGATTTGCATGATTCTTATAATCTACAAAATCATCTGCCCATGAAATAATATTTTCTGGAAGAAAACACAAAATTTGTGACCCATAAAAAGTTTTAATTTTACAGTATCTATTTCTGCTTTCTTTAGCAAAAGTCTCTTCAGGTCCTTTTAGTTGTATTGATACACATTAGCAACACTTAGAAATGAAGTAAGTTTCCTATTACTATGAGGAAATATATCAGCATAGATCGTAATGGTCTAGCTCTTTCATCTTTGTACAAGAATCCAAAATTTTCCACCACAAAAAAAACTACTTTCACAGTATACTAAAATGCCAAGGGAAGTAAATCTGATTAATCTGCAAAATAACAATCTAAAGAAATCGAGAAAACACATTACTCACTCCGAGCATTGGACTGGTTACTGTCTAATTAAGCAGTCTAATCTACAGCAAGTCATAACTTCATTTTCAACAACATTACTAGACACTCCAGCAAACTGAGAAAGGTTTCTAGGGAAGATTTTAATGTGTTCAGATACTAAAATTGCACACTATTGGACTTTTACTTACGGAAATTCCAGAACTGGATTTTTCCCCACAAAAATCCAATTTTTAAGAAAAAGGTAAAATGTTTGTCAATGAGGAGCCAGTAAGGCAGAAATTGTCTTCCTCATCAGACATTTAGGGAATAAAATATTAATTAAGAACTGCTTGTCTGCAAAAATCTATATGCTAATTTTTCACAGTGTAATTATGGTGGCAGTAAGATTTTACTGTACAATATAATAAAATAAAGTAAAAACTAATAATGAGTTTCTAATAGTACAATGATTCTGTAAAACAGGTTATTTTTGTGTTCCTAAATTTTTCCAGTTTTGACTCAAAATTCTGAAAAATACATTTATACAAATTATATTTTCACAATCAATGCATGTGGTGGAAGTAATTTTTTAAGGTTATTGTTTTACACCACATCAGTCTATATTGACCTAGATTCTACTCTGACCTAGATTCTACATTGACCTAGATTCTACACTGACCTAGACTGTACATTGACCTAGATTCCATATTGATCATCTATTTCTGTACCAATATCCAGAAAAAGAAAACAAAATAATACTGACATTATCTACAAACATTAATCTAAATGTGGGTTTGTACGACCCTGCATTGCAACAAATACAAAAGCTGTAATAATTTCTATAGAAAGTGAATCTGTTTATGTCATGTTGGAAATATACAGAAGTAAAGGCTTACACATGGGAGGTTTTGTATGTATCACAACAACAAAGTAGGTATTCTACATAACAAGCACAATGGTAAACACAGATATCATATAAAAGTCACTGAACCAGATTACGGCACCCATGAATGCACACACGATCCGACTGAACCATGCTCAACCAAACACAGACACCTTACACTTAAATCCATAATCATAATTTTGCCTATTTTGTTTCCAGTTTGATTTACATAGTTTATCCTGTAATAAGCCAAGGGAGCCAACATACAATGGAGTAGGTGCAGTAAGGGCCATTTTTTAAATTATTTTCTTTAAAATGTACTTGATCAAAAATCACTGAAATGGTCAAATGCCACGAATAAGGTACTTTGGTTGTCACGCATGTCACCATATCGCAGAATGCTTTGAAACTGGGCATATAATGATCCAAACATGGCACCAAAATAATGAAAATTAGAGTTGGGGCCAAAAATTGACCTTGCTACACCTACTCTTTTGAAGTTAGTGGTGGAGCCAACACATTGATTCAAGACAATGAAATAACATTTATTTTTAATTCTTCTCAACAACAATAGTTAAAATGAGAGAGCTTATCCAGGCATCGGCTTATTGATGGATAAATACATTTTCATTGATGTTCCTTCACTTGCTGAACAAATTAAAATCTAACAAATAAATAAAGCACCACTAGTAAAGGAATCCTTGACAAAGATACTCTAAAGGGAGAAATGCTTTCATTATTTTTTCTGTTAAACAGGGATCTGAGAGTTTGATACAGTGTCAGTGAAAATGGAGTCTCAGACCCTGCCTGGTCTGTCTCAAAGGTTATTAGACTAAGGAGTCTCAGACCCTGCATGGCCTGTCCTGAAGGTTATTAGACAATGGAATTTCTGGCCCTGCATGGCCTGTCCTGAAGGTTATTAGACAATGGAATTTCTGACCCTGTCTGGTCTGCCCCAAAGGTTATTAGACTGTTTCGGGGAGTAAGATCAATATTTGGTACAAATGACACCCATCTATGTTTTACATATGGAGATAAATTTACATCATAAAGATTTGTAATATCTTATGAAATATTGACCCGAATGTCAAAAAATGTCCTTAACATATCAAAATAGGTCCATATTCATGTAAACTGTAACAAATACTCAAGTCCCTGTGTTAAACCAGTAATAATGTGTCTCAGTGTGCAGGGGATGGATGATTGGTTGAGCATGGTAATATACAATGAAATAAAATTCTCCATCGTGTACATGTCATTGATCTGTATAACACATACATATGACTTTACCTTGTCCATCCTCAGTGTCTGTTCATTGTAAACAAAGTAAAATTGTCAATAAACAAACCTAACACTATGTTGCAGAAAATTATGAATTGAAACTTTAAAGAATTAAAATGAATGTTTAAAATCAGAGCAATTCAGATGTTGCCATTAATGTTTTAAGTAAAAACAGAATTGAATTAAAGTGGAACTGGTTTTAAAAATAAAAGATACTTGAAATCAATTTCTTTTACAAAAACGTAGATTGCTTCATCAGCATGGGAAGAAACTGTATCATGTACAAATCTATATTACTGTCCATGGTCAGAAAACACAGGTTGTGGAGTATGTAACATTTTAAAATGATGACACTTCATTACGTTTAATTTTACAATGATTATATATGTGACTTAAGTAAAAACAATCTATTTTTGGAATTTACAGCATCCTATATTTTAACAAGCAGCAAATCCACTGCATTTCTCAGCTCATTAATGCATATTTCCTAAAGCAGTTTTGTTATCTCTGTTAGATTTACTTACCAACTTCCCGGATATATTCTTCTATAGAAAACTTGGAGTCAAGATGATTGCAATCTCGTCCAATTAATTTTTTGACATTTTCGGAACCATTGAAGATGATATGTGACACTCCACAACTGACTGCTGCATCAATAGCATTTAGGCCCTGCAACAGAGAAATAATCGGGCATAATTATAAAAGCTAATCTGTCATATTTACAGTGTAATTACACTCAATGTTCATTAAAGAACTAATGTTGCCTGAAGGCACACGAATGTGAGCACTGGCGTCTTCTGGCAAATGGTTTTAGTTAGTGAATTTTTATGAAAATGATTTGAAATATTGAACAGTCATCAGATATCTTATTTTCAGTTGATGTGTTCTACTCCACGTGACCTTGACCTTTCATCCATGAACATAAAGAAAACTGGCAACATCTAAAATTAGAAGTAATTGTCTGCTTACTGAGAAGAGATACCACCAGCAAACCTCACATGTCTCACAGACGAAAAAGTGTGACAAAACACTTACCTGTACAATCTCTTTTTGTTTGTTCTTCTCCTCCCAGAAGTGGGTGGTGAGAAACATGGCATCTGCATTGACCAGAGCTTTCTCAAGTGATTTGGTGTCATCAAGATTAGCATTCACTATCACAGCACCTACACATAAATATGTATCATAGCATCAGTAATTTGTATTGATAAAGTAGCACAACAACAGTGCCACCCATTTTGGTAGCGAAACACAACATCAGCACAAACTAACAATAGTGCCACCTTCTTCTGGGAAATGAAACAAAACAATAGCGCCACCTATGTCATGTGAAAGGAAGGATACAATAGTGCCACCTATGTCATGGTAAAGGAAGGATACAATAGCGCCACCTATGTCATGGTAAAGGAAGGATACAATAGTGCCACCTATGTCATGGTAAAGGAAGGATATGATAGAGCCACCTATGTCATGTGAAAGGAAGGATACAATAGCGCCACCTATGTCATGGTAAAGGAAGGATAAAATAGCGCCTCCTATGTCATAGTAAAGGAAGGGTATGATAACGCCACCTATGTCATGGTAAAAGAAGGATACGATAGCGCCATCTATGTCATGGTAAAGGAAGGATATGATGGCGCCACCTATGTCATGGAAAAGGAAGGAAACAATAGCGCCACCTATGTCATGGCAAAGGAAGGAGACAACAGCGCCCCTTATGTCATGGTAAAGGAAGGATATGATAGCGCCACCTATGTCATGGAAAAGGAAGAAAACAATAGCGCCACCTATGTCATGGAAAAGGAAGGAGACAACAGCGCCACCTATGTCATGGAAAAGGAAGGAGACAATAGCGCCTCCTATGTCATGGTAACAGAAGGAGACAATAGCGCCCCCTATGTCATGGTAAAGGAAGGATACAATAGCGCCACCTATGTCATAGTAAAGGAAGGATACAATAGCGCCACCTATGTCATGGCAAACGAAGGAGACAATGTCATATGTAAAGGAAGGAGACAATAGCGCCCCCTATGTCATGGTAAAGGAAGGATACAATAGCGCCACCTATGTCTTGGTAATGGAAGGATGCAATAGCGCCACATATGTCATGGTAAAGGAAGGATAAAATAGCACCACCTATGTCATGGTAAATGAAGGATACAATAGCGCCCCCTATGTCATAGTAAAGGAAGGATATGATAGCGCCACCCATGTCATGGTAAAGGAAGGATACAATAGCGACACCTATGTCATGGTAAATGAAGGATACAATAGCGCCACCTATGTCATAGTAAAGGAAGGATATGATGGTGTCACCTATGTCATGGAAAAGGAAGGATACAATAGCGCCTCCTATGTCATAGTAAAGGAAGGAAACCATAGCGCCACTTATGTCATGGTAAATGAAGGATACAATAGCGCCACCTATGTCATAGTAAAGGAAGGATATGATAGAGCCACCTATATCATGGTAAAGGAAGGATAAAATAGCGCCACCTATGTCATGGTAAAGGAAGGATACAATAGCGCCACCTATGTCTTGGTAATGGAAGGATGCAATAGCGCCACATATGTCATGGTAAAGGAAGGATAAAATAGCGCCACCTATGTCATGGTAAAGGAAGGATACAATAGCGCCACCTATGTCATAGTAAAGGAAGGATATGATAGCGCCACCTATGTCATGGTAAAGGAAGGATACAATAGCGCCACCTATGTCATGGTAAAGGAAGGATACAATAGCACCACATGTATCAAGAAACTTTATCAACATGTATTGCATAAGAATGCAAAATTAATTTACATTGTGGTGACCTGACACATACACACAAGCCATCTAATAAGTGTTTACTTCAGTTGACACAAACTTTAAGCTGCAATGTCAAGCAATGAAGGTAAAGAATGAAAGAAATATCAAATGTATGTTATTTTTCTTGCAGCCTCTATAAGTCTATATTTCCAGATGCACGGACGGTTTATTTAAATGTATATCAAGTAATTTGACTTTATCTGTGATGATGCCCTACAGTTACTGTCAAATCTAATATTAAGTTTACAGTCAAATTTCATTATCTCAAAAACTCACAAACCCCCATTTCTGTCGAAGACTTTATTCTGTCCCTGTCACATATCTTCTCTCTTTATCTTTATCAAAATAACTTGAAAACTAAGATAACTTCAACGTTCTTCATGATCCCATGAAAATTGAGATAACAAATTTTGAATGCACATGAAAATATTAAAATGGTACTTGTACCTTTCCAATTAAAACATGTATATGTTGTACGAAATGTTTTAGATGCAAACTTACCTCAAACTTTCAGTGTTACACAACATTGAAGCAGACCTCACAAAATGAAGTTTACATATCAAAATCAATTTCTCTGTATCTTAGTCCATATAACACAAACAGACCTGATTCTGGGACAAAACTGGGTTGTGTCCCCTTAGTTACCCTCAGCTTGTCCCAGTGGAACGGCCATGGTTAAAATCAAGTTAACATGCAGTATAACATTGAGGGCTAGAGGGTAGGTGAATTTATTTAGGAATGCCAGGTGATTAAAGAGTTAAGGAGTCAAAGTTATGTCACACCCCACGATTAAATGTTAGGACTTTCGGATAGCGGTTAGGACAGGTTTTGTCAAAATTAAAAGTTAGTCAGTTTGGATGAGAGTTTTATAAAACATGGAAAAAATAACTAAACTCATGTATTTTTAAAGTTTCAGAGATGAATACATGTACAAAATGGCTGATAACAGGAAATATGATCAAAGAAAAATGATAAAGATATAATTTCATAGTAATTATTATCATTATTTTTTTGTATCAATTGTTTAGATTTGACAATAAAGTAGTCGTTGCAGCATTTGAAATCTCATCACATTATACCTTAGTCTGTAAACTAACTGTTTTTCGGGTGCAATTTATTTTCATGATTGAAACCAATTAGCTAGAAATTACTGGTCACGAATGTAGAAAGAAAAAATAAACAATTACAGTATTATAATATACTAAACATTATAGATTTAGTCTGTTGCATAAAACTGAATTGCTGCAAATACGTTTCCAGGTAGAAATCAAGCAGCTATGAAAGAAAGCTGGTTTATGAAATTCTAAACAGAGTACAACTCTATATTGGGAAACATTTACCTAAGTTTTTTTTTTCCATATAAAAAAATTGTCTCTCCCACTGTTAAATTCTTCTCAAAAGCACTACCGGTATATCATTTATCTGAAATTCACTCAAAACTTTTACTTCCATCTCATTTTCACCTAACGAAACTGAAAGTTGAAGTGCAACAAAAGTTTCCATATATACAGTATACAAATACATTAATCCACTGTAAATTTGTGAGGCAAACATGTAAACTTAAGCTGAACTTACAGCAAAAAGGAAAAAGCATTTGTTGATATTTTTTTATCAAGTACTGTAAGAAAGTATTGACTTATTGTTGAACAAGTACATGTAGTAACAGGGAAAATAGTACCAAAATGATAAGTAAACATGTTTAACTGGGCAGTGATTAGTTCTAGACGAAAAAAGGTTGTCAGGGGAGGGGGATAAAAACGTGTTCTGCGAGTTACACTATATTCATCGAAATATGTTATGAATCAGTCCGAGAGGCATGCTGATTAAACCCAGAACAGGAATGATATCTACACCTCCCCTAAACATGCTGTTTGTTGGGTTACACCCTTGGTAAATACAGGATTTTCTGGGCATGCATGTTTTACTGATAATGATGATATAAGAGCTTACCATAGGTACCTGAACAATGAAAAACATATGATGATTCATAAATAATGATATATACATAATCACTTCCACAGGCTTTATCATCACTCATCTAGTCACCTGGATATCTATTTTTATGAATTTCTGATGTATTTAAGCTCCAGACCTGGAAATGAAAAATTATTGAAGACCAATCACTTCACAAAATTCTACGTCAAGACTGTGACAAAATTCCCCTAAGGTCTACCTCAACATTATGAGTTTAAGTAATTACTTACACATACAGAAGTTAATAAGTATTTGATTAACAACCATAAAACTAATAGACTCTATCATCTCTACATGTGACTGATGGAGATTTCTCAATACAAGGTAAATATCCTTCATGTCTATTGTAAGGCTTTGCTGAGAGACAAACTTTCAGAATATTATCAAGCCATTTGAAGTAACTGTCCAGATCACACACAGGTGATTGATAATTTTCCCCTATAATTTTGACTGTAAGATATTTAAAATTGGTATGGATAACTTTGACACCATCTATCATAAATGGCTCATGAAATGTATGTCAAAAATTAATCAAGCTATTTGAGGTAACTCTGTCCAGATCACACACAGATGATTGATAATTTTCCTTTACCTGTGATGTGTGGGACAATAAACTGTCTAACCCCACATGCTAGTAGTATATGAAAAATATAATGACAGACACTAACATTTGGGTAGCAGTTACAACTTTTTTCATTGATATACAGAAATTTCATCATTTGTTCTAGCCCTTTGCTCTAACTAGTTATCTTATAAACACCATGAATCTCTCACCCTATAAAGGGAGCATTGGAAATTCAAACTCACCCTGTAATCTTGTATCCGTTTATCATCTATAGGCTTTAAATGTAAATAGCAGTTCACAAAATGATAGTTTATCACCTTTTCCAAGCATAAAAATGGTAAAATATCCTGCAGATTATCTTTGTTACTCAAAGGAAAGTGTTCAAAATAGGTTATCACATTTGACCTTGACCCTTGTGACCTCAAAATTGAAGGTCATTCAATTTAGCATATCATAGTCTTTCCTTCTAACACATTGCTCCAAAAATATTTCACCCTGATCTATTTGTTAAAATGATTTCGTCTTTTGATCTCCAACTATTCCTTCCATATACAGAGTTGTCTGCTCTTGAGAGCAGATATTGATTTTTTAAGTTATTTGTTTGTGAGAAGACACGTAATTTTCTCACACGAACTAGTGACATAACCTTCAATACCTTCTTACAAAGAACACATACCACTGCATTCCAAAAAGACAGAGCAGGTTGTCATCTGATTTATCTCAACATACTGCTGCCCAACGGTTGTGACACTGGACTTATTAGGATTTATTACCATACGTGATGGACGCAGGCTTGCTAGCCTCTTTGTCCATATCAATATTTAACAATTCATGAAAAAATTGTTAATATATTACTTCTGGTGCTATTCCGTGAATTCTTTAAACGCTAACATTTTGATTAAATTTATAATGTTCATCAAATAAAATTTTGAACTATCTGACTGTAGTAGCATTTATAACGTGCTGAGGCCAGCTGTTCCACAAATTTACAGTTCGTTGAGTAAAGAAATGTTTTATAATGCCTAATCGCGAATGATTTTATACAGTTTTTGAGAATGCCCTCTTGTTATGGTTGTGGTACACATCTCAAATAAATTTTCAGTAGCTGTCTTATCATATATATTGTTCATATTTATCATGTCTCCTCTCATCCTTCGATGTTCTAGAGTCGGAAGTTCCAGTCTCTCCAGGCGTTCTTTATAAGATAAATTCTTGAACCCAGGTATTAACTTTGTAGCTCCCCTTTGGACGTTTTCAATAATATCAATGTCCTTGGCATTGCTTAAATCAGACTTTTGCTTAAATCAGAAAAACCCTGTGAATTTATTACCTAAAAAGATTGGCTGATGTTATTCAACTGAACAAAACTCAAAATAGTCATCCTATAATTGTCACCGCTTTATATTCCATCTTGGTTACTGACAATAAAATGTTGAACACTTCAAGTCCATTATTAATTTACTATATACAAAACTTTACCTCAAGATTATACTGACAGTGCAACATCTGATTCCAGTAATCTTGGAACGAAGGCAGCTTCAAAGTCGTTTACTATCTGTTGATCTCACGTGAAATGTCTTTCTTTGAAAAAAACCTGATGGCAATTTCTCACTTAACGATATAACAAAAAGCCCAACCTGTATTGTGAAGATGCTCTTTGGTATTATAAATATTGGCCCCAGACGAACGGACGCCTTGCCAGAGCAATACACTCAAGTAGATGAGATAAACTTAAATGGATGATCAAGGACTTTGATATGTATCTTTATCGAAGTCCGTGAGATGTGCAAGTCAGACCATAAGAACGCATTTTAAATAACACGAATATCACGTCATTCAACAATGTACAATATCAAACAAACTCCGGAAACAAACATAATATTACGGTATACGATTAGGGTGGAAACAATTTAATGGTGAAATACCGAATGCAACACACAGAAAATGATGAAAATCATATTCTACAAGCAAAAATACATACAGTTTATCTAAAACCGCTTTGTACTGCGGTACATTCTACAATCTTACCAAGTTCCGCCAACTCCCGCGCTTTGTCGCTATTTGTTTTCCGCGTCACACATCTAACTCGGAATTTGAAGGGGTCGCTCAACAGAGCACGTGCGACAGAACCCCCAAGTAAACCAGTAGCTCCAAAAACCACAACGGTTTTGGGCTCGTCAAAGGAGTCCATGCTGGATCCACACCCCATCCTGTGGACAAAAAAAATCATATTTTGAAACAACGGAAAACATGTGACGTCATCAACAGTTATGCTATAATTTTGCGCGATATTTGAGTTTTGCCGACTCAAATGATTACTTGGGTCGTCGGGTGGCACAGTACTAATACGCTCGCCTTTCACCTAGACATCCGTGACTTGAATCCCCGAACGGCCGTGAAAAGGTATGGTGTCACCCTCACGACCAAGTAAGTTTTCTCCGGAACGCTGGTTCCTCCACCATACGACCAAAGTGGTAATTAAGAGTTATGATATTTGTTTTGCAATTGATGTTAAATAAAGTAAGGAAAAGTTAGTAAAGCAACGTTGAGAGAGAAAGCCGTTGTGCCCCATAAATATGATGTACTGATGAAACATTTCTGGCGGGAAAAATGAACAAATAATAGTATTGATACATGTATCGGATAGCGGGTAGCCAACTTGATTAAAAATCTGAAAAAGAAGAGTTCCAATATATTTGATATTATCCTTTTAGTACTTTTTATTATTATCATTATTATTCATGATTGCCTCTCCATACAATTCACCTACACAAGATATGAAGTGTTTGCGAAATGAACAGAAATTTCTAAAGCGTTTTTAAATTATCATAACAACATATACATGTTTTAATACACAATTCTGTTTGCAATACAAACCTTCTGTCGAAATTACGAGAGCAATTACTTCCCCACAACAAACACCCAGCATGTTCCATGTCGGAATGCGTAAACAGAATTTGGGAACAGATGGGAACGTCAATTTAAGTGATCCAGTTGTTCAAGTATGGAGGAACACTCGTGCCAAGAGTTCGTTCAAGATTGTACGAAACTTTCTGATAAACGGTACATGATGAATATGTAAATATAACTAAAACACCGCACTAGACCACGAAGAAATGTGGACACAAAAAAAAACATGTTAAAAACTCACTGTTTTCGTGTGAGTGACTCACGACTTTGTGATTTATCGTATGTTGGAAACTGGCTACTTTCGCGTGAGAGACTAGCTTCGATGTAACTTCAGGAAAACTCACGACTTTTTCGTGTGTAACACTCACATAAGAATCTCACCAGCATGGTTTTATGTGACTAATACTAAAAAATCGGAACTTTTGCATGATAGACTTTGAAAGTTGTCATCAGCCATCGTGACAAACTCTCTACTCTGTAATTCCATTCTGATTTCCAAGAGTTACTTCCCTTAGTTTCATTCTTCCAGTTGGTGTAGTGATAAGTTTGACAGTCGGTGGGGGCCGAGAATTTGTAAATCCTGTTTTGCCGAGGTATTCGCCAACACTTAACCTTTAACCTTTGTTTTATGTAAAAGTGCTGGCTTTACCTTTTATGAACATAGAGGAGAGATTTTGGTGTTAGTTTTTAAGACATGGATGGCCCTGTAGCACTACCTTAACTTTATATAAAAGTTTCACTGCGGGATCGTTTCCTTTAAAGTCGTTTTTATGACGCATTAGGAGATGGGCCAATTTCAACACAATAGAAGGGTTGACCCTTCTGACCCCGTCCTGTGTAACTGAAGTAACTTTATGCTGATCCAGTTCTCTACGCTGTAGACCATCCCTCCATTACAGAGGATTATCGCACGTTATGTCCTACGCTATCTACATTACCTCCCCCTCAAACTTATCTATAGTAACCGGAAGTGCGTCTCCTTCCCAGGAACATAACACTCGGTGGATCGGTTACCAGTTGGTGAAATATAATGTTCTATCTAATTCTTTTGACTGTTTGGCTTTCATTTTGACTTTACTTGATTCGAAAAGATCGAAATACTCGGCTTATAGTGGGGTGAAATAACGTACCAAGGTATTTAATCAATCATCTTATTCAACCAGATGTTTGATAATGTACCACGTGGTTTACATTACCTCCTATACATTAGTTCAATTGAATGCATTTTGTATACACTTTTGAAATGTCACTGTCCCATTTAAAATACATTTGCATTGAGATCTTTTTTTTTTTTATTTGCAATTATTGTTGTATGTTTTTGTCAACTCGTGTTTTAAAGCCTTTTTAATAAAAAGGAAAATAAATATCAGCCGTTTCTGAGAGTCTCACAATGATGATAATATCTGGATATATAGGAATAAGTCAACAAGACGAAACGATGATATGATGCAGGAATTCTTTCCAATAGCAAGGGTTCAAGGTCAGATTTCCAAGAAATTTACCAAGAGAGACGCCAGTCAATAAGAAAGGTCATCAATGTTGAAAAAAGGTCAGTAGGTCAAATTAGGTTTCTTCAAGACAGTAATTATAGTAAATAATTGAAACAATTTATCCAAGGATATAAAAAAACAAAAACTGAAAGACATTGTCGTTGGAGGACTAAAATGAGTTTCGTGTACGATGGTCGAGGGAGGACCATTTAACATTATATTTAATTGACATAACACATAATTAAGGGGGTGGGGATTCAAAATGAAAAGTGAATTGCTATTCATTTGAAACTTCATCGAAAGTTCGACAACAACGCGATGGGTTTCCCGACAACATCAATTGTGTGTTATATGTACAAATATACGTAATCAAATTTAAGACTTCGTTCTTAACCTTGCACATGTTGAATTCTGCAAAATTCAGTTAATTCATGCTATGTCAATATTTATTCGATAACTACTGCTAAATTGAATTCGTGTATCGACGGAGCGGACATAAACAGTGTCAGTTGAAATTGGTTGAATTTCCGTTTAAACCTCCGTCGAAAAAAGGTTTTTGATTAGTATTTGTATATTTACTGTGTAAATATGATGACGATGAAAATTAAATATTTTCTACTGATAAGATAAAACTGTTTATACGATATCTATAATGTGGTAACGAGAAAACTTATGTAGAAAAATGAAAATTCTTCGTCACGGTCAACATCAAATTCGGAGCAATATTATAACATATTTGATACTCTTTTGTACTTTTCTCAGTAATGATGTTCGAAACTTCTGTCGTGAGATCCTCACTACGGGAAACTGTAAAATAGCTCATACAGGGAGAATAAGAACTGGGGTAGTATCGGTACCACCGTAAAGAGCACTTCGTCGCCACCATCTTGAATGTACCATCCGGACCACCTATACGAGTGAACAATATGGACAAGTAAACCATGTCAAGAAGAGGTTGACCCACGTGCATTAAAGTCGTATGTAATCACAGCTGATCAAGGGGATTACAGGTGGATTTTTTTTACTGTTGTGGATCAGTGACTATAAATTCTACACAGGTGTGATTTGTAAATAGGTCTGCTACAGGTCGCCAGCTAGTACACTGTGTATTCTATATACAAGTATTAATTGTAGTGCCCTCTACGGATAATGGTCAATGAAGATAAAAAATCGTGCTATGTTCTTTAATATTTCCAATCATATTTTCGCACACGCACTCACTCCATAGCATAGATTCAGCTGAATCACATGAACCAGAGACATAGTACGTTGATATTTATCAACTCTAATGGAATAAATATCGACCAACAACCATTAACGTATATAACATGTCCCTGGTTCTCAACTTACATGTGTGTGTTCAGTTTTGACGACAGTAGTTCCCTGAATTAGATATACTCTGTGTCTTCCATTCTTATCAACTGTCGTTCGTTTTAAAACATCCTCGATTAGCGATCTCAGATTGATACACGTTGGACCATCTTGGCACGCGAACATCGGGTTCTAGAGGTTCAAACGTGTGTCTTAAAAACGTTGTGCAATTCATATACATGTACATGTTTCGTCTTTCCCTTATCGTGGTCCTTACCAGTGCTTAATGAAACGAGTGTCCTAAATCATACCGGCTGAATTGTGTCACGTTTATTAATTAAATAATGAAGACGTATTTTTAAGATATCACAGATGATGGAAATAAACAAAATACAGATTACACACACTCCACATGGTGAAAAATGTCGTCATTGCTAACAGTACGCCTTCCCTACCCCCGGGACAACTATTCGATAGGTAAGGCCACCCAGTACAGGTGACCGCGGGGGGTCGGACATGGTGAACTTACCTGGTGTTAGCTGTGGTCCTCCATCCCCGGCCCACGAGAAATGAATGCTAATATTACACACCACCTTTTCTTCTACAGACGACATATACTCGTGGCCATTGGTCTTACAACAGAATTTTACACAGAAGAACACTACTGTTTACAAACGTTGTCATCCGCTCCACTGATTGATTACTCGGATCTCTCTAGGGTCTACACTTGTTCTATTGTGTCTCCGGTCAATGCTATCGTGCTGTTTCTGTTATCTGTTTATTTGCTGGTGGTGATATTTTAGTTGAAATTATGACACATAGTTTGATTATTCATAATTAATGATTGACTTATCTTCTACATATATCAGTTTCAGGTCAATTTGTATGTATACCTGGTTGCTATGGTCGTTGCTACTGTAATCAGTCGACCTATTGTTAATTACACGCTTAGATAACACGAACAGGTAAGCGTACAAGGGAGACAACTCCATGCGCATTAAAACGTTTTTATACATGACGCTCACGCTGATACAGCGGGTTACCGACGATGGTACATGACATAGTTTAAAAGGCATGTTAGTTATATGTTTCAACCCGGCCTATTGTTAACCGCAAGTTAGGTAGAACAGAGATCGCGAATACATATTCAGAACCCTACAGGCTAAGAATTATTATTGTATGGAACGCCGTTTGAACAAGTATTCGCAAATACTTTGAATTGAATCATCATCTACGATATAACCAGGGACGTGACGTCCCTGATATAACATAGAATATTATTTCTTCTATCAAATTTGAATTTCATCGGCTCTATAGTTTGATTTCTTTATCGCCTTGTCGACAACCATGATCACTTTGAGGCGAGTTCTCGTTTAATTATCGACTGGTGGCAATTTCACTGAACAGTATGCGGGAGGTCATTTACGTGTCATCCAGAGCACAAGACGGCCTGTTTCTTGACAAGTTCCTGTCTGAGATGTAAAGTCTTCTTTCCAAAAGCATTAACATGTATCAAAGAATGGAGTGCATTTGTCACTGGTATGTTGTCCGTCAGTTAGTTCTATTAAGTTTTCCCGAACACCTGTTTACCATTATTTGCACGATGAAATGATGTGGAAAAGTGGAGGTTTGCTTGCAATTACACACGACTCGGTACAAATGACATTAACAAGATGATAAGAATGCAAGCCTTGTCGTCCTGGCCTTGTGTTAAGCGTAATACAAAAAAAATATAAATTAATAATTATTAAGAGATTTTAGTTTTCAATGCCAAAGTAATCCGGAGCCAGAATTTTCCAGTTTTATGAGTCATAAACAATAACTACAGGGTTGAGAAAAAACACGTCGTGTCGCTGTGTAAAAAGATCCCGATCAATGCTATTACGGATTAGGGAATTTCCATTGTCAGTATTACAACTGTGATCCGTAAAGTCTCCACGTGAAGTTTAACAATAAATAAGTATAAAGTGGCCGTATTTAAAAACCTTGGCAATTTTACTAAAAACAAGAACCAAATCCAACTTGTTTATGTTGAGCCACGGGAAACAACACATACTTACGTTGAGGTTATAGTAAATATATCGGTGAACTCCGGGTTGTCGTCGTACATTCCCTTTGTCCCGGAACGTTTTGATTGCCCACTCGGCCCGGGGATCACAGAAGTTCCCTGGGGGCCGGGTGGGGAGTGACTATCGAGGACCGTGCCAATCTTGTTAATTCAATTACTGTATTCCGCTGGGGTCGGGATTCTTGCCAAGTGGTACGTCCTAAACTTTCTGAGGTAGCTCCGTAAATAGACGTGTAGCAATTAAAAACATCGTATTAATTTTCTCAGATTTCTTACTAAATTACACACGTGCTGAGTACACCATATTTTCCGAAATCTATTTGAGAGTATTTTATATCACCGGAAGTCTAATGACCGACAGCTACATGTATGTACTGTAGTCCTTGTGGAACGTTTTGAAAAGTTCATGTACGGAAATTAAAGACTTTACAAATGGCCCCGCATGTCACTAACCATTGACTCGCGGTACCATATGCTATTCAGCAAAGGGACATGTTAGTTTATAAATGTATATTACTCATGTCATTCTATATAAAACGTTGTATTTAAATAACCAATATATACATACGTTTTATGTCCCTGTGTCACACAATATTTGTCGTGTATACATACCCCAGGCACCCATGCATTCCCTTTGTAATTTTCATGTATTATTTTGTATTGTGTACTGTTACAATGCTTGCCTGCTATCAAGATTAATTCATACACATTTCATGTATTTTGATTTTAATTAAGGAGCATGTGCTACTGGAGTGAATCATGAAATTCCTCAGTGGCTTGGCAAAGGAGATAGAGGGTTTGTCAATCTTTCCATGGTATCCTTACATCTCCTCACTCCGTGGGGTAAGGATCACTCACGAGAAATTCGCGCCAAGTCGTACACATCCCTGGGGTAAGGATTACTCACGAGAAATTCGTGCCAAGTCGTACACATCCATGGGGTAAGGATCACTCACAAGAAATTCGCGCCAAGTCGTACACATCCCTGGGGTAAGGATCACTCACGAGAAACGAGAAATTCGTGCCAAGTCGTACACATCCATGGGGTAAGGATCACTCACAAGAAATTCGCGCCAAGTCGTACACATCCCTGGGGTAAGGATCACTCACGAGAAACGAGAAATTCGTGCCAAGTCGTACACATCCATGGGGTAAGGATCACTCACAAGAAATTCGCGCCAAGTCGTACACATCCCTGGGGTAAGGATTACTCACGAGAAACGAGAAATTCGTGCCAAGTCGTACACATCCCTGGGGTAAGGATCACTCACGAGAAATTCGCGCCAAGTCGTACACATCCCTGGGGTAAGGATCACTCACGATCTATGATCATCGTATCTGAACGTGCATTGGAGAAATACCTATCCAAATGCCAACGAGATAATACAAACGTATGTCATTTTGATAAAGCCGACTAACTTTCAAAAATTCGGATCGATTTAAGAGAAAAATCATCTCTGGACAAGATTAAAACGCCAAGCCAACCTCGTAACCTCGTAACCTCGTAAAGAATAAAAACAAATAAATAACTCTTACAAAAATATGTCGAATCGAAATGGCATCCAGGAAAATAAATTTCATGCTGTAACAATGAAAATTTTTAATCCTATTCAGCTGATGAACTGGGGGAGATTTCCGAACAAGATTATATTAGAATGGGAGACAATATAAGAGATAGATAAAGCTTTCAAACCCAGTCCAATGCCGTCCAGGAGTGCAGTTCCATGTTATGACGAGAGAATGGTTTCTAAGAAGTTGAAAACGACGGACGGACAACGTCATACATCGAGTCAAACTTTTGATCTAAGTATGCAGTTCAGTACAAATCTGATGGATGTTGAGAAACTGTTTCTTGTCTTCTTGATAGATACATGTTAGGAACAAAAAATTCTATTTTAAAAAATGTCATTCCATGATTGGTTTCCGGACATATCGCCAGGCTATTTATTTCATTGTGATGCCTTCGCGACATTCATCAAATGGCAGGTACAAATGATTTTTATTTCAAATAATGCGACGTATTAATATTATTAGCGAAGGGTTGGTGTTCAAATGTTACCAGGTATCATTAGCTCACCTCGCCCACCCGTCCTGCGTCAATGTTTCCCTTTACTCTCCTGCTTCATAACCAAGACAAGAGTCAGGGAATTTATTTGATAGGTAGGTTCCCAGCATGAAACCCGACAATGTTTGCGAAGAGAAGTGACTATTACCCACACTGAAGGTCACCTTAGTCAAATACATAACCTTCTTGTAACAAACAAAACATTTCGCTAATGCCTGTAGGTTTCCGAGAGGAAGCCCGATCTAGTTTGGGACAAGTTATCTTAATTCATAATCAATGTCACAGAGGCTACACTTGTTATAACCTTCAGGTGATTTCTCCTGCTTGTAAGTGATCAATGTCACAGAGGCTACACCTGTTATAATCTTCAAGTGATTTCTCCTGCTTGTAAGTGATCAATGTCACCGAGGCTACACCTATTATAACCTTCAGGTGATTTCTCCTGCTTGTAAGTGATCAATATTACAGAGGCTACACCTATTATAACCTTCAGGTGATTTCTCCTGCTTGTAAGTGATCAATGTCACAGAGGCTACACCTATTATAACCTTCAGGTGATTTCTCCTGCTTGTAAGTGATCAATGTCACAGAGGCTACACTTGTTATAACCTTCAGGTGATTTCTCCTGCTTGTAAGTGATCAATGTCACCGAGGCTTCACCTGTTATAACCTTCAGGTGATTTCTCCTGCTTGTAAGTGATCAATGTCACAGAGGCTACACTTGTTATAACCTTCAGGTGAGTTCTCCTGCTTGTAAGTGATCAATGTCACAGAGGCTACACCTGTTATAACCTTCAGGTGATTTCTCCTGCTTGTAAGTGATCAATATTACAGAGGCTACACCTGTTATAACCTTCAGGTGATTTCTCCTGCTTGTAAGTGATCAATATTACAGAGGCTACACCTGTTATAACCTTCAGGTGATTTCTCCTGCTTGTAAGTGATCAATGTCACAGAGGCTACACCTGTTATAACCTTCAGGTGATTTCTCCTGCTTGTAAGTGATCAATGTCACAGAGGCTACACCTGTTATAACCTTCAGGTGATTTCTCCTGCTTGTAAGTGATCAATGTCACAAAGGCTACACCTGTTATAATCTTCAGGTGATTTCTCCTGCTTGTAAGTGATCAATGTCACAGAGGCTACACCTATTATAATCTTCAAGCGATTTCTCCTGCTTGTAAGTGATCAATATTACAGAGGCTACACCTGTTATAACCTTCAGGTGATTTCTCCTGCTTGTAAGTGATCAATGTCACAGAGGCTACACCTGTTACAACCTTCAGGTGATTTCTCCTGCTTGTAAGTGATCAATGTCACAGAGGCTACACCTGTTACAACCTTCAGGTGATTTCTCCTGCTTGTAAGTGATCAATGTCACAGAGGCTACACCTATTATAAACTTCAAGAGGCTACACCTATTATAACCTTCAGGTGATTTCTCCTGCTTGTAAGTGATCAATGTCACAGAGGCTACACCTGTTATAATCTTCAAGCGATTTCTCCTGCTTGTAAGTGATCAATATTACAGAGGCTACACCTGTTATAACCTTCAGGTGATTTCTCCTGCTTGTAAGTGATCAATGTCACAGAGGCTACACCTGTTACAACCTTCAGGTGATTTCTCCTGCTTGTAAGTGATCAATGTCACAGAGGCTACACCTGTTACAACCTTCAGGTGATTTCTCCTGCTTGTAAGTGATCAATGTCACAGAGGCTACACCTGTTATAACCTTCAGGTGATTTCTCCTGCTTGTAAGTGATCAATGTCACAGAGGCTACACCTGTTATAACCTTCAGGTGATTTCTCCTGCTTGTAAGTGATCAATGTCACAGAGGCTTCACCTGTTATAATCTTCAAGCGATTTCTCCTGCTTGTAAGTGATCAATGTCACAGTGGCTACACCTGTTATAACCTTCAGGTGATTTCTCCTGCTTGTAAGTGATCACTATTTTAGAGGCTACACCTGTTATAACCTTCAGGTGATTTCTCCTGCTTGTAAGTGATCAATGTCACAGAGGCTACACCTGTTATAACCTTCAGGTGATTTCTCCTGCTTGTAAGTGATCAATATTACAGAGGCTACACCTGTTATAACCTTCAGGTGATTTCTCCTGCTTGTAAGTGATCAATATTACAGAGGCTACACCTGTTATAACCTTCAGGTGATTTCTCCTGCTTGTAAGTGATCAATATCACAGAGGCTACACCTGTTATAACCTTCAGGTGATTTCTCCTGCTTGTAAGTGATCAATATTACAGAGGCTACACCTGTTATAACCTTCAGGTGATTTCTCCTGCTTGTAAGTGATCAATATTACAGAGGCTACACCTGTTATAACCTTCAGGTGATTTCTCCTGCTTGTAAGTGATCAATATTACAGAGGCTACACTTGTTATAACCTTCAGGTGATTTCTCCTGCTTGTAAGTGATCAGTGGAATACCCCTATATAACAGAGTTGTTCTACCAGATGAAAACAAGAGGTCCGAGGGGCCTCCATCGCTCATCTTGCTAACTAACCTATTCAGTCATTTAACAATGAATTTCAAAATTTGTCAAAATCTGCTTAGTCATTCATAACTAGAAGTGATTGTAGAAAAAGTTGATAAAAGACAAAACTCACTTGATCCTTGGGCCTGGTGAGCTAAAAAAGTGATGTGAAGAGTTTTCAAGAACACTGCATCAATAATAACAAAACGGTTAGATATAGAATTTATTTATAATTTATTATTGTCTTAAAAATCATCAAATAGCACTCCATATTCCGACAAAAGGTCCATGAGGCCTGCAACACCCAGAAATCTTGTAATATGGTTTGCTCTGTCAGAACCTACAAGCCCTAGACTAAACCCTCATGTAACTCTAAAACTTCATCATCAGCCTCTTCCAACACCAACACCATCGTTGCCTACTCCCTATTAATTTGCTAGGTTTATCGCCAGTCAACAGCTGGGGTCATCTTGAGGCTGGGTTTCTTTGTAGTGGCTGGTATCTACCTCATTAAACAACTTGGAGGGGGCTGGTCATGTGCCATCCAGTGCAACTCGGGTAAACTGACCTAGAATACAACCACAACAGCACAGAGTGGTCCATTTCTTGCATTCATAAGAAACACAAACTACCATGGGTAGGAGCAATGAACCAAGCACTTGGGATCTTCACATGTGGTGACATACCCCACACCCTGAGCTATCTGGACATCTACGACCATGGTTAGAATGATAATGGAAGTTAACTTACTCCAATCATACCATCATGCAACGTATAATGATAACAAAACATCATAATAATACTTCAAATGTAACACGGAAGTAAGCAATCCTTGGGTTATAAGATTTCTTGGCTGGTATAAAAGTGAAAAGAAAGCCTGGCTAGTAGATTTTCAGCAAAAATTTGTTGGGGACTTTGTGTTCTAAATTGTACACTTCCTCTGTACCACACCTGACATCAAAGATAACATCAATTTGGATTCAGATGTGACTGCAGTAGACTGTATCTCTAAATTTTTGTGAACAACTAAAAAATAGAGCCAACGTCAGTTCTAAGTTTGAGGGTTGATTAGTGGGGTACTTCGTGTTGGGTATGGATACCAAGAGGTATGCAGGGCGATGAAGTAAAATATTAAAATTAATAAAGGTAGAATTCAACCACAACATAACCAAGCGTTACCAATTAGTGGTTAATTTATTATGGTCGACTAGTTTGGGTATGTTGTGATTGAATTCTACCTTTATTAATTCTAAATTTTTGTGAAATACAAATGGTGAAAATTAACATGTGCAGGTTTTGATGATAAAATAACTTTTACTATGTTTTAATAATAAATCATTCCTGTCCAGCATCACACAATTATACACAAGATTCATACAAAACCGTTCAGTGGATCACTAATCACCCTGTATACAACGAACAATATTTTATCAACCTTGGACATCGATTTCTCTCCGTAAATGAGTAGGTAAACATGATCACAATGATATTATATGGGCATCACATCAGTTGGCGAGACTCCATCTACGATAGATGGAGTCATGTAATGGAGAAACCCAAAATAGACAGATCAACCAATCAAAAAGGAATGTGCTTAGAACTTCAATAGCCAGACATGCACACCAAAAAAACTATACATTATCATGATTTTTGTTATACAATCGGTGTTAACAAGTTACCAAGGATTTCAATGGGAGTGTTAGTCAGTTTATTAACAGGAATTGACAGGCAACTCGCTTCCTTCCACTAGCAGTAAATATCACCTCAGTGACTTACACGGTACAAATCCATGTCAATGATCCAAAATTATAAATATTTCAGTCCTCTGGAGGTAAAAAAATCAGAAATGGTAAGAAAAATTAGGAAAATATTTTGCAGACTGGTTATAAAGAAATGAAAGATAGCAAAACAGAGATGCATTATATGCACTAGTGACTATTCTGAATATGGTAAGGGGTTATTTTGCTGCCTATTGATAATGTGAAGGTCAACAGAGGTTAACAAAACATTCAGGGTAAGCCATGAAACTGACCACATTCCAACTCATCTCGGATTTGTGTCTGATTTACTTCTTATTTATCATAGTTATTTGCTATAAACATTACTATCCTCAGATGGCACAGCTGTAACACACTCGCCTTTCACTAAGACATCCGGGGTCAGAGGGCGCAGCTGTAACACTCGTCTTTCACCAAGACATCGATGGTCAGGTGATGCAGTTGTAAAAACCAAGTTTTTCACCAAGACATCCGGGGTCAGAGGGCGCAGTTGTAACAAACTCGCCTTTCACCAAGACATCTGGGTTTTGATTAATGGAACGCACATAAAAAGGTAAGGGGTCACCTGCCTGACATGGATTTGCCCACAGGAAGACACCTTTCATATCCGGGCCAATAAGAGTGATTATTTTCAGCTGGATAACTTGTTCTGCCATTGTTGTAAGATAAATGGTCTACATAATTAACGCTTAATTTGCAAAAATAACTCGCACATGAAAATCAAATGATTTTAATCTGTGGTGGGACGATCCATTTACAGTAACCATCTTCAATATTAGCAGTTTTTTGGGACTACAAAATAATTTTGCATCAATAATTGTTATTTTCACTTTTTAGGCAAGTAACATGATTTGATATTTCATTCACATACAGTCCTGACACATCACCATTTGCATGCTTATTTTCCATTCTTCAATAATTTTCTTTTGAATTTCAATCACACAAATTTCTCAGTTTAAGAACTTACTTCCTTGACCTAAGTTAGGCAAACACACCAGTGTCCACAGTTTTGTAAATACTCTTGTGTGCTGACCATTCATGAACAATTCAAAGCACTAATTAATGCCTGCATGCACAAGATACCGATCAGAGATGGACTGTAGAATTATTATGACTGCTATGTTTCATGAAACCAGCGTCCTATATCATTTTCTTGCACCAGGATCTATGCCAAGGTCATTCTCAACCATTTTCTCTGCAACAGTGGTATTACCAATAAACGAATTGTCTGAGAGATTGAATGGTCTGAATCCTACTTCAGCTCAAGCTACAACTGTTCCATGGTGTAAACTTCCATAGAATTCCCTGTAAGACTTTCCACAGATCTATACAAATGTTGTTTCCTGCTAGGATCGCTTCTTGCTGGTCTTTCCCTTGCCTTTACCCTTGGTAGATGGTTCTTGAGTTTTCTCTTTGCTGGCAGCGGGCTTCTTTTTAGTTTGCTGTAAACAGGTGAAGAAATAGTTACCATAAATGTGCTGTAAACAGGTGAAGAAATAGTTACCATAAATGTGCTGTAAACAGGTGAAGAAATAGTTACCATAAATGTGCTGTAAACAGGTGAAGAAATAGTTACCATAAATGTGCTGTTATAAGCCTAAACTCTACCAGTGTAGGAAGGTAAACTGATAATAAATCAACGATACAGAATTCACTGACATTTCTACTGAACTGTAGTTGATAAGGTGGGTCTTCTTCACAACTAATTGTTGCTTTAAGTCCTATCAACAGCCAGAGTCATTTAAAGACCTACCAGATTTGGGAGGTGAAGAATGCCCCACGTAGGTCTTACTCCTACAACCCAGAGGTAGAGGGCTATTGATAGACAGTCAGATGCCTGAAACACTCGGCCACCATGGCTTATTCACAGAACAGTCTTATTTTCAAATATTCACATATCCCTATTGATGTTCCATTACATCAGTGCTAGACAGTGACTGTAATGATGTGTTTATAACTGCAACTGGTACTGCTGCATTGTGAAATCCTAATGCTCTTACCGGCTGTTCCCAAATCTGAATTTACTTTATCCTAAAAGATCTTTTTATCACCATATACCTAATTAATATTGGTCAAACTGTTGTAATTTAAATATGAATTATAAAAGTATTTTCTGAGTGTAATTATGGTTATTATTATTGTAAGATACAATCACAATCAGAAAAAACTGAATGCATGAAGAGATGATTACAATTTTCTCTACTTGACACCAGAAATACTGAATGATACTACAAATCTGATAGCCTGAGATTCACAAAAACAAATATTGAGCCAGAGTTTCACAAAAACAACTATCAGGTTGCTTTGATTCCAATATTTTAGTCATAATACTTCTGATGTCTATGGTAAACAAATCGTTATAAACACCATTATATTTGAACAGGATACAGTGTTACATTGACAAAATTAACGGTCGATTGCAAATGTTTTGTTGGTATTTTTAAACACCAAAATCTGTCCATGGTGTTTAAGCTACTGTGACGGTAAAAATGTACGTTACAGGTTCATTCTGTAAAACAAAACTGATCTTTACCTATAATTGGTTTTACAATTTGTTGCAAATGGATGTTTCTTCACAGCACACAGTTGTTTATTTATGGAGGGATTTTTACCACACATTCATTTTATTTTGGATGCAGCACCCCCCCACCCCTCAGAGACATCACAAAACAGAATCAATGATATAGACCATACCTTTATCATTGTGTCTTTTTGCAGATCGTCTTTGTCATCATTTTCATCATCTTCACTTTCCTCCAACATGGCTCCATTGCCTTCCTCATCATCACCATCAGGTCCAGCCAAAGCCCCACCACTACCAACGCCACCTCGCTTCTTCTTAGTGAGGACCCCAGTGGAGTAGGGTGTCAAGTGTACTCCTTTATTGTATGTTCTTGTGAAGGCTGACTTTGTCTGTTAAGAAACACTTTCACTGTAAGTATTGTTAATAATCTCTTTCTTTCTTTGCTAGGTAAATAATATATCAGCGTAAAACAAAACAAAAAACAGTTTTGCAGTCATTAAGTTTGATTTAATATTGCTATCAACAGCTATAGTAAGTTCTTTCATAATCTTTCGTGGCAACACTTAACAAAATTTAGAAAATTCCTTAGAGCAAGTTAAAAAGCCTAACTCCTTCACATTTTTAACTTATTTTTTCATTAACACTTAAACCAGGAAGCTTGGTTCAGGTCCTGCAATTCAATAAGTAATGTAGAGAAACACACAGAAAATGTATATCCTCCATGAAAAATGGTTGAGATCATTATAAATATTCCTCTACCTTGGTGGAAAGATGTTTGAGCGGATCATCACTGTTGGGCCATTTTGATATCTCCAGGATGTTATCATAATCTTCCTTAATAATGTCATATTCTTCCATTAGACTTATCACTTCTGGTACACCCTCACTCTCACGTGTCACAAGGGGAAGAGTCAGAGAGTGGCGCATGTAAGGGAGGTAATCCATATTGAGACTTCGTTTGTCACCTGAGATTCTGAAGCAAAAATAATCAAGTAATGAGGAATAATCATGCACTTGCAAACCAAACAAAAATAACTTTAATTTCAGCCAAAAGAATACCAGTATCAATCATGATTTCATAAATGCCATATGCAGTTATTCTTACAAATTTCTTTCATTGGTTCTGTCAACAAATGGGACTTTCACTTTAGTACTGGGAGAGACACTTTGCCAAACAGCAATTTTTCAAAACAGAAATCAACTGAAAGTTATATTGTCCAACCTACTCTTAACTAGCTAGTTTTATATATTATATTCACATTAGATAATCCTTGTGATTACATTTTTCAGACAATATTTTACTTCTTTCTTTGTGTAATGATAATGTTAGAGCTGTCTTGGTAACACCTACCTAAGCCTCATGTGAGTGCGGGTCTCCTGAAGAATCCTGTCTGTTTTACCACGTGATGAGTTCTGCCCGAGCCATGTTGGGAAGGACACCATTTGAGGAAAGCTGCCACGCATGAATTCTCCTGGGATCACACTAGAGTACATAGCCTGTCAACAAACACACAAGACAATTTTTTATCATGGAATTCTACATCAATGTCAAGTACAACCTTATACAGTTGAAACTCCTCGAAATTCCGTTTGAGTCGATATAATAATATTCAAGTCCAGTTTTTTTTCCTTTTTTATCTTTGTAATTTTAGTTTGGATGACTCGAATTTCATTGAGTCGAAATTTTGGGTGAGTCGAAGCGATTTTTCAGTCTCTTCAATCGAAAAGCAAGGGAAAAGTCATTTGTTGTCTCAAAATTAATTTTTGTGAAAACATCGGCACGTCTTCTGACAAAATCAGCAAATATATACACAAAGTAGAAAGTCACCTGTGTGTAACACATGGCTAACTTAAGCGTATCGGTGGTCCATCATACACACAACAATTGGTCTCTGGAGATTAATTATGAGTTTAATTATTCAATTAAAGTTTGGCTTCTTAATTGGTGTCCCCATCCTGTAGCAGTGACTTATCTGTTCATTAAAGAAGTAGCATGTTTACACCAAACAGGACAACATTTAGATTGGTTGCGAGCATCTTCAGGAACAATCAAACAAAACGAAACCGTCAAACCAGTATTAACTTTTTGACAAAATCTGATCCCCACAATTCCGAGAAAAACAAATATTAATCTTGTTTACTTAAGGCAGTCCACGCGAAATGCTGCTGGTCCGTTGACATGTCTGGTAAAATTTGCGTCAGTCAGGTAAAGATTTGCACAAGTCCGGACTGAACGTCCGGTACAGATTTTCTACTTAATCGCCTCCCGACCTTTATTAAATAAGCGTTAATTTTAAACAAGTGTTTAAGCGTGCTTGTGATCGTGACTTGGTATCCAAAAATGTTGCGATTTATTGAAGGTGCAGTGCCTGGTAGGCAATAAAACCTCAAATAACGGAGACAGAAAGAGCGATATAGAAGCCTGAAGCTAGCAGGAAGTACGAGTACAAACGAGCTCCTCACAAAATAAGTAAAAATTGGAAAGAAAATCGACAAAGGTTAGAGTTAGATATGGAGTGGAACACTAAGTTATAGAGATGTATCTGTTTTCATTTTAATAGATATTGCACGTCTTAATCAATGATTAAAATTACAAGGAATTAAATCTACATGTCTTTTCTCATCTTTTAATAATAAATATAATAATTTGCACCGAGACGTTTTTGGTCTGGTAAAATTTTAACTTTACCAGACCGGAATGTCTGGTGAAAGTGAGTCCGGTCCGGTAAACTTTTGCCCTTCACCAGACCGAATGTCCTGTAAAAAATATTACATTTCGCGTGGACTGTTAATGACTGTGATAGGGAACTTTGCAAGATTTATTGTTTGGACAATGAAGTGCCAAAAGTATTTTTCATTAATTGAGTTGATATCTGTATATGATTTGTAAAGCCTAGTAATCGTACAATGTTTTAACAGTTAAACATTTCCTAGCATGTTATTCATCTGCTTATTTATTCGTATTAAAGACATAACTATATGATCTGTATCTTTATACATAGTTTCTTGCAGCGTATCAAAAACGTGTGGGATGGAACAACGCGAGTATGAATGTTTTTGAATGGAGATGTTATTACAGGTTTTGGTGTTTGGATGAATAAATAAAAAAAAGGAGAAAAAACATATTAAACTACACTTCCTGCATGCTATTGTAGCCCTACTTCGTTCAACCATAATCAATGTTAGGAAACTGATATCGTTAACCTTATTTATACACTTCATTTGAGTCAAACTTTGGATAAGTCTAAATATTTTCCACAGTCCCTTAAATTTCGAGATAACGAGTTTCGGCTGTATCTCTAACATGGTCCATACTAAGGTAACTTACATTATTTTGGATGAAACCTGACATTTTGTTAAAGACATTTCTCATTTTATTTGAGGAGAGTCTCCAAATAACCAATATAATGACTCTATAGTAGAGACTGATATCTTTAATGCTGCATGTCGTTGCACCAAACAACTCCTACATCCATCAAATGACCTAATTGAGAGAGGGTCAAATTTAAGCTATATGACCTCGGCCATATTCAAGATCAAATGACCTTAATACACTTTTGCTTTAATGATAACATATCACTTTGACCATGATCCATCGTTGTCAAGTGATCTCGGTTTAACTGCGACATCCTGTTATGGATAGGAAAGTTCAGACTACGTGACCATGATCCATCGGTGTCAGTTTAACTGTGACATCCAGTTATGGATAGGAAAGTTCAGACTACGTGACCTTGATCCATCGGTGTCAGTTTAACTGCGACATCCAGTTATGGATAGGAAAGTTCAGACCACGTGACCATGATCCATCGGTGTCAAGTGATCTCGGTTGAACTGCGACATCCAGTAATGGATAGGAAAGTTCAGACCACGTGACCATGATCCATCGTTGTCAAGTGATCTTGGTTTAACTGTGACATCCAGTTATGGATAGGAAAGTTCAGACCACGTGACCATGATCCATCGTTGTCAAGTGATCTCGGTTTAACTGTGACATCCAGTTATGGATAGGAAAGTTCAGACCACTTGACCATGATATATCGTTGTCAAGTGATCTCGGTTTAACTGCGACATCCAGTTATGGATAGGAAAGTTCAGACTATGTGACCTTGATCAATCTGTGTTCAAGCATCATATATCATCTGGACATACAGGTGTCAGACCATCTGACCTTAGTTTATCTGTGTTAAGGCATCATCTATCACCTTAACAAACAGTTATGGATAGAAAATTTAGATCAAGAGACGACCTTGGATCATCAACAAATCACCTTGATAGTTGATTCATAGTTGTGATTAGAACTTAAATTGCTTATATTGGCCGAACGGCACAGCACATGACCTTGAAATGAAGACACGGTGACTGTTAAGACCAACAGTGATAAGACAATACAAAAGACCTTGATGTTTAGATGTTTCGCTGTAAAAACTTAAGGCACTGTGGTAGTTTAGACCTTACAATAACTTAAGGCACCGACATAACCCTGACATATACCTGTTGGGTCAGTTTAGTCCATGGCTATGATCACTATATCAAAGGAATATTTTTTCTTCTTTTCTAATCTGTTTGGCTACAAAGTCATAGCTTTCTGAAAAAGATTTGAGGAATGCTTACTAATTGTGTGTTTACAGTACCTGAGTTGGAAGGAGGTTCCAGGCCATGCGTGAGCGGATGGCTTTGTCAACTAAATCCCCGTCAGAGATACTGTGGGCAGTGCGTGCCAGGAGAGATAGATGCTTTGCTGCATTTCCTCTGCAACAAACAACATTTTAACTTTAATCAAATCTGAAGCGTAATGAACTTACTAGACTGTCAAAATTTACCTTCAAATCTGGATTTTTTTAAGTTGTGGTCTATTCATTCAGAAGTTTTGACAACAATGACCTTGAATATGTCAAGGTCATTTGTGTTTGCAAACTTTTAAAATATTTTAGCAAACCATCACTGGAGGTTACTGGCTACTTCACACATCATGGCTCTGTAGTGATTTTTTATTATTTGAATCTCTCAATTCACTATGAAGACACAACATTTTGATACCAGGTCGTACAATCTAGACCAATGATGTTTTCTTATATCAGTTGAACATTTAAACAAATCAACAAGGTAATTTTCTTTTCAAAAATTTTGTAGTGATTAGTGCCAGAAATTAACTGGCTTACTAAACTAAACTAGATCATTTGAACAAATGTGATCCCTCAATTTTTCTTCATGAAATTTGTAATAACATCTAAAATTTTCTGATTAGATTTATTAGTCGTCTATTTCAGGAAAAACATGTGATTTAAACTGCAATCATGAAGATACAAATTTGATTTGCTGAATACCTACCTTGCAGCATACGGCACAACATTAATGTAATTCTCCTGCACAAACAATGGACCAAAACTATAATCGTGAAAAAACAAGTCCGATTTGTCAATCAAAGTCATGTTTGCTGTTTCTTCTCCTCCCACAAATACCTTCCTACACACATCGAAAGGTCCCTGAAAATAAACATCATGCTGATCAATAAAGCAGCCAAAGAGAAGTTAAGAATTTTTATTGTGTCACATGATTTGGCTTTGAAAAGATGTGTACTCATTACTTCTGAGACAAAACTGAAGTCTTGCTTGCAGAAACTATAGTTAACATCCTGAAATAACCATATCAGAACTTGACCTGCATATTATCCCCATACAAACCATTTGGAGGGGTTATTGTATTCTGCCTATACCTATGTACATACTTTCTTGTCAATGTTCTGAAACCTTTACCTTTCAACAAAGTTTCACAAAACTATGATACATGGGTTTACTATAGCAGAATCTAGGACAAGGTAGCATTCCATCACCTGCACTACCATATATCAAAAGTTATTGCCCTTAGTTTGTTTCACTTGGATTTTTTTGTAAGTGCTCCCAAAAGCTTATTTCTGCACAGAATTTCATAAAACTTAATCAAGGGTTTACTGAGCCCATATCTATGAGTTCACATTTTTTAACTTGAGCCCATTTCTTTCAAGAGTTATTGTCCTTAGTTTATTTCACTCTATTAATTTGTCAGCACTCTCTTTCTATGACATAGGTCAAAAGTAAGGATAGGTCAGAGTGACCAAGGTAAGAGATTTTCATAGTCATTTCTACAGAGTTGCAATACATATAGCTGGATTTATTCCCAGATAATGTTGTTTGTTGAGGTGGGTCAAGAATATTTCTTTGTTAATGACTGGTCCTTACCATTTTCATGTCTTTACGAGCTCTACTAGAATCTTCTTTGGCCTGTTCATATGTTAGCGATTTGTTGCCAGCAGTCCACATGGACATGTTGTGTATGACCTGACGTACGTCATGATTGGCTGCCAAGATGATCTCGTTAAGAGCTGGGGGTGGAATCTTCAATCCCTCTTTGAAAGCTATGGACATCATAGCAGCCTAGAAGATTTTACAAAGGACAAACAAGTGAACAGTCCTGCTTAACAAAAATTTAGAGCCACTTGTCTGCTGAAAGCTGAACGTTATAATTGCAGATGTAAAGGCTGTTAACTAGATAAATACATAGTAGTCCAAATAAATCAAATGACATCATTCAGCTGTTTCATTCTTCAAGGACTTGTAAGGCATGATGCTGTGAGGCTAAAGTGTTGAAACCTCCACACCAACTGAAGATGATCCTTGTTGGATGACGAACATATCAGAAACCAAATTGGTAGGTGCACTAACCCAAAAATTCAAAACTTAATAAATTTCAGTACTGAAATATCTATAATTTTTTTTATCAAAATATGTACTTGTACCATATAACAAATCACCATATCTAATCCAGGTCACTCTGGTTCTGAAGTATTCTAACATATTACAGTGAAACTGAGCTTTCACTCTGATCTTTGTTTACTATAAACTTTCTTTCTGCAGCTCCTTTTTCCACTATTTCCATCTCAAAATATAGTTATGACAATTAACTGTCACAAAACGGACCATATACCTGTATACAATACCATAACCATCACAATACTTGTTAAAGTAAATCACATATGAAACATTGGCCTAAATGATTTAACCTCTATTTCATACTCTATCCTATATGAGCTGACTTTCATAGTCAGATCTGAATGAACAGTCCTTGACCTCTGAGCTGATCTGGATCATTCACACTGGGGTTCAGAGGAACCGTTTCTCACATTTCAGAAACTATTTTTGACTCCTCAGAAATCTGTTTAGTTAAGCTAACCTGGCCAGTTCACACTGGAGCTAGTTGGACTCTTTTGTACACATCATAAACTCTTTTTGACTTTTTCAGACTAATGTTTGGTTGAGCTAACAGAGTCTTTTCACACTGGAGCCTAATTATCAGGTTAACACTTTTCAACATTTCAGAAACTATTTTTGACCTTTTTTCAGATTAATATTGGGTTGAGATGAGAGAGCACTTTCACACTGGAGCCTATTGAACTCTTTTAGATTTCAGAAACTATTTTTGACTTTGAAGACCAATGCTGGGTTGAGCTTACACAGCCCTTTCACATTGGGGCCTAGATGAACTCATCATTTCAGATTAAAGTTTTGCCTTTGAAAGACAGAGAACCAGTATAGATGAACTAAATTGGTAATATTACAGTATAAAGTCTACAGAAGACACTTACATTATCAACATTGGCCCCACTTCACCACCCTAAACGTCCTTCAAATCTTATTTCCAAGAAATACTAACCTTTATTTGTTCTACACGAGGCCGCTGGAAGCGAAGGTCAAAGCAGTAGTTGGAGAGTGTTCTCATCTTCTGGTGGTTTCTGTCGTTACACATACAAATGACAGGAATTCTGCTTCCCTTGATGAGACTGACTAGTTCCTAGTAAACACAGCAGTAAATTCAGTTGTCAAATTACAACCAAACAGCAATGATCTTGTATAGATAATAATTAGGGATAAAAGCTACAGAAAGTTGCTAAATTGCCATTAGATGGTCAGTGTCTTTAGAAAGTAAGCTCAGTTTTCGTGAATGTTAAGAAAGACAGAAGAAGGGAGCACCTGTTGTCTTTCTGTCTCTCTCCAAAAAACAAACTTAAATAGCTGAATATACATTAAGACACGCAAGATTTATTTATTTCATCAAGACATTTTGTCCTTGAAGTGTGTTTACGTCACAGCTTCAAGTATTGACCTGGGTCTGATGAAAACAAATTATTGCTTTACTTAAACATCTTTTCTGTTACATAACCAAACACAAACTTCCAATTATGCATCTAAACAGGACATTATCCCAACCAAGAGATTCACTTACCTGTAAACCCCCACGATCCTCATTTCCAGCCATACCATCAACCTCGTCCATCAACAAGCAATGTTTCTGTCCACGTGACTTTGAACGGCCAGGCCCTTTTATCAAACGAAATAAAAAAATGGTTACCCCTGGTATTATGGAAATATCTCAAAACTACAAAAATAGCTGCAAAACTTCAATTCCTTGGAAATTAGATTTTATAACTTTGATTCCACATCACGATACAAAAAACCCTTACCCATGTAATCTACGAGTGTCTCGTTGCCTAAAGCCTCTGCAACATCATGTTGCAGACTTTTCTTTGAACGGGTGTCAGAAGCATTTAATTCGACAAAGGAGAAGCCAGCCTCCTGAAACCATGAAGAAATGTATATACATTAAATCTGATCCTGTTATCGCACAAACAAAAATAGCTCAATATCATACTTTTGTCTTTTGTCAAGGAATTTACCTCAAAAGAATCATTTTTTTGTTTTGTTAATTCTTCATTTTGTTTTCAAGATTTCAAATTTTGGAAAACTTTAATTCTGTCAAATTTATTGTAAAAAGGGACTTAAATAGAATGCTTTTGTAGAAAATGATGAAGGTCAAATTGTCAGAATATTAATTTCAGTGGATTTCCCACTTATTATCAAGTCATGAATATGTATATTCACGAACTTGACTATTTCAATAGCTTGGATATTAATATCTAACTGGTACCTGGAAGCTATTTATCCATAAAATCACAAGTACAGGATCTAGTGACAATGAAAAACCACGAAACATAGCCCAATGAGAATATAGGACTTCGAAGATCTTAATTTCATGTCAATCTTTACTATATGTAACATGCTGTATAAAAGTCAAAAGTGTAGTTGAAATTATCCCATTTTATTTCCTTATAACAGACATTTTTCAAGAAATGGAGTCCATTTTCTGAGGTATTCTGACTATTATCAAAGATGATATTACTTTTGTTTTGTCAAAACCAAGAATAACACTAATACCTACCTTACACACAAGTGTTGCTGTAGTAGTCTTTCCAATTCCTGGCGGTCCTGACAACAATGCCGCTTTCATCCCAGCGCCATCATCTTTCCCAAAAAATTTTCCTAAAAAAAAAGAGAGAACCAACAATTAAATGCAAGATCAGGTTATGTATGATATCTTCCTTTGTTAAGCATTCATACCATTGCAGCAACTTAATCAGCAATATTTTTATTTCTTCTAAAGTAAATAACTTCTCATAATATTGATAAATATCTGCTACAATATGTAATATTTGTAAAGCATCCCCATTTCCACTATGACAGATCATTCACATAGGAATTTTTTTCACTGGTGTGGTTAGGCAATGTTTGCCTCATTTTGGGAAGAAAATGTTGAAGAGAAAACTCAAATTTTGGAAATTTGGCTTAAATCTAAAATAACTCCACCTGAATGGAACCCATTATCAGCTTCTAAAATCTCTAACAATAGGGTTGTGTAGGTCCATGAACCCAACATGCCCAGTGAAGATTGTGGACGGACGGACGCCGTTCGTGATCACAATACCCCACACCCTTTCGGGCTGTGGGGGTAAAAAGGCTTGTTTATGCATCTAAGATGGTTTTTCTACAGTCAATTGGTTTTCCTTAAAGTAACTAATGTAAAAGAATGTTCGTTTGTCTCTGAAACATGATTTATCATATTCATTTTTTGGGTTTATCACCCTGTAAACAGCAAGGGTATCATTTTGAGGTAGGGTCTCCTTGCAATAGCTTGTGACTGCCACATTGAACAACATAAAAGAGGCCTGTCACATGCCATCCAGAGCAATTAGTTTAAAGACACTAAGGACACATCCACATCAGTAAAGATCGGTCCGTTTTCCCAGCTTCCTGAGAAACATCAAACCACATATCTCGGATATTTTGTTGATCAACGCTCTAACAAGCTAAGCTACGGGGGTTTATTAGAATAAGATGCTAACAGACTCAACAATCTTGGTAATTACAATTTATTTTTGTCGGTTCAAACAATGTGTTAATATATTATAACAAGTTACTATTATAATGAAGGGATTTCTGTAGTCCCTTAGGATGTTTTCTGTTGTGTTACATAATCATTCCCTCTGTTTATAAATAGACATCTATCTTGTCCTTTTTTCTTTCTTTATTTTTTTGCATGATTGCAAAGTTTGACCAGTTTGACAAATGTTGTTTGGTTAAGAAGTAAGGACAGCCCTACTGATCGTAACATTGCTTACTAACAAGCCTGGATAAAGCCTTTTTAGTCTTGCAATATCATCTGCAGGTCTACTCCAATTTATTCCTAAAATGTCACATTTTAAAATGTTGACAATCTTTTTTACATAAATGAATGTGGCCTTATGGGATGAAATAGAAATAGAACTCAAGTAGAGGGATTAAGAAAACTTTGTGTATACCCTGTGGTTTGGTTCCCGCAGCCTCATTTTTGTGCCAGTTGGTCAGCCAATGGAGAAGCTTCTTGGCATTGCTCTTGTCCCCTTGTTGTGCAATCAACTGCTTCAGTCCAACAGGCTTGTACTTATCAACCCACATCAACACTGGCTCATCTGTTTTCCTTTCTTCTTTCTTCTTCTCAGGCGAACTCACTGATGGACTGGATGTAGAAGCTCTTCGTTCAAACTCTGCAAGTTTACTAACCGACTTGGCTTTTTGCAAAGGTGTTTTAGACTTCTCCTTCGAAAACAAGAAACAAATATCTATCTTCACATAGAAAAAGCAATTGCTAGATTTTTTTTTGTGTGTAGAGAGGGGTTCTTATAATCATATTATCAATATACTTTTGATGTTATTACTATGCAATAAGGCTGACGTATGCTGTTTCATCCATTGCTATAAATCTGAATACAGTAAGCAATCTTATTATTCAAACTGACATGTTCCACCCATAACATATTATGTTAAAGTATGATTGCATTAATTTTAGTTTCTGTATGTTGTTTATTAAGCAGTTGTCAATATTTTGTATGCACAAATTGTACTAATTTGCCAAACCAGGAGTGTTAACATTGGACTGCACTAGATTAAGTAAGCTTACAGCAGACAGGAACTGCTGGTACACAGGCTAGAGGAACTGTGTTTAAAGTCTAAGGATATGTTTCATTTCCTAATCAGGCAAAGAGGAAAGTTATTGTGATCTTAAACAGTTTGTGATATTCCATTGTCTGAAGAAGCAACCATTTTCAAATTTTACTAGAACTGTCATCTTCAGGAAATACCCCCCAAAGATGCAGGGACTTTACATATCAATTATCTTAGTTTTGGTCCCAACGTCCTTAACATTTTCTGTATATATGGTTGTCATGGCCATGAAACATACAGTGATATTTGGCATCCCCTAATACCCCTATACTATAGTATACCAGATTCGGCCAGAATCAGATAATATCTCAATTTTGGCTGATCAAAGGCCAGGATTGTGATAGTAATGGTTCCTAAAAATACCAAATGTATCCTACACTTGGTTTTAATTAGTCAAATAATAAAATATGTTGAATGACCAAGGAGTAATGGCTATTTATAGTAAAATCTGTTTAAAGTTACCAGTTACCATGGCTACTAAAACATCTATATATGGTCCTTTATATTGATATGAAGTTTCATTGAGATCAGTTCAATGATTAAGAGGATTTCTCCAGGAAATATTTGCAGACAAGAGACTTTCTGATATCCAGACAGGGTGATTCCAAGTATCCCCATCAACTCCACATCCCCTACTTTATTGGAGAGGATGTAATTAGTCCTAGAAATAACATTCTCTCAAAGAGACTCCGAAAAGATTTTTAATACACATACTTAATAACTTGCAGATCATGAAATGGGTCAAAGTGACCTTCCTAAGGTATGAGAGTCTCCATTAAAAGATGTTTAACTCAGTCAGCAAGCATGAAATGATTTTCTCAGTGCAGCAATAAAACCCCTGTGTAATATGAGACCTCAGTTCTTACCTTAGCAGTTTCTTTTTCTGCTTGGATCTCATATTTAGATTTCTTGCCTGGCTTGGTTTTGATGAGATTCAGAAAGCCATCTTCATCCAGAATAATGGTCCCAAATCCTCGTGCCTAGTAACAAGTCAAAAACAAATATATGATTGTTACATAAACTTAATATTGATATAGAAATTCATGACATACCTGAAATTCCTTGGACACTACCTATATTTTTCATCTCACTGACAAAAGTTAGTGTTCCAACGACAAGAATGGTAAACCTCTGGTCAGTCCGAATAGGCAAGTACAATTAGATTGAAAACATGATTTTTTCAACAAAAACCAACAAAAATTACTGTTTAGAGATAGTTCAAACCCTTTCTAGTCTCGTTTCACTTTCAATTTGTTCAAAAACGAGACATAACAGATAACTAATCGCAGCATGTGGTCACTATTCACATCAATGTTAAACCCTGTGGGCAGCAGACTGTAAATGACCATCAAAAGCAAAAGTGATAACACAAAATTATACCCATACAAGTCATTAATTAGCATCGATGAAGTGTGATTTCTTTCACATCTTGCCATAACACTGTGCTCCTGCCAGCTGACACAACTTGAGGCTTTGTACTACAAGCAATCGGTGCATACAGACCAAAGGATGTTAGCATGTGTATTGTCAAAGAGCAACTGTGTTTCACTTCATATTTCCACACGATATTCATATCGAGACTAGCCCTATCTATTACGTCAAATAAATAATTGTAGGAGCCATAGATTTTAGGAAACACTAATCTGAAATCAAAAGTCTTAATTGACATTCATTCTGATATGCCAACAGTAATTTCTGCCAATACACAAGCAGAATTTTGCTTGTTTGAGGCTACATTTAACATGGTTTCTTTCGAGCGATATCCAATGTGATGAAGAATGAAACAAAACCTGTGATTCTTAACAGTTGATTAACATGTGTTGTAGTCCAATAAGTGTTTCAAATGATAATCATTCCATGATCAACATTTTTTCAGAAAATGTCATTACTGACTGGTAGTTTCCTACCTTGCAAGGATGCTTTTAAACACTTTTTCGTGATTTCAGGCAAATCAACTCTGATAGTTCAAATTCTAATTTATTTTCACAAGCATAATTTTGTATCATGCTGACAGATTCAACAATATTTATTTAATTTTGTTTGTACCAAACAAGGTTCATCGTATGTGAATGAAATTGATAGCACAGACAGTTTCCCCCAAGTTGAATTAAACATTTTAAGGTTTATCAAATGGAAAGTTATTACTTAATAAATTTAGGATGATATTTTACTTCTGAAACATGACTTTCTCATAGTGACAAGAAGGAATCAAATTTTCCTTCATTTACCTTCTGGAGCTTACTCTCTCCACTGTCACGTCCAGCAACTAGGTAGTTTGTTTTCTTGCTAACCGAGCCTGTCACCTTGCCACCATATTTTTCCACCATTTGTTTCAAATCATCACGCTCAAACGATTCAGACACACCGGTCAAAACAAAGGTCAGACCTTCCAAACAATTCTCCGCACCCTACAGGAGTCAAAGTGCAAGATGAAATATTAACAATAAACAAAGTGGTTTCCTGATCCATAAAGTTCAAAGTTCACATACAACAAAAAAGGAGGCAAATTTCAAACTAATTCAATAGTTATGAAGTGCTCAACAGATTTTCAGCCAAATAAAGGACAACTTACAATATGACACAGGAAGACAGTACATGCAGCAGTTTATTTCTGACTTAGGTTAGGTATGTACTCTTTGACTACTTAACCTGATCTATAATCTTATGTCTCACCTCTGGAATTTCCTTTGCACCCAATGACCTTGGTCCTTCTCTCGTCAGATAAGACCGATAGGATGTCTTACTTGCCAATTCAGGAACATCGGGAGACTAAAGATATGAATTATAGGTTAAATGTTTTGAATTGCCTGCTTTAAGCTATTTAATAATACACTTAATAGAGCAAGCATTATGATAATTTATTTTAACGTATGGTCTTGATACACTAACTGCTGAAACCACTTTCATGTATTAAAAGTTGACCTATAAACAACAAATAACAACAATAGAATTTTACAGAAGTATGTCCGATGGAATGAAATATCTCAACAAGGGGGTAAGAGTTTGGCTTGTCAACAACCACGAGGGTTACCGAGAGATGACCAGTCAACCACCTACAACAGGACTGAGATATCCCTGTTCATGGACCAGACCCAGGTTTGATTTTTCTCTCATAGTCTCTGATTATATATAATATATGAGTTGTTGTGAAATATATAGGTCACATAATCATCAATGTGGAACATGTGTGAAATAGATGTCATCCATTTGCGAGATAATTACGCTACATAACATGATGACATGATCCAGTGTAATTAAGACAACCCCTGTGAGCCATCTTTTCCATCGAAGGAGAAGAAAGTTGATTTTTCACAATTCGTGTTTCATGTGGGATAATACTTATCTTAATTTAAGAAGAAAAGATAAATCCATCCAGATTCACTGACAAAAAGTATAATTATCTCGACTCATTTACTCATCAAGAAACCCATCTGGATATACTGACAAGGCAAAACCACTTAAACTTGTTGACAGGAGAAAATTCTAGCTAGATTCAATAACCAATCCCTTTGAATTCATTAAGAAAAGATTATATATTTCTCAGTCAACACAAAATAAAGAATGTTATCCTTGTATTTCATTTATTTTCTAAAGTACAGACCAAACTATTAAACTGATATTGATATAATGTGATGTCGATTTTAAAACCTACCGTTTTGGCACTACCAGACTTTGGAGGGCTTGTTGTTCCTGGTTTCCCTGGAGACACTTTCGGGGTATCAGCTTTCTCACTCTTAAATGGAGATATCTTCTTAGGACTAACATCCTTTTTAGGTGATGTTAGCTTCTTAGGGGACAATTTTTCAGGACTGGCTTTTTTTGAAAACTGTAATAAAATTGATCAACAATCCTGATATTAATTTCTATACCTACACCAAAATTATAAGGGTGATGATCAAGGCACACAATATCAAATAGATGTTCTTTTATAACAACCAGTTAGTTAAATTATGTATTATATTCTGATGACTAAACCAGTACTGTAATAGGAAAGACAAATGAAAAATACCCTACACCAAGGGGAGTTCAAACCAGTGACCCTTTCGTTCTCTAGTCAGACACTCTGCCACTCAACTAAAGGGAAATTCCCACTAGCTGAGGCTAGTAAGGCGACCTGTACACTCTATTTCTCTACTCTTCTCCATCATTCGCAAAGCCTTCAACTCTGCAGACAACGACAACCCAGGTTTGACATCCCCAAGGTAGCATCTCAATTTCCCATAGCTTCTACCCTTTGAGTGGTAAACAACACTAAATTTGTGATACGATGGATAATGAAAAATGCCCTACCACTGCCGGAGTTTGATGTAGCAACTCTGAAGTCTCTCGCCAGACATTCTACTGCTAAACTGAAGGGAAATTCTTACTAGGCTAGTAAGGAGACTTATCCTTCCAATTTCTAAAGTACAGTTGCCTTCATCATATAAACAATCAGTGTAAAGCACTTGTATTGAGGTATTATGCCATATATAGTGTGTAAATGGTAGAATGAAGTCACATGACTTTCAGCTCTGGTATAACCTTATGTACAATCAGGTGGAAAGTGCGAGGAGATGGTGACAAGATTACAATGAAAACTGACTGTACTTGTTAGACAGACTGAATCACATTCAAACCAGGCATCTATATTTAAACTCTGGATCTCATAATGCTTAGCGCCCAGCACATGAATTGATGAAAACATTTTGGTGAGAAGTGATATCAGCGGAGTATCTCTAATGTATACAAACAACTAGTGTCTGTTTTTCTGCCTTTGCATATGAAAAAATGAACTGTCCAATCCATGATAAAATACTGAATCCAACTAACAGTGTCACTGCTCTCTCAATTCGGTGCATTCATCTTTTTGTTAATGGAGTCTCGTTTTTGATACACGTTATTGTTCTAAATAAAGCTTGAGATCATGTTATTTCTAGCAAAGTATTCTCCTGGTCAAGCTGGACGTTTGGTCATCCAATACCATTAAGAAAAAAGATGTGGGAAGATTGAGACTTCACCTTTATTTTACTAGGCGAGTGGTGACCACATTTTAAAGCCAGTTGCCAACAAAAGAAGCCTGTTTTTCATCAACTCTGAACCAGCTTTTTGAAAAAATATATAAAATGATATTACAAGATGTTTATTTTTGCTTCCTGTTTTCGTATCAACCCATTTGTTTCAAATCTTTGTGAGAACACTGAAGAACATAAAGCTTCATTTTTTTAACCTCCGGCTGCAGTTGTTCAAAAGGTTTGTTGGAGATAACCAATGGTTAGTGAAAATTTAGAAACCTGAAAGCTTGGAGATAACCGAGATAACCAGTGGTAAGTGAAAATTTACAAACCTGAAAGCTTGGAGATAACCAGTGGTTTGTGAAAATTTACGAACCTGAAAGCTTGGAGATAACCAGTGGTTAGTGAAAATTTACAAACTTGAAAGCTGAATTAAATCAGAAACATTGTTGTCAGGTTGACATATTTGAAGTTAGTTTTGCCTTCAATATTCTGGTTTTTTCAGTGGCAATAATTTTAATTTTTCACTACTCACTGCTTTACTCTCACCTTGAATGACTGGGAAGTTGGAACTATTCAGACAAAACATCTTTCCCAGGACTGCAAGTTTTGTTTAGAGAACCAACATAGTTCTATGATTAACGTAGAAGAGTTATTTTCAAGTGGCATATAGAAGTTGTGTAACAAGACGAGGTAATCAACACAGTCCAACCAATAATAACTTACTTTAAAATTATATGTTTTTGTGGGACTCAAATTTTTTGGATTTCTAAAAAAAAAAATGTTTTTGTTGGCACTTTTAGTGGATAAGTCTTGTTAAAAAATCACTAGTGCTATATGACTTACTAGAAATTCATGGATTTAAAGTACCTGCAAATACAACAATAAATCACAAACGAATAAAGAATGAATAAACAGTATTTTCCCGGCTTTATTGTAAGGTGTAGGATACGAAACCTAAATGACTAAATACCTGTTTCGACTCTGGTGTTTCTGGGACAAGAGTCTTCGCTTCTTCCTTCACTTTTTTTACAGCAGTTGCCTTGGAGTGTTCCTTTGCTTTAGCAGCCAGCTTGCTGGAAAGGTTCCCTGAAACCAAAAATATCCACTACAATATCAGAACTACTGTCCACTGTTTCTGACAAAATTTTCATTCTGATACTGACCAGTCTGAATGATTGAAGAGCTTTTTGTTGGAACTCTCATTGATATATTTTAAACTCAGAAAACACCAGAAAATTCCTGTGCTTGAACAGGCTGTTACTGATAATCATTTGATGTACATGTATTATGTCATTAGATCATATTTTAAGTTAATACCTTGCTCCAGTCATTTGAATTCAGATTTGAAATTATATGCTGCTTTACTGTGTTATTAGCACAAGCTACTGTTTACAATTACGTTTAATTAAATATCTCACTTGTCCTCCTTCATTAGTATGGTTGTTTTTAAACTCTTAGGCAGAATCGAAAATAAACTGCCATTTATATCTTTCCCCCCTTCCCAACCCCTCCTTCCCCTAAAAAAACCCATGAAATGAAAATTTAAGCATTTTTACCCAAAAATTGTCTTTCTTTTCCAAAGGAGGGAGATAAAAACTTGTCTGATATATCTCAAAGTATATGTTTCAGTATGACTATTAACAGAATCTGAAGTGAATCATTTTTCCAAATCTCAAGCCCCAAAATTAAACAAAAAGAGTTCCCCCCCCCCCCCAAAAAAAAAAAAAAAAAAATCAATGTATGTAATCTATTAAGTGGGTTCAGATTATATAAAACTGGTTTAGTAAGTGGAAACTTTTAAGTTAAGATTTTCAGCATCCCTTATTTTCAGAGATGCAGGACCTTAAAAAGATATCTTGTAAACAATGGATATATTAAGGTGTCTGGTTTGCATTTTAATCATTTACCAAGTTTGATCAATTTTGACTTTGCTTTTTACCAGAGCTGAATGGCACTGCCCACAAAAAAGCAACACTGACATCTTGCTTCTATTTTTAATGAAGAAAAACAATAGTGTATTTCATAACATCCTCAAAAAAATAAATTCCTTTTTGTAAACCTGAAAAATTGAAAATTTTTGATAACAGTCTGAGTTATCTCCCTTGTGAATGATACACAGGAGACAGGTTGGACAAAAAATCTATCACTAGGTTGGACATGAGATGTTCTTCTCTTATGAATGAGAATTTTACAGACTGAAAATTGTAGCCAGACTGAAAATTGTAGCCAAACTAGAAGTTGGAGTGACATGAATGCCACCACCATCAACCAAGGAGAAGCTGATAGTGTTAAAGGCTTTGTAAACAAATGTACTCCAGACATGCGAAATGATAGTCCAGCCAACAGGATCTATGGTAAGGAGACTAAATCAAAATAGAAGTTCCATTCATTTTTTCCCTTTCGATTCCCATTCTAGGCTCGCAGAAACAAATCAGAACTTACATATTATAATTATACAACGACCAACCAAATTACAGATCTACATCTGTATGTTTTCATAAAGAATAAATAGACAGAATAAAAAATATGAGGATATGAAGGAAAGGACAATGATAGTGGGGGCAGATAAAGAAAATCTCTCAACAGATACACACCTGATGGACTGGCGGACTTGTGAGGGGAAGTCGAACTAGACACACGTGGCTGAAATATTACATATAAACACATGTTACTGTAAGTGCAAAACACCAACAACTATTACTGTCATTATGTTTACAGGTTTTTTTCACATTTAAAGACATCATCATAAGAAGAATTCCAGTTAACACTGTCCCAACATAGTCTCTTTTCTATGTATTACCATATTTCTCTTTGACAAGTGATAAAAACTTGCTATGGGCTCCTGATAAAATATCAGAATGTTTTGATGATGTCATTACAAATTATCTTCCTGAATAATACATACATCTATCATTGCTGATATAATACATTTTAAATATACATTAAATTCTTTTGCATTTCTTAAGACAAATTAACAGATATCTAGTTACAAAAAAAATCCATTAACGGTTATCAGACATAAAATACAAGATTTCAAATTTTGGACTTGAGAAGAAGTTGAAATGTGTTTTCAAGATGGCAGCCAGGTTGGATTTCGGACCAACCCGAAATTAACAAACTTTGGTCAGAATCATGTCACTATCATTTCAGGTAAGTTTCAGCTCAATGAGACATATAGAACTTGAGCAGAAGTTGAAAATGTTTATGACGGACGACAGACAAAAGGCGATCGCAATAGGTCATCTGACCGCAGGGTCAGATGACCTAATAATAATCCTTCATGACTAGAAAATTTCAAAATTCAAACACACAAGAAACAAAACTTTGCATAGAAACAGTGTGTGTACTCACCTTTTTACTTGGTTGCACATTGTCCAGTTGTGCAAGAGTCTTTTCAAAATCATCATCATCATGAACCTCTTCATCTTCATCCTTTAAAAAGACAAAAAGGCTTTAATCCAACCAAAAACCTAAGTCAAAGAGAGGCTGCTCATTTCATCCTATATCTTGAAAACACTGTAAATAATCTTGTCTTGTTCCCAAAAAAGAAGGCTTTCTCTTGTGTTATACATCAATCTGCTGAACTCAGCTACTTAAGTTTCCAAATAACCTTTTCATATATACAACATCCAACTGAATCAAATTCTTGTTTCTGTTAGTATATCATCTTGTGCCTAAAATAAGCTTTCACTTGAACTTTTCACCTACCAGCTTTCGTTTGGATACCACAGTTTTTCTGTCGGAGCGCTGTACAGTTTTACTGCCAAAGAAGTCCGACACATTCACTGGAGTTTTTGTCTCAGATTTCTTTATTTCCGTCTTGGACTTGACTTTTTGTGGACTTGGTGTCTTCAGAAATGAATCTAAGGAGGACTTTTTAACTGGTTCCTCATCTAAAATAAATCATTTGGATACCTTGTTAACAGAAAAGGCCCGAACAACCAAAATAAATGGTGCAGTGTTATTGTTAAGAACATTTAAAGCAAGTATAATGATAAAAAACACTACAAGAAAACGATACAAAACGTTCTATTTTCCAATAGTATGTTACAAAACTAAGACTTCCTGTTAATTACTCAAATCAAAAGTCACTGCAACCATTTTTTATTGATATCTAAAAAAATGTACACAGTTCAAATTTTCACATTAATGATGTTGATGATCAACCAATTCTTCTATGATAAAATTTCAGTTTTAACTGATTCTTTAGAGAGTTATTTTAGAGATGGCACACATTTTTCTATTCTGCTACAAGATTTTCTCTGTGGTGAAGACTTTAGTAAGTTTGAAGGAATCATGACATTAACTATTTAATTGTGAAACACCTGGACTGGTTCCGTCAATCCGTAATGACCTGACCACTAATAATAATGCAACCATCTAGTTTCCTTTCAAGTGTTTTACAATTTCCCTGTCACAGAAGTAACGAAGCTGAAGACTTAATTCTTATAATTGGCAAATGGAAACTCGCACCTTACATGCATGTGTAAGACAGCACTAACAATGTTTTGAGAATGAACATAAACAAAAAGGGAGAAAGAAATAGGCTTGGCTGAATGCTGATGGCCAGCATCCAATTGAATTTTGGATGTCTTATGTCGTGTCAAAACTTCAGACAGTTTAAGACTTAAAATTGTTTCATTATCCCGAAGCCTGGTCTTGTTGTTAGTTGCTGCCACCTTCCTGTCACAGAAATAATAAGTCGTTTCTTCACCTGTACCGAGCACAGACTCACCTGAATCTTCCATAAATACAATTCCAGCCTTCTTTTTGTCATTCTGGCTCCTAGCTGATTTCCTTGGAATAGGTTCTTCATCAGAGTCTGCCATTAAATCAGATAGGTCAACATTTATTTAATACAACACAAAAGGTTTTAAAATGTTAATGAACAAGGTCTAACAAGGACTAATTTAGTTAATACAGGTGTCACATTACAACATTTCAACCACAGCTTTTCCCCACACATTTGGGAAAGGGCCTTTTCATCTCATTTTGGGAAGAAAATCAATCGATCCATTGGAAGGACACTTTAAGGAGTAAAATACGCATTCTGGTAATTCCGCCATATAATGAAATAATATAGCCGATATTCCGCCACACAGAGCTCCCCCGAAAAGCCCTATAAATACAGTCAGCTTATCGACCATGCTAGAAAAATTTGTAAAATCTTCAAACATGAATATGAGTTATTTAAGTTTTGTTTGGTACAATGTATTTCATTACCGGAGGTACATAGTGCAACTTCTGTCTGGTACACCATTATGTTGTGTGTGCTGTTAAAATGTACCAGATTATCTGATGTACATAAGGAGACTTCTTATTGGTACTTCATTGTCTACTGAAGCTTTTACACACCTGATTCAATTATTTGTGCCTTTTTGCCTGATTTCTTGTGACCAGAAATGGTGTCCTTTTTCCCTTCCTCACTACTGGCCTGCAAGTAAGAACAAGAATATTTTTATTCTTAATCTAAAATGTATATTCTACAATTTGTCACAAAACACTTTTCCATTTGAACACAGGACTTGTACCTGTCAAGAACAAGTATCAGGAAAGGTGTGAATTTATGGAATGCATATCTCCTCACTTCCAGTTCACATTTTTTTGTGCGTGTTTGTTTGCAAAAGTACTATCTTGATAATTACATTAAAAAAGGGTTTTTTTTTCATAAAAAAAAAAGAAAAAAAGAAATCCCAGGCAATCTTGGCATCCACCATTGAAGTTTTTTTTTCTCCTTGAAAGTTGGATCTTTTCCTTTCTTTTCTCTACTCTGATTTTGCTCTTAATGATAAGAAATTTGAACATTCCTTGCAGAAATAGTGATGATATTTTTAACCTACCAAATGTAAAATGGTGGCCAGGAAGCCATTTTCTTCCTTCTGATTAGTCCCAAAATTAAACAGGCACAAGTAGAGACCAATGGGGAACATACTTATGAAATTTGAGAGAGATCCATCAGTGCTTCTCAAGAAATATGGATATCAGTCTTTACCAGTGGAAAACCAAGAAGGCTGTCTGTCGACCATTTTCTTTTACTGATCAGTGTCAACATCAAACAGGCACAAGTGTTCAAGGGAAACATACATGTGACATTTGAGGAATATCTATGCTGTAGTTCTCAATAGCAATAACATACTTTCTTTGACACTGACCTTTCCATATACCAACAATTTCATTGACCTTTACCTATAATAACCATGACATTGACCTTATATATACTAACAGTGATATTGACCTTTACCTATACTAACAATGACATTGACCTTTACCTATACTAACAGTGACATTGACCTTTAAATATACTAATAGTGACATTGACCTTTACATATACTAACAGTGACATTGACCTTTACATATAATAAGTGATATTGACCTTTACATATACCAACAGTGACATTGACCATTATCTATGCTAACAGTGACATTGACCTTTATCTATACCAACAGTGACATTGACCTTTACCTATAATAACAGTGACATTGACCTTTACCTATAATAACAGTGACATTGACCTTTACCTATAATAACAGTGACATTGACCTTTACCTATAATAACAGTGACATTGACCATTACATATACTAACAATGACATTGACCTTTACATTCAGAGTGACATTGATCTTTACCAACACTTCAAGATTACCAACACTTCAAGAAAAAGCAAAGATGGCCACCTGTTATCAATTTTGGTTCACTGATGTGACTCAATACCATAAATACTTTTGAAGAAATAACGATAACAAAGCACAGTTGACAGATTCTAAGATAGCTGCCTTACGACCATCTTGTTTCACTAATCAAAGTTTCCTGTCTGCCATTTTCTTTATCTGATCAGTCCCAAAATTTGATGGGCACAACTAGAGACCATGAAGAATCCACAAATGAAAAAACATAAAGATCCATCCAGTACTTTTCAAGAAATAGCGATGAAAACATTGTTTACAGATGCACAACGGATGTTGAGCGATTTGAAAATTCAGATAATAAGTGTAATTAAGCTTGAAGTATTTGTAATATTACAAATAAAATATCTCCAGAGTAATAAAATATTGATAGATCATATTTTACCTGGCGCTTTCTTTTCTTGGAGCTTTCCTTCGTCTCCTGTTTTTCATATTTCTTTCCAGATAAATTTCCATTAACATCCTCTTCATCACTGTCTAAAATAATAACCTTCTTTGCCTTTGATCCACTATCTTTGCTCCCTTTTATATCTGAACTTTTTCCCTTTTTATCATTATCCTTCCCTTTCTCTGTTGACTTGCATTCATCTTTTCCATTTTTTTCATTCTGATCTTTTTTAGAACTTTTAACAGACTTTCCTTTCACATTTAACTTCGGATTTTCAGGCTTTTCGGTTTTATTGCTGCTATTAGTTTTCTTCACATTACTACAGGAAAAAAAGCTCCGAATATCCTGAAAAAAAAAATCGAAATCAACAACATTCAAAAGCAATATGTATATTCGCCAGCAAAGATTTAATATTGAAGACAGTTAAATCATACTACTGAAATATTTATGCATCCTCAACATTATGGAAACCTGATCAAAATCGATACAATTGATCAACTAATTCGAACACAGAAAAGTGATAAGCATTCCGTAGTCCTCTATTCTACATAAACACACAGTATATTATCTTATTTTGGTGCAATTTTAACACAGAATCTTTCGGCAAACTAGCTCAACGATGAGTTGAGCAAGATTCTTGTACTTTCAGTATCAAATGCACAAAGGTAATATAACTACTGAAATAAGGATGTTTACATCAAAAATAAAATATTCACACAAAGTTTTTACACTCTTAAGCTGTTTATGGTTGTCTGATGGAGCAAGAACTTATTTCAGTTAATATTCTTTCATTTTAAGTCAATTCCAGATCAATATGAAATAGTCATTAGAACATCAGATCAATTTTGACGAATTCAACCTTTGTTCAACCAATCAAGCTAAAGAGATGTTTTCTTACCAGGCATTACATCAAAGCTAGCAGTCTAAATTGGTGTATGTACTGGCATTGAACTATTTCACCAATGCCCTGGAAAATTTAAGTTTTCCACTTCTTCTAAAGTGCTCGCCTTCAACATATGGAAGATTATGGCAAAGTCTTGAACTGATGCATAAGTGTTTGTGAGTGTGGTGAGTGTGCATGGTACTTCTCGGAAATAGTCCAAGGACCAGAATACCGTTATGCCTTACAAATACGATGAACTGAAGCAGAGTTCAGGTGTATATGAAGAGGGACATTTCATTTATGTGTGGTCTACACCTACTTTTAAGTAGATGACAATATCGACACAAAAATGGCAAACGGTTTATTCTGCTAATATAGGAGGGAAAAGCAGAAAGCGTCCATTAATTAGCTTGATCTTAGTGTTATATCAACATTACAACAGTAAGCATTTTTTCCCTTGGGGGGGGGAAGGGGGGGCTGAACGTTTGTGTAGTTTTTGCGTGCGCTGAAAGAAGGTCAAGACACCGGGAAAGTAACGACAATTTTAAGATATCTCTGCCATTTATATTTGGAAATGCTGTAGAAGTTACATCTAGCAGTGTGTGCTGAATCTAACGTTACCTTTTTGTGCAATGACAACACATTTCGTCCACACGACTCACGAGACTGACTACACTAGGACCGAAAAAATATATTTCTTTCGTGAAGTCCAGCCTCACAAATAACCAAATTAAACAAAAAGGAATGAATTTTCTATGAAATGTACAAACCATGGCAACACACAAATGACATGTCCGTAGTTAGTTTAAGATTCCAAGTGTTTACACTTTCGTCCGGTCCCCCTTTCGCGCCAAATACGACAACACGCATGTGTGTGACCTTATATTTGACCCAAGGGAGAAATCATTTAGCGATACTCTTGCACAAGTCAAAAGTTCTACGCAGATGCACGTAGGCCAATGACAATGAGCGCTTAGCTTGTTTTTTCCCCATCCCATATGTAATATGACTATGTGTAATATTGTTGATTACATAATGTATGTTGAGCAAGCTATTTGTTTTATCTGAAGAAAGCCGTAATTAGTTATGTTATTCATATTTGAAAACTCCACTTTAACGTTCTTCTTGTTTATGAATAAACCTTTGATTGAGTGATTGATTCACATTTTGCTGGAAATATATATTTTTCAATCTTTCTTGTTTCCAGAGGTAAAAAGCAATATAATGACATGTTTGTTTACATGGTACGGTAGGAATCATAGTGCTTACGTATGGACAAACATTGGTTGCTTTCATTTTCTATAACGGCTCATTACGGATCTATATCTAGGTCCGTAGACCCATGACAGCCATTTTAGTTGAATTTTTGTTACCCATATATGTGATTCCCATTCAGTTGAAGTGCATCGCCATGATAAAAGTGTAAAGCTACAGATGGTTCTATGTATACCAACACGGTAATCTGTGCTTTGACGCAGTATTGTTTGTACATTCCGTACGTTTCAGGAATCACGCTACCTTACTGCAGTGGTCACTTCATACAGATCTATAGTTTGATCTACACTTGTTCTATTAACATTCATCAAAACCTTGCCATTCAGGTGAACACTGCATACATCACGTGATCATATTTTTTAAACCTCGCTGCTTAAAAAAACTTCTTCATATACTTCAGACTTTAAATTTGGCAACTTTTAAATTCTTCCTTGCTAAGTAATTTTCCATTATAGAATGATTTATTTATATTTCATCTCTCTCAGCATTTACCAGGAACGTAAAAATAGTATTTTGAATAAAATGATATTACAATTAAGTACAGTTTTTCTTTAACCGGATATTTCTTCAAATAGCACACTCAATTCTCAATGAAAAATTATTATCTAAAGCATTCTTATTTTTATCCGAATCTTTTAAACATTGACTGTACCACATCACAATCAAAGATTGATGGGGTGCGTCTCATCTTCTATACCACACAAAGAACAACTAACTTGTGCCCAATCCATTTACAATTTTGTTGAATATAATTTAAACTAAGAACAAAGTTTGTCATCCATTATGTCAGGCAACAATACGAGTTCAAACGTAAGATGATCCGACGAACTAGTGTAATGTGCTGAAACCACTGTACCGTAGAATCTAACGCAATTTTTATTAAAGATTTTAAATATAATATTATAATATAAATTATCATTTTTTTCTGTTTTAGGAATAGCTGAACATCGTCAGGTGTGTGTGTCTATGTGTGTGTGTATATATATAAAAAATTTGAATATAATATTATAATATAAATTATCATTTTTTACATCATGTGATTTCCAGTGTTTTAACTTTTTCTGTATATATATGTGTGTGTGTGTGTGTGTGTGTGTGTGTGTGTGTGTGTGTGTGTGTGTGTGTGTGTGTGTGTGTGTGTGTGTGTGTGTGAAAATGGGAGATAACTCCTGTATATTATTTTGATTTAGAAACTTTTAACATATTCCACTGAACCTTAAGGACATAATTATGTTTTCAATAGTCAACCAATTTTTAAATCTACCTAAATTGAGACATGAACCAGTAGTCCCACCTATGTCTTCCAAGCTTCTTACTACTTTGTCAGTCCAAGTCAGTGTAAAAACTACCTTTCTTTGGAATGTTCATGTTATCATTATACCAAATGGGGATACAAAAGTAATTCCCCTTTTCTCTGTTGAGATGGATTTTGTCAGTTTCTTCCATCAGTTAAACACATTCTTCCAGAATACATTGTTACTTTTTACAAAGGGTTACATAGTATTCTGAACCCAAAGTAGGTGTATTTGTTCTAGTGTTCTACACATAAAGAACTTTAAACTTATATACCCAAATTTGCTCATCATTGTCAATTCATGTATTGGTTGATTAGAACAGTTCTTTTAATTCAATCCCTCTTACCATTCCATACAAAAATGATGGAGGTGCTCGTCACTTTGTCGTTCTGTTTTCAACTGATTCAGTTGTGTGAAAATAAGGAACGGGAGGATTTTTCATACTACTGTTATCTTCTCTCAAGATGTCTTCCGTGTAAGCATCTTCAGCTTTCATAATCTAGGTATATACTTACACAAGGTCCTCAAAACGAGAACATTGTCAGTATCTATGAAACTAACAAGCATACTAGCGTTTCAAAACAGGTAAATTCTACGTCTTTAGCTGGGATAAAACGCTCTTTACATATGGTAGGAAAATGGATTACCCGAAGAAATCTAACAAAAAGGGGCAGGTGATCCCATACCTGTTAATGTCCGATTGGAGAATCGAACCCCTGTCGTCTTAATTCGGTGAAAAGTGTGCGCACTTAACACTCTTCCATCTGTTTAAGTTATTACTATTTGAATATTAATGTCCAAATCATAATACTGAAACGAATATTTTTAAGATAGATGTGAGTTCCGACTTCTAATGTCACTGGGGTCAGTTCAAGTATAAAATAAAATGACAAAGTAAAACCAACAGTGACTTTATATCTATGTCATGGTGCCCTTATCACCAATAGTATATATGACGTCAGACCAAGTTGTAATTTGCTCATGGAGCTTAACCAAATTACACGATATCTTATTCACTAAGTCATATACATATACCTAACTTAGTAAATTATATAACTCATTTGATAGATTAGGCGATTTTGTTTGTTTGTTTGGGTTTTTTTGGCAGAAAAGAGTCGATAAATATGGATTTTTTTCTTTCTTTTGGCACCGACTTCTTGTGTACCTGAAGATGGTTATAGGACGGGAATGCCCATGTGCCAGGTATCTATAAGTGTCGCAATTGAGTATTATCAGATGTTTCAGATCATGATGAATATCAAAACCTGTGAGAACATCTATGCAGCCTGATTTTTTAAATATAAAAAAAAATCTGATAGTCTTTCCTGTACTATCATGTGCCGAGCATCTTTTGACAGATGGACAGGCAAATTTCTATTTATAGCCCCTTCCTCCTCCAGTGGGAGGTGGAGGATGAAAAATTATGACAAACATAAAAAAAAAACTATAAGAAAATTTATCAATATCTGTCAAAACAAGGCATATTTATCACATTCAGGAAAGATACATCAGATGATGGCGATAATGATTGATGTCTCTTGATAATGCATTGCGAAAGATGATGATGATGATGATGATGATGATGATGATGATGATGATGATATGTTGCGTACAATTTATATATATTATTTATGATGATGATGATTATTAAAATGTGAATAGAGTGAAAATGATATTAGGCCCTTAAATATTGTGGTGTGTCTGTGTATTGGTGTGTGTGAAGGCGTGTGTGTGTACTCCGACCATGTGTGAGTGTGGCGTTGGCTTGGATGTGAGTGAAATATTTTTGTTTTGAAAAATCGTCGAAAAATATTATGAATTAAAGATACGTCAGACAGGTATACCTGTCCGGATCTGTATCATCTGTGAGTGATGTGTTTCGTTCCATCCATGATGTCTTATGTGCTGGCAGTCACGTTACGTAACAGTACCAGTGTTAGGAAACATTTATTTATTTATTTATTTATTTTATATTTATTTATTTATTATTTATTTATTTAATTTATATAATAACAAACGATAGTCTTATGAACAATAAGATATCTTGTTTCATTTGGTCAAATAGTCAAGCACTTGATCGACATTGCTTCACGAATAATGACAACTTGGTAGGTGACCAATTAGTGTCACTTGCACACAATCTCGGCATGTGTGACAACTCAAGACAGAGAGGCATGGTTCCCACAGCAGGTGTGTTAATTAAGTTCGAAATTGTGTTTAATCAATGGCGGTCAGGGAGGGGGCAGGACAAAGTGACAATTTTCAGTGGAATGTGTCATTATTGCTGATATAGTTATCAAGCCTTAGCAGGACTGGAAAAAGCATACAATGACGAAAAAAAAACACAAAATATTCTGATATCGAAAGTTATTGAACGGTGATATAAGTATCATAAAAATTATAAAGATAAAATTATCGTCCGTTATCGTAATCCAGTTATACTGGGGGATAACTAGTTCCTAGTCATTCATTTGACAGAAATTGTATTTAAAAATTTCAAAAAGTATGTATAAATTTAGCTAACTCCCTTCTCATTTTAACGTTATTTCAGGAATGGTATTAAATTTGCTCTTAACAATGTTTGGTTTCTACGTTCTTTCTCAATTCTATCTTTCAGAATATGTAAATCATGTCTTTCCAAGTAATCGTGTACGTGTGTGTCTTGTGGTCCGCATAGTGACATGGACTTGGGTGTCTTCATCTGTGATGTTAATATCAAAGTTATGTATGTTAAAACTCTAGATATAATATATATATTTTCATATATACAGATATACATTTAAAGTAACCTGAGACCTAGGTAACACGGGATTCGAATATATACGTGTAAGTCTCTGTTCTGATAATAATTAACAAAACAAAACCAGAACATTTACTGTAACCACTGAAATACGTGTTGTAAAGCTTTATTCTTTGTGGTTAGGGGATGGAGGGATTGGATATTATGTTCAGGACAGTAGCAGCATCAGATGAGACACAATATGGTTTTGTTCCTTGTAGCAGCAAATACTTAGTCTGCTTTTTGTTTTAAATTATATATAGCATATTTCTAACTTAAATTCAATTGGCAAATTTTAACAAAGATGGTCTTATTTTTTATCATTTATAATCATCGATGTAATGTGCCCTAACTCCATTGTCATAAAATAAACAAATACAAGAATATTTATATAGTGGTATATGTTATAATACAAACATGTGCTCTGTACGACAATCAAACGTATAAAAACAAGATATGGAAAAAAAATAAGAATTAGAATTACAATTTCGATTATATTATTAGTTTTGTCATCTTTTAAATTTGAATATTGGTAATAAGAAAATTCATTATAAGGATATGATGATGATGCTGATGATGATGATGATGATGATGATTATGATGATGATGAAGGTTAGTGATGGCAGTGATGATGTGCATATAATTTCCATGCGTGAATATGAGGATGGTTGATGTTTTCTGTATATCATATGTACATATTAAAAAATATCGGGGGATGTAAAATTACTTGGAAAAGAGAGAGAAAAGTGTCTTCCCTCCCATTCACACAATACGAGACACATGATAACTAAAGCTATCAATGCTTGCTGAGGAGTGCTTTATAGAGTCACCGAATACTCCCTATTACACATGCGCAACGACGACCAAGAAAATGGCGGACGAATTGAATAGGTAAGATATTCAAATTTACTCTACATCTATTGCTGTCCGTTTTAACTGTTTTTGTACAGAAAAGTTAAAGACCCAGATTCACTCGTTCCATATTTATGAATCAAGACTAGCTTTGGTAGGTATATCGTTACAGAAAGGTAAAGCGCAAGTGTTTTTGGCCTTTGACATTCGCACAACGTTACATTGCCTATGCATGTCCGAAGATGTCTCAAAATTTGAATATCTTCAATTAGGTTTCAATCTTGGTCACTGTGTTGACTTCAAATGCGATCGCCTTTATTTAATTGCTGATTCGTAGGGGAATGTGTTTAATATTTTTGTTTGTTGACCATTTATTTACCTTGCGACTGACCATATACCGGTCTAATCGTGTATGTTTATCTCGGACGCGTTCTGTGTAAACAAACACCTTCATCGGTCGACTTTATGTTGGATGTCGAAGCAAAGTTATTTCTATCGAAAGTTTTGTTGTAATGTTATTGATCTGATTCTGAATTAGAAACGAATTATATGAGAACCTGAGTAGCTTTCTTTTATTTTGAAATGGAACTTGTCATTCATGTACCGTTCGAGGCCGAGCTTGGTGATTTCATTTTTGTCTTAATGCCTTACACCGTGTGGGTCAAAAGTATCATTGAATGAATAAATAGGATGTTTCAGAAGATTGACTTGAGAGGAATGTCGGAAAAAGTGTAGCAGAGTACCCTGTTTATGGTATTGAAAACCTAATGGTGATACACGCTTAAAGGAGGGGGGCAGAACACGGGAACTGACTTAACCGTACCATAAAAGAAAAAAAATGGAATGGTGTTTAAAATAAATCAAATTACTGGTGAGATAGAATATTGTAACTAAAAATGTGAAAGTATACTCTTCAATGTGTTTCTCGTAAATAACCTTAGCGATTATTTACATTTTCTATTATTAATGTCAATATAGCAGTAGTTTTTTCAATTTTCTGTATACATTTAATCATTTAAAGATAATGAAGTTAAAATTTTGTTATAAAAGAATCACTTTCAGTAAAATGAAAAAAATCTAAATTTTACTTTATTTTCCCTCCATCTCTAGCTTGATTTTTCATTTCAATATATTCTACTTACTCAGGTAATCCCCCTTTCTTCCTCCATATGTGTTTGTGATTCCTCCAAAGCCTTATTTGATATATGGAACATTTTCAAACCTGGAACCTCTAGTTAGAGATGCAAGAGGAGGTATTAAAGTACCTGCTAGCCAATGTAATATGAGAGATTCCAGGGGATAATTTGGAAAAATCTTTTGTTTTCTTTTTTTTATGTGAAAAAATTGCAATAGCTTGAATATATATAGATATGTTTAACTAATAAATACAATCACCTGAAGATGACTACTAGGCCTAACACCAAACTACCATGTTGATTTTATCTTTTTGATTATATATAGAGATTAGGCTAGTGGAAATGTACACCTTTAATAAGGGGATTTTAGCTGTAGAAAAAATGCAGGTTACAAACTTATAGCCAATATGTGCATCACGGAGATGATGGACTAGCAATCATTGTTTCATTTTTTTGTACTAAAAGGCTATTAAATCAGAGGCAAACTGTTGAGAATACATTTGTCAGAAAAAATAATTGATAATAAATTCTGGACTTTCCTTCATTGTTTTCAAAAGCATTATTCCTCAGTCCATATTTCCTCTCAAGAGAAGGGAAAAATGTAAATCATTGTTGCTTACATGTACAAAAGTTGTTGGAATGTAATTAGCAGAATTTCTAGATAATCACATAGTTAAATAATGTAAACATGCTGCTCATACTTACACAATGAAGTGGCAAGATGTGCTTATTTAAATTAGGTGACGTTTTTTGCTGAATTGAAATAGATGTAAAATTTGTAGGATTTGTTAAATTACCAAATGATGTAAGCTGAGTTTTATTATCAGATAAGTTAATTAGTCAGATGAAACTCAATACACATGATGAATTTGTATACATGTCACTCATGATCACAGCCGTGTTAACTTTTTTCTGAAGGGGAAATAGTTAAATATGTTTACCACATGTATGTGACTTTGACAGATTTCTCAGTCCTCATTATTTATAATGCTTATTGGGAAGTAAAGAATTAAGGAAGGCTTACTGCTGTGATCCTGACTTAATTGACCCTGGTCAGACTTGCAGAGGTAACTCAGGTCAGGTTGAGTATTTAGAATGACCAGTGCCAGTCTAACAGATTGATTGACCCACATAGATGGTAAATCACAAACATGGAAATACACAAGCATTCAAATTGTATGTATCTGTACCTCTTTCCTTGTGAGCATGCAGTTTAATGAGGTAAGTATATGTGTAAACTATCACACTATATAATACAAAATAAAGTGTTTTTAATGTTATCTTTGGTGTGCATGTCTTTGCATGCAATCCATAATGTAGTATTGTCACAAAGTGTTAATAAGAAATAAAAAATTCTATGTATGTTGGCTGTTTAGTGTATAATGGTGGTTCTGTTCTTGAGATGAACATGCATATATGGACAAGTTTTATTGGTGATATTTTAAGAAATAATGATTCAAAATTCAATTTTTTTCTTTTGAAAGAAATTGGAAAATTTGTGATTTTGAATCCATAGAAAACTAGTTTGCTGACAGGGCATATAGTTTGACATTTTTTGTTGGGAATACAACATCATATTACTAATGAAGTTGATTTGAAAAAAAATAAATCACAAAAGAAGTTTAAAATATTTCTTAAGGTAGGAACTAATTATTGATTTATCAATTAAGTAGGAAGTGATCTCATATATTCATAATTATGTTTTCTCACCTCTTTTAGTTGTCTATTTTTTATTATTGATTATAATTACCTGTAGGATTTTTCACCTGATGATTGCACTTATCTATATTTTCTCACCTGATGATAGCTAGTTATGCCTGAAGTAAGAAATTGCTGGTTCATTAGGACTTCATTAGATGTTCATTAGATTCACCTGCCTGACCCATCATATACAGCCTGCAGATATTGTGTAATGCTGATCACCGATTGGTCAGTCCTTTGGTCATTCACACCAAGGATGATAACAATTATTGTATAAAAGGTAAAAAGCATACATTTGTAAACAGTGATAAGTGATAGGGAGTTGAGGTGACATTGGCAATTCTGCAATGTAAGTACATAGTCAGGGCTAATGTTTCAAAGATCAAAAGTTTTGTAATATACTAGGATTTGACAAACATACTAGAGCCAAGATGTACTATTCTGTATTTAAATTTATAATTCTTTTTTTGAAAAGAAAAATATTTGAGAACAGAAGCTAAGTATATAATGTACCTATATTAATTGTTATAATTAAATGTTCTTTTTGACAGCTGATACTGTTTTCTCCCATAAATGAGTAGACAGAAATGTGAAAGTGCTGATATATAGAAATCATATGAATCATATAGAAATAATTATTGAACTCATTAATTATTTGTTTTGTGAAACAAGAAAGATATTGATCAGTGTTTGCAGCTGAACATTACACATATTAATTTATAAAGTATTGTTAAAAATGAATAATTTTACTGATTGAAAATATTGTTTTGTGAAAATGTTAAAAAAAAATTAGGTGATTTTTTTACTGTGTTTGAGGACCTCATAAAAGATTTTGAAAACCATATTCACTATATAGTATTGAAATCTAAAGCAGATTCTGTTAACTCTCTCTAAAAAGGATCAGATTATACAGGTTTGAGTGGCTCCCTTGATATGCATGTATTGTTATCAGCATGTAAAACTACATGGGTTTTGTTAATTGAATTTAAACTTCTCTGTATGTAGAAAAAGTAATTCATGAAAATATTGAATATTAGGGCGACCATGGTGAGGTGTTAAGTCGGAAGCTTAAGTTTGACAGTGGTAATGACTCTAAGCTAACGACATCCTAATTCAAAGTAATTGATCTGTGACGTTTAAATGTCCCAGTCACAATAGATCAGCCGCTACTATACAGACCTGTCAACACTTCATGACCCAGCTGAGTCAGCACTAAACAATCCTGTTCATATAACCGTACCAAAAAGCATATACATCGCATGAGTATATATACATTATTTAACGCTCTAGATTAATGCAAATGAAATTCAAAATTTTAGTGAACACCTATGCTAGAAATGGAAAGTATGTATAATAAGTGTAGTGGACCATATATTCAAGCCTTTTTTTTTACACATATATATATGGAGTGAATGTTATGCTGGATAACTTATTTTAAATTAGTAGGTCATGAAATATAGTTTTGTATTAAGCCATCAAATTTGAGGAACCATTTAGATTCTTATGATGTACAACTTGTATATCCGAAGGTATTCATTCCTATTTTCAAACTCAGAAAATTAAATAAAGTTTTTTGTGTATCATATTTTTTTATAATGAAATAATTCGTTTTTGTTTTCCTGTAGTATGGACAAGATTTTGCTGACAAAGTTAGTAGTTATACTGGTATAGAAATGAATCACTCAGGCTTATAGGTTTAGATTTAAAACCCCTGGGTTATTAAGTATGGAGATATATGTATTTATTCGATATAAATGCTAAAACATGCAGTGACTTACCTGTCAATATTTTTTAAGTATATTACCTCATATTTCTGTATAGTTAGATCATTGTTGTACTTCTTGTCATGCTTAATGATGTAATATTTCCTGTACAGAACTGATCCACCTGATTGTCCTTACTTCTATATAACCAGGAGTTAAAGCTATTATGGAGTAGATCTTGTTATTGTCACCATCATTAACTTATGGAGTGGTATTTGGACATGTGATTGTAGAAGAACCTGTTATAGCAATTGGTACATGTTGTTGTAGGGATTAGAGTGTGTGATTACAAGGGAGGGTGTGTGTACACTGTGATAGGGTCATTAGGGTGGGGAGAAAGTTTGTACAGGACCCAAGGGTAGGGAGAATGTTTGTACAGGACCCCATGGTAGAGAGAATGTTTGTATAGGACCCTGTGCTGAGGAGAGTGTCTCTATGATGGAAAGTTGTGTGTGGTTATGTTAGTCTCAGTCTATTGGTTGTGAGGTATACCTTTCCATATGGTCACCTTGCCATTGTGTACACACAGTATGACACTATGAGGTTACAGGTGACATGCTGTACACAGTGTACATGCTGTGTAGAGTCCTCAGCTTACACTGTACAGAGGTACCTGTCAGGGCTGAAGAGAATGAGGAGGAGAATGATAGGAGTAGACATTCATGAAATTAGTATATATACAGGGCCCTGTGAACTACCTGTATCTGTCCTTACAGTGGAAGTCTTCATACACAAATCTTCCTTCACTTGTATCTGTACCACTGACACACTTTAAGGATTTTATTGCTTGTTTTAGGTTTGGAAATTGTGACTTTTCACCGATCGTGGCGTGTGGTCGGTACGGAAGACGAAGTTTGCCCACAGAGACAGGGGATAACATAGAAATTAACTTCCCTCGTCTTCAGAGCTCTACGCCAAACATACTACCAGCTGTGAGTATACTTGTATAGCAATCCCTTGTTTTGTATCTTTTTCCTAATATTTTGTCTTAGTAGACACTTGTGTTGGTCAAACAACCATCTACCATGTTGATATCAATTGGATTATAAATATGTAATCACTTCTGGAATTCAATTCTGAAAATTTTAACAGCATATTTATTTATATAGATCTTGATAAAAGAATACACGCTAATCTTAATGTTGTATGAAATAATTTCTAAATGTGTATACTTCATAGATGATTGCATCTTTTTTATTTCATCATATAACATAGATTTTGTTTTTTAATTTCAGAAAAAGTTCAGTTCTTTGGCTAATCATCATATCCATAGTAACAATAATATAAACACAAAGCTGGGATTTGGACGGCCATCAGTATTTGGCAGTCCTTCATTTCCTTCGCCACTGGACCGTATAAGGCCAGGGTGGCGAGATCGTGCGAGACAGCTAGGAATCGACACCGAGCGAGAGGCATCATTTGAGGTGAACCAGAGCTTTCCCAAATCCACCAAGAGTCGTCTTTGTCTGGACGATACCCTCGCCAAGCCCAAGTCCAGACCGATGAAGTACTTCAGTAAGTTAGCCCCAGGCCTTACCCCAGAGTCTGTGGGTAGACCCTCACCAAAGTATCTGAAGCCTAGCATCAAATTCTTCAGTAAGTCTCTGTTACTTGTGTGATAATGCAAACTTGGAGGATTTTCTTTGTGAAGAAAACAAGTTTACATTGTTACACAATTGTTTTTTAAAGATTAGAATATCATCAAATCTGCTAATATGGAAACCTGTCTTTTTCACATATTTTTATCATTGTTATGTGACACTGACAAAAATTAAGCTATTTCCTTTGTGTTTTTTTAATGGTGAAGTAAACCAACTGGTTTGGCAGATTAACTACTTCATTACAAGTTTATGCAGTCAGTGTTCAACATTTGTATTTTTTTCAAAAGTAATTAAATTTTTTATTGTATCTTTTAAAACACAAAAATTGTCAGTGAAAGCTTAATCATAAGGAGACGCCCTGTTTATAGAGAACATCTTTGAATGACAAGAGATGGCCTTTCTGAACAGGAATAACTGAAACTAAAAAATGAAAAAGTTATACAGTGAGCCAAAGATCGTGTTAATTTTGTTTATTGAGTGTTGAAAATAAATTCTGATTTTTGTTTTTTTTTTTAGACAACATCCTCAGTGATGTCAGTTTTAGTCCAGGGTCGAATAACAAAGGGTCATTCAGTGCAGATCCCATGAATGTGTCGAACACCAGTGACAACTGGGTGTTTTATAACTCTGTCAGCAATGGACACAGTGGCACCACATATCCCTCAACAGTACGCAACCCTAACAAGGCCATTTGTACCATTGATGCTAAAACATCCGAGGTAAGTAACCATGATGAAAAGGATTTTTTTTTCTTTCTTTCGCATTGTTGATGTTTTCAATATTTGTTTTCATGGAATGTCACAATTCAAAATCTTACTTTTAAAAAGTTTTCTTACTTGGGAAACTAGATGGATGAAGAACTTAACTGAAAATATTACTCAAATTTGAGACAATAAATTTTTATAGATCTTCAAAAATATTCTTTCAACAATACCAGTACATAAAGAATATTCAAATGAAATACCAACCAAAGCAACTTAGCTTTAAGTGGTGGATTTAAGAACAATGCATTTAGTCTTTTATTTTTTATACATTAGAGAAGATATAACCTTTAATCTTGTTTTTTTTAATGGTTATTTTTTTTTGTGAATGGTGCATCTTAATCATGGTTTTATGGTATGTTTCCGTGTGTTGTTTATGACATTCAAACATAATGACCTTTGTGTACTTGCAGATACTGGTAGCCAATGAGATTGCTTGTGAATTATTTGGGTATGAGAGGGAAGATTTCATTGGGCGACAATTGAAGGACATGATAAAGCTGAAGCCCAAAGAGCAAGCAACAATAATGGAAACCCATTTGGATGAAGTGACTGGTGAAGTTGTCAGTCTCTCAGGCAAGGTGGTAAGTGACGAGTAGTGCATATATTTTTAATTGTAAATATTACCACATCCTTAGTTTATTTTATATCAAGTTGATAGATTCCCTGTTCCTTATAGATTTACAGGAAAGTAGAATGAGTTTTGTTTTCTGTAACATTTCATTAACGAGACTAAATACTGATTTGTAGGTTGATGCTGTAGACAGTAATGGTATTGTGCTGCCAATCTCTGTATGGGTAAGAAAACTAGGACAGGAACCTCGCTGTCTAGTTGTCATGGAGCCGGTTCATCGTACTGTTGCCATGGTTACCTTCAACTCAGAAGGCGTTATATTGTCCTGTGATGACCAACTGGCTTATCTCCATGGTTACATGTCTGCAGAGGATGTAGAGGGACTTGACATCCGAGATCTTATACCGTCTTTCACACTTCCTTGTCCAGGGAAACCCCTCTCTAAGGTAAAAAGGACAGATGTATTGCATAACTAAGATCACTTCCTCTTAATTTTTGGTAAAAACAATTATGAATCAAATGGTGAAATATGACTCATAAAACAGTTTTAATGTGATGTAAACCTGTTTGAAGGGAGGTCACTCATTAATTGCATTTAAAATGATCTTCTGTACACCATTATATATCATAGACAAATAGAGAAAATGCTGCATTCTCCTAACTGTAAAGTTCAGTTGATAAAATCAGATGTGTTTTTATTTTTTTCCTCATTTGTGAATGACCTTTCAAGAAATTCAGATTAAGAAATGTAGTTGTTGTGTAAATTTTTTATGCTAGATTGCTGGTATTAGGAGTTAAAAATATTGTCATAATTTTTGTTATGTTAATTTAAAGGAGGTGAGGAAACAACAAGCTACAGGTCGTACCAGGGAAGGAAGTTCATTCCCTCTGAGCATGTTTGTCAAACTGAGTGCTGAGGTGGAGAGGGACAATGAGATTGAGTCTCGTCCAGACCATGGTAAGCTTTCCTCCTAATGTTAAGTTTTTATTGTTTTCAAAAACATTGTATGTAGAAAAGTGAAAATCAGAACAAAGACAAAATGTAATGTTACAGTAAAAATGATCTGAAAGAAATAAGACTTATCTCCCTTTTGTTCACTGGCTTACTTATTTCCCTTCCAGAGGATGATGGTGTGTACCTGGGGATTGTCTGGGTGTTTTCTGGGATCAGTGGACTGATCACACTTTTACCCTCTGGTAAAATCCACACGATCAACGATAACTTTGCACTACTACTGTTTGGCTACTCCAAGGCTCAACTCATTGGCAAGGTAGGTAACACAACATGCTACCATTTCTAAGCATTTGTTTACTCTGTGATTTTGTTTTTTGTTTTTTCGGTTTTCTTGACTGATGAAATGATATTTTGACAATGAGATACATACAACTACAAGATAAAAGGAAAGATGAGACACATATCTGAATTAAGTGATAAGACAGTGATTAGTAAATCTAACAGCCTGTAAAATGTTTTGTTTCAAGGATATTACTGAGCTGATCCCAAATTTTGGTGATATAATGTCTGCAGAGAATAGTCTTTACATCCCAGACCACAGTGATGTCACATCAGGAGGAGACAACTCATGTTCTCCTCGTGAACTAAACTTTGACAAACCTCATGGTAAGTCTTATTATAGTATAAGAGTTCTTCTGTCACTGGTGAGAGTCAGCTTTTCTTTGTCAACACCTGAACTGAACAGTCTATGTAACTCAGTTTTTCACTAAATACTGATTATATTTATTTAAAATCTTCTATATGTCTGTCATTCCCTGATTTGTTACCAATTATATGATCTTAAGTCACTCTAAGTCTCCATCAACTCTGCAATTATCACTTACAGCCTTATATCCAGGCCATAATGTCAGGTATCTTTGTCTCTTTTTCTTACTACTGACTAATTCTTTTGTCACTTTTAAAAATTATTGCAAGTGGAATTTATTAGTTTTAAAAATGACCATAATGATTTTATTACAGACAGCAGTGATGATCAGGGTATTGGAAGCAGTATTGGTTCAAGTCAGACTCAAGGCACCAAGCTGGATATTCGTCTGGATGCTTTGTCAACTCTTCAGCCTGGAGTGACCTCTACCCCTAACAAACCCTCACCCACCAACCCTCTCACTGACGACACCTACTTCAGGTATATACTTCTTGGTATATATATTCAGCCTTAATTTTGTTATTAAAAAATTCACTATGACAATTTGGTAAAGAATATGATAATGTTTATGAAATAATGACAATGTGATTATTGTGACATAAAAAAAAAGTCTTTCAAAAGACGAAATACAAAAAAAAAAAAAATTCAGAAACATTTTATCGTTTTCCTTGCACTTTGTAATCTGTGTTGAGATTACTACTTCAGTTTCCCATTGCTTGGCCTTCAGTGATTGTTATATAACAGATTCCTATTATAAATAAATCTACCGTCAAACTGTGTGATTAGGTAGAGTTACTCTTTCACTAAGATACATCAGGGAACATGTTTAGACAATAGATCAAACAAGTGATGTTGCAATGATGATGTGTTTTTTTTTTCATTGCAGGCGTGCTATGGAAAAAGAGAATTTACTAAGGAAGTGTTCTCCGCTCCAAAACGGCATGACTCCACCCTCACTTGTTACCAAACTGGACCTGACAGATGTCAGTGATGAGGAAGATGTGCCAGAGAATAAAGTTACTTCAAATAGCAATACTGAAGAAACAGACAGTACTAAGATGGATTACAATTCCAGGGACATAACTCAGAATATCAGGCCACATGAACACGGCCTCAACAGTACCATGCCAACAGACCATCTGATGTCAAACAGACGAGATGCAGGACAACAGATAAGTCGTTTGCCAAGGGACATTTTTGATATCGGGAGGCAAGATATGATATTCCGAAATGAGAGCAACTATTCTGATGAGTATGACTCTGTATCAAGTTGTGAGAACTCCACAGAGCTGAGCAGTACAGCTGAACTGTTGAGTGCAAGAGTGGGTGCCTTGGACTTGTCTGGTAGGGACCACAGTGGTGCATCTAGTGGAGATAGCGTTGTGTCTGACCAGCTTAACGTGTCGAATGCCGGCAATACGGCGGACATCTGCAATAATGTATGTGAATCTGATAGTGCTATTGACAATAACAACTCTGTGAACAAAAGTGCCAATTTAAGTGAGAATGACATTGAATGTGATTCTAAGATTAGTTGTGACTCTGATTATATACCCAAGAGTTCGCCAGTAATATCGGAAAACAGTACCAGTCCTGAGTGTTCACCAGAGACAGAGCGACCGCTGGCGAGGGATCTTCTGTCCCCTTTGCCTCGATTCCCGGTACTGGAAAGTTCACGAGGTACAGGTAACACACCAGATCTGCATGCAGAAGATTCTAGTAGTTTCCGACATTACAATGAGTATTCCTCTCTAAATCTCACAGACTCTAATGTTTCTAATGACACCTTCACATCCTCTGAGGAAGACGATTTGGTTGAGGAAGAGGAAGAAGAAAAAGATAACAGTCCTGTAAAACGATTACATGACAAGAGTAGAGCAACAAGTGACAATAAATTGATCATACCAGAAGGAAGCTATGCTGGTGTGTTTCAGCACCATGACGGCTCTGACATAGGTAAAGTTTACAATTTCTGTTTAGATGGAAATATTTTGATGATGAAGTTTGATTTCAGTGAAGGTTATTAATAAATTTACATGTTTTGATTTTCTTAATTATCAATTTAATCTGATTGTTTGAAGTCACAATAAATGTAATATATCTATCTAATAAAGATCTGCATTAGACCTTTTCATTCTTATACATTTTGTATTAGAATATTACATAATTCTTAATAGAATTCTGTATTGTGAGCAAACTCTGAAGGTAAAATATTGTTGTTTTTGTTTTTTGTAGGTATAATATTCCAGGTGAAGTGTGTACAGATGGAAGGGGGAGAGCATGTGTATTGTCTGTGGGTGTCACGAGATCCCGGGGACCACCCAGACCCATTACACTCCTACACCAACCTCACACTGGCGTCCAGCTTCAACAGTACTATGGACCAATCAGGTGGAGAGGTGAGTTCAAGTGACATTGAGATTGATGATTGAGTATTAGCTAAGTAGGTTTTACTTTAATCAAAGGGCAATTGGGCAGACACTTAAATCAAATTGCTAATGGGAATATAAGATTATACAATCTAACACTTTTAGCAGGGGAGTTCAAAAATTCTTTTTATCAGAGAAGTAAAATTTTGACATGTTAACACTTTAAAGTTTTGTTTTCAGTGTCTCGCCAACTCCAGACTAGAGGATAGAGAAGAGGAAGAAGATGAGGGAGAAGAGGAAGAGGAGGATGTAAGTGACCAGCAGGAAGATGAGGCAGATGGAATGGAGTACAATCTATCTTCGGGGCGGGGATTGTATGAAATCAAATACGAGACACTTTCCTCTATAGGCAAGGGAGCATTTGGCTTCGTGAAACTAGCTTGTCGTCGAACAGACAATACGCAAGCTGTAGTTAAGTTTATTAAGAAGAAGAAGGTGCTGAAAGAGTGTTGGACAGTGGACAGGAAGTGGGGCAAAATTCCTCTCGAGGTCAGCCTCCTCACAAAACTTGACCATCCAAATATTGTACGGGTAAGTGTACTGACTGCTCCTACCAAGGCTATAAGGACAGCTGAAAGATAAATAAATTTTAAGGTATCAGTACATGTGTTCAAAAATCTTGTGTTAGAGATTGATATTCAGTTTTGTCAGATCAGTAGCTTTATCAATACCCATATCATTCTTACAGTGTCATGTAGGTTTTCATCAGTGCTGTACATGTAAAAATAACATTTTATTTCAGAAAATCTCTTTCTTTTGTGAACTTATGATACCATGATAAGAATAATCAAAACAAAAGATCCTGTTGAGCAGTATTTAAGACCATGTGACGACTGCAAAATTTGCAACCAGAAGTTTTTAATTATATTTTACTTTCATAACTACAGGTGGTGGATGTGTTTGAGAATGAGGACTTCATACAGATGGTCATGGAGAAGCACGGAAGTGGTATGGACCTTTTTGAGTTCATTGATCGTAGTCCTCTGATGGACGAGAGCCTGGCCAGCTACATCTTTAGACAGGTTAGTGGTACCATGTTTATTGTCAATGACTCATTAACTCATCATACTTAGATAAACAAACATATTGTTTTTTGTAGAATTGTTATTTTTACTCATGAAATTTTTTTTCTTTCAATTTGGCTGTGCTGCCATCATAATAGGAATTGTGATACCTGTGTTAATGATTGTGATATTCTAGGAAGGAGTATTCATAAATCATTATTATGTCAGATTCGTTTGAAACCAAAAACAAATGGAGAATCAAAAGTATGCTGCTTTGCTGTGTTAATGTATTCATTGTATTCATGTTTTATTCCTACAGATGGTGTCCGCTGTAGCCTACCTCCACAGCCATCAAATTCTGCACAGAGACATCAAGGATGAAAACATTATCCTGGACGAGCACTTCGGTATCAAGCTGATAGACTTTGGTGCAGCAGCCTACCTCAGTAAAGACAAACTATTTGGCACATTCTGTGGCACGTTGGAGTACTGCAGCCCTGAAGTCCTCATGGGTAACAAGTAAGTTCTCTTGTCTTTTAAACATTTTGGTATTGATTTTCAAAAAAAAAATTTTTCTTTTATATATTTTAAAATATTTGAAAATAAAAAAATTCCAACTTTTTTCCATTAAGGACTGAACACTCCTACAGTAAAGAATAGAAAACTTCAATGCTGTTCTTCCTTTGGCCTCGGGGCTTTCACAGAGTTTTAGTAAAATTCTCATTGGAACTCTGTTATGTGTATATGAGGATGTAGCTGTACATGTTCTGTAATGATTGTTGAATGTTACAGGTACCGTGGACCGGAGCTGGAGATGTGGTCCCTGGGTGTGACACTTTATACCTTAGTGTTTGGGGAAAACCCATTCTTTGATGTCGACGAGACTATTCAGTGTATCCTCAAGCCGCCATTTTCTGTTTCTAATGGTAAGTATTAGCTTCCATGCCTTCTCTGTCAGATTAAGATGTATCAGTTAAAAATGTTCATAAATAAAGATACTTGAAATGTGTTTTCTGACAAATTTCACTTAATGTTATATTGTTCATAGTGAAAATAAAATGTAAATTTTTCTCCAGTTAAGATATTTCAGTTTGATTATGATGCAAAAATGAAAAAAAAAAGTTTTTTGTTGTAAGGGCTATTCCATTGGAACATCTTCTTGACTTCAGGCCTCCAAAAGACTTATTTTAATGATTTGATTTACTATCTAATACTTCTGAGAAATAAATCGGATACAATAATAAAATAGTTTTGGATATTGTAATGAGATCCTGGGTGATTTCAGGAATCATTTTGGTAATTGTTGTAATATTTCTTGTTACAAATGTTTCTTATTACAAAAATTGACAAACGTTTTAGATAATTAATGTAATATTTCTTGTTACAAATGTTTTTTATTACAAGTATTGATAAACATATTTTTTACTTACAGCTCTCATGTACCTTCTGATGTGGCTACTTCATCCCGAACCACTGAAACGTGCCAAGATCACAGATTTAGAGAATGACAAGTGGATTAACCAACCCATGGACATCACTCAGTACAAATGGATTGAAGTCTTGCCTAACTCAGGTATGTTTTACATAACAGTTGTTGAGTGAGCTCTTGCCTAACTCTGGTACATTTTACGTGACATTTGTTGAGTGAGCTCTTGCCTAACTCTGGTACATTTTACGTTACAGTTGTTGAGTGAGGTCTTGCCTAACTCTAGTACATTTTACGTTACATTTTTTGAGTGAGCTCTTGCCTAACTCCGGTACATTTTATGTTACATTTGTTGAGTGAGGTCTTGCCTACATATTTTCCAGCAAGAACCAATGTCAGAATTTCATTGATCTTGGACTAAAATCCTAAACATTTAAATGATATTCATATATCAACTGTTGAAGACCTATCCACAATACATACACATTCAGTTGATTTAACAGAATTTTTCTGTTATTTATTAATTTTTTTCTGATGGTTAGACTGTCAATATCGTACAATCTTCATGATAAGAACATCTTTACATCAGGTTTTATATTTAAATTAAGAGAAGATGCTAAATCGATATGCATTCAAACCATGACTTTAGAAATAGAAGTTGTATATATTCCTGTAAATTCGTCATTTAGACAAATGACAAGAGAATTAAGGTTGATGAACTGTGTTGATTTTTTATCTATGTTTGACCTTTATGTAGAGCATGACTAACTTTGCATACAATTCACTTATTAAAAATGTATTCGTTTGCTCTTGCAGAATTCCACGGAAACACTGCCGCTGACAATAGGATAGACTCTCCTGATTCAAAGGCTGATCAGCAAAGATGGTCAAAGACAAATGGAGTTTACGGCTCTCACTGACCACTCCTGATCCGAACTCCAGAAGACACATATAGTACTATAAACTGCCAATTGATATTATCATACCTGGACTGACTCAGTGTATGTTTGTACATTGCTGTAGATATCGCTGTACATTTGTATATGTCTGTATATATGATTATTTATACTTTTATAAGTAAGGTATAGAGTTCTATAGGATACTGGATGGTGGTGCTGTCCACTGTATAACTATCGTGACCGCTGGATTTTATGTCGCAGGTTGTGCACAGCCATTAACAAGTTATACTCTTCTGCTAGTCATATATGCAATATTTAGATTTTTCAATCAACAGCATTAATCTGCGTCTGTATTCTGTGGTGTGGATGTGTGTATGATGTCTGGGTGTTTGTGGTTTGTGAGATGTCAGGAGAAACGTCAAAACATGTGATATGAACAGAATCTGTTGTGAGAAGAGAAGTGTTTACAATTGAGAGTGTGACTGAACTTGACCAATGACCATGCAATACAATATAAGGTTCTTTAGGTCAGGAACAAGATCTATACTCATTTTATATCTAACAGTATCATGACAGTATAACTTAATAAAACATAGGTTTTATCAAAACTGAATCAATTGTTGTGTTATTGTTTTCAACCCTGAATTATTCGGATGACCTATTGCTATCTGCTGACCGTTAAATTTTCCTTTAAAACACTACTGTGTAATGCCTGGACGGATTTCAACCAAATTTGGCCTAAACATCATTTAGGATGGGGAATTATTTCTTAAATTCAGAAAATTGATTCAACTCAGAGGGACCTGGGATGGGGCCCCAAAAGTTAGACAATACTTTGCTTCAAAATCTACTCTTCCTTAATGCTTGAATGGATTTCATTCAAATTTCATCTGAAACATCTGTAGAGGTGGGCATTTAATTCTTAATGCATGAATGGATTTCAACCAAATGTGGTCTAAAACATTATTGAGGACAGAAAATCATTTCATTAATTCAGAAAGTTGATTCAGGTCCTAGGGAGCTTGGGTCAGAGCTCCAAAAGGTGAAGTTAGTAAATATTTTGCTTCAAAGTGTGGGTATATTTTAACCAAATTTGATCTGAAATATTTTTGTAAAAGGTGGGTTATCATTTCATGAATTCATTAATTTGATTTGGCCGCTATGGATCTTGGTGCGGAGCCTCAAATGGGAAAGTTAGTAAGTATTTCTGCTTCAAAACGCTATTCTTCCTTAATGCTTGAATGGGTTTTAGGGTTCAGGGGAAAGAAATGGAAAGATCCTTTTTCGCAAATTTTGTACATGTATATGTCTGTTTTTCTTGGTCCCTAGTGTTTTATGTTCAGTTTTTGGTACAATAAAAAAAGTAAACAAAACAGTTTCCAAAAATTACATGTATCTTGGTGCTAGGGGGTGTCATTTATGTTAAAGCGTTAAGATGGCCCTGTGGTCAGTACATTTTAAATACATTTAAACTGATCAAGTTTTGATGGGAATGTTCAAGGACTTCTTTTCATTATGATTATGAAGTCATTTTGGTACTAAAAGCATGATAGAATGTTTGACAAGGCACAATGTGAAGGTTTTTTTTTTTATTAAATGCATTCTAAACTTCTCAAGCTCTATGTGTAGATGTTATTCAACTCTACAAAGAATCGTTCCAGGGCGGCCATCTTGGGAAAAAAAACTTTTTCATAAGTTCCACTAATGACAATTATCTAGGACCTTGTGGAACTGATCCTGAAATATACATTCTGTTAGGTTTGAATCCAAAACGTTCACCATGACATGATAGCAGAGAGTTAATTTTAGAGAAAAGAATACATTTTAAACTACATCATCATCCTTATAGAACAAATATGTGCCCAGAAAGGCCGCCCACTTTAACACATGATATATTCCTTTCAACATATATACTACAGAACATAGATCCCTGTTCTGAGATACATGTTGAGGCATTAGTGCATCTTATTTGGAAATGTATGAAAATTAAATCTGAATTTCCAAAAAAATTAAATGTGAAAACCTTTCCCATTTGCCTTGTCTTTCAGTGACCAGCTGTTATTCAAATCTCCATATCGACCATTATAATTAATTCTATACTTAATAAATTTGTCACGATATCTACATTAAAATAATCAGCTTAGAATTTAGATCTGGTTACTACAATATTCAAAAACATTCTTAATGTAATGAGACTCACAAGGTGGAGTTATATTTTAATCCAGACATGGACAAAGGGAGTTAATTCATTTCAAATTGCTGACTGAAGGGCCCAACAGAGGGACTTTTTTCTTGTTAACCCGCCATCATCAGGGCTGTTCAAATCAGCATTCGGTCTGTGGTCTCTCATCTCTCCATCAACATCTTTATTGCTATTTTTTAGAGGAACTGGGAGGATTTTTTTTCAAACGGAATATCTATGGTACCTTGTTGTGCCAATTTCATTTTGAGACTGTGAAACAAAATGGCTGACAGGCGACCACCTTAGAATTTGACTGTTGAAGTTTGTTATCCTCCCTAGTTCTTGAGAAGTGCTTGAAGTGCCTCTCACACTTCATTTATATTATCCCTAGTTTTGCATTCTTGATTTTGAGACTTTGATTAGTGAAACAAGATGGCCGTAAGGCAGCCATCTTGGAATCTGTCAATTGCGCTTTGTTGTCGTTATAACTTCAACAGTATTAATTGGATTGAGTCTCATCAGTGAACCAAAATTGACGACAGGTGGCCATCTTGAATTTTGACAGTTTATAATTGCTATTTCTTGAGAAGTATAGGTAAAGATCACTGTTAGTATATGTAAAGGTCAATGTCATTGTTAGTATAGATAAAGGTCAATGTCACTATTGGTATAGATAAATGTCAATGTCATTGTTAGTATAGATAAAGGTCAATGTCACTGTTAGTATATGTAAAGGTCACTGTCATTGTTAGTATAGATAAAGGTCAATGTCACTGTTAGTATATGTAAAGGTCAATGTCACTGTTAGTATAGATAAAGGTCAATGTCACTGTTAGTATATGTAAAGGTCAATGTCACTGTTGGTATAGATAAAGGTCAATGTCACTATTGGTATAGATAAATGTCAATGTCACTATTGGTATAGATAAATGTCAATGTCATTGTTAGTATAGATAAAGGTCAATGTCACTGTTAGTATATGTAAAGGCCAATGTCATTGTTAGTATAGATAAAGGTCAATGTCACTGTTAGTATATGTAAAGGTCAATGTCACTGTTAGTATAGATAAAGGTCAATGTCACTGTTAGTATATGTAAAGGTCAATGTCACTGTTGGTATAGATAAAGGTCAATGTCACTATTGGTATAGATAAATGTCAATGTCACTGTTAGTATAGATAAAGGTCAATGTCACTGTTAGTATATGTAAAGGTCAATGTCACTGTTGGTATAGATAAAGGTCAATGTCACTGATAGTATAGATAAAGGTCAATGTCACTATTAGTATAGATAATGGTCAATGTCACTGTTAGTATAGGTAAAGGTCAATGTCACTGTTGGTATAGATAAAGGTCAATGTCACTGTTAGTATAGGTAAAGGTCAATGTCACTGTTGGTATAGATAAAGTTCAATGTCACTGTTAGTATAGGTAAAGGTCAATGTCACTGTTAGTATAGATAAAGGTCAATGTCACTGTTAGTATAGATAAAGGTCAATGTCACTGTTAGTATAGGTAAAGGTCAATGTCACTGTTAGTATAGATAAAGGTCAATGTCACTGTTGGTATAGATAAAGGTCAATGTCACTGTTAGTATAGGTAAAGGTCAATGTCACTGTTAGTATAGGTAAAGGTCAATGTCACTGTTAGTATAGATAAAGGTCAATGTCACTATTGGTATAGATAAAAGTCAATGTCACTGTTAGTATAGATAAAGGTCAATGTCATTGTAAGTATCGGTAACGCTCTGCTTTTTCTCGGCAATGGAACAATACCCAAACCCTTTCTCGCATGGGTAAGACACTGTCAAAGGCGACATTAGAAAAAAGGTTGGTAAGAAATAAGAGAACATATTAGATTCCACATATTCGCCTCTTACGATAATGCAATGTAATGATACAATTTTTACATACGGCCCACCTGCTGGGTAATTTTGACAGTTTCAGTTTGATTGTTTGAATGCGGAGTCCCATCCATCCATTGTCAGGACTTGCGTGGTCGCGAGGTGGAATGCGGGTAAAATCAAAAGAATTTTTTGTTTTTCTGCGAAAGCTTATTCGCCGCTTCCAATTAAATGTAGTTCGACGTGCTAATACTGCATTCACTCTTCCTGCAATTACACGCCTAGGAACTACGTCACAAGAACGGTTTACGTCACAAAACAAAAATGGCTGAAAGGGAGTGCGTTTCGTGGGAATATAATGTTCAGTCAGCGCATTTAGAAGATACGAGTGGTGAACTTAATCTCTCATCAAATGTACCGCGCACTTAGTGTTAACCAGAAAAAAATACTGAATGTGCTTCCCATAGCTGTAATACATTCGTAACTTCATGGTTTTAGGCATAAAAACACACTCAATATTTGTATGAAAGTACAATAGTTTTATCACAGAAAACGCCGCCTCAGAATCTGTCGTATTTATATACATGAATAAGATGTTGTATGTGAACCAGAGACTAGGATTGGTATTTTAAGCGCAAAATCATTAGATTATTAGTTTTATTCTTTAGAACGTTGAATTTTGAGAGTGGAACGTCTGAAGTGTCGCCAAGGTTCGAGGCCATTCGCATAAATTTTTGTAAAAAGCCATTTTCGTTTTGACGTAAACTATTCCCGTGACAAAATTTCCTAATCGTGAATCAGATTTTAAGATATCAGAGCAAACCAATACACAAACATTCACGAAAAAAGTTAGTTTTACTCACCAAATATATTTCGGGAAATGGACTAGCATAGGTCAGTAAAGTAACCATAACTCCGATCGACGTCACAGTATGTTTTGTAAATCTGTCCATTCGGTAGAATTTATTTTAAGGTATGTTTAAAATCCAGACAATAGACCATTTATTTCTCCTTTATGTGAAGTTTTACATCATTAGTGAAATCATTGCATGAGTTATAGCCCTTGATATGGATCTATAGTTGTTAAATTCCTGTCGAAGTAAACCCCCTGAGTGAGTTATCGGATTTGCATTATTCAAATGCCAGATAAATTGGTATTGAATGACATTCGCAGAGTCATCCTATATAATTTTCTTCAATGCGGGGGCGCAATGGTTTGCTCAGTACGTTTTCTCTATATTTTGTTGCAGTTTTTACCCGATTTTACCTTATTTGAAAAAAAGAATATTTGTTCTTGATTACTTTATCGCAACAAAGAATATATATCTGTGTGCAGTAAAGTATATTTTGTCTGGGCGCGGTCGTCCCCATATAAACAACACGAAATTTTGGTGACTAGAGCATGGGTCGGCTTCAGGCAATGACAGTACAACAGCGTGATGACTATAATTGATATATGGATGTAGATAATAAAACCATTTTTCTACTATACATATCAATTTTTCCGACAGCCACAGTTGCAAGCATATCGTGTCAATGTCAGCCATTACAAAATCTCACGGATTTGTCGGAAACCACGAAGTAAACTTTATCGAGATAGGTGGTCATTTTCAAAATGGGCTTAAAACTGTGGTTGTCAGATAGAATAAGCTGATAGATTTATTTAACGACAGTCAATGGTTTTGACATTTACATGTGTCAGTTGAGAAATGTTTTAACTTTCCATCGATATATTATTCATAGGCATCGCGGCTTTGTTATATGAAACAAGTCATGACTGACATGAATGAAGCGTTTGAGAGATCATGTCAACACCTGCCGGGAAAGAAAAACCAGAATTTTTCTCGTGTAAACATTGGATTTAAGAATTAGAGAATTCAGCTGTAAAACCCTTATTATGAAGTTTAACATGAAATCGACAGCAAACAAACGGCAGCTTAACCAGTAACAACAACAAACATTTATGATTGTTGCATTTTTTTCTTAGAATTTATTATCAAAATATAACAATACATATCTCCCCGATAAAAGATCAAGAAGTTACTGAAAATTGGTATAGCGTATTTTGTCCCAGATTTGAAAAAAAAAAAATCACAATTATATCGACCTCGGTGTGTCCATTTTCGCTGATTTGCCAAAAGAAATAAAATCTCATTTTTAAAATTATTGAACGTCCTGTTTTGGAAAACTATTTCAAAATATGAATTGAATAACTAATGTATGATAAGCGTCCATCTGAATCAGATCATAGGGTAATATTCCTCAATCGGAGATTCATCAAAGTCTGATCGCTTGTTCCAGCTTCCTCGTTTTGCACCCTTGCATCTGTAAAAAAAGTGATGTCATAAAGTATTGGCGATTCTGGATCCTGTTCTATTGATTATGAGTTTTTTTAGTTTTGTTTTCTGTCTCACTCTCAATAAATGAAAAATTCGAGTGAAGAAGTGCGTGAGAAATTTACGAGAACTGATTCGTACTACATGAACAAAAAAATAATCTTTTGGTTACGAGTTACATTATCTCGTTATTACGACTTAAGTTTTCTCGTTATTATAACTTGTATTTGGTAACTTGTTAAAACGACATAAGGTAACTCGTAATAACGAGAAAATTTTAATTTCTGGTACTAATCGGCATTTGTAGAAATTAGCTCCAATCTGAATTCTGATTCTAAAACCATGTGCCGGTCAAACTATTCCGGCATAGTGTACAAACTAATCAAACAAAGGAAGGAAACATACGGAATGGAGTTACTTCAAACATAGAAGATTTATCTTAAAGAAATTCAGTTACACAACAACAATTCTCCGCTGAACACGAAGAAAATATTGTTGAAACAATTCTAATTTTTGTCAAATATAGATTTTTTTTGTAATTTATCTAACAAGGTTACGTCTTCTAACAAAATACGTTCAAGAATTGATTGTGTATTCAGAAACTGACTGTCTACAACTCACATAATAGAAATAATTCAACGCTGATAAATATTCTTATTCATGACACGGCATTGTATTGGTCAATGAAATAATTTTATATTTTAAGTGACGTCAATGTCTGTTTGACTCCGAAACGTCAGGAGCTATCGCATCTAATTTTGAATGTTACAAATCTAGAGAAACGTAGTCCAAATTGGTACAGTTAATCACAAAAACAGTACAGAATTATCTTGCTTTTTCTTTTTAAAATCTGTACGAGTTAGCATTGGGATACGCCCACTGTATTGTTCAGAATAGCCGCGCTTTTTCGTGACGCGTCGCCAGAAGACACATCAAATTTTAAGAGAGAGAGAGAGAGAGAGAGAGAGAGAGAGAGAGAGAGAGAGAGAGAGAGAGAGAGAGAGAGAGAGAGAGAGAGAGAGAGAGAGAGAGAGAGAGAGAGAGAGAGAGAGAGAGAGAGAGAGAGAGAGAGAGAGAGAGAGAGAGAGAGAGAGAGAGAGAGAGAGAGAGAGAGAGAGAGAGAGAGAGAGAGAGAGAGAGAGAGAGAGAGAGAGAGAGAGAGAGAGAGAGAGAGAGAGAGAGAGAGAGAGAGAGAGAGAGAGAGAGAGAGAGAGAGAGAGAGAGAGAGAGAGAGAGAGAGAGAGAGAGAGAGAGAGAGAGAGAGAGAGAGAGAGAGAGAGAGAGAGAGAGAGAGAGAGAGAGAGAGAGAGAGAGAGAGAGAGAGAGAGAGAGAGAGAGAGAGAGAGAGAGAGAGAGAGAGAGAGAGAGAGAGAGAGAGAGAGAGAGAGAGAGAGAGAGAGAGAGAGAGAGAGAGAGAGAGAGAGAGAGAGAGAGAGAGAGAGAGAGAGAGAGAGAGAGAGAGAGAGAGAGAGAGAGAGAGAGAGAGAGAGAGAGAGAGAGAGAGAGAGAGAGAGAGAGAGAGAGAGAGAGAGAGAGAGAGAGAGAGAGAGAGAGAGAGAGAGAGAGAGAGAGAGAGAGAGAGAGAGAGAGAGAGAGAGAGAGAGAGAGAGAGAGAGAGAGAGAGAGAGAGAGAGAGAGAGAGAGAGAGAGAGAGAGAGAGAGAGAGAGAGAGAGAGAGAGAGAGAGAGAGAGAGAGAGAGAGAGAGAGAGAGAGAGAGAGAGAGAGAGAGAGAGAGAGAGAGAGAGAGAGAGAGAGAGAGAGAGAGAGAGAGAGAGAGAGAGAGAGAGAGAGAGAGAGAGAGAGAGAGAGAGAGAGAGAGAGAGAGAGAGAGAGAGAGAGAGAGAGAGAGAGAGAGAGAGAGAGAGAGAGAGAGAGAGAGAGAGAGAGAGAGAGAGAGAGAGAGAGAGAGAGAGAGAGAGAGAGAGAGAGAGAGAGAGAGAGAGAGAGAGAGAGAGAGAGAGAAATTTTAAGAGAGAGAGAGAGAGAGAGAGAGAGAGAGACACACACACAGATATATATATATATATATAATGATTTCATTGATAGAAATCTTATCAACAAGGAACACGAAAATCAATCTGATCTTTCGAAACGTGATCTCAGGTATTGGCGCAGGTGTGAAGTAGAGACGAGACGAAAATTAATTAATTACAGGTGAGTTATATTTAGCCCGCTCAACCACATACGTTAAATTGATGGACCAATTAATTTCATCCACGGAAATAGCATTTGTATGCGTTATAAACGAGCTATAATGTCTGTGGGGCTATGGTTATAGTCGTTCGACCATTAAAAACCTCTTCATCTTTAATCCTACAGATGCCAGCGTAAAGTGTATGTATTTTTCAGGAAATCTAGATTAAGGGTGTCGTTAGTATTAAACCTGAAAAATTAAGCTTTAGAAAGACTATGGAATCTACGTGTTTTTTTATTTTGAATTCAGCTCAGGTTCGAACGCAATATTTTTTGTTTCCGATAGAAGGTTTTCATAATATCTAAACGTTCAAACCGTTAAAACACGTGATGATGAGTTGGACACAATCGAAGGCCACTGATATATCACAAAATTCATCAAACATGTCTTCCTTCCAGAAAGTTGTAAAACAAAATTCCATAAGCTTATAAATATTTCTGTTATCTGGAACGAACTCCTGGCAGTTTTTTTTTTTTTTTTTTTTGTAAAAAGTGCGGTTTAAAAATAAACTATTCGGTCCTACTGCTCCTTGACAGGATTATATTCTTTAATCGGAAAGAGAAATTTTCTACCTATTCAAGAATATTTGACCATCCTCCATATGCCCAGATAATCAACAGAAATGGGTATTTAGGAACTAAGAAAAAAGACCTCAATATAGACTTTGACCGTTTTTAAAAGTGAGGAGCAAATTTGGCGTTAAATATATGATAATTACTGACTGTGTATATCTATTAATAACTGATGCACGAGTCATTCTGAACTCCCCAAGTTCACGTGCAGAAAATCTAAAAAAATGTTTGAGTTTCGTTATAACGCTATCTCCATTTTCCTCTTTGTTGGACAATCATGTTACCTTGCATTTTTGACGCCACATCCGGGTGCGCATGACCCGAGAAACTTGTCACAACATCCGGTTCCTGTCGTCCGTTTACACATAATTAAGTCTCTCAAACACATAAAATAGCAACTTCTCGCAGATGTGGTTGACATGGACGCCATGAAAACTATAAGTGCAAGTACAGTGCAGAATGTCTTCATCTGAAACAACAGAATATAAATCTTGAATCCTCAGTGTAAACATAATATAATGATATGATCGATTTAAAAAAAAAAAAAAACGAAAAAATATACATAATAATAACAATAGATAAAATCGAGAAAAACATTGTCACTTTATCTAAACCTCTTGCACCCTGCTAAATCCATCACAATGATTTCGCTCAAATGATTATTATGAAATTTCTATATTAATTTTTGTGGTTATCTATATATTGTCTAACCTGACGCCTGTCTATTTAGACTTCCAGATTATTATGACTAATTTTAGACATATTTCCTTGTGTAATATGTAATTGTTTTAAAGTAAAAAGTGGCGCCTCACAAACAATTAAATTCCATTTACACGAAGAAAAAAAAACACAATAAAACATGAAAAAATTTAAAGATTATTTCAGTTCTTGATTAAAAAATCCACCAAGAAATCATGTACCTGATTTATAAGAATTATGAAATTTATTTAATTATGGTACTTGTGCACCTCCCCATCCAGGTTTTGACTTTTTTTTCTTTCAATCTCTTGGTATTTCCTCAGTCGCTACCTAGGCTACAAACTTTAGACCCTTAGCATCACTGACGACTGCTAGAAGGACGAAACAGCTGTATGATACAGCGTAATGCATTGTTTTGTATAAAAGGTGATATTCACTTTTGTGTCATTTGTACAATCTTCTCCTCTGACATACGACTTACGCCTGGTGTAAAATCATCTCTTATGATAAAGAAATTAATATCTGGACGGTCATTGATTCCTTTAGCAGAGGAACGCTGTACAGGATTTTCGAAAGCCAACAATTTAATCCGAATCAATGATTGTTCTGGTAAGACAGCACATTATTGAAATAACTTAATAGTTCCACGGAGGCGACGCTTTCTTCTCGTATGTGGGGGAGTATCAGGAAGGATTGGTTTCATCTATCTGGACAAATTTTTTTAATATCAATAACAGAATTAATCAAATCAGTTATCGGCACAGCTGCGCACTTTCGTGTTTTTGGCAGGTGTTGGTTCCTATTTAATATCAATAGTTGATGTCTTATCCTTGTGGGCGGTCATCCTGCTTCATTTCACCAGTTTTTCCAAATGACAATGTACATGGAGGTAAGATAAACAGGTAACTGAGTTCAGCATGGCTATGCTTCGGGTTTCGTATTTTCCTGTCCATGGAACGTTAATATTTGCTTTCCCCTCATTGTCGGATTTATGACAATTACGAAATTTATTGCATTGTGGGGCTGCTGCACCTCCCCATCTAGATTTTGACTTTCGCACACTTCTGATTTTCCTCACTCACCTCATTAATTCATTGTTTGGTTCCTTAAATTATTAAAAGCTGCTAATCACTAATGTGTGACTTTCGTACAATTTTCAACACTGTTATTGTGGGTGACCTACACGGCCGACATTAACGTGTAGAATCTCAATATTCGCGCCTGTAAAACTCTCTTTTTACCTTCTTTCATTTTGTCGATTTTATGTGCATTTAAATATCTCTTGGAGGCGGAAATAAAGATTGACGATATGGTTACGTTTCTGCTGATGTCATGGTAATAACACCCACACGGCGCGAACAACATTGCAATATTCCAAGATTGTATTATTTATGTTAAAAATATAGTATTTATATGCGCTTCTTGTTACCTATTATAAATCTGGTGTTTTGTGTTGTGAATATTGTTGTAATATAATTTATATTGTACACTTATATTTGATATTTTAAATCGTGTAACTCACAAGATTTAGAATTGAAACACAAGATTTAGAATATACAAGTTTTACAATATCAATTATATACAATGACACTCTGGTTTTTCTACTGGTATTTTAGAGTACGATCATTTATCCCTTAATGTCTTCTTGTAAACTTTTTCTCCATTTTATGGCTGTGTGACAGCAACAACAGGTAATAAAAATGAATCAAACATACATAACTGTTTCATATTTCAGTAGAAGTTAAGCCACACTATCTAGTGGTTCTGTATGGTGTATTTCAGTCGTAGTTAAGCCACACTATCTAGTGGTTCAGTGTGGTGTATTTCAGTCGTAGTTAAACCACACTATCTAGTGGTTCTGTGTGGTGTATTTCAGTTGTAGTTAAACCACACTATCTAGTGGTTCTGTGTGGTGTATTTCAGTCGTAGTTAAACCACACTATCTAGTGGTTCTGTGTGGTGTATTTCAGTTGTTTAGTTAAACCACACTATCTAGTGGTTCTGTATGGTGTATTTCAGTCGTAGTTAAACCACACTATCTAGTGGTTCTGTGTGGTGTATTTCAGTCAAAGTTAAACCACACTATCTAGTGGTTCTGTGTGGTGTATTTCTGTTGTATAGTTAAACCACACTATCTAGTGGTTCTGTGTGGTGTATTTCAGTCGTAGTTAAACCACACTATCTAGTGGTTCTGTGTGGTGTATTTCAGTCAAAGTTAAACCACACTATCTAGTGGTTCTGTGTGGTGTATTTCTGTTGTATAGTTAAACCACACTATCTAGTGGTTCTGTGTGGTGTATTTCAGTCAAAGTTAAACCACACTATCTAGTGGTTCTGTGTGGTGTATTTCAGTCAAAGTTAAACCACACTATCTAGTGGTTCTGTGTGGTGTATTTCAGTCGTAGTTAAACCACACTATCTAGTGGTTCTGTGTGGTGTATATATGTCGTAGTCAAACCACACTATCTAGTGGTTCTGTATGGTGTATTTCAGTCGTAGTTAAACCACACTATCTAGTGGTTCTGTATGGTGTATTTCAGTCGTAGTTAAACCACACTATCTAGTGGTTCTGTGGTGTATATAAGTCGTAGTCAAACCACACTATCTAGTGGTTCTGTATGGTGTAATTCAGTCGTAGTTAAACCACACTATCTAGTTGTTCTGTGTGGTGTATTTCAGTTGTAGTTAAACCACACTATCTAGTGGTTCTGTGTGGTGTATTTCAGTCGTAGTTAAACCACACTATCTAGTGGTTCTGTGTGGTGTATTTCAGTCGTAGTTAAACCACACTATCTAGTGGTTCTGTGTGGTGTATTTCAGTCATAGTTAAACCACACTATCTAGTGGTTCTGTGTGGTGTATTTCAGTTGTATAGTTAAACCACACTATCTAGTGGTTCCGTGTGGTGTATTTCAGTTGTATAGTTAAACCACACTATCTAGTGGTTCTGTATGGTGTATATAATTCGTAGTTAAACCACACTATCTAGTGGTTCCGTGTGGTGTATTTCAGTTGTATAGTTAAACCACACTATCTAGTGGTTCTGTGTGGTGTATTTCTGTTGTATAGTTAAACCACACTATCTAGTGGTTCTGTATGGTGTATTTCAGTTGTATAGTTAAACCACACTATCTAGTGGTTCTGTATGGTGTATATAAGTCGTAGTTAAACCACACTATCTAGTGGTTCTGTGTGGTGTATTTCAGTCAAAGTTAAACCACACTATCTAGTGGTTCTGTGTGGTGTATTTCAGTCGTAGTTAAACCACACTATCTAGTGGTTCTGTGTGGTGTATTTCAGTCGAAGTTAAACCACACTATCTAGTGGTTCTGTGTGATGAAGTTAAGGCCTGTCTGATACGTGCGTTCTTGTTTTGCTCTGTTCTGTTGGTTGCGGAACGGCTTTTTCGTCGCAATGTTTTCATTGCTGAGGTACCACGACTTAAAGTGTTTGTTCTTCCTTCTTGTTTTGAAAGATACTATTTTTGATTCGGCTGTCATGACGTAAGATCTTACTATTTTTATTGGATTTATCGCCTCATGAACAGCCAGGATGATTTTGAGGCTGGGGTTCCTTGTAGTAGCTGGTGGCTACCTCAATGAACAACATATGGGAGGTCTGTAGCAGTATCCCTAATAAACCAATAACAGTCAAGAGTCTTACACCATGCACAACCATGGCAGCTCATACTGATCGGTTTCCCCGTTTTCTAAAAGATACCAATCATTACAGATAGTGAACGTTGAATCTTCACTAGAGATAACGTAGGGCAATGTTTTACTGGTAGAGTGTTGTGGTCCCTTGTTCTGGAATTCTTAAAGGTCGAAAGCAGCTTGTGAGTTATAGATCTGACTTCCACACTGAACATCTCAGTCACTTGTCCTTTTATGCCACTTTTTTCTTACTAAAATTAAAAGATGACTTTTACCGAACTGCACAACAGTCAAAGTTCTTCACGGTCCTGTGATATTTTAAACTTGGTTCTTTGTGAAGGAATATAATCTCGTTAAAAAGGCAACTGACCACTGATGAAGAACCCCTTTCTGTTTCGGTGGTCAGATTCTGATGGCACAACAACTTTTTAAATTAGTGAATTTTTTATCTTCTATCAACATTTGGAAAAGATTTGAATTTTCCAACATTGCTCATCTTTCATGATAAACTTCAAATTTTGCGATGTAGTGATATCATCTATGAGAATTTTTACTCCCGGTTCGGTCTTGTAACCAAAAACATATCCTGTGACTTTGTCAGTGATCAGCAATATTCGTTCTTTTATTTTCTTACATTACTTAAATATTAACACATTTTCAAATAACATCTCGACTAAATATATACATGTTATCTACTGCATAGTTTAATTTCGTCAAAGTTTTGCGGTTGTCCCGTTTCGCGAATATTAAACTTTGTGCTTGTATATGAACCAGTGTCCATGCATACAGACACAACGGATAATATATGATATTCATTCACTGTAGAAGTGTTAGCTGGGTATTTAATTTAACGTTATTTTTACTGACCGCGAAAATATCGAAGATAAATCCCCCGTGAATATCACCAACTGTGCAGTATTTGTTTGAATCTCCTTTAGGAATCAGGTAACATACATTCACGACCATGACTGTGACATTCTTTTGGAAATGTATACAAAATTTCGCTAAAACAGTCGCATAATGTGCCTTGTCTTCCTCACTCCATATTTTTTTTATGTTTTACATCCAGACGTTTTATACAGTTGAATTTTACTCCAGTTTTATAGAAATAAATGTTAAATTAACAAGAAGATAACTATACTTTAGGGATCAATACACCATGTTGCAAGACCATATAACAAGCCTTATGTCATTATCACAGACAACAATATAAGATACAGACATCTTTTACAATAGTGTAAAGGTCCTACTGGTATAATTCCGCTTTGAGAAAACGATACAAAGATATCAAAGTGCCACCGTTTGTCATTTTGACGATGTATGAGGTATGTTATAAAAATACGAAATCTTCTGTAGGAGTCGCCTCATAGGCTTCATAATTCAGACCTTAAGCATCATTGACGAGTCCTAGAAGGACGAAACAGCTGAACGTTGCAGTTTCTAACTCTTTATCTATATCAAAAGTGTTTATTTGCTAGCTCGTCATGCCGTTGAATCAAAAGCTTTGCCTAAACTACTCACTTCCAATCTTAGTACTATCAAGTTACAGTCTTAATGTAATACTGTTTACTAAAGAAGCGGAATTAATAGTAGGTGTATTTTAATAATTAAATGATAATATCATTATTAGTATTATATTAATCGCTCTTGTTGACCCGGATGGAAGCGCGCATGGGATCTTAACTGTCGGAAGAAACCGGAGAACCCAGGGAAAACCGATGTAGTCGGGCAGACCCGATACCTTTTCACACCCATTCAGGGAATCGAGCCCTGGACTAGGTGAAAGACGACCACCCTCATCTTTGAAAGTGTATTTTAAAGATCTCCATAGAGCTTTTGACCAATCTTCAACTACCTCTTCTATGAACATTAACACTTTTTATTCTGTACATCACCATTCTAAACTGATAGAGAATGTCTTCGTTCTCTTTTTTTTCACTCCAAGAAAGGTTAATGTCGGTACAAATATATTAGTGAGAACTATACTGAAGCGTATTTCGTGAAAAATGCGTCCAAATCAGAGAAGAAATATGCCCAGAATAAAATCATAAAAATGATCGAGTGTCTAGTTGACAAAAAGTTCGTCAATGTAATGGCAAGATCGGCCAACAAACTATTGACATACCTATAGGAAGTAATTGTGCCCTGTGTGGACATATTTTTGTTTTAGTAAGAGGCTGAATTTATCGAAGAGCTCTTCAAACAGGTCGCAAAGACCTTGCAAAATCGTTTATTTTTACTCTCAGGTATACTGATAATGTCTTGTTTTTAAATAACAAGAGACTGATTGACTACGTTCATCGCATAAACACACCAGAATTAGAAATCAAGGATACGACAGACTCTTCTACATCAGCCATATATCACGATCTTTCTGTACAACGAAAACAACATGGACAGCTTTCCATGAAGCTTTATGATAAACGTTATAATTTCAATTTCCCTGACGTGAATTTTCGCTTTCTGGATAGCAACATACCTGCATCCCTTACTTATGGTGAGTACATGTCGCAGTTAAATCGAAATTCAAGGATCGGACCCAATTATCACAATTTTCGTGCAAGAAGTAAGTCGTCAACTGACGACCAAACTCGTAACACAGGGTTTCTAAACATGCATGTTGATGAAAAATATTGGAAGTTTTACGGTCGTCATAGCAATCTATCTTTGATAGAATTTCTTTTTTGCGATATGAAACTGGACTTGTTTGACGCTAATTAGTTTGACTGTTGGTTTCATTGTTTATACTTTGTTCACATTTGACAACGTGACATTATATACTTGGATTGACCAAATTTTACATGGCGGGTGTCGTCGATGTAACAGAAGACGCTTACTCTTCCGGAACACCTGTTCGTATTCTTCTGAGACCTATTCAAGAGTTGCTGAATAAATATTTCTTTTGTTCATATTTTGTCCAAGTTTTAGTAAATTTGATTTTGGATTTGGATTGCGTTGACATGTTGGTATTTTCTTCTTTTTGTATTGAAAGACGCTTTTTACTTGTGTGTCTCTTGCACAATCTTTCAATTGGTATGGGCTTTCCTTTTCCTTTATTGATACCACAAACTTATTCATTTTAACAACTGTGTCCTATACTGTTACAGATTCCTGATAAGGGAAGCAGCAAGATATTCGTAAAACAGAGCAGCCCCATGTCCATAAGAGCTCTTTTCCATACAAAAATAAAAAAATAAAAAAGTGTAACCAGATAATTACATAAATATCTCGTTCTATGTGTGAGGTTCTATGTATCTGAAGTTTTCAAGTATGGAAAGCCCTGAGGGAAATCTTATATCGAAACCAAGATTGGAACGTGAATCAATTCCAGTATATAAATGCTTCTAATTTTCAATATAATGCTTACATTAGCAATCATTAACAGAATGACCAGGTCGATTAAAGTTAACCCTTGATTTTTCCCCGATACGACCTACAGAGGATACCAAGTATTTTGTTAAAATGAGATGCATTTATGGTATTTCAGTATTTTAATTTTATTCCATGCTTTATTTCCAATAAATTCACTCATATAAGCGAACCATGCAACATCATTAAAACGCATCCTTAATATCCTGGTAACCCTCATGTTTCCGAAGTCACTGGAAATATTTTAATATGTTTTGTGGTTTATATTGCGCCAAACAGATAAATAAAAAAAGTTTAATTAAACCTGGGCCATAAAAAATGAACGATGAATCGAACAGGTTGGAACGCGTCTCTGTAGTTCATACAAGAAGGTTAACGGCTTTGTTTTGATTCGCAGATTTACGTTTCAAAAATATACAAGCTGTATATAACATTCCCGCATTTCTCACATAATTGATGACTTCAATACAAAAATCCAATATTATCAACATATGAAGCTGTTATAGAGAAAGAGTTGACATAATCGAATCCCTCAAATAAATTTCAAAACGAAACCGGAACGACATAAGAACGCCATGATACTCGCTATTGTTATAATCTGCTAGGTGCCACCTCTCAGCAAATAATTTCTGGCATTTTTGTCATCCGATACCGTGCATAATTTAGTAACATACGAATTCCACTGTTCCATACCTTTAATAAACTGCTTTTAATGCTAATTAGTCAAAACCTTTTGTCATAGATAGCCGCTAACCACTACAAATGGCAAAATCAACATTAACATGTCATAAACAATAAAATGTCAACAAAATTTCTCATCAGAACTAAAATTCTATGAAACGATACCAATTGTGAACAGAAGGAGATTTAGATGTAGACACGTGAAAAAGGTGCTATACGAACAATACCAGGTGGTCCGAAAGAGTAAGCGTCTTCTGCTTCCTCGACGACACACCATGGTAATGTCTGTCAATCCATGTCAGCAATTATGTCATGTTATCAAATAAGTACGGAATTCACGGAAGTAGCAGATTTGCAAATCGTGAAAGGAAATGGAATATTTCCAAAATATATGACGACGATCATAAATATCTCAAAATCCTGTCTGATGAATTTATCTGTCACCTTTCGGCATCATTCAGGGAAACCGTGATATTGGTAGCATGCTCACCAATGTTGAACGATATTTAAGCACCGAAGGTTTGGGAAGCAGGGATGGCACTACTTTTAATGGAAAATATAGATTATGGAAAATTAAACAATCTCGCTTTATCATACAGCTTGGTTTAAAGTTGTTTCTGTTAGTTTTTTGAAAAAGAAGGATGAAAAATATCCTATTAGCTATTCTTTTTATATGTTTTCGTGGGCATCGATGCTGTTTAATTGTCTATAAATAGCTCTGAACAGTGGAACTTCTCCAAACCGACCATGCATGGGACATGAATGTTTGGCCAGTTTCGGGAGGGTACGGTCTGTAGAAGCGAAGCAGGTTGACCGGTCCGGATATAATTGATTCCGCCAGAGTCTGTACATTACATTAGCCATTCTATACACTAAATAGTTCGGTAAAGTGAATGTGGCGCGATGTACCCATCCGGTCGGACGGTCTGAATATATTTGATGGATAGGTGTTTTAGCCGATCTGTGTAAAAACTTATCCCTTAAAACAACACTTCATCGGTGTTTCAATTGTGTGTGTGTGTGTGTGTGTGTGTGTGTGTGTGTGTGTGTGTGTTTTAAAATAAGCTCATTTCATTAAAATCAAAATTTAGATGCAAGACTGTGACTTTCTAATTCTGCTTGAGTACATAATTTCACGTTTTCTGTATCCGTTTTTCTTTCCGGCGAAACGATGGAATCTTTCGATATGGTTTCATTTTGTCCTTGGAGATAAATACATGTTATGTTTATTATAATCCTCCCGATCAGGTTAGGCATAATGTTCTCATGCTCAGGATTCGGGTCTGATCCTCGTCAAAAAGAGAAGTTTGATTGCTAGGTGTGAATAGCATGTGTAATAATTTCATGTCATGCTATGATTCCAAAGATATGCGTGTGTGGTAACTGTATCAAATGTAAAGCAGACATTAAATTAGGTGTAAAACAATGTCATTCACGGGGACACCAATCTAACACGAGCTAACAGTCAAGCGCTCCCCTGAATCATTTCTGAGTTAACGTTTGACATGTGACATCCGGGCCTTGATAAACATGCACCATTAAGCAAATGGTGGCCTGTACGCGAAATAGATATGCACGAGAGCTGATCACGCTGTAAGTTGTTGATATATCTCTCTCACGTGACACGTATGATCAGGCAGTGATGTCTTGTCACTCTAGAAGCTTTAAACTCAAAAGTGCATCGGAGTCTGCACCTGCCAGCCTGGTTACCTTAACAACAACCTACGGAATAGCCGTCAATTGATGTTTTCCATTTATCATGTATAAAATGTGCAGATTTCTTTGAAATCAGTGTCACAGATTAATTAATGATGTCCTGAGGCGAGAGTCTAGTTCATAGAATTTCCAATAAGTTTCATTGACCTAACAATTCGGTGGACAAGAAATTCACTACCGGTGACTTAACTGAAGTAGCTGTTAAGCACAAACCTACACTAGTCTTTAATTTGCAGTAGATTTGTGCCTATATATGTGTAAGTTTGTGAGGGTTTCATGAGGTACGAGACAGCTTTCTGTCAATTTAATGTGTTTTCATTCGAATTTGTCGACAAACCTGATTATCACGGCACAGTATATGCTTTTTACATGAGCGATGAGACTCCAAGAATATAAAGTGCTTTCACTTCCACCCCCGGGTCTTGTAATGTGACGGCTTCAGACACAGGTACTTACATATGTATACCGAAATATTTAAAACGTGTCACGTGACTAGAGTTAATTAGATATCTGGTCTAGATAAGTGCGAGTTAGCAAGGAACTGTTACCAAATATAAACGCATGCCACATTGGAGATTAAAAACAGTATATAACAATTCAAATTATACTTCTAGTAAAAAATGAATAATGATTATACCGCAGTGACAAATAACTGTTAACAATAACATGACAACAGCGACATGGTATGTAGTAGATTGATGTTGTTACTGAACCAGAGATGGTTTTTTAAAAGATTGTACGAAAGACACACTAATAAATCGTACTTTCCAGGTGTTTTGGTTGGTGAAGGAGTCCTAAAATCTAAACAATGTATATTGCTGTCAATTAAAAATATCTATAAGGAAAAACTATTTAAGTATTTGGAATACATGCTATAATAGAGATCACTGAGAAATCCAAGCAGAGAATGTATTTGATACAGAGGACAACTTCTAAGTTCTGTATAGAAAGGTTAGGCTATGCTGTTGTCGCTACTTCTACAAACAATAATAATGATAAACGGGTTGCCCCACGTAGGCCGCATGAATCCATGCGACGTCTACAAACAGAGATGGAGGGCTAGTGATAAAGGCGCTCAGAGACCATACTAACCTGGCAAATACCACCCCCATTTGTCAGTAGTGTATTCGTCCTAAAATCTAAACAATGTATATTGCTGTCAATTAAAAATATCTATAAGGAAAACATTTTTAAGTATTTGGAATACATGCTATAATAGGGATCACTGAGAAGTCCAAGCAGAGAATGTATTTGATACAGAGGACAACACCTAAGTTCTGTATAGAAAGGTTAGCTGTTGTCGCTACTTCTACAAACAATAATAATGATAAACGGGTTGGAAAGGCTAGGCCATGCTGTTGTCGTTACGTCTACAAACAATAATGATTATAAACGGGTTGGAAAGGCTAGGCCATGCTGTTGTCGTTACGTCTACAAACAATAATGATTATAAACGGGTTGGATAGGCTAGGCTATGCTGTTGTCGCTACTTCTACAAGCAATATTGATTATAAACGGGTTTGATAGGCTAGGCTAGGCTGTTGTCGCTACTTCTACAAACAAGAATAATTATAAACAGGTTGGAAAGGCTAGGGCATAAAGTAGCGGTTATTGTGTGATAATAACAATGTAAACAAAAGAAATAATTATGTTATAAATATTAACCATTTTTTATAATGCTGGTAGATGCTTGAGTGGTTTGCCGTAACCTACATGCCACATTTTAATTCATTCGAATAGTGGCACGATCACAATGTGCACATGCTCTTTTGAAATATCAGAAACATGTAAAGTTTAAACTTGATCAAAATAGGAGGGAGGAGCACCTCCAAGGCTAGATTTTGACACTTCGGATTTTCACCAGGTGCTTCCTAGGTTTTAACATTTAGGCCCTTAACATCACTGACAAATCCAAGGTGGATGAAACACAGATGTATGATGCAGTTTAATTCATTATTTAGCTTTACTGTATCTGATTCTCAACTTGTTTTGAAATGTGCTATTCACTTGTGTGAATGTTCTTTACATTAGTAAGAATCACTCTAACCGAACAGGTCTGATTCTTCATGTTTTTAAGGTAGCAGTACACAGTGTCTCGGTGTGGCCATGGGTGATTTTTTTGTTCATTAGATTACCCCATTATAACGGTTTTAATTGAAATTAAGAAAGTAAATCCTTGCTTAAATTGGTCCTGTCCTGTTAAAGTGGACAATTTGTTAGATTTAATTAACACATTGCGTCAGATTATATATTCTTTACGTTTTTACTATGTATTTCTAGTCATATACAGGGCTTTCCTTATGTTCAAAGAGTTGTCTGATCTGTTTCATGGTTTAAATGAAGATTGTACTGTAACTGTCTTAGATAAGCACTACAACAGTTATAGACAATTATGTAAGTAGAGATTCTTACAACTGTTTACATTCACAACAGTTTAATGCTAAGAAAGGTAATTTCACCAAACCTCTGGCTTTATAAATCTCATTTTAAATAGAAACAAGTCAAAGAAGTAAGATTCTGTTTATCACATTACTATGATACTTTTGCAAACGACTGCGAAAACATGTAAACAAAATTTCATAGAACTGAGTCAGAATCTACATTGGCGATATTTTCACGCAACATCTCTTTCATTGTTAACGCAATATTGCATAAGAGGTTATGAAGCTAAACCGTCACAATGGTAGCCTTCAGCTAACTACAGCTCTGCTCGGACATACTATCTGTGTATCGTTATACATGGGATCTTAATTTTATTTCATGTTATATTTTATTTAAACGAATCATTAGAAGTGTAAGGCTATTAAAATAAAACTTCTAGACGAATTTCAAAAGATCTCATAGGAAATGAAATCAGGTTTAGGATACCTTTTCTTATATCAGTCAAAACAATTATATTTCGATAGATTACTGTTTATAGGATATTGCTCATGTCAGATCTAAAAAAATTAAGCTTGAATAAAAACACGACATACGGCAAAAATCTGAAGGCTTACCAACCTGATATTTTTTACTGTGGATAACATCCAGCAGATAAGCATGAATGACGTGTAAGTTTGTAAGATGTAGTATATCTATAATAAATATAGATAATATTTCAAATCAACCTTCTCATCCCTTTTTCCACCAAAGTCCACCCTATGACCTTCTCATCTCTATGTCCACCAAAGTCTACCTATTGACCTTCTCATCCCTTTGTCCGCCAAAGTCCACCTATTGACCTTCTCATCCCTTTGTCCACCAAAGTCCACCCTATGACTTTCTCATCCCTATGTCCACCAAAGTCTACCTATTGACCTTCTCATCCCTTTGTCCGCCAAAGTCTACCTATTGACCTTCTCATCCCTATGTCCGCCAAAGCCTACCTATTAACCTTCTCATCCCTATGTTCACCAAAGTCTACTTATTAATCTTCTCATCCCTATGTTCACCAAAGCCTACCTATTAACCTTCTCATCCCTATGTTCACCAAAGTCTACCTATTGACCTTCTCATCCCTATGTCCGCCAAAGTCTACCTATTGACCTTCTCATCCCTATGTCCACCAAAGTCTACCTATTGACCTTCTCATCCCTATGTCCGCCAAAGCCTACCTATTAACCTTCTCATCCCTATGTTCACCAAAGTCTACCCATTAACCTTCTCATCTCTATGTTCGCCAAAGCCTACCTATTATCCTTCTCATCCCTATGTTCGCCAATCCCTATGTCCGCCAAAGTCTACCTATTGACCTTCTCATCCCTATGTCCGCCAAAGTCCACCTATTGACCTTCTAATCCCTATGTTCGCCAAAGCCTACCTATTATCCTTCTCATCCCTATGTCCGCCAAATGCTTCTTTCGCATGTGTGATATATTGTTTACATGTCTGTGAAGATTGTATTATTTAAAATTTGGTGATACCGCTTTGGTTTCCTTTCTGAAGATAGAAATTACTATAAATACTTCTCGATAGCAACTACGAAATCATCCAATTTGTTAAAATTACGGAATTTTTGCAGAATAAGACTATGTCATGTATATCACGGATAATTTTGTCCTATTTTGAATTTCTTAGAAATGAACGCTTTAGGTACCAGTCCTCACGTGCGAGTCCTAGATGGATGAAACAGCTGTATGACGCAGTTTAACATATACATGTAGTTTTGCCCTACTGTGTGTAGTTCAAAATCTGTATTGAAAAATTGAGTTTTGAAATTGAAACTGACCATACTGCCATGTCTCAGCAGCAAGTCTATAAAAACAACACCGATAACTAAATCATCAACGCTGTTTAAAAGTGACAAACGACAACATAGTTGGTGTATAGAGTATCATATATTTTATCACGTGCACAACCAAATGTTTGACCTAATTGACCCTGAATGACATTTTTGTATTGATGCGCTGTTGTCATCTTTTGCGTTCATTCATTATTCATTTCTAACCCTAACCCTTGTGATATTGTTTTCACAGCCCCGCTAGATTTACATTCGCAATATCGGTAATGCGTATGACAGACTCATAACACGGCACTGACAGGGATATGTAAAATTCAGAGACACAACACTTACGAATGGTCTAAAACGACATTTAATGTTTCTGTTGACTGTCAGTAACTCCTTGTTCTCATAAACTCAATTTCGAAATTCCGTTTCAAGATAAAAGAAAACCCACAACTACTTACTAATTAAGATTTGACGCAATTAATGACTAAATAGATTTCAACAGAAATGTCATCATATCTGTAATTAAACATTTCGATATTTTCCTGAAAATCTTCATTAACGGATTTTCCATTTTGTTAAGTGGCCCTATGTCTGGCACTTGTTCCTATCTCTGATTCTTCATCGCTTACTTTCTCTACATTGCATATTAATTTGAAATCAATTAAGGTATACAATTTCTATGCTATTTTATTATAGTTTTTCTTTGTTGACGTAACGTGCGGAGATAATATTTAATTTCACCAAGTTAAATTTTAATAATTTCATTTTCTAATAGCTGTCATTAATCTATCAATGTCTGTGATTTGCTCACTAAGCGTGTGAATTGTCCTGTCACTGTACATGCCAAAATCTAAAGCGCTGAACTGATGTACCAAGAGACCAGGAAATGTCATTTGTCTGTAAGCTCATTTGACTAAATACATCAGCTATTCATACTGTGTTGTGAAAAAACCTCGAAAGGAGAAAATTGATGACTCTTTATATTTTATTGATGAGGAAGTGTTCATCCAAGTTATTACTGTAACGTGCATATTTAATGTTCTTCTGGGATTTTCAACTGTTTAAAACCCATTTGAACACCATTTACCTCGTTAAGTGATTGGACCTGTGGTAATTTCTATTTGTTTTCGACCAGTTGTCAATTTGATTATAGGTTTTGTATGTATGGTATATTATCATTGTTAATAAACAAATGTATACTGGACTATGTATTAGCCCAGGAGTGCCCGAAATAGCGTCTTTGTCACGTGGCAGTCATTAGACATGTGTTATTGCCATTTATCCTCTAACATGAAGCGAGGCCAAAGGCAATACCAATATGTTACACTTACCCAGCAGAAAAACAACACATATCACTGACGGACGCTCTTATAGTGTCATCGCACTGGAATATCATAACCTGTATAGAGTATCATGACACAATATCCAATCACATCAAACTATACTCAAGACATTTGTTTGAAATCAGAACCCAAAGTGAGGTAGTGTCAGAATGGGCTTTAGATGGGAAAAAATGTTCGATTTCAATAAAAGTTCCTCCTTTTACGACCACACTCTTTCTGCAGTGAATTTAGTTTAGTAGACGTTCTCGGGTGTTTAAGAGTTGACTTGATGTGGACAACAACGAATGAATTCTGTAACTGGTAATTTGGTGTAATTTTTTTTCTTTGTCGTGGCTATCGCCTAGTTGACAGACAGATTTATTTTAAGGGTTTCCTTGTAGTAGCTGGTGGCTACCTCACTGAACAACATATGAAAGGCCCGTCGCATACCGTCAAGTTTAACCAGGGTTAAGTTCCTTCTTGAAGGACACAATTATCAGCGTCCTGAGTAACAGAAACTTCCATAGAGAGCGTCGAACGACATACCTCGTGTCTTTACCTGAGGTTACGCCGGCAAACACTCTAACCATGTAATGTCTTTCGCAATGCATAATTGTATAATGACTTAAATAATATAATAAAAAGTAATATTATGAAAAATGCGAAGTGATGAATGATGACAAAATCAGGATTTTCTACCGCAATTTACATGTTACTTCATGTAAAACTCACTTCAGTCACATACTCAAACAGTACAATGTTAATGAACTGTTCAATAAACGATTTAAAATTCTTCAAAATCGATTATATGGCTTCAATAGGATTTTCTTCCAAACTTACAAACTCAAGTCCCAATTGAGAATAGTTTTTGCAGATTTTTGCTGATTATTTTTCGCATTTCGTAATGTAAATTCATATTAAAAAGATGTGAAGAAAAACCAAAACTGGTTGAACTTGAATGAATCTGTTCCTTGGACAAGTATATTTCAACCTGAGAGATAAGCTGGTCAGCACGAGGCTTTCTATGTTTATTTTCCGTTTTCTCACATATCAAAAAGCAGCAAATTGAAAGTTGGTATGAAACAAATTTAATCGAGCCATCAGCAATATTTCGTGTATTCTGCATCGAAATTGATGACGTTGTAAACTTGTGACATGGTTAGTGTGCATAAAGTGATGACGTTACCCCATTGTGAGTAGCCTCATAGCGCGTTTTAGTAGTATTTTCCCTACCTAGTGAACAGACAGATCTATCTTCGCCCTGCCATTAATCGGAATGCATCTGTGAAGTTTGAGAGAAAACAAGGTCATGATCCATTAATATCACATTAAGATATGTCAATGACTGTAATTTTACAATAAAATCATGGTATCCCAATCAAACTATCTGATCACCTCTTCATGCAAGAGAGTTATTTAATAGTCCAAGATAAAGACACATTTCGGAGTCGTAAACTTTGATCGGTAACATTAGGAAGATTTTTAATTAGAGAGGTAAAATGCAGATAATTAGTAAAATCATTAATTTGCTTGGAAGTTTATTTTTTTCATTGAAATATATGTATTGTTAAACCACGAAATTTTATATCCAAAAAGTGATAAACACTGAACAATTGAAATGAAGTTCAGCTTCAATGAACTCCGAGAGGATGTTTCATCCAAATAATCAAGTGCCATCCATATAGTTATTTTGGGATATATGATTTTACGATACGTGTAAATGGTTATGAAAGAGACAGTCATGTTACAGTTTTGACAACAATTCTACAAAATGTCATTCGTTATCATATTCAATTTGTCTAATTCCTTTTATAGACGTTGCATCGGTGTCTCCACTCCAGAAAAAAACTATAAAGACAAAAACCTGATACCGAAATGTCACTATTTAATGACAGGTCTGTTAGACGATATCAATATTGTATGGGTGACAGATCTGTATCATCACCGTAAAGTTAACTCAACGATCGGCAAAATCGCCCTTAATGTCGTTTTAAAATTTTATCAGTTTAACTCAATCTAAAATCTTTATTTCACGCGGGTCCTTCCTTTCTGATCTTTTTTTTCTGAAATTTAAAACACTTCAATAATGCATTAGAAATAATTCTCAATAACTTAAGCATTTAATTTTGATTTTTTTCGGCGCCTATCCCTTCCATTTTATGGAAATGGTAGATCTTACATGGCAACGTTGTTGATTTATGATCAGAGCTGAAACTGTTGTTTGTGTTTTTCTGATAGTGTAGAAGTTATCCAACTCTAGACATAAGTGTAAGATAATAAATAACAAATGGATAAACAAAGTCATGCGTACTTACATCGAAGCAATATGGCGGCGTTATCGTCTTTTGTTAATCAGCTACACATGCTTGTTGATATGTGTGATTTTGTGAAGCTTGGTAATATTACATATTATCTATGTGAATGAGTGAAGGAGTATTGTGTAAAGATTTGGCAAGTGGTACTGGTACTACTTGTAACAATGTACTGTATGATGAAAAATTCCGTTCGCGGGTACGAAACCTTCCCGATTGCCGCATCACATCGTGTTTGAGGCGACTGACCTCCGTGAAACAGAGCGTATTATGTTAAACTGTTAAAATTAAAATATATATATATTAACTTTATTCATTTTACAACAATTGTTTTCCAACTCATACTAATCACTCTTGTTGGAAAACCCACATGGTCGGGCAGGTGACGCCCATACCTTTTCACATCCATTCCGGGAATCGAACCTCGGGCGGCTAGGTGATAGGCGAGTGCGTTACCACTGCGCCACCCGACCTGTAACAACATGTATTATCCATACCTTAATTTGCGGTGATTAGCTTTCACATTTTTTTCTATCTATTTTGTGAAAGTATATTAAAGTGTAATGAATCTGATCTGAATATGATTATAGTCTTGAAATCTCTGTTCAGTCTAGTTTTATAAATACAGCCATTAGCATGAGTCTGTCGCTATAATTAAATTATTATCTTCTAATTTTCATGGTAGTGTAAAATCATATATTTCCGTGGGGCTAAATTTTCGTATTTTTTATTTTGTTTATTTCACGGAGACTTCTTTTTAAGGATAAATGTCGCTAATAGATATAATTTTAACAGTGATGAGTACCAACGGAATAGATGAAAAGTATTTCCTCACGAAAATCAATGATTTAACAGTAAGATGAATAATTACGTTGATTTTTGAAAAAAAAAAACGATTTTCCAGACATTGATTTGTTTTAAAACGGAAGAACACAGTCACGTGGACTGATATCAGAACAGCTTCATTTTTTATCGTTTTCAATTTATGGTTTGTATCACCTTCGTACACTGAACGAACCTATTCGAATCATAAGGACGCTAATCGCTGTCTGTGTTTTTAAGGGTACGCCAATCTCGTTAAGACATATCTAATTTCGGCGTTAAATTTAGATGCAGCTAAACAATTCTATCACAACTGAAGGACGTTCAATTGAAGCCCGTATCATGTGTAAGGTGTGTTCCACAGGTCTTAAACTCGGTTAGATCAAGAAATTAAAACATATTGCGGGCGGAATTTATTTATCTATTTACGGACATGTTGTTCGTGCCCAGAGCATGGAACTATAAAGCAAGTTTAACGGCGTTTTCATAAAAGTGAAGAGTAACGTAATTCATCAGGATTTTTTTTATAGTTTGAGTAGTTTCTTTTAAACTAAATGTACGTTTTATTCCATTTCCTCATGGTATATACAGAGAAAAAATGAGGTATGGGATTTTTTATTACAACATAACCAGACCGAAGAAAATAGGGCAAAAATATCATTAAAAGAAATTCTCAGAAATTCCTGAAGAAACATCAAATGTTTCAGGAGGGTAAGCGTATTTTGCTTCAACACCCGCCGTGTAAATATTGGCCAATCAAAGTGATTGATACCATTTTCTCAAATAAGAACAAAGTTAACGACACAGGAATACTTTGAAAATAGTTTGTCTTGATATAGATACATAGAACAACCGGAAGCATATCGAGTATATTCATCTTTATAATCAAAAGACATTAATTAGTTTTCCTTTCCGTACGTCTTCTCTCTTAAAATAAAATTTGAAAATACAGCACAAGTCGATACGAATGATGCGACGGAACTTGCAACCTTAATACATTGACCGCATTAGAGCCAGACCAATTCTGCCGTGTATTCGACCAGTATTAAAAGGAAAGTCGATATTTTTTTTATCAATTTCCCCCTTAATGCCTCCTGGGAGTTCATTCAGATGAAACCTCCTCTAACTCCCTGTTTTCCTCTTCCTGGTCACGATGGATTGGTACCTTAGACAAGGTGATGGACACTTTAGACCGTAAATGTACTACAATTGAATTGATTTCATGCTAATTGAAAGCGATAAGCATAACAAATTATTGTGATTTATAAGTAACATCAATAAAAATATTCCAAAATTGTACTTATTATAGTTTCAAGTGACTGACAGGCATAAAAGCAGCTTAACTACACCAAAATATTTATTGTGTATGACATCTGATGATGCGCGAAGAGAAATGAGTGATATCTCACCTTCTCTCAATGTTAGTATAAAAAGAAGGATTGTAAAGTATTCGTCTCATTTTTATATTTTCGTTTTAAAACAGTGTGTAGTAAGATGTGACTTAATATGAAAACGATTATCATAATCCAATTGAAGTATACTTTAAGTTAAGCAGTAACGTAAGCCTACTATAATCAGTATATACATCTCAAGAAATTTCGAAAATTTTATTATACGTTTCGTACATCAGAATAATCACTAAACTGGCTCCCTTGATTTTGATATATATGTGTAAGTGCAAACTATTGTTTAAACTGCATCTAGCGCTTCCGTTTCATCATATCGATATCTATATCATACTTCCTTTATGGTACGTGGTCCGCTTGCCTGACCTCGCAATATCATAACCGTAAACTCAACACTAAATGATAGATAGCGTAAACGGTCAACGAGGGACTTTTAGGCGTTAAAACAAACGATACTCAGTCAAATGCTCCGCAGTCGTGTTAATGTCACTTCATTAAGCAAAAATGGGTTTCCGAAATCATGAAATATTAAATATCTTTGTCAAACAAAACAGATCGTTGACCACGTTTTCAGAAATTTACTTTGCGATATCTAGAGTCTGTGTCGTAATATGTTGTAAATCTAGGTCAATCCAAGAAGTTAATGTCACGTTCCCATTAAGCGTACCAACGAACGGAAAACAAGCCAAACTTAACATCATGCCGACTGTTAAACTTCCCATAATTTTCATCTGTCTGCATCTCTTGAAACCTGAGTTGTGAGTTTGTCTTTCAATGGGGGATGCATCGTATATCGAATCAACTGCGACATGTAAACACCATTAATTGGGAACGTTGCTGCCCATAAATGGAAATTTCACAATTAAAATAGACACTCTAATCATACAGCTCGGCGGAAAGCGATCCCTGTTTGTGTCGTTGTGGGTACATACAATGAATATTGTCGATAAACATCTTGTTATTTAAAGACAAGACGGTCATCAATATATCTGGAAGTGAAATTCAAGGACTTCACAAAATGTTTACGACCTCTCTTCATAACCCCTTCGATAAATTAGCCTCGAATGACAACAAAAACAGGCCAGCCAAGAGAGCAGCAATGTAAATGCTTAGTATAATAATAGTGTCTATTTCTAAATTGACGAATATCAATTACCTCGTTTATTGGCAGGAGCGCTCTGAACCTCGTTCTGAGTTTCTTACTTCGGGGTTACTAGTATTCCGTTACGTGTGCGGAGTCTTGTCTTGGTATTTCCTCTCTGTTTGTCCTGTAGAAAATAAAATCATTCAAATGACAATATATGTACCAACAACACATGTTTGTTTCAATGCTCAACAAATTTCTCAACAGGTGCATGAAAATCCTGTCATCTATTATTAACAATGTTAATGAAATGGTCTGCATTGATGGTCTACATTACTATTTTAAGTGTTTACACTCCTTGATCCGGTGTCCTTGAAGTACTTCAAAACAACAAAGATAATACTGGTATGTAAACAGAATCTTAATTCAAACTTACTTCAGTGAATTTAAAACAAAATCTGAGACAAGAAAGATGTACAAGGAAACCTTCCAAAAATGAAAACGGGATAGGACTAGTCGTTCCGAAAGGATAAGCGTCTTCCTCTTCAATGACAACACTCATCTACTAGCCAAATTTTATTAACCTTAATCTGATGACAAAACTACCTATCAAACTGTTTATCAGTAAAATGATATATTGGGCTGCGGTTGGTGAGTTGATATAAAATGGAACGATGGAACAAGCGAACAAGATAAGGAAAAAAAAAAAAAAAAAAAAACAAAGCAAAATTCACATGAAGTAGATTCTGGCATCAGAAAGCCCTATCTTAAACTGCTTTGAGGTTATAAATATTTTGTTGAATATGATGGAAGAATCATAAAACTTGATGATAGTCCACACGTGTAGTGTAGCGTTCTTGTTAATTAATGTATGTGTGATACGTACACAGGGTGTTCATATTCATATTTTGCTAAATACAAAACATGAAATTTTACTAAAATATGATAATTTTACTAATATTGATTTGATATCTATTAAATGATGTATTATGTTTCACTCGTCCTTTTGTCAGTAATGATGTCAAATAAGAGCATTATTTTGACGTTATGCATGAAATCATGCTTCTAGTATACACAATAAAGTTATAAAACACGAAAGGATATTGACGGAGTATGGTTCACATCGTTCCTTTATGCTGATTTGAAAAAAGTAATCGCATTTCGAATTGAAATTCGCATTTGCGTTATGAAATATCTTGCTTTCAAGTAACCTAACAAAAAGACATTTCTCATAGCAGTACTCTTGGCGCAATGATTTTGTCACAGGAAGTCGGAAATAGACATTTTCAGGAAGTTTAAGTTCAAAAATGGCTTGTTGTCCACCCTTAAAAAAAATTGTTATCGCTGATTTTTTGAGATGTCAAAAATGAACCTTTGTCAAATTGTATTTATTGGTTTGCTACTGTTCATCTTATATTTTGACAGTAAAAATATGATATTCTGTTTCTTGAAAGTAATTGATGGATATGTAAACATTTAAGTTCTCTAGAGATGGCCATTTCATTTAATGACTAGTCAGAAACACAAATGGTTTACGGGGCGTTATCTTGAACTCTGACATTTAAAGACTGTTATTGTCATTTCTTGATAAGCACTAAACGGATTTTTCAAAGTTATATGTATAGGTTACACTTGACTTTTAGTGGTGCCCACTAATTTAGAGGAGGGTCAGAGGAAGACAATAGCGGACAGGTATGAATCAGAAAAAAGTGCTTGTTCTATAAGAATGCATAGCTTACAGATATAACTAATTTTAAGGTAACTGTCATTTATATACGTATTAAGGACGCTGTATTGACAGAGATATATCAGAACGGACTGGTTCTACTACAGCATTGTAATAACTTCGATGATATTTACAATGAGATGCTATTGCCAATACCTACTTGGCAACACGAGTTTCCCTACACTAAGACCAAAATCGTCTTACTGCCTGCACTAAAGTATATGTTGATGTATCTTGGTAATGTTTTATGTTTGTTGTTTCGGTTTTCATACTTTACACAGATGAAAATGGCCAGTAACAAAGTAACAGAGTGCAAACTGACATCGAAATCACTTAACCTCGGCGGGATTGGCGCTTAAGATGTTGGACGTCAAATTTATAGATAATTTGGAGTATTAATCGACACTTGTATCTACTTACTGGTAATTTTACTTAACTGTTTGTTAAAAAGTCAGATTTTTAATCAACAATGATATCGATCTACATGTCTTTATGGAATGTAGGTTTTGGTTATTTAATGATGTAATTCAAAACAACATTAATTATATTGCAGTTTCGTTTCGTATGAAAATTAACAGAGAAAGAAAAAAGGGTGTTTACTGTTGGAATGATTTGTCATTATATAAACATAGACTTTAATGTATTAATATTTTTTATTTATGTCAACAATTGGGCTCAGATTATATAAATTATTCTTATTGGCAAGGATGGAAGCACGTGAAGGCATCTTATCATTGAAGGAATTTGGAATACCTGCAAAAACCCCGCGTTGTCGGCCAGGTTAGTCACATACATAGAGTTTCGAAAAATCGAACTCCGGTCGCATAGGTGAAAGGTAAGTACGTTACCACGGCAGCACCCAGCCACCATGTTCTTATGCACTGACTGATGATATGGATTATTTTTCGAAGCATTTAGCCATTCCTATGTATTGTCTGTGTTGAACTGTATTTGAAATTTCAATTTACGATGCAATTGAGCACGAATCTACCTACAATGAGTATAACAGGAAGTATGTTGAATCTGGAAACACTAAAATGATAATGAAGCTCTCACAACTGTGATATTAACATTCTGTTGATATATCAACAATGAAGACAAAATCTGTGTTTTTGGGCAAGGATTCACTATTTTCTAATACAAACGTAGTTTTCTTTTTTAAGTGACTGGCTGAAACTGGTTAATGAATGATATGGTATTCTTAATGAGGGCAACTTCTACTTCTAAGATTTTCATTTACATTACAAGCAACACTTATTAGAATCTTTTCAACAAAATGAAAAATATTATGATGAACGTATAATATAACGAAGTTAAAGACGTACGGGGACCTTCTAAAACTGTGCAGAAGTGGATAACGTTAATCAGATAAATACAACCAGGTGTCTGATAAATTCTACACTTATCTTTTATCGTCCATTATATTTAAACGTGAAATAAAATTTGGCTTAATCGACAAGGGACTTATTATGCTTTGTTTTACTGTTGAAATCCATCGGGAAAATTTACATTAATGTATATTCCTGTTACAGAGATCTGTAATAAAAGTAATTTATATCAACATAGATATATAAAAAAAGTTAGTGAAATACATGTTGATTGAAGAGGTAACACGATTTGACAAAGAGAACTTACCTGTAAAACCTATGGTGGTTTGTCACTGGCACTAACGCCCTTAGCCTCCTCGGGTACAGTTGCTGATCTGTGGGAACGTCAGCTACTTCAGAGCGCCTTTATATGTGAGATATCGTCATTGGCAGCAGCCAATATACGTGGTAGAAAAGTTACGCGGCAAGCACGCGCTCTTTCGAGAAAAGGGCGGAACATAATCATTAAAGCTGGTGTAGGGGCACCTGCTACATTATTCGATGACGTCAGGTCGAATCAAACTTCAAAAATGAATATTGGATTTACACATTCAAGAGATCTTTCGGCCTTTGGTCACTACTTATGATAGATATTGCTTTTAGAACCATACTTAAGGCTAGTAATAGCAAAACCTGAAAAAATCACCCAAGAGAATTAGTGATGTATGGTAATGTGAGAAAGAAACAATAATGTGTGGTGTAACATTCACGGGAAAGAAGCGTTGGCAGAGATCCATTTGGTTTGGAGGTTGGATATACATGTGTATAAAATACAGCTATCAAAATGTTTCCATTTATGACACTGGAGTCATAATGACTACAGCGGCCATTCACACATCCAGTCATTTTTCGTTTTAAGAAAACTGTATCTAGCTGGCTACTTTTCAATGTTTTTAGAATTTAAAGAGAAATTATCTCCGGATAAACATTAGTTTATTTTTCTTCCCGACACATTATTTGATCTAAGAATATGCTTTTTAAACGGTATGAAAATTGAAGTGAGTAGCTGTTATGGTACACAATACATTAGTAGTAAAGTGTTCACATCATTTATTATAGAAGAAACCTCCAAAACCAAGACGCCAACAGTCGAAGGAAAATAAACGAATCATAAAGAAGGGATAAAAGAAACCAAATCAAAACAAGGAAAAAATATAACTTTGCTGTTACTGAAACACTGATATTTTTGATAGGTAATGCAAAACATATCATGAGTCAACGAAACAGCAAACTACAATACTTGAAAAATATACGACATATGATATTTCAGAAAATGAAGCGTTTGAAGTCTCATGTTCTAAAGCTGAGAACAATGAAATATTCAAACAATCGATTTACACAGATATTTTACTCTGAATGAAATGGTTCAACACAGATGTAATAATTGAATTCAGTGTTGTATTATTAATATGAAACATAAACATGACTTGATTTATTAAATTTGGTTTTTAAGAGTTACATTAAACGATGTCAATATCATTAGTTTCTCGCTCATAATAACTTTGTTATATTTCTAGGTCTTGTTTCGACACAAATACGATACTCTTTAACAAATTGGACACTGAACAATGAAAGTTATTCAGGGATTTTCGCCGTAAGATTTCTGCTGACTCGTTATCACAATGATGCCTTATCACAATATAACGCCTCCTGAATGACATCACATCCAGCCTAACCACCCCTGCACACTTAAATCTTAAAGACATATTACATATATGTTCACGTGTAATTCTATATACAAACACACAAGTGATGGTGCCTTTTAACACAAATTTAGAGTTAGATACAGTAGAGCTAAATAATGAATTCAACTGCATCATACAGCAGTTCCGTCCTCCTAGGACTCGTAAGTGATGCAACATCATTTGTGAAACTATATCAAATCGGTTTATTAGCTGAAATTTTGTTAAGGAGTTTGACCGCGCAACGATAATCTACGGAAAAGCATGAAAGATCAACATGAACATTTTATGCTAAAACTTGAAATATTCTCATTTGCATTGATAACCATTTTGTTGACAAATCAGAACTGTCACGGCAAATTTTCTACAAATGATTTATCAGTCAACAAAAACAATTTTAAATTGAAAATTCTAAGGTAAATGTTACTTCTATCACAAAAAACATGTATCTTTGAATTATACAAAATTTTTATAAACACTACATTGTTCACGTTAAGTAACGTGCCATTTTTCGACGAAATCAAAACGTGTCATTTCCTTCAACCCTTGGTATTCATCGCAGAAACTGTGAAATCACTTGCATATTGTTGTAATAAGTCATATATGGACATCTTTCCGCCAGACTGTATATTAAGTATGATGATTTCAATCTCCCTATTGTTAATTTTACATTTCTGGATAGCAACAACCCTGCATCCCCAAACATGTTTTCGTGTAAGAAGTTTTCAACTGACGGAGATGCAGGTTGATGAAAGTTATGGGGAAGGTTTACGGTCATCATCGTAATCTTATCCATAGTTTGCGTGTTAGTTCCATTGTTGTATACCTTGTTCTCATATGAGAACTTGAATTTACTTATTTCATTTTACTTTATCATATCCTAGTTATTTTTTTAGTGATAGACTTTATAGCAAGAAACGGGATTTGTCTCGTATCCTAATTACAGTTTAAGGCATTTTTCTCAAATCGAATTACAAATATTGGTATTAATATTCTAGTTATATATTAATCATAAATATTAGTACTTATTTCGCATTCTTAGTGGTACTGTCTCATATTTTAGTTACAAGTATTGGTATTTATTTCATATCTTTGTTGAAAATATTCATATTTATTTCCTATCCTAAATGTAATATTTTTATATCGTATCTTAGCAAAAAATGATGTTATATATCTCGAATCCTAGTTACAAATATCGGCTTTGATCTCCAATCCTAGTTAAAAATACTTGTATTTATCTCGAATCCGTGTTACAAATAATGTTATATATCTCGAATCTTAGTTAAAATATTAGTTTTTATCGCGTTTCCTAGTTACAAATAGTAATATCCATCTCGTGTCCTAGTAACAATATTGCTCTTTTCCTGCTAACAAATATATCTATTTTATCATATTTACCAAACCAGATATTTATATCGAATTCTAGTTATACATTTTGGTCTTTATCTCGTATCTTAGTTATAAGAAATTGTTCAATTCCCGAAGCGGACGTGAAGATTTTGATCACCTGCCCGACCACGTGGGTTTCCCCGGGTACTCCTGTTTCCTCCCACATTAATACCATTCGCATGCTTCCACCCACACCAACGAGAGTGATTGATATAAGCTTGGAGCTTGTTTCGCAATTGTTGTAAAATTAATAAAGTTTAAGTTTATATTTTAAAATAATGTTAAAATTAAAGGTGTTTATCTCATATTCTCGTCATATTATGCCATGCCAAGCAGTGACGGAGTATTTCTGGGCTCTCTATAAGCTCACATTGTTGAAGGTTTGATACTTACTGAGAAAGCCATCATAAAACATATTGTTATGGAGGTGTAGCGAGCTTGTTAGTAATATTCGACCTCACTATTAAAGTGTTACTGTCAGCAGTCAGCATTCAAAGGCTAAATGAATTCAGCAATTTAATTCTAACTCGGATCTATTCGAATCCATCAAATCGAAAATATTAAACCGAGAAGCCTAATAAAACATCTATTGAAATTTAATCTCTCTTATTGACAGTTGTTTTCCTCTTGTGAAATTGTGGCGTATTGCAAAGATTTTAATGATAAGATAAATCACCTTCCAAGATGAACTTATTGATTTTTTACAATAAAATCATTTTATTGAAAAAAAATCCTTTATCAATTTAATAACAGCAGTATCTCAAATCTTGAATCTCAAAACAAAAGCATATTTGTGGTGTCCTGTCAACTGCCTTTAACTCATATTTGGAGGATTCAGCTAAATCTTCTCTTGGTTATCTTTGGAGTTTAGCTTGAAGGTTTGATAAGATTATTGATGACATGGTAAAGATGAGTCTTTAAACGATCAAAATAATGAGTTATACAAGGCTATATTCGGAAAAATACGTTTAAGGCCAACATGGGACTGAAATTTCACTGTTAGCAATCTTGATGATATTTGTCTTCTAATTATACAAAACACACACAAGACCTCGTGAAGAACGCCCTTCCATACAAATTTATAAATAGATCCAAAAAATGATTAAGTTACAGATGTTCCATCTAGGATTAGTCACTAACGCTGAAGGACTAAAGTACCAAAGTAAACCAAATATGGTCGAAAGAAAGGTAAGATTCTAGATAAAGAAGTACATAAGCCCAATTTTTTAATAAATTTTGCAATTTTCTTATATATCATCATACAAAAAAGAACGTCGAGTACTTGTATGTTTTGTGAACCATGCCACTATTCAAATGAATTAAAACATGACATCCAGGTTATGGCAGACCGCAAGGATTAGGAGTCCACCAGCAGTGTCTACCACCTGGATGATCCAAAAGACACGCAAGTGGATAGAACCATATGATACAGATTTAGAATTAAATACAGAAGAGCTAAAACCTATTGTATCTTACAACTGTCTCATCATTTTAGAATAACAGGTTATATTCTCTGGTAAGTTTCAAACATCTGGTTTATAGATAGGTTTTTATGGTGATATTTACACCAATGTGATACTTTCACAAAAGTGGGGGTGCATTAACCTCGAAATTCAATCTATTCATAAAAATCTCAAGTAGATATGTAATAATGTGAACTGATTCCAACGCGACCGAGAGCCCTGCATGTGTAATGTGAATTTGAAATATTAGCATTTAAGCGTAATGTGTTATAAGTAACAATATTATTCTGGAGAGTTTACTTATAAGTTGAGTTTATCTAGGAAAAGATTAAGTATTTTTCTTAGGGCCTCAATATGTGTCAAGCCATGATCAGTAGCTAAATTAACTCATTTTGTACAACCATAATTTCAAGAACATTTTAAAATGACCGTCAATCTATGACACTAGTTCGTTAACCGTCATTCATTTAACACATTTTTGAATTTGTACACTCCTTTTTTAATATATACTTTTTAATACATGAGATCCATTCAATAAGGTATTGTCAACACATAAATCAGTTTTTAATACTGTTAAAAATTTGCTTTATATTAAATCAAATGTAACCATTCAACATAATGGCCGTCTGTGTTTGCCTCATTTTTACATTCCGATCCCACCAGTTTGACGATGTCTTGTTATAAAATTGATTTTTTTCAAACCCCAGTTATGTCTGATTATGAACCAATTACTTTCCCCTCCAATCCAGAAAAAAAATCTTGTTGTTTTCAAAATGGAAGTTGGTGACACTTGATGGAGTAAAATGGCGTGACATTTCACCATGAGAGAAGTTCATATGTTGCAGTTGAATTCATTATTTAGATGTACTCCGTCTGACTCGAAATTGATATCGAAAGGTGTTATTTACTTATACAATCTTCGAAATTGTAGATGGTAGACAGCACCACATTTTAATTATTCGTTAATTCAATATTCTGAATCGTACTACTTGCAGGTTACGGCAAACCTCGGGGACCAGCATTGTCTACCACCTGCAATCTGAATGATTGTATAAAGGACACACAGGTATACAGACCCTATGTATTAGTTAAGCTTGTTAAATTATTTAAACATTTTCATATATTTTTTTTTAATTTTTACATTAAGAAACTTGTTTATAGGTCAGTGCACGTTTTAATCAATTGATAGGGTGGAGGTTTACAGTCTGTTCTGAGAAGTTTCAGCGAGCCAGTTGTCCACGGCAGATCACATTTACAATTTTATTGTTGGATTCTGTTTTCAATCACTTCTAATTTCTACATGTAATCCAATATCATTTATCAAAATCGGCCATTTCCGTTAAAAATTTCTTTGTGTGATATTATATTCTTATGACAATGGTGTTTATGGCACACGTTGTTGAAATAGCAGAAGCAAAACGTATCTTAAAAATAATTGGTAAACACATTATCCTGAAAAATAACATCCTCAATATGCTTGGTAAGCACAAAATATATAAGGCAATGCCTTCAGATCAGGTACAGATGAAATTTTTAGTAAGAATTTCTATAGCTTATTGGCATTTAGTATTAACTGTTGGACGGAAACACATATTTACTTATTATGTAGGTGTATAACATTGCTGACAGTTACTATTAATATATCATCATTTTGATAAGGTAACTATTTTCATTGATGATTTCATTTACCTTTTATATTGATTTCTGTTGATATATATATATTTGGTTACTTTAAATAAATAAGCGTGGTGATTGGTTCCTCAATTTGTGACTTCACTCCTTTATCTCATATTCTAAATGTGTTTGCCTGTTGATACAAATACATTTATGTTTAAAAAGTAATGTGCCTAGTTAGTTTATACATATTTTGTAACTTAAAATTGATTAGAGGAGGTAATGCGGAAGATTAACTAGCAATGAAGGATTTTTTTAATACGGGAGACATGAAAAATATAATGAATTTGATGTCTCGGAAGATTTAGACTCTTCTGCGTCATCGATGACACCCGCCATTCCAAGCGATTAATGCCACGTTCACAAAAACATGAACCGGAGAAGGTCACATTTGACACATTGAAATATAATACTCCTAATGGAATACTTCTGACGTCCATGACGCTGTATTATACTCTTTAATGAAAAGACATACACATCTGTTGTCCGATCGATCATAGAAACTGTGATACTGGAAATATGCGTCTGAATTACAAATCAGTGATATATCATAAGCTTCAGAAGAAGGAAAGTTACTATATAGACCTTCAAATAAAATAATCACAATAGATGATATGGCTACACGAATCACATTTATATTGCTTTACGTTTGTTTTTTTTAAATTTTAATCAGCCAAACTCGTTCATTTTACACCAAAGTTTCGTGATTATCAGTTATAATGATTTCATGGTGTCTGATCACGGCCATCTCGTGTTGTCGTATTGTTATGTTGTCATGCGGTCACCTTGTCACTATGTCGTGTTTCCAAAATAATCCATTCACCGAAACCCTGATGATTCTTGCAATTTGTTCGTGTAGATTACGAGTATGACGAAACAATGGGACGATATACTCACTGTAAGGCTGTTTACTGCCTGTGCCATTAGACTAAAGCGGGCCGCCAAACCAGTTTTACTTCCGAGACGTTGTATACAAATGTAGTGCAAAATGAAATTTCATGTCAGTTTGTGAATATTTTCTCTAGACATATCTTTAACAGATATGTACATATCCTTTTTTAGCATTGTTGTGCAATATTTGTTTTTATTGGAGGGACTTTATTTTGGCATCATATTCGTGTCTGCTGGTGTGGCAGGACACATTACGTGATGAGGCTCGAGTAGTGATATTTTGGCTCTTTCCCTCCAATTTTGAAGGATATTGTCATTCGAGTGAAATTATCTTTCTTCAATTGGGTCACGAGGAACTTTCCACATAACAGTAGGTACGTCTTGAGTAGATCTACAAAATGTTTTAAGTACCGCACCATTTGCAAAGTTTTATAATGTTTTTTTTTTACCTTTGGAAGAACATATCTTTGTACCGGTGTTTTTCCTTTGTTAATATGACGTTTTGATTATGATAGGGAGATTTCTACATCTCAATCCTAGTGAAAGAGAAGGAAATGTCATATCGTAAGATGAGGATACACCTGTCCAGGGTTAGAGTAGGATATATCATATCGTAAGATGAGGATACACCTGTCCAGGGTTAGAGTAGGATATATCATATCGTAATATGTAGATACACCTGTCTAGGGTTAGAGCAGTGCATATCATATCGTAAGATGTGGATACGCATGTCTAGGGTTAGAGAATAACATTACCCGATCATCGTGCATTTTGTTGTCTTTTTTATACAAGTGTATAATATATAGCCAATCAGAAGGAGCTGTTAAAGGTAGGAAAATAGTGTATTTGGTTAAAACAAATTTCCCGTAAAACGAAAGCAAAATTTAAACAAACGAAATATTTCATATTAAGTCTCCTGAAACAATCAAAAGCAGAATAAAAGCAAGTATTATTTTAGCATTAATTAAATCAAAAATGCTGTCCAGCCGCTTTTTAAATGACTAAAATCAACTAAATGGGTACAACTCTACAGTAAAATAGGTATCGCCATATTATCTGTATGTTCTTTTAACATGTTCTATGATAAACAGTTTGTACATATGATTCTAATTATTTTTATTACATATATCTAAAAAACAAAAACTGCCAAAACTTGGTGAAATCCAAAAGTTAAAATTTTGATAAGCGTTCAATGTAGTTTCAACGTCCTCGAGCCGACATTTCAACAGTTTTACGACCTGACCATGAAACTGTACATTCATTTTAAAATGATAATTTATCTATCACCTGATACCTAAGGTCGAACGATAAAGGTGTTTCAATTTTTAAACAAGACACGATAACGATGTAACCGACAAGTGAAAATGAACCCCTTGATTGATTTTATTTGGTACAAATATCCTTTAACAGAACAGAATGAATTAAACTGTATCATACCACTGTTTCGTCCTTCTTGAACTCGTTTGTGACTTTAATTACCAGAAGGCAACAGAAGAAAATCTAAAATTGGTCGATATGATTATTAAAAACGAAATGGGAAAGCCCACTGACCCCAGAATTCTGAGAGTCTGATTAAAAACCTACCTATAATTATATGTTTTTGGGAAGCACTGGACATTTTTGACAGTTTGATGGCACATTGTTGACAATCATTGATCTTGAGCAATCGAGAAGGACTTGCACAATTAGGTACTACATTTCATCGTGAACGATTCATACAGTCAATCCAAACAGACCACCTTTTCACAAAGAACACCTGTCCTTAAACACCACTTTTTTTTATCCCTTTGTAAGACAAGTCAAAGAAACTGAACCTCTATTAAAAGATAACTTGTGTAAAAAGGCCACCTTTCTCTGCCCCATTGAGTGAACCTCGGTAGGTTGGTTTGACTATATATACAGAGAATACACGGTCAGTGTCTGAAAATATAAGATGTATTTTGGATGAAGAAAGACAAAAGTGGCTCTCTGGAGACTCGGCATTTTTGTCTTTCTGTCCTAGCCAAAATGCAGCTTATATCTTAAGATATTGATCTTGTATTCTATTTATTTAGCAGCACTGATTGAAAATCTATCAATAAAAACTTCAACAGATTTGTTGGTATATCTTTGTTTACCTGTAGTTGACGTTACGCTGAATTTTGCCGGATGTCGAAACCACAGTTAATTGCCCCGCAAAAAAATAAAGTTCCAAACTTCAACGAATATGACATCAATTTTATGAATTTTCGTAAATATCCTTGTTCATTCCAACATATAAAATCTCATATTCAAACAGCTATTTTTATTGTTTAACGTAATTTTTAAGTAATTTCAGAAAGTAATTATGTCGAACTAACACACGTGCTAAAATACAGTTGTTTTCCGTCACTGAAAAATACAGCAGCAATATATGTGTCAAGTTAATTGGCCGCGCCAGATGCAGGATAAATGAATATACATATTAAATGATGTTAGTCGAGAGTCGTGTTAATATTCAGTATTTGCCGAATATATCATTAGATTAGTTTTTGAATTAAACTCAACAAAAGTATTCAGAATTGCGTTTTCGTCAGTCGTATGATTTGGTTTGAAAAATCTATTTGTTATGCACGGCCAAAGCATCAGGTTTGCAAAAGAGACGTCAGTTCAACTGAAAACCGGACTTAAATTATCTTGTGTAGGTTTTTAAAGGTGTGACTATACTCGCAAACTTGTCATTATCTGTTAAATGTTTGCTTTTCGTTATATTCAGGATTACTGACTGGTGGGTTGGAAAACGGCGGTGTTGTTGTTATTGATAGTATAACACTATGAAGATAAGCCAGCGCTGGATAATTTAATGGAATTTGAAATTACACAGTTGTAGTAATGAGATTAAGTCTCAGAGAGGTTAAAGTCAGCCGCCCATGTTTAAAAAAACCACCGGGATATCGATTATTGTAATTTGACCCGGAAACAGTAAAGCAGCGTAACAAAATACATCAAATACGAAAACACATCTGTAAGCAAGAAATCAGGTATAATAAGACAGTTGTGTACGGTTTATGAAAAAGGCTATGTTATATTGATTAAAACGGACCCTTAAATTCGCACTACAAACAGTTATGTATAAGGTAATAGCAATATGTCTTTTAGATATGTTTTAAAATTTCAACTAAAGCTAGATAACACTACTAATACTATAAATTTAACTACTGGTGTGCCCCAGGAAAATAACCGCAGGAGTGTTCTCAAATGAGAATACTGAATTAAATTTAGGCATCATATAGATATCAAACCACCCCCCTTGAAATGTGGTTCCCGCGGTATATTCCAGCAGGGGTACATGTAAGTGAATGACTACCTGGCCCACAATTGTCCCTCTATCATAAATTGCCCTACATAAATAAGGCCAACCCCCATTTCCTGACAACTACAAGTATTGGCTTACAACCACAACATAATATTAAAAAACAAAACATCCCGATGACGGGACGAAATTGCGTAGTACTAGAAAATAAATAGAAGTAGAGAGATTACCAACTTAAATCTCTTACCAGTAGATTCCACTAACAAAATCCTACATAGCGAACGATTGGTTCCGACCGGAATAGGCAACCAATCAAAAGTCTGTTAACATAAAAAAACCGCTTCCGCCAACATGGTGACGAAATAGGACAACAAACAGGGTACAGAGTCCTCTGTAACAAAATGCTGGAGTTTTGAGCTTCCATAATGACACAGTATTACGAAATGGAACCTAGTGGTAACAAACTATCATAGCTAGCACAGTGTCACCGTATGCAAAAGTGCATATAAGTATAAATCTCATAAGTAATCCGACTCCGCTAAAGTAGTGTACGAGATGGTGAGGGGGTCAACCAACTTTTTTGGCTAAACTGAAATCCTATGTGAGCTGAGGTAGAAAATAGTGTTACGAGATAGTAAAGAGATTGTGGAACAAAAAAGTACACAAGATGGCAACATTATCATAAGGCTTCGCTTTATTTAACATTTGGTCAAAGATGTTTCTTTTAAAAGTAATATTAAATATTCTGGGAAACTGCTAGATAATTGTCTCATTCATTATCACTTTCATTTTCATAAAAAAATGTATTTTATCCTTATTTTGAACTCTGATACTTGAAGCACGATTCTTGATTGCAACGAAAGCATTCACTTATTGCATTGTCAAAACGGATACATTTTATGGGAGAGCAAGAGAGCTGCTAATGTCCACGGTACTATTGCAAACACTTTGCGCCAGTCGCTAACACATTATCAGGTATCGTCACCAAATGTGTTCTTCTTCCTTTGGGAAAACTCCATCAAATGACTGTGTGAATAACGTTGTTAAACTTGTCACTTCTACCGACACGTTACAAGTTCGCAATGTGATTCTCGTGGAGCGACGAGAATCTCGTGGGACACGTGACCAGACACAATCGCTATTGGCAAATAGTTATAGTTGCAGTATGGAATCAATATGAACGGGGAAAACATAAATATATAATCAGTTTTCTTTTTGAATTTCTGTTTTGCCTTAGATTCTATACACACAAATCAACATAATCATATACATTTGTTGAAGTTTACATGTTTACAAAAACGTTGGTTTATATTTTTGAATGGTATTTTCAATATCACTACTAGCGTGTTGGACGTATCCACACAATAATGAATTAGTGGAATCCAAGATATTTGCATTGAATTCGAGATGACAAATACTGACATTACATCCCAGAACTAAATCGATACCATGTTATCAAATTTTGACTTTCTTGTGTGTTGAAGTCTAAAATTTGTCAAAATTCTATTAACATTGATAATTTAAGTAAGCTTGTTTAATTGAAGAGATAATATGGAACTCGTTCAACTTAGAGTCATCAAAATAAAATACCGGCATGCTCATTAAAAACTCCCAGAATTTTATTTAGTGAAACGTTGGCGAAATGTTAACAAAACAAGGATTTACACGGAAGCATCTGAAAAAGTAGAATAAGACCACGTGGTGTGAAAAGGTAAGTGTGTTATAGATGACAACCCTCGTCAGAGATAGAAACATTCTTAAATTATAATTGTTTAAAACTGGCCGCACTATTGTGTAAAATATTTCTCAACGATGTCTTGCGACAACAGCACTTACCAATATTCCCCTTCAATCAGCATACACCTTTACAAACGCTAAATTGTTGTTTCAACTATCGACATCTTAACGGAAGTCATAATATTGAGAACAAGAATAAAGAAACAGTATATAGAAATAACTGCGACAAGTAAAAAATGGAAGTTTAAGAAGCACGATTATAACTATCAAGAAATGGCATATTCGCAATTTTGAAATATAAACCATAAGGATCATCATACGACAATAAAATAAAGATATATTTCTGTTAATTGTGTTGTATGTTGAGAGGGGCAACTCAAGTTACCGTCTATTTGTCTGTAGTATCTTATAAAACTTTTCTGTGAGATAAATTTATTCCACAATTTTCTTTAAAGTTTATGACAAGCAACAGATTAAAATCTTAATAAGCTAATTTATCATATGGGAGACTTTTATGCTCGTTGGAGTTAGCGTTCAACGTTCAGAATGTCTGACCGATGTTTTTTTTTTATCTTTAAAGTGAATTAATTCATTATATCATTACTCAGATCCTCTTATATTAATAGGTTGATTATGTATCAAACGAGATCGAGGGTATCCATTAGATTTATCTGTAATAATGATTACTGGCATTGTGCGCAGTTTCCGGTATATTACTACAAGTTGGCGTTAGACTAACAACCGCATGGTGCAGGCAGGTCGATGATTAACACGATTCATTTTGGAATTACGGAAAAATAGGAGTGGTCCTGATAGAATTAAGTGCAAAGCTCTGCATCAATAGATTTGGAAGATGGAGTCTTCTCAATGTTTGTCGGCAATCCGTGAATGTTGAAAAAGTCAATTTTAAAAAATTGATATGAATAGAAATTAACGGTGCAATGAAAAAGAAAAAAGAGTATTTTACAATAGTTATCAAAAATATCCGTATTATTATGAGAAATATATTTTTTCACTGTAAAGCCATGTTCAAGATGCATGTTTCAACTTAATTGAAATCTTAACATGTTCTTTTTAAAAGTGTATTGTGACATCAAAGAACTCATTCTTAAATCAAGTTGGCCCGTTAATCTATATTTCTAAACGTTAAAGAAGGACTTTTTTTCTTGAATAGTTTTGATTGAACTAGACATGGAAAACACGAAATTATTATCACCAAAATTGTCGCCGCCCAATACGGTTTTATATCTAAAAAACGGGAGAAAATCAAACTACATTTTTCGTGTTTTTGCATTAAAAAAAAGAATTATAATGATAGGTAACCAAGTCTAATTAAAAACAATATGAAGAAATAAACACATTCGGTGACCGAAGAATTAGCCACTGTCAGTGATGTTAGTATCAGGATAGTCAGTAAATAGCACCTTCAATACGAATTTGGAATCAAAGTAGAGCCAATTATGGCATTAAATTGCACCATACAGCTTCTTCGTCCTCCTAGGTCTCGTCAGTGATGCTAACAGTCTAAATGTTGAAATTTTTGAGACGGTTGAAGAAAATCCAGTGATCGAAAAAGCTGTGCCATTTAACAAACTTCATTGTGTCAAAGATTCAAAATCTCAAAAGGTCAATAATTTGGTCATTGGTCTTGTAATATATTCCAGAAATAGACTTTATGAATTTCCACTGAGGGAAACCAAAATTAATAAATGTGAAAATCAAGACGGAGAGGTGCACTAGTCCCATATCTAAATAAATTTTGTAATGTTCGTATATCAGAAAATTTCCAAAAGAACGTCAAGTAGATGTTATACCTCCTACAGCATAAACATCATTGTTGAAGATTACTGTTCAGCAAAGTTGTCCGTTTGTATGTATCAACACAGTTCTAATCGTGAGTGACACCGATGTTTGAAACCCTCTGTAGTAGCCTGTTAGGGTCATCAAAAAGTCACGTGTGGGTGTCTTTAAGAAGAATACTACCGATGTGCTATGTGGGCGTGTCTAGCCGAGGTCAGAACATCAATGTTGCTTTGTCTGTAGCGGGTATCTCGGATCTCTAATAAAACAAATACTGTTGTAAACTGTTTCCCCAGAGATCGACCATATCAGATTTCAAACACTGTTTTTCTCCGCCATATTGAACTCCTGTATCAGAATTGTGCTGTCAAATATCTTTTGAATCGCTGAGTAACCAATTGTACCTTGATTTATTGTAGTTAACACTTGTATTTAACCGAATTAAAAGTAATCCCGTTCCTACAAACTTTCAAAAGATTTAAATGAAATTAAAACCCGTGTCCATGTACTTTCGCAGCTAGAAAAAAGTTGGTAATGGTGTAGTGTTTCTATATATATCTACATTGGTAAATAAAGAAATAACAACTAGTCAATAGATTCAGAATTCAAACTCATTCCCGATAAAACAAAGACAATCAAAAGCTTTAAACGGAAACAATAAACAAAAAGAAGACGAATGAGAGTGTACAGGAAGCGTCATCAATATGTGTATTTTTGTCAGTCCATTTTTGTGAGTTATGTCAGGTTCCCAAATGAGAACAAGGTTAACAACAAATAGCATCGTTCAACTTCATATCAAGTAGAAACAAAATATTTGCCATTAAGGAGAACATTTGGACGGACATTTTCCATATTTTCATCAATCTGCATCTGTTAAAGGACCTTTTCTGAGTTTGCCTGTCAGTTGTCGTCACCTTGCATGGAAGCCATTGTTTTGGGAGATAAATTTTGAATATCGAATGAATTGTGACTTGTAAACACCATAGGTTTAGAAATCACGAATGTTACTATCTAAAATAGCAAAATTCACACCAGGATCATCAACCTAAACACTGCCTATCTCTGACTCGTTATATGAATTGTTTACGACCCACTGTGGTTTATATTACATGGTTAGTAAAACTAATATCGATGGGAAGGACACAGATTTTGATAGCACTGTGGATATACCTCATGGGGTATAACAAATTTGTTCTCATCCGATATTTGCCTACAAAGAACATTTCATACCATTAAAGGTCACGTGGAATTTTACTTACCACATTTATACCATATAAGGTCAATAAAAAATTTATATTTATCTCTTAAGGAATTTTACTGACCATTCATATACTAAATCAGGACATTAACATATTCGTTCAAACGCTATATAAGGTCACTTACAATTTGTACTCGCTGAAGATGAAATTTACTAACCATGGTTACACCATATAAGGTCACTTACAATTTGTACTCGCTTAAGATGAAATTTACTAACCATGATTACACCATATAAGGTCACTTACAATTTGTACTCGCTTAAGATGAAATTTACTAACCATGATTACACCATATAAGGTCACTTACAATTTGTACTCGCTTAAGATGAAATTTACTAACCATGATTACACCATATAAGGTCACTTACAATTTGTACTCGCTTAAGATGAAATTTACTAACCATGGTTACACCATATAAGGTCACTTACAATTTGTACTCGCTTAAGATGAAATTTACTAACCATGGTTACACCATATAAGGTCACTTACAATTTGTACTCGCTTAAGATGAAATTTACTAACCATGGTTACACCATATAAGGTCACTTACAATTTGTACTCGCTTAAGATGAAATTTACTAACCATGATTACACCATATAAGGTCACTTACAATTTGTACGCGCCTTAGATGAAATTTACTAACCATGATTACACCATATAAGGTCATTAACAAACATGATCACAAATATATTTCACCGACAACCAGTTTTAACAACACATATTGGATCTGAAATGAGTATTCATTTTAAATGAGATTTTATGAAAGTTGTCTTGTAGGCTTTTTTCGTGTGTGTCTTGACGAACCAACGTTAAAGCTTCGAGGGAGTCATTTCGCTGTGGCGTAACGTCATTGTCAATGTGATGACGTCACAATTGATTTGTGAGAGAAGCAGCTAATGAAAAACGTCCCAAAGTATACTACACCAGTGACATATACGCACAAATATTACATGGGCATATCCACTGAATAATAGATGGACTATGCGATATCGGCAAGGAAACCTGAATGTAAAGATACTTAAAAGCAAATTCAAATTGCCTTGAAATGCTGACCTGATTCCAGAAACACTATGTATTTGTTCCCTTCGCCTTTATCTGTTTTGACCTACTTCAATCCCGCATTGTCATACACAACTAAAAAAACTAAAAAAAAACCCCCAAAAACAAAGAAAAAAAACACCATTACGTCAACATAATCATAATTCAATCTCAAATTAAAAGAAAAACTACAGCAAAATATGAACAAAAGAGCTAGTTACTGGGAGATCCCCGGAAAAAATAAGAATAAGACCAGGTGTTCCGAAGGAGTAAGCGCATTCTGGTTCACCGACGACACCTGCTATATAAAGCTTGGTCAATCCATGTAAATTATGTCATCCTCTCAAATCAGAACAAAATATGCAATAACAGAACCAACAGGCAAACTAACGAGCGTCAAACACATCTAGCTCTATATCGCACAAAGAATAGAATATCTTTCAAAGAGATCATTATAACGTCCGTAAACTTCCTCGTACTTTTCACCATCCTGTATCTTTTGAAACACTATTTTACGAGTAAGTCCGTCAGTTTCCTCATGTTCTCAAGTTCTATGTGAATATAGTCCGCTAGAATCGCTATTAAACTCCCCATGACCGAATTGTCCCCAACTGATTCTTTTTTTTTGTTGCCATCATCTTCCAAACGTTAAAAGTAACTAAATCAGGAACGTTCCATCTTGTTTTAGGCAGCGATTTCAAAGACGTCGTTTAAAAATCGCCCGATTTTTGCATTACAAAAACACAAAAAGACAGTTCACTTTGTTTCGAAGTTAGACTTGTGATTTCCGCTATCTGAATAACGATACGCTGGCCATGAACTGTAGCGTGTCGATGGGGGAGGATCGAAAATTAAAATTTTTGTTTAACTGAGATTGACAGAGTCCAGTGCCTCAAACAGGAATTCCGGTACCTTTTATAGAAATCTGATATTTGATTAAGTTATATTTTACAGTAAGTTGGTGAATTATACAACAACGCTTTGTAAAAGTCAGACAACACATCAGCATATATCACTGACATATCACGTGACTTTATTCTCGCCCACCACGATACATACATGGACATGTAAGTGACATATCACTCCTTCACACGACATCTAACGTCAATCCTCATCAACCACAATCAATTAGAGCACTCCTATCTTATTTCAAACTAAATGGGGTGTAAAATCTCGCTCGTGATAGAAAAAACTAATTCACTATGATATGTATCCCCCATTTGTCTATCTGGTCATTGCTGTCACGTGATGCTAGTGATGCAATGTCGCCGAGACTTGGGGAAGTGAGAAAAGAAAGTGATTGATCAGTTTGTTTATATTGTAAAGTATAAAAGGATAATATACGAAAAACTACGTCATAATAAAATTACATCGTTTGAACCAAGTTCACATTGGAATGTCACTTTTGACTATAATTAAGTTTGACGCATCATACTTATTTACAGATTAACCCTAGTTGTTTGTTTATCTAGTATTGATTAACAATACAATGCACTATCGGTATACAGCGGTTTAATATTGAGAATATTTATTGCAGTGATTGGACAAAGACATACAATTAGTAGCATATTTTAATACAAATTTGGAATTAGTTACTGTAGAACTTAATTATGAATTAAACTGCATCTTCAAAAAATCTTTTTCAAAAATCAAAACATTTAAACTAAATTTCAATAAAACGAGGGCAAAAAATGAACAAAAGCAAGATTTACACGGAGACTCCTGAAAAGTACAGGGAGAATAAAACACGTTTGTGACATCATCCATTGTTCTTTTTGTACTTTAACCGAGCATGTTACCTGTTACTGTTCTATATTGATTTTATTGGCCATTCACTTATCGGATAGCTCAAGGTAACTCGAGATTTTTCGGTCTCTCTATTGTCCTAATATGGATACAGTCCAGAACACATAATTAATGAACGCATAACTTCCAGTTTCTTCTAAGTACAGAAAATTTGTAGAATGTCACCTGATACAGAATGCACCAAGAAAAGAATACACATGTATAAAAAATAATTATTAAGAAGAAGGTGACAGTTTCCAAAACTTCCAAAAAGATACACTTCCTGTATTCATGTTGAGCTATCTAGTGTCTGTGGTTTTAGAATTTTCATCTTTTACACAAAATATTTTCAATGTTTTAAAGATGATGGAACTGCAGTTGTACTTCCTGATGTGAATCAAACCACACTTTGGTTCATTCAGCATACTTTTACGTATTCCATGCTTGGGTGATGAATGAGACATTTCCCATCAGTATTAATCCAATATATAGCACACACTTATATTTTCCGAGTGAAGGAACTCTGGTTTCTGTGTGAACAACATACTGTTATGTAATTAAATCACTCATTTCGAGAATGTGTGTAAAGAAGCTTATTGCAGTAATACATGTGTGGATATCAGTTGATTTAAGAACACCTTTCAGTTAAGAAGTTCATCCCCTTTTGTCACATTTTGACCATATTCTAACTCATTGTTTCGTTGATAATCTGTTGTTGCACCAATAAAACATCACTTAAAAGACTATTTGTATTATTCAATTCCATTAGTTGAAAAACATAGACTGGGAAGGATTGTCCTGCTACACTGTTAGACAACCTAGTGAAAATACGTTCACATTAGTGAACTAAACAAGTCCAAGGAATTCTCTGTGTGCTACATCATATCAATGTTATTCATCACAAATAGCACAGCTAAATGTAATAACACTTTAGATATGCTGTTACATTTGGCTGTGATTAGCAACGTTGATGTGGTTGATTAAACGGAGGTAGAGCCATCGTGAAAGTTTCAAAAGGAAAGAAATGGTAAACTGCACAACGATGAATTTTAGGCTATTGTGAGGTTCATGTTTAAAGTTAGAGATAAACCTCAGACTGTACGCTATGTGAGAGAGGAAAGATCTCGACCCTGACGGGTTTCGGTCTGTCTCACATATATTGTCCAGTTTGAGGCTTATCTCCATAATATAGGAGACCGAATATCGTAGAGACGTTATCAGGACAGGTAGCAAAAGCTTTCCAAATAAAGATTGTACAAAAGACACACAAGTGAACATCACCTTATAATGATTTATTGTTAAATACAGTAGAGTCAAGCAATGAATTAAACTGTATCATAAAGCTGTTTCGTCCTTCTAGGACTTGTCAGTGATGCTACATCATACAGTTGTTTCGTCCTTTTAGGACTTGTCAGTTATGCTACATCATACAGTTGTTTCGTCCTTCTAGGACTCGCCAGTGAGGACCTAAATTTTGTAGCCTACGAGGCTACTGTGGAAGATCGGAAGCTCGTAATTTTTATGTATCTGAAATTTAGAACTGCGTCAAGTACATGTGTATATTCTGAACCGTGTCACTATTCGAATGAATATTGACAAAAAGGTTACGGCACCCCTCGAGAACATCCAGCAGTGTCTACCACTTGCTATCTCAAAGCTAGTTCATTTTTAGACATATAGACGACATGAATGTTCCGTTCCTTCACTGTAGCATTACTACTTCCCAATCATATCAGGTACAATAACGAAGTAGACCTAAGTATTTATGTTTGTACTGGAATATATGCAAGGAGTATTTGGAGGTAAATTGTGAGGAATTTAAACTAAACACTCAAGGTTTATGATCTAATTCTTATTAATAATATTGTAAAATAGACCAGCACATGTATCTGAATATCTGAAGAGTATGTGAGACAATGTGTACAGTGGGATACGCCATAATAGGTATTAAAATTACATATATACTTTCCCACTTAATATCGTTAAGATACATTCATAATGATACGGATTGTAATTCTTGTGAAATGTTTCCTCATTTTGCAGATACACACAGAACTGATGTTTCCTTTTTACTACCACGTGGTCTCCATGTTTTCCATTTTCTGGTTTTAAAAAACGCAAACAGGGTGGATCCTGAAGCGATGGTGTAAAACATCATACTAAATAGATGAATTTTGACCCGGAAGTCGATGATATCATAAAATAGGCACGCGCCGGTTCCACTGCATCCTTTCATCCATATAAGGCAAGTTGTATCGATCACCAAACCAAACAGAATCGGGGCAGGTAAGAAAGCTGCAATTGAACGTCAAATATTTCTATTTAGAAATTCATACCGTAAGTTATAGCATCACATTATAGGTACGGTTTGTTTATCTTAACTTTGATCTTACTTCAATTTAAAGTTAAAATACAATAATAGTATTCAATTTTTCATAAGATATTCCATCGCTATTTTTTGTTGCAAGGGGAAAGTTAGTGTTGTGCTTCCTTGACCGATGCTTGAGCGATTATCTCCCTTTACTTAACGTTTAAGACGGCAGCGGTAGGCTCTTGCCTTACTCGCAAGGCCAAAACGACTCAGGGAATGCAAAAACAAACTTGTTGATATATCAATTTGTTTTAATTTATTGGGTATGATGATGGACAAGGACAAAAAAATGTTTACAGGGGTAAAATTTTTTTTATATGCCCACAGTTTCTTCTTGATTTGCAAATGCCACACAACATCAAAAGTATCACACAACATCATCAATATCACACTACATCATAAATATCACACAACATCATCAATATCACACTACATCATCATCTGTATCACACTACATCATCAGTATCACACTACATCATCAATATCACACTACATTCACAGTATCACACTACATCATAAATATCACACTACATCATCACTATCACACTACATCATCAGTATCACACTACATTCACGGTATCACACTATATCATTAGTATCACACTACATCATCAATATCACTCTACATCATCGGTATCACACTACATCATTCGTATGAAACTACATCATCAATATCACATTACATCATCACTATCACACTACTTCATCAGTATCACACTACATCATCAGTAGCACACTACATCATCAGTATCACACTACATCATCAGTATCAAAAAACATCATTATCACACAACATCATCAATATCACTCTACATCATCAGTATCACATTACATCATCAGTATCACACTACTTCATCAATATCACACAACATCATCAGTATCACACTACATCATCAATATCACATTACATCATCAGTATCACACTACATCATCTGTATCACACTACATTATGAATATCACTCTACATCATCGGTATCACACTACATCATCAGCATCACACTACATCATCATTAGCACACTACACCATAAATATCACACTACATCATCAGTATCAAACTACATCATCATCACACTACATCATCAGTATCACACTACATCATCAATATCACACTATATCATCAGTATCACACTACATCATCAATATCACATTACATCATCAGTATCATACTACATCATTAATATCACACTACATCATCAGTATCACACTACATCATCAATATCACACTACATCATCAGTATCACACTACATCATCAGTATCACACTACATCATAAATATCACACTACCTCATCAATATCACACTACATCATCAGTATCACATTACATCATCAGTATCACACTACTTCATCAGTATCAGACTACATCATCTGTATCACATTACATCATCAGTATCACACTACATCATCAGTATCACATTACATCATCACTATCACACTACTTCATCAGTATCAGACTACATCATCAGTATCATACTACATAAATATCACACTACATTATCAGTATCACTCTACATCATCAGCATCACACTACATCATCAGTATCACACTACATCATCAGTATCACATTACATCATCACTATCACACTACTTCATCAGTATCACACTACATCATCAGTATCACACTACATCATCAGTATCACACTACATCATCAATATCACACTACATCATCAGTATCACACTACATCATAAATATCACACTATATCATCAGTATCACACTACATCATCAGTATCACACTACATCATCAGTATCACACAACATCATCAATATCACACTACATCATCAGTATCACACTACATCATCTGTATCATACTACATCATAAATATCACACTACATCATCAATATCACACTACATCATCAGTATCACACTATATCATCTGTATCATACTACATCATCAATATCACACTACATTATCAATATCACTCTACATCATCAATATCACATTACATCATCAGTATCACACTACATCATCGGTATCACACAACATCATAAATATCACACTACATCATCAGTATCACACTACATCATCTGTATCATCACATCTGTATACATACATCAATATCACACTATACATCATCACACTACATATCACACACTACATCATCAGTATCACACTACATCATCAGTATCACACTACATCATCAGTATCACACAACATCATAAATATCACACTACATCATCAATATCACACTACATCATCAGTATCACACTATATCATCTGTATCATACTACATCATAAATATCACACTACATCATCAGTATCACACTACATCATCAGTATGACACTACATCATCATTATCACATTACATCATCAGTATCACACTACATCATCAGTATCACACTACATCATCAATATCACACTACATCATCAGTATCACACTACATCATCTGTATCACACTACATCATCACTATCACACTACATCATCAATATCACACTACATCATCTGTATCACACTACATCATCAGTGTCACACTACCATCAGTATCACACTATCACATATCACATCATCAATATCACACTACATCATCAATATCACACTACATCATCAATATCACACACCATCATAAATATCACACTACATCATAAATATCACACTACATCATCAGTATCACACTACATCATTAATATCACACTACATCATCAGTATCACACTACATCATCTGTATCACACTATATCATCACTATCACACTACATCATCAGTATCACACTACATCATCAGTATCACACTACATCGTAAATATCACACTACATCATCAATATCACACTACATCATCAATATCACACTACATCATCAGTATTACACTACATCAATATCACCCTACATCATCAGTATCACAATACATCATCAATATTACATTACATCGTCAGTATCACACTACATCATCAGTATTACACTACATCAATATCAAACTACATCTTCAGTATCACACAATGGTATCAGTATCACACTACATTATCAATATCACACTACATCATCAGTATGACACTACTTCATCAGTATCACATCATAAATATCACACTACATCATAAGTATCACACTTACATCATCACTATCACACTACATCATCAGTATCACACTACATAATCAATATCACTCTACATCATCATCAGTATCATACTACATCATCAATATCACACTACATCATCAATATCACACTACATCAATATCACACTACATCATCAGTATCACATTACATCATTATGACACTACATCATCAGTATCACACTACATCATCAATATCACATTACATCATCAGTATCATACTACATCATCTGTATCACACTACATCATCAGTATCACACTACATCATCAGCATCACACTACATTATCAATATCACACTACATTCACAGTATCACACTACATCATAAATATCACACTACATCATCACTATCACACTACATCATCAATATCACACTACATCATCAATATCACACTACATCATCAATATCACACTACATCATCAGTATCACACTACATCATCAGTATCACACTACATCATCAGTAGCACACTACATCATTAATATCACACTACATCATCAGTATCACACTACATCATCAATATCACACTACATCATCAATATCACACTACATCATCAATATCACACTACATCATCAGTATCACACTCACACTACATCATCAGTATCACACTACATCATCTGTATCACACTACATCATCAGTATGACACTACATCATCAGTATCACACTACATCATCAGTATCACACTACTTAATCAGTATCACACTACATCATCAGTATGACACTACATCATCAGTATGACACTACTTCATCAGTATCACATTACATAAATATTACACTACATTATCAGTATCACTCTACATCATCAGTATCACATTACATCATCACTATCACACTACATCATCAGTGTCACACTACATCATAAATATCACACTACATCATCAATATCACTCTACATCATCAGTATCACATTACATCATCAGTATCACACTACATCATCAGTATCACACTACATCATCAGTGTGACACTACATCATCAGTATCACATTACATCATCAGTATCACACTACTTCATCAGTATCAGACTACATCATCAGTATCACACTACATCAATATCACATTACATCATCAGTATCACACTACATCATCAGTATCACACTACATCATCTGTATCATACTACATCTTCAGTATCACACAATATCATCAGTATCACACTACATCATAAATATCACACAATATCATCAGTATCACACTACATCATCAGTATCACACTACATCATCTGTATCATACTACATCATTAATATCACACTACATCATCAGTATCATACTACATCATAAATATCACACTACATCATCAGTATCACACTACATCATCTGTATCACACGACATCATCAGTATCACACTACATCATCAATATCACACTACATCATCAGTATCACACTATATCATCTGTATCATACTACATCATCAATATCACACTACATCATCAGTATCACACTACATCATCTGTATCACACTACATCATCAGTGTCACACCACATAAATATCACACTACATGATCAGTATCACTCTACATCATCAGTATGACACTACATCATCAGTATGACACTACTTCATCAGTATCACATTACATAAATATTACACTACATTATCAGTATCACTCTACATCATCAGTATCACATTACATCATCACTATCACACTACATCATCAGTGTCACACTACATCATAAATATCACATACATCATCAATATCACTCTACATCATCAGTATCACATTACATCATCAGTATCACACTACATCATCAGTATCACACTACATCATCAGTATCACACTACATCATCAGTATCACATTACATCATCAGTATCACACTACTTCATCAGTATCACACTACATCATCAGTATCACACTACATCATCAGTATGACATTACATCATCAATATCACACTACATCATCAGTATCACACTTCATCAATATCAAACTACATCTTCAGTATCACACAATGGTATCAGTATCACACTACATTATCAATATCACACACATCAGTAGCACACTACATCAGCTGTATCATACTACATCATCAGTATCATACTACATCATAAATATCACACTACATCATCAGTATCACACTACATCATCTGTATCACACTACATCATCACTATCACACTACATCATCAGTATCACACTACATTATCAATATCACTCTACATCATCGGTATCACACTACATCATCAGTATCACACTACATCATCAGTATCACACTACATCATCAGTATCACACCACATAAATATCACACTACATTATCAGTATCACTCTACATCATCAGTATCACATTACATCATCAGTATCACACTACATCATCAGTATCACATTACATCATTATCACACTACATCATCAATATCACATTACATCATCAATATCACACTACATCATCAGTATCACATTACATCATTATCACACTACATCATCAATATCACACTATATCATCAGTATCACACTACATCATCTGTATCACACTACATCATCAATATCACATTACATCATCAATATCACACTACATCATCAGTATCACACTACATCATCTGTATCATACTACATCATATATATCACACTACATCATCAATATCACACTACATCATCAGTATCACACTACATCATCTGTATCACACTACATCATAAATATCACACTATATCATCAGTATCACACTACATCATCAGTATCACACTACATCATCAGTATCACACTACATCATCAATATCACACTACATCATCAATATCACACTATATCATCAGTATCACATTACATCATTATCACACTACATCATCAATATCACATTACATCATCAATATCACACTACATCATCAGTATCAAACTACATTATCTGTATCATACTACATCATAGATATCACACTACATCATCAATATCACACTACATCATCAGTATCACACTACATCATCTGTATCATACTACATCATAAATATCACACTACATCATCAATATCACACTACATCATCTGTATCACACTACATATTCAGTATCACACAATATCATCAGTATCACACTACATCATCAATATCACACTATATCATCAGTATCACACTACATCATCAGTATCACACTACATCATTAGTATGAAATTACATCATCAGTATCACATTACATCATCACTATCACACTACATCATCAGTATCACACTACATCATCAGTAGCACACTATATCATAAATATCACACTCCATCATCAGTATCACATTACATCATAAATATCACACTACATCATCAGTATCACACTACATCATCAATATCACATTACATCATCAGTATCATACTACATCATAAACATCACACTACATCATCAGTATCACACTACATCATCAGCATCACACTACATTATCAATATCACACTACATTCACAGTATCACACTACATCATCAATATCACACTACATCATCACTATCACACTACATCATCAATATCACACTACATCATCAATATCACTCTACATCATCGGTATCACACTACATCATTAGTATGAAACTACATCATCAGTATCACATTACATCATCACTATCACACTACTTCATCAGTATCACACTACATCATCAGTATCACACTACATCATAAATATCACACTACATCATCAGTATCACAATACATCATCAATATCACACTATATCATCAGGATCAAATTACATCATTATGACACTACATCATCAGTATCAAACAACATCATCAGTATCACACTACATCATCAGTATCACATTACATCATCAGTATCATACTACATCATCAGTATCAAACTACATTATCTGTATCATACTACATCATAGATATCACACTACATCATCAATATCACACTACATCATCAGTATCACACTACATCATAAATATCACACTACATCATCAGTATCACACTACATCATCAGTATCACACTACATCATCAATATCACACTACATCATCAATATCACACTATATCATCAGTATCACATTACATCATTATCACACTACATCATCAATATCACATTACATCATCAATATCACACTACATCATCAGTATCAAACTACATTATCTGTATCATACTACATCATAGATATCACACTACATCATCAATATCACACTACATCATCAGTATCACACTACATCATCTGTATCATACTACATCATAAATATCACACTACATCATCAATATCACACATCATCTGTATCACACTACATATTCAGTATCACACAATATCATCAGTATCACACTACATCATCAATATCACACTATATCATCAGTTTCACACTACATCATCAGTATGAAATTACATCATCAGTATCACATTACATCATCACTATCACACTACTTCATCAGTATCACACTACATCATCAGTAGCACACTATATCATAAATATCACACTCCATCATCAGTATCACACTACATCATAAATATCACACTACATCATCAGTATCACACTACATCATCAATATCACATTACATCATCAGTATCATACTACATCATAAACATCACACTACATCATCGGTATCACACTACATCATCAGCATCACACTACATTATCAATATCACACTACATTCACAGTATCACACTACATCATAAATATCACACTACATCATCACTATCACACTACATCATCAATATCACTCTACATCATCAATATCACTCTACATCATTGGTATCTCACTACATCATTAGTATGAAACTACATCATCAGTATCACATTACATCATCACTATCACACTACTTCATCAGTATCACACTACATCATCAGTATCACACTACATCATAAATATCACACTACATCATCAGTATCACACTACATCATCTGTATCATACTACATCATAAATATCACACTACATCATCAATATCACACTACATCATCTGTATCACACTACATCATCAGTATCACACTACATCATCAGTATCACACTACATCATCAATATCACACTATATCATCAGTTTCACACTACATCATCACTATCACACTACATCATTAGTATGAAATTACATCATCAGTATCACATTACATCATCACTATCACACTACTTCATCAGTATCACACTACATCATCAGTATCACACTACATCATAAATATCACACTACATCATCAGTATCACACTACATCATCAATATCACATTACATCATCAGTATCATACTACATCATAAACATCACACTACATCATCAGTATCACACTACATCATCAGTATCACACTACATTATCAATATCACACTACATTTACATCATCAATACCACAATACATCATCAATATCACTCTACATCATCAATATCACACTACATCATCAGTATCACACTACATCATCACACTACATCATCAGTATCACATTACATCATCACTATCACACTACTTCATCAGTATCACACTACATCATCAGTATCACACTACATCATAAATATCACACTACATCATCAGTATCACAATACATCATCAATATCACACTATATCATCAGGATCAAATTACATCATTATGACACTACATCATCAGTATCAAACAACATCATCAATATCACACTACATCATCAATATCACACTACATCATCAGTATCACACTACATCATCTGTATCACACTACATTATCAGTGTCACACTACATCATGAATATCACACTACATCATCAATATCACTCTACATCATCAGTATCACATTACATCATCAGTATCACACTACATCATCAGTATCACACTACATCATCAGTATCACATTACATCATCAGTATCACACTACATCAATATCACACTACATTATCAGTATCACTCTACATCATCAATATCACATTACATCATCTGTATCACACTACATCATCAGTATCACACTACATCATCAGTATCACACTACATCATCAATATCACACTACATCATCAGTATCACACTACATCATCTGTATCACACTACATCATCAGTGTCACACTACATCATAAATATCACACTACATCATCAATGTCACTCTATATCATCAGTATCACATTACATCATCAGTATCACACTACATCATCAGTATGACACTACATCATCAGTATCACATTACATCATCAGTATCAGACTACATCATCAGTATTACACCACATAAATATCACACTACATTATCAGTATCACACTACATCATCTGTATCATACAACATCATCAGTATCACACTACATCATCAGTATCACACTACATCATCTGTATCACACTACATCAAAATATCACACTATATCATCAGTATCACACTACATCATCTGTATCACACTACATCATCAGTATCACACTACATCATCTGTATCATACTACATCATAAATATCATACTACATCATCAATATCACACTACATCATCTGTATCACACTACATCTTCAGTATCACACAATATCATCAGTATCACACTACATCATCAATATCACACTACATCATCAGTATCACACTACATCATCAGTATCACACTACATCATCAGTATCACATTACATCATCACTATCATACTACATCATCAGTATCACACTACATCATCAGTATCACACAATATCATCAGTATCACACTACATGATCAATATCACACTACATCATCAATATCACACTACATCATCAATATCACACTACATCATCAGTATTACACAATATCATCAATATCACACTACATCATCAGTATCACACTACATCATCAATATCACACTACATCATCAATATCACACTACATTCACGGTATCACACTACATCATAAATATCACACTACATCATCACTATCACACTATATAATCAATATCACACTACATCATCAATATCACTCTACATCATCACTATCACACTACTTCATCAGTATCACACTATATCATCAGTAGCACACTACATCATCAGTATCACATTACATCATCAGTATCACACTACATCATCAGTATCACACTACATCATTTGTATCATACTACATCATAAATATCACACTACATCATCAGTATCACACTACATCATCATTATCACACTACATCATCAATATCACACTACATCATCTGTATCACACTATATCATTAGTATCACACTACATCATCAATATCACATCATCAATATCACACTACATCATCAGTATCACACTACATCATCAGTATCACACTGCATCATCACTAACACAATACATCATCAATATCACACTACATCATCAGTATCACACTACATCATCAGTATCACACTACATCATCAGTATCACACTACATCATCAGTATCACACTACATCATCAGTATCACACTACATCATCAGTATCACACTACATCATAAACATCACACTACATCATCAATATCACACTACATCATCAATATCACACTACATCATCAATATCACACTACATCATCAGTATCACACTACATAATCAATATCACACTACATCATCAATATCACACTACATCATCAGTATCACACTACATCATCAATATCACACTACATCATCAGTATCACACTACATCATCAATATTACATTACATCATTAGTATCACACTACATCATCAGTATCACACTACATCATCAATATCACACTACATCATCAGTATCACACTACTTCATCAGTATCACACTACATCATCAGTATCACACTACACATCAGTATCATCAGTATCACACTACATCATCAGTATCACACTACATCATCAATATCACACTACATCATCAGTATCACACTACATCATCAATATCACACTACATCATCAGTATCACACTACATCATCAATATCACACTACATCATCAGTATCACACTACATCATCAGTATCACACTACATCATCAGTATCACACTACATCATCAATATCACACTACATCATCAATATCACACTACATCATCAGTATCACACTACATCATCAGTATCACACTACATCATCAGTATCACACTACATCATCAATATCACACTACATCATCAATATCACACTACATCATTAGTATCACACAACATCATAAATATCAAACTACATCTTCAGTATCACACTACATCATCAGTATCACAAATCATCAATATCACACCACATCAATATCACACTACATCAATATCACACTACATTATCAGTATCACATCATCAGTATACATCATCAATATCACACTACATCATCAGTATCACACTACATCATCAGTATCACACTACATCATCTGTATCATACATCATAAATATCACACTACATCATCAATATCACACTACATCATCTGTATCACACTACATCATCAGTATCACACATCATCAATATCACACCACATGATAAATATCACACTACATCATCAGTATCACACTACATCATCTGTATCACACTACATCATCAGTATCACACTACATCATCAGTATCACACATCATCAATATCACACCACATGATAAATATCACACTACATCATCAGTATCACACTATATCATCAGTATCACACTACATCATCAATATCACACTACATCATCAATATCACACTACATCATCAGTATCACACTACATCATCAGTATCACACTACATCATCAATATCACACTACATCATCTGTATCACACTACATCATCAGTATCACACTACATCATCAGTATCACACTACATCATCAGTATCACACTACATCATCAGTATCACACAACATCATCAATATCACACTACATCATCAGTATCACACTACATCATCAGTATCACACTACATCATCAATATCACACTACATCATCAGTATCACACTACATCATCAGTATCACACTACATCATCAGTATCACACTACATCATCAGTATCACACTACATCATCAGTATCACACTACATCATCAATATCACACTACATCATCAGTATCACACTACATCATCAGTATCACACACAATATCACACTACATCAATATCACATATCATCAGTATCACACTACATCATCACACACTACATCATCAGTATCACACTACATCATCAATATCACACTACATCATCAATATCACACTACATCATCAGTATCACACTACATCATCAGTATCACACTACATCATCAGTATCACACTACATCATCAGTATCATCATCAGTATCACATACATCATCAGTATCACACTACATCATCAATATCACTACATCATCAGTATACATACATCATCTGTATCACACTACATCATCAGTATCACACTACATCATCAATATACATCACAGTATCACATACATCAGTATCACACTACACTACATCATCAATATCATACTACTATCACATCATCATCTGTATCACACTACATCATCAGTATCACACTACATCATCAGTATCACACTACATCATCAGTATCACACTACATCATTAGTATCACACTACATCATCAATATCACACTACATCATCAGTATCACACTACATCATCAGTATCACACTACATCATCAGTATCACACTACATCATCAGTATCACACTACATCATCAGTATCACACTACATCATCAGTATCACACTACATCATCAATATCACACTACATCATCAGTATCACACTACATCATCAGTATCACACTACATCATAAATATCACACTACATCATCAGTATCACACTACATCATCAGTATCACACTACATCATCAGTATCACACTACATCATCAGTATCACACTACATCATCAGTATCACACTACATCATCTGTAGCACACTATATCAGCACACTACATCATCTGTAGCACACTACATCATCAGTATCACACTTCATCATCAGTATCACACTTCATCACACTACATCATCAGTATCACACTACATCATCAGTATCACACAACATCATAAATATCACACTACATCATCTGTATCACACTACATCATCAGTATCACACTACATCATCAGTATCACACTACATCATCAGTATCACACTACATCATAAATATCACACTACATCATCAGTATCACACTTCATCATCTGTAGCACACTACATCATTTGTAGCACACTACATCATCAGTATCACACTTCATCATCCGTAGCACACTACATCAGAGATATCACACTACATCGTCAGTATCACACTACATCATCTGTAGCGCACTACATCATCAGTATCACACTACATCATCAGTATCACACTACCTCATAAATATCACACTACATTATCAGTATCATACTTCATCATCTCTAGCACACTTCATCATCTGTAGCACACAACATCATCAGTATCACACTACATCATAAGTATATACATCATAAATATCACACTACATCATCTGTAGCACACTACATCATCAGTATCACACTACATCATCAGTATCACACTACATCATCAGTATCACACTACATCATCAGTATCACACTACATCATCTGTATCACACTACATCATCAGTATCACACTACATCATCAGTATCACACTACATCATCAGTATCACACTACATCATCAGTATCACACTACATCATCAGTATCACACTACATCATCAGTATCACACTACATCATCAGTATCACACTACATCATCAGTATCACACTACATCATCAGTATCACACTACATCATCAGTATCACACTACATCATAAATATCACACTACATCATCGGTATCACACCACATCATCAGTATCACACTACATCATAAAATCTATATAACTGAAAAGATGCTACATTAGAACGTAATGTACACTGATTTCACTTGTTACAAAATGTTATCAAACATAATAATGTATCCTTTTTGAAATATGAAAACATGATTTCACTATTGACGTTCGTCTTGAAAACATTACAATGTGGTTTACAACATGTTGTACAAGGTAGAACAATATACCTAGAAGCGAGAGACAAAAGGACTGCACTCCCATAGCTGTGGACTTATCTCGGTCCTCTACACACCTGTAAAGATAAAATCGTCACACAGGTAAGTCATGGATGGGATAAGTAGGAATGAAATAGTATCCGTGACAATTCCGTGATATTCAAGGACGGTATAAAGTTGAAAAAAAAAGAAAATAATAGTAAAACGAAAATTAGGAAAAAAAAAATTGTAGACGTTGGTTTTTCGTTTGTTGTTTTTATAAGTAACGTTTACATTTAGGACAGAGCAGTACTAAAGATTAGTACAAATATATATATAGTTATATATATATACAGATACTACTGTGTTGTATCTTTGTAACCGCAAAAATAACATTTGCAGTTATAGAGTTTGAACTCAATGAAATATTTATCAAATATGGAGGAAAACGGGAAGCGGTTTTTAGTTTTCCGGTGGACTTTCACAGTCGTGGTTTATAGATCAAGACTATCAGGTAGACACGTGATGTTTGACGAAAGTATTTTATACACCTGTACACCGTTCAACCTTGTTAAGATGATCTAGGATTATATTTGTTACAAATGATTGTTATCAAACATAATAATAACCCCGAAAGGTCATTTCTGAGAAATTCATATTACTTTTTGAAATATTTCTTGTTGTGTATTAATTTTGTTTACCTGATCTTGGCAATAAAACTCAGCATTGCTTTTGCCATAGAGGCTATGGAGCCGAAGAAGGTAATGACCGCCCAGGGGATGAGGGTTTTACAATCCGAATCACACATGCCAGCACGCGCAGTTCCACCATTACCAATGCACGTGCAGTTTTCATATAGCTTAAGAATAAAAACAAATAAAAGAAAATAATGCTTTAGCTTCGATAAAAACATAGTTATGGTGAGTTTCCTTGAAGAGGAAGATTTGAACATCTTATAGACATTATGTTGCGCAGTTTTGTTATATGCCATGTAATCCGACAGCTGCAATTTAATGTAATGGTACTGCGAACATTCTTATACCTACATTACTGAAAGATTCCGAAAAATACATACACCTACACCACTGAGAGACTCCGAAATATACATACAACTACATCAGTGAGAGACTTCGAACAATTCATACGCTGAAGGACTCTAAATAATTCATACTTATCCCTCCACCGCTGAGGGACTCTCAATAACTCATACTTATCCCTCCACCGCTGAGGGACTCTCAATAACTCATACTTATCCCTCCACCGCTGAGGGACTCTCAATAATTCATACTTATCCCTCCACCGCTGAGGGACTCTCAATAAATCATACTTATCCCTCCACCGCTGAGGGACTCTCAATAATTCATACTTATCCCTCCACCGCTGAGGGACTCTCAATAATTCATACTTATCCCTCCACCGCTGAGGAACTCTCAATAATTCATACTTATCCCTCCAACGCTGAGGGACTCTGAATAATTCATACTTGCCCCTCCACCGCTGAGGGACTCTGAATAATTCATACTTCCCTCCACCGCTGAGGGACTCTATAATTCATACTTCCCTCCACCGCTGAGGGACTCTGAATAACTCATACTTATCCCTCCACCGCTGAGGAACTCTCAATAATTCATACTTATCCCTCCAACGCTGAGGGACTCTGAATAATTCATACTTATCCCTCCACCGCTGAGGGACTCTCAATAACTCATACTTATCCCTCCACCGCTGAGGGACTCTCAATAATTCATACTTATCCCTCCACCGCTGAGGGACTCTCAATAATTCATACTTATCCCTCCACCGCTGAGGGACTCTCAATAACTCATACTTATCCCTCCACCGCTGAGGGACTCTGAATAATTCATACTTATCCCTCCACCGCTGAGGGACTCTATAATTCATACTTACCCCTCCACCGCTGAGGGACTCTATAATTCATACTTGCCCCTCCACCGCTGAGGGACTCTCAATAATTCATACTTATCCCTCCACCGCTGAGGGACTCTCAATAATTCATACTTATCCCTCCACCGCTGAGGGACTCTCAATAATTCATACTTATCCCTCCACCGCTGAGGGACTCTGAATAATTCATACTTATCCCTCCACCGCTGAGGGACTCTGAATAACTCATACTTATCCCTCCACCGCTGAGGGACTCTCAATAATTCATACTTATCCCTCCACCGCTGAGGGACTCTGAATAATTCATACTTATCCCTCCACCGCCGCTGAGGGACTCTGAACTTGATGTATTACGACTTATTTTAAGATAAAGTTACCTTGAAAAACGCATAAGTCAGGATCCAGAAAAAAAGTTCTGGTTAAGGAAACAAAGAGTTAAAGATGAAGACAAATGTAGACGCCCATCAAGAAAAATTCGATATTATTTTTTTTATCATTTAAGTCCGAGAATGATGGACATATGGAGTTCAGTTTAGTTTAAAATGTGGCAAGAAATTGTAAAAAGTAGGACACCCCCAGATTGCATTCTCCTACCGCCTTTTCAAAAAAAAATCCTCATATTGATTATTGATTTTGTAAATTACGCGTGATGAACACTACTTAGTAAAGTAAATTTAAAAAATCGTAAATGGAAAGATGAAAAACTAATGTCAAATACTAAAATGTGAATGGGTGTTTTACCTTTGTGGTCCTACGACTTTGGGCTGGTCACAACCAAGGAAGAATCCCGCGCTAAATGTCACGTTCTGTATAACGAAGAGTATTAGCAAAAGTCCAAAGGTGTTCCGAGGAATCATTGGAACTTTCCTGGTCAAGTATCCTCCGACGAAAGCTCCGATGGCTAAGGCTAGAAGTTTGGTCACAGCTGAAAACAATACGTACCATAAAATTACCGTGTTTAATGGCGCCTTAAGGTATTAAACTGATGTTTATTTGTCTAATATTAAGAATTTGAAGCTTATATTATGCTGCGCTTATGTATAGTTGTTGTCTCAAGAGAATTTTCATAAAATATAGGACGGAAGCAAATCAAATATAAAATATATCACTCAAAGTAGAAACAACGAGAATACTTGGACAGGCATGTCGCAATTTTTAACAGAACGTGAACTCACGCATGACAAATTAATGCGATTGTGAAATCAGATGGCAGAGGTCATACAACAAAACATGGTTTACCTAGGATTAGATTGGATTGCCACAGAGGAGTTCCGAACTGTGTCTGTATGTACTTTGCCAGGAAAGACACGTAGCCAGTCTGTCCACATACCATGCAGCTATTTGTTACCAAAATACTGATGTAAATAGGGTTCTTCATTATCCGCCAGTAGGACGAAACACGATCTAAATAAGAATATAAAACATATGAACATCAACAATACAGTAAAGTTTTTTTTCGATGGTTCATTTTTTCGAACAAATGCTTGGGACTTAACCGTGTATTTTTGTCAAAGATATGACAGTTCATGTTTTGTTATTATCATCAACCTTTTCCAAATACTTGTAACACGTTCACTTTTGCTTTTAAGGTTATTTCATTATCTTGTAAGAAATAAGTTGGAAGACTACATGGAGTATAGGACCAGGTGTTCGGGAAGGGTAAGCGTCTTCTGCTTCATCGACGACACCAGCCATGTGAATCATAGTCCATGCAAGTAAGTAAAGTTCTCAAATGTGAGCTAGCTTAACAACAACGGAACCAACACGTACATGTATAATAATGAGCATAGCGCACATACAGCTTAGCACTAGAAAATGGAATATCTCTTGTGATAACATCGTGGCGACTATACAACTTCTTTCTGCATCAACCTACATGTGCATCTCTCAAAACCACGTGTTGTATGCATACTTTATCATCTGCCGACATATTTCATAGAATTCGTGATATTTGAAACAAGCTCTTGAGGATGAATCAACTATGACATGTTAATACCATAGGTTGGAGAGAAGCGTGTTACTATCTAGAAATTGAAAATTCACAATACGGTAATAGACATCATCATGCTGATCAGTGATTTTTGAAAGGTTAGTAGAATGATAAAAAATAAGAACGAGAGTATCGCTTTATATCAAGATTGTATCAATTGTGTATACATGTTAAAAAAGGTCATCATACGAATATGCAAATATGATATTGTTTCTAAAATTTGTTTAAGAAAGCGACGGTTTTTACTTTCCACTTCGTATAATATCTTTTTTGTAGAAATCGCATTATTTTACCTTTTACTTTTGCTCTTGTTGTCAATAATGGTTTTTCTTTTGGCATGTCCATTCGATACTCCTCTATCTTCTTTTGATTCCACTTGAACCGACGTGGAAACATGACGACTGGAATGGCAACTAGTAAAGAACCCAGGCCAAACACAAGGAATCCGAGCCACCAAGCGCCGATAAATCGAGGATCCTTTGGAGTCATCTCTACATCTGATGAGTTAAGAAAGCACATACAATGATATTCTGACCGGCAGACATACAAGTGAGGAGGACCGAAAGTATAAACTTAGGTATAGATATAACCCCCCTCCCCCCCCCCCAAAAAAAAAAAAATAATAAAATAAAAATTAAAAAAATGGCGCCATGTTTTCCGAGGATTTCTCCGTAATTCTAGAGGCCAAAAATGAAGAACTCCCGATGGGATGTTGAGCAATTTGATACCGGCTTAAACAAATGTTCAGTTTTCGTTGGGAAATTTGGGAAATTTTTCAAGTGTTATACATCCAATCTGTAAACGAACCAGATGCCAACCAACATTTGATAAGGTTTTATCTGGCTGTTATCAAAAGAAAATCATTCGTGCAAACTGTGTAAATCGGATGGTCGGGCGGCGTAGTGGTTCGATTCCTCGAGCTGACGTGAGATATTATAACATGACAGATATTACTTTATTTTTTTATAGTTGAATTTAAAGCTGGTAAGTTTTCCTTGTTTTATATCAGACGGAATTTTGAATATGTTGGAGCAGTGGTGGCCGACACAAATAACCGTTTTTATCACTAGCTCTCCACCTCAGCGTCACGGGTTCGATCCATACGTGTGACAGTCGCCATGTACCGCCAGCAGGTCTGCGGTTTTTCTCCCCTACCACCCAAAACTTACATGTTCTTACTTTGGCTGCATGTCAAGAAATTTGGCACATTGTCTGGAATCACCTACTTGTAACATAAATCTCTTTTGAAATATAAAAGACAAATTTTGTTCGGTTTTCCAATTAAAGCAATCCAATGCAGCATGCTCCAATTTCTGGAATGTTCACCATGATATTTATATTATCATCAATAGAAGCGTTACTGTTAGATTATCGAAAGATTCAAGTGTTTTATTGATTCAGATATCATGCCGAATTCGTTAGTCATGTGTGTCCAGTTTGATCACACTTGGTAGTAAGAGATGTTAAATCAAATAGTACAGCAGGAAGCGTTATCAGATTACTACGCTATTTTCATTTATTAACTGCCGCGGGATTTGCTTGCAACTGAAACAAAAACAAAAATAAATAAATATGAATAAGTGGTGTGTTGGTGTGTAACTTTAAGGGAAAACGTTTACGTTAGAAGTACGGTAATATATGATAGAAGCATACCTACCCTCTAATGTGACGTAGATTTTGCTTAAATATCCCCCAAGACCGAAAGCGAGGGCGGGACCCATCGTACCTGCAGCCGATATGATTCCTGCAATAACCGGAAGTGATGTCATATATCGTCATCACCGCCTGTTTGTTTAATAAACCACGTGTATATGCAAACATTGAGAATAATTTATATGTCTGTCTATTTATGTGTGTCATGATGCATTGAAACAGTAAACAAATATAAAATAAAACAGTATAAGAACATTGAGTCTGTTTCCGAGTGTTTGAATACAAATTTAAAGAAACATCTTTCTTATTTAATTTTGTATAGTATTTTTTTAAATCACAGGTGATATTGTGGGTTAGGTTATCATATATATTGACATTATTTTGTCTGGGTTTTTGATATTGCTGCATACTTTGAAGTCATTGGACCTTGAACGTTTTAACTGAACTATCTTATTTCAATTGTTTTAGGCATGATATCACATGTATATTGTTTACGCGTATAGAAAAACAGCTTGTCCCCCTCCCAATAATGAATATAGACTCACCCAAAATCAATATGAATATGAAAGGTCAACACGACACACCTAATCATGGGCGGACTAAAGATCTATTAATTCGTTGAATTAAGGTCATTTAAAAAGCTATTTGATTTCCATTGATTTTTAATAATAAAAGTCCTTTCCGATAGTCTCTAATTTGCATAGTGGGGGAGGGGAGACAACCACGAATCAGTATTATGCATCAAATACGGTTCTATTTTTCAAGTTATGGGTCTTCAAAATGTTTTGAATGGAGGATTAAAACGTCGTTATTCAAATAATCCCGCGGTTCTATCAGAAAAGGCGGGATTAATTTGTCTTACCGGCACGCGGGATCAAGTAGCACGTGCAGTAGCTATAGGCTGTAGTCGGGCACATGCGGTGGTAGAGTCCTATAGGAGGACATTCTCTAGCCGTGCGCTGAGCAGTGTGGATATATTTTTTTTTTTGTTTTTGTTTTGTTTTTAATGGGAATCGTAGCTTTGACATGTAGTAGCAGGCATTCCAGCGTTTGAATAATGTATTTTACAAATGCATGGTATAGTTTGAGTAGGAGTAACGCCTTTCCGTAGATATATTATGTAGCTTGTATCAATATTAACGCAGGTCCAGCGTTACGCCTAGGCCATCCTGCAGTGGGATATAATTGTTTCCCGCCAAATCGGATACAGATTTCCGGCGATTATCGCCGTTTTTTTCTGGGCGACAGGTTGTGTCGTAGACGGCGAGAGAGTAAAGGAAAAGAGAATATTTCACATGTACATTATCGGGCTGCATCAGATTTTTTATACTGCTGAACATTGTTTCGTTGAACATTAAACGCCGACTGCACTGTAGGCACACGGGCTGGTACGGCAAATTGTATATTTGCGTTGTTTTTTTACTTGAGACGTAGAGGAGAGAAGACGTATATTTACTACAATGAGATGCCGGTTGCGAAGTTAAAATCTAGATATTTGTGAGTTATTTTCAATATGAGTTTTTTCCATGGAAAAAATAAAAGACATATTTAAAAAGAATATAACGTATTGTTTACATCAGATTGTGTTCTAAGTTTTTACTTTGTTTGCGACACAAAATTCTACTTAAAATGTTGGTAGTAAACATTCAGATTTGTGTGTTAAATGGTTAAATAACAGTAGCATTTACACTTAAAATCTAAATCGTCTCAGATTACAGTAATGACGACAATAACATTTATGCAAGTTTGATAAAATATAAACTCGAATTTACATTTATACTGAATCAAAACATAATGTATTGCTAATCATTTACAGAGCTATCAGGCACAAGTTATTACAACTTACGATCGCCCTTCCCACAATAATTTTACAAAATGTAAATACATAGGATATAATACTTAAAACACTTAAAACAAAAACTGTAGATCATTTTTTGCCAGAGAGAGAGAGAGAGAGAGAGAGAGAGAGAGAGAGAGAGAGAGAGAGAGAGAGAGAGAGAGAGAGAGAGAGAGAGAGAGAGAGAGAGAGACAGAGAGAGACACAGAGAGAGAGACACAGAGAGAGACAGAGAGAGAGACAGAGACAGACAGACAGTGTGAGAGAGAGAGAGAGAGAGACAGAGAGACACAGAGAGAGACAGTGAGACAGAGAGAGAGAGAGAGAGAGAGAGAGAGAGAGAGAGACAGAGAGAGAGAGAGAGATAGAGAGAGAGAGATAGAGATAGAGAGAGAGAGAGAGAGAGAGAGAGAGAGAGAGGAGGGAGAGAGAGAGAGAGAGAGAGAGAGAGAGAGAGAGAGAGAGAGAGAGAGAGAGAGAGAGAGAGAGAGAGAGAGAGAGAGAGAGACACACACACACACACACACAGAGACAGAGACACAGAGAGAGACAGAGAGACAGGAGGAGGGAGAGAGAGAGAGAGAGAGAGAGAGAGAGAGAGAGAGAGAGAGAGAGAGAGAGAGAGAGAGAGAGAGAGGGCGGTGGGGGTGGGGGTGGTGGGGGGGGGGGGGGGGGGGATGGCGGTTGGGGGTGGGAGCGAAAAGAAAAAGATAGAGAAATCCTCATTATCATACATTACCAAGTCTAACTCGCATGGTAGAGGTAAATTAATATCGGTTATGTGTTAGAAAAGGGTATTTCTTTGAACAAAATCAAACTAAATAGGCCATAATTAAGAGAACTGCAGTGGTTTCCATGTTTGGTGTGAATAGTCTACTCTCTCCAATACCAAGATGAGAAGGACGGGGTGTTGAGATAATTAGGTTTCAAAGATTTTTTAAAGAGATAAAGTGAGGATGATAACCTGGTCGAGGTATACGGAATATTTCAACGACGAAGTGTAGACGGTAAGAAAGTTGTTTACTGATAGTAAGGATAACATTATACTGTTTATTTATTCTGGTGATTGTGATGTACAGTATCATTAAAATCACACATACAAGGCCTACATTGGCATATTGTTACATGACTAAGAAAACACACTCCTGTGATTGGCTGTGTGGTCTCCTACAGGTTTTGAAAAAAAAAATGCAATGTTAACCTGAAACCGATGAATTACTGCACAAGGGGTTAACATCGTTAATTGAAAACCTAATCTAAAAATTGTAGCTGAGAATACCCATAACGCTTTTATATGTTATCCGGTTTAAGGGTCGAGAAACCTTCATCACATTCCGTAGGTCTCTTGCAGGGTAAGTGCGCAAAAATTAACACAACTTTTGGTATTTGTATTTTCGCCTCCCCTAACTGCATTATATCTGCATTAATTGGATATACCAATTTGTTTAAATTTAATTATATAAAAAATACATATCGATGATGTACATTTATAAACATTTTGAGTGAAGCCATGAAACAGATAGTTCAAAATTATAAGTACATATGGTGTCAAATTGTGCTCGCAATTTGTCAGTGCCTTTTTTCATATAAAAAGCACATCTACAAACTGCAATATTATATATGAATCTTAATATTTCTTCAAAAGTAAATAAAAGAAATCTTATAACGTCATATTAAAACATGACCTGCCTTACCTGCATAAAACCCGGTTTTCCTCTTTTCCACGTTGTCGTCTATGTAAACCGTCACAAACGGGGCTCTTGGTGCTTTCCCTATTCCTTGAACCATCATGCCGATTGCGATTATTACAATAGATAATGTTTTAAATTCTGGGCTTACCGTTTTAAAAATCTCTTTTCTTTTATTATCTTCACATGTCGTTAAGTTGTTAATTTCTGCTGACATTTCTGGGACACATAAAGGCATGTTACTGGTCTCGGTTTTATTAATGTTTGTCGGTAATAAAACATCTATTGCTTTACTGGAAGTGACGTACAAATCGTCAATGTTTGGAGTGATGTAATGAGGTATGCTACAAACTACACCGGAAATGCCATACATGAGCGTACAGTAGAATAGAAATCTCGGAATGTGGACAAATCTGGCCAGTGAACTAACGAACAAAATACATAGTAAAAAGCCTATATCATTGAAGCTCATTAGCAAGCCACTCTCAGCGCTCGATAGCCCAAATTGCTTCTCAAGGTTTGGTACCTGAGAATTGATGTAAAAAGTCAACGTCTGCGTCATTAGCCCTGCCAGGCTGTAAAAGAAGGTAAAAGACTGGACATTGGCTAAACATTGAAGACTTTTGAATTTCCACTCGTATATACCACACATAATCCCCTCGTCTTCACTGGCATTGCTTTCATCATCACAAGTGAGCTTTGTCGAGTTCGATTGGTCACCCATGTCGACACAGAAGTTGAGGTTGAAATTCTAAAATACAAAAAAAGCTAAATTTATGAGTCAAATGTTGCAAACAAACGAATTGAAAATCAGTGTGATACTAAAAAAAAATAAAGTATGAAGCTCAGGTGGAATTTTTTAGATACAGTGTTAAATAAGAGAAACTGACAAAACCTACCAGTTAAATATGACAAAGTTAATAATAGAAGCCTGTAATACATAAGTATAGTCGATAGGTCACTTAATCTGAGCCGTATGAAACAATATCAACAATCTAAGGAAATTAAGACCGAGACAGAACATACCAACATGTCAACAGAATCATAATTCAAACTCAGATTCATTTAAAATTCACACGGAGATTCCTGAAAAAAGTACAGGAAGGGCAAGCGTCTTCTGCTTCATCGACGACACCCGCCATGTATATCAATCCACTTGGTGAATTCAAGTAAGTAATGCTATGTTCCAGTATGTGTACACGGTAAACAACATTGACGACAGTACGATTAAAATCAGTGGTGAGATATTATATATCGCCCTTATTTTGAATGAAGATTTTTACATGAATGAGAGTAAGCTATTCACGTAGTGTCTTTGTACATACAAATAAGTTTCGGAACAAAAACAGAAACAACAGTTAGAGTGATGACGTCAAACTCGGAAAAGAGAAAAGAGAGAGTATCTTTTCAATATGGACTCCGTTTGACCGGCGACAATGAAGACGTCTTTGGGTATCTTTTATACAAGATTTTAAAAATCAAGAGAGTGACTAAAGATCCCCGTCCGTATAACTCCCATGCTGATATCAAAATTAGGATGTAGAGGGTCTCCATGCCCCCTCCTCTGTATCAAAGCCGGGATAAATAAGACGTTCATGCCCCTCTCCTCTGTATCAAACGCAGGATAAATAAGGTGTTCATGCCCCCCTCCTCTGTTTCAAACACAGGATAGATAAGGTGTTAATGTCCCCCTCCTCTGTCTCAAACCCAGGATAAATAAGGTGTTCATGTCCCCCTCCTCTGTATCAAACCCAGGATAAATAAGTGTTTATGTCCCCCTCCTCTGTATCAACCCCAGGATCAATAAGGTGTTCATGTCCCTCTCCTCTGTATCAAACCAAGGATAAATCAGGTGTTCATCTCCCCCTCCTCTGTATCAAACCAATGAGAAATTAGGTGTTCATGTTCCCCTCCTCTGTATCAACCCCAGGATCAATAAGGTGTTCATGTCCCTCTCCTCTGTATCAAACCCAGGATAAATAAGGTGTTCATGTCCCCATCCTCTGTATCAAACCCAGGATAAATAAGGTGTTCATGTCCCCATCCTCTGTATCAAACCCAGGATAAATAAGGTGTTCATGTCCCCATCCTCTGTATCAAACCCAGGATAGATAAGGTGTTCATGTCCCCTCTTCTGTATCAAACCCAGGATAAATAAGGTGTTCATGTCCCCATCCTCTGTATCAAACCCAGGATAAATAAAGTGTTCATGTCCCCTCCTCTGTATCTAACCCAGGATAGATAAGGTGTTCATGTCCCCTCCTCTGTATCAAACCCAGGATAAATAATGTGTTCATGTCCCCTCCTCTGTATCTAACCCAGGATAGATAAAGTGTTCATGTCCCCTCCTCTGTATCAAACCCAGGATAAATAAGGTGTTCATGTCCCCCTCCTCTGTATCAAACCCAGGATAAATAAGGTGCTCATGTCTCCTCTTCTGTTTCAAACCCAGGATAAATAAGGTGTACATGACCCCTCCTCTGTATCAAACCCAGGATAAATAAGGTGTTCATGTCCCCCTCCTCTGTATCAAACCCAGGATAAATAATGTGTTCATGTCCCCTCCTCTGTATCAAACCCAGGATAAATAAGTGTTTATGTCCCCCTCCTCTGTATCAAACCAAGGATAAATAAGGTGCTCATGTCCCCTCTTCTGTATCAAACCCAGGATAAATAAAGTGTTGATGTCCCCCTCCTCTGTATCAAACCCAGGAAAAATAAAGTGTTAATGTCCCCCTTCTGTATCAAACCCAGGATAAATAAGGTGTTCATGTCCCCCTCCTCTGTATCAAACCCAGGATAAATAATGTGTTCATGTCCCTCTTCTGTCTCAAACCCAGGATAAATAAGGTGTTCATGTCCCCCTCCTCTGTATCAAACCCAGGATAAATAAGGTGTTAATGTCCCCCTCCTCTGTATCAAACCCAGATATATATTAGATATGGATTATTAGATGAAGTTTCAATAACGCTAAATATATAAAAAGTAGTTTGAAATCTGAGAAAAGTGAAAGGATTACGAAAACATCATTATCCATTTGGTTTAGATGACTTTTCAATACCGATAGTGTATACAAGTCCGAACGATAATTTAATTTCTTATCATCAGGATGTTGTGCTTGAAACTATATGAAGATGCACTCACCTCTGTCCCCTGTGACTGTCTCTCGGTCTTTTGTTTCTGAAGAGTTCGATTCTAATGTTTATGCTTCATCATCTGTTCATTCGTCTTGATGTCGGTTTTACGTGCGTTTGAATACAATTTGATGACAATATTTATATACAAGTTAACTCTGACTTTGTACATACATCGTGTATTTGAATTCATTTCGTGTAAATTAGCATAATAAATGGAACCATTGCAGCAAACTGAACAATACAGCACACTAAATATTGGATATATAGATTTTTTTCTCCAATCTTACAAACACTAATGCTTTATTTTGGAGCTGCACACTCAAACTCTGAATTGGAATTTTTGAGAAACAATGCATTTTAAGAAAATACTAGGTCATTTCAGTAATAGAGCATTACTATACTATCGTTATTATAACAATACCAAGATTGATGAAGCAGAACGTCATTTCTGTTGTTTCGTCTCGTTTTCAAACATTCATGACACGTTAGAAATGTATGTGTTAACGCCACCAAGATGATTTATCTTCAATATTAATACCTTATGTGGAGAACTGTAGAAACTCTTTAACCTTAGTGGTGGAAAACTGTTAGATTATTATTATCCAACTCCGGTAAATTTCCATACCTTCTCTGATACAAAATGATTCTATAATGTCAGATGATTTTCAGAAAGCTTGCCTGTTTAATTACTTTTTCTGTGCTCAGTCAAACGTCGATGATTCTAACGTAAATCTTCCATCTCTTGACGATAAAATTAACGCATATTTACTAACAATAAATATAACAATTACTGATGCTAGAAATTACAAGTACAGTAGGAGGGACGCTTTTAACAATATTGAATCTGAAATGCATAATTTAATAAATGGTGATAGCAAATTCCATTAGCTGGCGATTTTAATGCTAGAACTGGTACAGAAAGTGATTGCATTTATACTTACTATGATGACCCTGATCTTGTTTTTTTTACCCCAAGACTATTTAATCTTGAAACTATAGGAGTTCACCAACACAGAAATACTTCAAACAATAATGTAAACCCTGATGTTAAACACGCCATTCTAAGTGTTGATTGCTCAAAAGCTGTCGGTCCTGATCTTATCAATTCTCGGTTACTCAAAGAAGCCTCAGATATCCTTTGTTATCCTTCAAGTTATCTTTTTAATAAATCCATTAACACTAGCTTATTTTCTTCTGAATGGAAAATGGCTAATTTTACCCCAGTTTACAAAAACGATAACCAATCTATTCCAACCAATTGTAGGCCCATCTTTCTTTTATCAATAGTAGAAAAATTAATGGAACGATGTTTTTTTTTTTTTTTTTTTTAAAGAAATATGTATATAACTTCATGCTTACCCATGTCTTATCATCACCTTTCCAGGAAAGTTTTAGTAAAGACGGCCCACCCACCAACCAGCTTCTATCTATCGTTCTCGTTTTCTGTAATTGGTCCATGGAATATGCTGTCAAATCGTATAAAATGTTACCAATCAAAAATAACGAGCCTACATTAGAGTGCTGTCTTTTTATTATACTGGTGGCACAATAGCTCAAATTATCCACGCCAGACTACCAATGGAATGCAGCTCCCTCAAATTCTACTTGTTTCAAAAAAAAAAAAAAAAAAACTCGCTAATAGTCCACTATGTCTATGTAATGAACGAAACGAACATTTTTTATTGTATTGTCGTCACTTTGACCAACTGCGCGTACGTATCTTTAGTGAATTAACTTGGCAGATGTCAACGCAATTACTACTCTTTCGTAGCGAGGAACTTTCTGTAGATAAAGTCAATAGGATCTTCTCATGTGTACAAAACTTCATCATAAGCTCCAAGAGATTTGATTGGTGCTCTATTACTTTTGATTTGAATTCTGTAGTATTGCTATTAGACTTTTCATATTCTTGCAGTCCTTAAACGTTTGCAGTTTATGTCTGTGTGCATTGATTTTCTAAAAGTTCAATTTCTTGGCATGATGGGAAACTCCTTCCCCTCCTCCCCAACCTACCCTATCCCTTTCTTTTTCAATTCTCCTCATTACTAACTAGCCACATTTTTGCCGAGTCTAGACTGTTTACACCATGTCCCATCAAATTTAATAAGTTGATATAAGTATTTCCACACTTGTTTCCATATCTAACTCATTTGATATGATTTGATGGCTACTGTACACTGCTGCTTATATCCTAAATGAAGTGAATACAGTTTATATCAAATGGATGTCAAATGAAATTTGTGCAGAGTTTGGGTAGATATGATAACATTTCAACAATGGTTTTTCTACATCTATGACATTAAAATAAAATGGATAAAAAATTACATTCATGTAAAGGAAAAAAAGGTCCTAATCATGTCAGGGAAATTATCAACAGAGGAGAGACCTATTTTTTTTTTTTGCTCGTAAGTGTAATAACCAGCAAAATGGTGGCTGGGTAGTGTAATGATCAGAATAATGTTGGCTGTTTAAGGTGATATTCTGGTAAAACGTTGCAGGTTAGTGTGATAAACTAATTAATTGTTGCAGGTTCGTTTGATAATCAGGTTAATGGCGTCTTATTAGTTTGATAATCAGGTTAATGGCGTCTTGTTAGTTTGATAATCAGGTAAATGGCTGCTTGTTAGTTTGATAATCAGGTAAATGGCGTCTTATTAGTTTGATAATCAGGTTAATGGCTGCTTGTTAGTTTGATAATCAGGTTAATGGCGTCTTATTAGTTTGATAATCAGGTTAATGGCGTCTTATTAGTTTGATAATCAGGTTAATGGCTGCTTGTTAGTTTGATAATCAGGTTAATGGCTGCTTGTTAGTTTGATAATCAGGTTAATGGCTGCTTGTTAGTTTGATAATCAGGTTAATGGCTGCTTGTTAGTTTGATAATCAGGTAAATGGCTGCTTGTTAGTTTGATAATCAGGTTAATGGCTGCTTGTTAGTTTGATAATCAGGTAAATGGCGTCTTGTTAGTTTGATAATCAGGTAAATGGCTGCTTGTTAGTTTGAAAATCAGGTTAATGGCTGCTTGTTAGTTTGATAATCAGGTTAATGGCTGCTTGTTAGTTTGATAATCAGGTAAATGGCTGCTTGTTAGTTTGATAATCAGGTTAATGGCTGCTTGTTAGTTTGATAATCAGGTTAATGGCTGCTTGTTAGTTTGATAATCAGGTTAATGGCTGCTTGTTAGTTTGATAATCAGGTTAATGGCTGCTTGTTAGTTTGATAATCAGGTTAATGGCTGCTTGTTAGTTTGATAATCAGGTTAATGGCTGCTTGTTAGTTTGATAATCAGGTTAATAGCTGCTTGTTAGTTTGATAATCAGGTAAATGGCTGCTTGTTAGTTTGATAATCAGGTTAATGGCTGCTTGTTACTTTGATAATCAGGTAAATGGCGTCTTGTTAGTTTGATAATCAGGTAAATGGCGGCTTGTTAGTGAAAGTATACCTATGACCTTTTTTCCAATTTTTACACGCTCTTTAGGCTAAATCCGGGAAATATTTGACTAACCTAAGGGAAAGTTCGGTTTAACAGCTGAATTTTCTAAATAAGATAAAATTCTCTTTACAGAAATACTAATGGGGTGTCCTCAATTTGCCCATTTTTGAAAAGACAATGGAAAATGATCTTTAATGAAGACAAAACCAAAATAATCATAGTCAGTTCTACATTAACTGGGTTAATTTACCCGTGTTTTTACCTGTGTGTACCTAATACTGTAATCTTCAAGTTATTTATTTTAAAATTATAAAATATCAAAATACATAGTGATATAGTAATGCCGGTAAGTAAACAAATGGGATACAGACAACCATCGATAATAATTCCACAGATACACAATAGAACACCTATTTTACACATTACATGGACTAAGTTTACATTGCCTGACATTGTTGATATACAGGTTTTTGGTTAAAACATAGAACGTTTGAGTAGGTGCAATATAGCAATGATAAAATTTGGTGATCGTATATTGATCCGTTTTGGAGATTAGAACAAATGTATTCATTGTGTCTGTATAACGTACACATTGAGATGCGACGTTATGTACGTACAAACATAACAACGAGAGTAACATCTACATCAATACATCAATTACGTGTATCATATAAATACATTGTTTTAAGTAGTAGCTTTAATTCAGTTGTAAATAAGATTCTGGTTTAGGCCATAGCCCGAAAAAGGACAAAGTTTTAAAAAAATTGTAATTAATCGATCATATTAGAGCCGGTTACATTTTAAAACACCCTGTCTAAAGGCTAAAATATAATTGATACAGTACATATTTATACCAACTCGCGATTTTGAGTTCGTAGCGTGGAATTTTGCAAAAAAAATTACACATACCGTTGTGCCTTAACATCAGATAAGACATGTTGTGAAAATTAGAGACAGCTCCTCGCCTCAGGAATACAGATTTAGGGCCAAATAAGGATACACTTAAGTCAGGTTCCAATGCGAGTGAATAATTGAAAAAAAAAAAAAAAAAAAAACTGGACAAAAGATGTACATGTTCCCGATACCCTCTGATCCGATGAGTCGATCTCTGAATTGTATGAGCTGGGAATCAGTCTTAATAAAAGGGTATTAGGGAAAAAAAATCAAATTTTCTATTTTAATTTTTGTCAGAATCCCCCCTATACAAAAATACGAAAAGGTAGCGACCCGTGTTTGGACCGGCATTCCCGCAATATTTTACATATATATATAGTTTAGAACAAAGAAAAAACATTGAAGAAAGATTTAGTTATAATTGATAAAAATATTAATGTATAATCATTATTAGAGAATGTAGAGCCGGTTATTTTCGCGAGGATGATTATTTCGCGATTATATTAACGTGATCGCAAAAATGAAGTGAAATAATGAGACACAAGTGTAATAGATGTAATTTTACATCCAGTTCGTGGCGTCTTAATTCATATCTGTATAATTAAATTGCATAAAAGAAAATATGGAAACCTGTAACCTGTGACACTTGACACCTATACGGTAATTCTATTTATCATGTATTTTTGAAAGGAGTGTCAGTGATGATCACAACAGGACATTTCCTTGTTAGAAGCAAAATTAGCATTGTTCCAGTAAACGGGAAAAAGGAAAAAAAATAGATATTGTATAGAATTATTTTGATGTATGAAATTGAGCTCTTCCGTGTGTTGATCATATCAGACCTGTACATTGTAGATATATAAATACACTGTATGTGCTTGACTTTCTATAAAGGACCCAACTTAAGTTGAGTGTTAGGTTCAAGTGCTTTGTACCCATTGTCAGCAAAATCATGAAATGATCAGCGTACGCCTCTGTTTATTTCATGATTGCAAGTTCGAGCATTTGTCAGTGACATGAATTTTTTTCAGGTTACATATTTTAAATAGGACAAGTACCACATTTGAAACAGACCAGGTGCAGACAAAATATTACTTTTAATGAAAGATTGTGTAGTTGATAATGATGATTTGAGGGTCTTGGTCAGTTCATGCTCGGGGAAGCCAGTGGCCATTTTACTTTTCATTCTAAATAAAGCAACATTCGGGCCCTAAATTTTGACGACACCACCTATATGATAAAGTCCTTTTTCATTTACGATGCCTTCGGCGAAAAAATATGTACCGCTGGGAAAAAACAGTATTTGTACATCAATCAACACCGGAGTCCTCCCATAGTCTCTCTTTCTCTCTCCCCACCCCTCCACTCTGTTTTCCCACCAGCATTGCTATTTAGATGCGTGCTATACGTCATATATGTATGTTTTTTCTTTTTAAAACCCAGTTTCATGCACGACACAAACATTTTCTCCGAGGCGAACAGAGACCTACGATAAACAGAAGAAAAGATATATTTTCAAAGGAAGAATATTGTGACCTTGTGATCTTTTACATGCTTTATCTCTGATGCAAGCTGTCAGGAGGAACCCTTTCAAAATAAGCTATTTCAAGACTATAATTGGTCAATTTAGTTTATCAGATATTAGTTGCTTTGGGTCTAATCAAATATTTGCGGCATTACGTTTTGAAAATTCAGATTATCGGAACATCAGCTATTTCTAAGGCCTACTCAATTTTTTTTGTTTACCAAGTGTTGACCTTGTGCCTAATGGCGCACATCAAAATTATGGTTCCGAACGGAAATATTGTTTCATACTGAAATGGATATAAAATGCAATTTTATCAACTTTCTTTGATAAAGTCAGAGAGTGATTCTGTCGCATTAAAGTACTTACTAAAATACAGATTTTTCCGGCAGTGCTGAATACAGAAAAAAATATTTGGCAGGTGTATTCCGACAATGGCAACACTAGGAGCAGATAGATATTTTCCTCTAGAAAAAAAAAGGATTCGTAAGGATTTTAAAAAAGAAGTTATTCTTAAAAGCTTCTTTAACATATTCGCATTATAAATATGAAACTTTATCTTATATATCTCATCAAAGTCCTCGTTAAGATTATTATCATCATTTCTCTTGTTTTAGATTGGAAAATCACCCAAGTTTCCCTGTTCTGATTGTCAGCTACTTGCACGCTTCCGGAAGTGACGTTTAGATATTCAAACCGAAAGAAAGGATCAGGTGGAAGAATCTCTGAAGTCAAACTTGCTTGTGTTATCATTTTCTGGTGCATTACGTTAATATGTAAGGATGTCTGTGAAAGCGAGTATTGTTAGGAGATTAGTAGGAAATTCAACCCAGTACATTTTGTTAATAAAAGCACGAAACATTGCTAATTTGGACAAAACTGTTTCTCAAAGACTGGGAACAGTGTAGTTGATTAAATATTAAAAGGAGTGAGTACAAGTGTGACGTAACAACAAATCGACATGATATCGAGTCAGTCAATGCTGTTTGATTATCTCGATCTTTACTCCCGGGTTTCACTTCCTGCGAGACAAGACCCAGTCTCGATAATGTTCAACTCCGAACCACCGCCCGTCTTCATTTTATGGGTTCTTCTAGGGAAATATCTTAAACTGGACAATGTCTAATCGAAAAGATTCTACGATTCATAGCCCATATGGTGCATTAAGGCCACTGGCAACTGCAGAAAAAACAAACTATGTCTAAATTGTATTATCAAACAAATCTCCCTTTCTTGAATAACCAGAAAGGCGATAGCTTCTTTTAAACGTAACCAATTCTGATTATGCTAATATACATACAATGCAGAAATTAGCATTGCTTTTTTTAAACGTATGTTAGCATACTTAACTGTGGTGTGGAAATTTGGAGATTCCATGCCACTCCCGACAACAATCATACAAATTATTGTAAACGCGTTCGTGGTGTACGTAAAATACCATGCACAGCATGATATATTAAGGACTTGAAAGTTACTATGTTTGATGTGCAAATTCACCATTTGTAAATACTGGAAAATAGTATGTTCAAGTCTTGTTATGAAGAGATGATTAGAAAGAATGATATGTATGTCACTTGTTCAAACCTCTTGTAGGCAAAGTATAGATAAATGAGATTTGTTAGGCTACAAGGCTAAATGCAAAATTCCATAATGATTTCTTTGCTTTTTAAATACCGTGTTTGCTGCTAATTACGTTATACCGGAGATAACTATGACAGCTACAGACTTAACATTACGATGTCGGTTACAAAACATGACAACAAAATGGGTGGTAAAACATTTATTGGTAAAGATAGGTAATACAGTCCCCATGCTTAAGGTAAGTCTGCACTTTACATGTCATTTATAACTCTGTTATTACACCGTAACACGTGATGTACAAAATGCAGGGATGATGATGACAAGACACGGTAATTATTATTTGGTCTATATATTTATTATACGGCATTTTATGGTATATAGTATATAAGTAATAAATACAGGTAACCAGAACAAAATGATCTTTCTAAATATATCCACGAACAGAACGGCATGCGACATGTACATATAGCTTGCTCTTTCGACAGTTGACGATTCACAGACTGACACAAGATTAGTTTGTGAGTTTGTAAACAAATTTTTGTTATGCTAAACGAGAATTTGAACTTTTGAGTATGTTTCTCCCCTTTGGATGAAAGCAAGTGAACATGACAACACTTTATTGCATGTTATTATTTTGTTTGTTATTGTGCCAGTTGATGGCCATCAGAAGTCCTGTGGGGCCGTGAAGGAGCATTCCCATAACAGACAACCCAATTGACCAAATCAAACTGTCAGGAGTATTGGAGGCAGCAATGCCTATTGTGAGGATAATACATCCAGCTGGAAAAGACAAAATAGAAATTATTATTATTATTCAATTATTATCAAAATTATGAAAGTCACTTAAGGACAGCCACCATATATGTGCTAGATGAGTGCATTTGTTGAATACATGTGTTAGAGAAAACCTTCTTGTGATAGTGCGGAACTGATACTGACCTCATAGTTTAATCATACTGAAATGGACGGCCGATTGCACCCGGCAGATCATTCTAACTGACAACACGACTATCATGCTGAGAGTTAAGAAAAGAGTAGCAACTATAATTGTTTTAGACTCCGAGTCGTACATGGGTACCAATATATTGATTTATTTAAATGTATCTGCTAGGACTTGAACCAAGGAAATCCGTTTTACTAGTCCTACTCTGAATGATAAATCTCCATAGCCGACGGCTACATTAGGGCTAGTATTTTGGCGGGCTTTCATACGTTCCATATATACACTTGAAGAATACACAAGGTTATTTAAACAAGTGACCTTTTGCATTGACTACTGGTAATCGTAATTACATTAGTGGAGACTTCCATTTCCGTGTATGAAATTTAACTTTGTCGATCGTTGTAAGTGTTCCAGGTAATTTGGGTTTGACAGTATGATATTTTATCTCTTCATTCTATGCTTCCCTCGTGTAATATTGTTATATGTAAAATGAATTTCCGTATTAATTGTCACTGTTTTCTGATGATATCTATGGGAAAAGGGAATTAGACCTGAAACTTTATCACATTGTCCATAATACCGTGAATTTATGTACACGGTAATGTATAGTATCTGTGCTATTGTTTTTTCAGTCATGTCGGTTACAATAGCATACACGACTGTTACAAACGCTTTAATGTAAATTCAGAATTCAGTTGGATTGATACGAAAACAAATTGTATTGTCAAACAGTTAATAAATTCTAATGCAAAAAAGCCAATGGTCATATTTCTCTTAGCATTTAATCTAACGTACGGTAACAACTGTTAATAATTGCAGAAGCCATATATGGGCATAGAGGTTCTACGCGTCCTTTACCCATCCTATTAATAATCCTTGCAAATATTTGGTAGATGAAGCAGAAGACAGTTACTCTGCAAAAACTTAAAAATTTAAACATCATTTATTTTATCTATTTTCCCTCGGCTTTATCGAGTTATGATTAATTAATGGTTCGGAAAGACAGTACTTTGTAGCGATGTGATGGTCTTGCATTGTTTTTTAAACGTAAATTTCTCGATTCTGATGAACGAGCATAAGAAAATACTAGAAACAGTTCGAACAAATTTCTTGTCTACATATTTTTATCATATTACACATTAAAATTTCTTCTTGTGTTCATGTTTTGAAAATGCCTGACTACTCTTTGTGCTAAATTAAATTTAACTCTTTTCTTTACTTTATTTATCATGTGGTAAACAATTACAACAAACTTACGATTATCCACCTAATATAACTTTCATTAGCTGGAACATATTCTAGAAATGACAAAGTCCTGGCACATACTTTTAATCATGTTTTCTATCACAAACTGAACTGTTACCTTAATCTTGCATGGTGATTCATTCTGCTAACGCTATAATGATTTGAAGGAGCTCCGGCGCATTTAGATCTGCTTTTCATTTCAGAGTTTAAATACTCATGGAATAATGGAATTCATGTAAAGGCTAGTACAAAAGGGAAAGGAACGGAAGTGGTTGCCGTGATTTCCTTGAGTTGATCATCTTTCATATTGCTGAATTTAGATAACTAATTAGAATTTCCTGCCGCAGTGTTACCGTTTATAAAACTTTGAATTGTCACATGCAATTTCAATGCACTCACCTGCGACGAAATTACCCAGGATTGCCGCAATGTATACCTTGTTTGTTTTCATTTGCTCAACAAACATATACAGAAAGGACAGCGCTAAAGCTGTGACACCAGACAGAAATCCGAGTATTGCAAACGCTTGGGCAGCTGACAGCCAACCTATGCAAGTAAACATTCATTTGACAGTAATATATATGTATATAATTCACATCTTTTAAAATACGTAAATGACAATACAAAAGGTAAACATACAAAACTTGATAAAGCTTTTACATAAGATAGAAGTGATTTTGCCATAGTTGACAAACAAATTCTTTACTTGATCTCAATAATTGTTAAAGAAATACGCAAAGATTATCACATTCAATGCCTGCTTTCTTCCGCTTAGTGCAACAAACGGGATAGCCATACACACATTCATTGAATGTTCTCTATGAAATGGACAATATTTATTTTGAAGAAGTATCGTTTTCTTCATTATTTTAATGTGCTCGCCTGCGGTGGTAAATAGATCAGATTGTAATTGTTACCGTTTAAATTTATTATTTTCTTTTTGGGGTTTAATTCAACATTTTGGTACAGGTTTTTGGAACCAAAGTTCATCAATCCCGATTTAAAGGTACTTTTGACTAATGTTCATTTCTAACTTTGAAACAAATTTCGAATTAGATCTCCATATTATTCTCATAAATTTGGGCCTGTATTCGATCATTTGCATTTTCCCCAGTCATCAGTCATCTCCTTATACAATCATCTCCTCAGTCATCTCCTCACACAGTGATCTCCTCACACAGTGATCTCTACATACAGTCATCTCCTCACACAGTCATCTCCTCACACAGTCATCTCCCCAGTCATCTCCTAACACATTCATCTCTCCAAACAGTCATCTCCTTACACAGTCATCTCTCCAAACAGTCATCTCCTTACACAGTCATCTCTTCAAACAGTCATCTCCTTACACAGTCATCTCACACAGTCACCTCCTCAGTCATCTCCTCACACAGTCATCTCCTCACACAGACATCTCTACACACAGTCATCTCTTCACACAGTCATCTACTCACACAGTCATCTCTACACACAGTCATCTCCTCACACAGTCATCTCCTCACACAGTCATCTCCTCACAGTCACCTCCTCAGTCAACTCTACACAGAGTCATCTCCTCACACAGTCATCTCCTCACAGTCATCTCCTCAGTCACCTCCTCACACAGTCATCTCCTTACACAGTCATCTCCTCACACAGACATCTCCTCACACAGTCATTTCCTCACACAGTGATCTCCTCACACAGTCATCTCCTCACAGTCACCTCCTCAGTCATCTCTACACACAGTCATCTCCTCAGTCATCTCCTCACACAGTCATCTCCTTACACAGTCATCTCCTCACACAGTCATCTCTACACACAGTCATCTCTTCAGTCATCTCCTCACACAGTCATCTCCTCTCATAGTCATCTCCTCACACAGTCATCTCCTCACACAGTCATCTCCTTACACAGTCATCTCCTCACACAGTCATCTCTTCAGTCATCTCCTCACACAGTCATCTCCTCACACAGTCATCTCCTCACACAGTCATCTCTACACACAGTCATCCGCTCACACAGACATATCCTCACACAGTCATCTCTACACACAGTCATCTCACACAGTCATCTCCTCACACAGTCATCTCTACACACAGTCATCTCCTCATACAAACATCTCCTCATACAGTCATCTCCTCACAGTCATCTCCTCACACAGTCATCTCCTCAGTCACCTCCCCAGTCATCTCCCCAGTCATTTCCTCACACAGTCATCTCCTCTCACAGTCATTTCCTCACACAGTCATCCCCACAGTCATTCTCCTCATTCATCTTCTCACACAGTCATCTGCTCTCACAGTCATTTCCTCACACAGTCATCTCCCCAGTCACCTCCTCAGTCATCTCCATTCACAGTCATTTCCTCATACAGATATCTCCTCACAGTCACCTCCTCAGTCATCTCCTCACACAGTCATCTCCTCTCACAGTCATCTCCTCATACAGACATCTCTACAGACAGTCATCTCCTTACACAATTATCTCCTCAGTCATCCCCCCCACACAGATATATCTTCAGTCATCTCCTCACACAGACATCTCCTCACACAGTCATCTCCTCACACAGACATCTCCTCACACAGTCATCTCCTCAGACATCTCCTCACACAGTCATCTCCTCAGTCACCTCCCCAGTCATCTCCTCAGTCATCCCCTCACACAGACATATCCTCACACAGTCATCTCCTCACACAGTCATCTCCTCACGCAGTCATCTCTTCAGTCATCTCCTCACACAGTCATCTCCTCACACAGACATCTCCTCACAGTCATCTCCTCACACAGTCATCTCTTCAGTCATCTCCTCACACAGACATCTCTTCAGTCATCTCCTCACACAGTCATCTCCTCACACAGTCATCTCCTCACACAGTCATCTCCTCACACAGTCATCTCCTCAAACAGACATCTCCTCACAGTCATCTCCCCAGTCATCTCCTCGGACATCTCCTCACACAGTCATCTCTTCAGTCATCTCCTCACACAGTCATCTCCTCAGTTTTAATATTTAGGCCCTTGGCACCACTGATAAGACTTCTGTTACTGATGTCAAGGGCTGGAATGACGAATTCCGACATTTTTATTAAAAGGTACAATTTACAATGTTTGTGTGGTTCTTTTGTACAATATTAGCTCAAAACACCCTATAATTACACATCGGTGCAAACTAACTGTTGATAAATATACTTACCCGGTAGTGGTTTCAAGGATGAACAATTATCAGAAAGAAAAGGGCAAAACTTCCACAATCCTCCGTGACCACTCAAAGACAAAAACCAATAAGGTGTTGCTAAGCCAATCAGATGGAACACATTGCCACCTAGCCCGCTCCCCAAAGCAATCTTATGTAATACTGTTTTATCTGCCATATCAAAATGATGGAGGTAAATCCGTGTGATGGTGATGATGCTCACTTCTCTTATGTTCTTACCACTGAGACCCTTCACGTGACCACTTCTATCTCTAACAGGTCACTATACAATGTAACTTCCGGCTGTCACTAACAAGCGTTTCGACCACTTCATTGGTTCACTGTTTTTCCCCGTTGGTAAGCTTGTTGTTTTCGTTTGTCTTCGTTTCAGAAAGTGAAATGAAAGTTTGCAGCATTGACTAATATTTACTTCGCACTATTTCGCACCGTTTCATCGCTTCCGTGTTTTCTTTTTACAAAAATATATCGGTACGATCATAAGTTGCCTTGTATGCCTTATATATATATATATATATATATCCCCCCATATGACTGGTATTTTTCTTGCTGCTGATTGGTCAAAACGGGCATGAAAAGTCATGATCAATACCGATATTATCTATCCCCCCCCCCCCCCAAAAAAAAAAAAAAAAATAGAAACGATACAGTCCATCAGACCTGTTTGGTCTAAAAATAGCACAGGGAAATTACCGAAAGTTCCCATGATGCAATGCGCGTCGCTAACTATACACAATGAAGATGTCAGACGCTGAGGAAAATGCCGAACCACAAAGTCACTTTGCGAGTTTTAACGAGGATCAAATGAAAAGGATTTTCCAATGCCTATTTTGTTCAACTGCAGAGGAGTAACAATAAATTTTAATTTCAAGTAGACTGCACTTTCTTATTTGTGTTTATTGTTATGAATAAAACAGCTGTTATAAGTACAATTGTTCAGAGTCTTTCATAAACAAAATTAATTCAATGTAAGCTGAATTTGAAGAAATGTTTCATATAATAAAACAATCATAGACTCTTTATTAGGTTGACATAAGGATTTATCAACCCTTAAAATCGCTTTGGCGGGTTAATAAATCCTTGTATCAACCTAATAAAGAGTCGATAATTGTATAATATATAGTATGAAATAGGCACTGCCTAAAGCGAACTCAAGTTGGTCAACAAGATGCACATTTTGAACAGCCTGATCCATGTCTGCACTGAAGCGTGTTTTTAAAATTGTTTATTTCGCAAGATTTTAGCAAAACATCTGCACATACAAATGTACCTATATATCATCATCATCATCATCATCATCATCATCATCATCATCATCATCATCATCATCATCATCATCAACAACAACAACATCATCGTCATCAACACATCTTCTTGTTGATCTTCTAGAAAACAATGTATCAACTTGATCAGGCGATGATTTGGTGGCACACTTGTGACATACTTGTCTTTCACCTATCGTCCGTGGTTCGATTCAAATCATTCCATACAAAGTATTGAAATTGAGAACTTCTGCTAGAGTACTAGCTTGATGCCTGTACAAAGTTTTGAGTAACGGGTAATTACCTTGAATGGTTTCAGAGAACTGGTTTGAAAAAAAAAACTGAACTTTGTGATTAGGCCTATCTGTTTCCATGGTAACAGAGAAAGTATTTAAATGGCGAACTTCCCCCATAGCAAAAGATACTACAAGCCTAATAAGTGTAAAAAGTTTTGAGCAATTATCTTGAATGGTTTCAGAGCATTGGCCTAAAAAACTGAAATTTGTGATGAGGGTCATCGGTTTCAATGGTAACAGTAAATGTATTAATTAAGTCATTGACAACATATCTAGATTAAAAAATTGATAAAAAAAAAGTTTCAAAATAAATGTACAAGAGTTTCCCTTTCAGAGTTACAGATATTGCAGAGATGATTATATATCGATTTTGCTTTAAAAAAAGAGTTTGTAGTCAAAATATTGTGTACGATAATATAGTTTTAGTCGGATTTGTAACGGCGGTGGTTATATGTTTAACAAGTTTTCATTATTAACAACAGAATGTTCTCTACCATCGTTTTCTTTTCTCTTTGCTATTGAATGTTTCGTTCTGTTAAGTAACAAATCCTAAAACGCTTTCGAACCTTCAGTTTTTTACGCAATGTTGACTTTTCTTGATAGCAAAAAGAGGGTAAAGTTATGAACACTGTTGAGACTATTGTGTTATACAATGTAATTAAGAAAATCAATATAAATGTATATGTTTAAATGAAATCAAAAGTCACAATATATTATATAAAATGCATTTCCAAACATTCATATACTTGATCATAATTCATTTCAAACATTTATCGAAAGAATATTCACATCTTGCAGAATTAATATTGTTAAGAGACAGGACAGGTTTATCGCCAGATCGGTAACTTTCGACTGCTTTCGTGTAAGAGACGATGTCTTACGGAAAATGACGAAAGTTCCCGAAGGTTAAACCGGAAATCAGGTACATCGGTGCACAATCGTGCTTATATCTTGAATGGATAAAATTGTATTTTTTCAAACGAGATATTCTTTATGTGCGTTAAAAACCATTAAAGTATTTATTTGTTAAATCCATTTGAATTATTTAAGACTTTTAGTATGATTTCATTTCCACATGACAGCTTGAAACGATATTCTGTCGGTCAAAATCATTTTAATCCATTTAACGGGTCGGCAGTTTTCATTGCGTGCTGCGGTGAGTGTATTGTGCGTAATGAAGTTCCAACCACACTTCTGTTTAAAATTGATCGTATGGGCAGTTTGTTGGAGTCGAATAACCACACAAACAAATACCATCAAACGCTCGCTATTATATAAATATAAATATCGGTGCGAATAATAAGTTGCCACATACAGTAAAACCCCACTTACTCGAACCTGCATTCCTCGAATACCCCGTATTCGACGAACTGCCCGCTCGGTCCCTACCGTTTCCTTATATATTCTATGTTATAAAACCCCGGATTCCTCGAACCGCTATTCGTTGAATACCCACTTTTCGTTGAACGCATACCTATCCCCGTTCCCTAATACTACCATAGTATATTCCAATGTTTTCGTCGAACATGTAATCCACCTGTGTCACACTTGACTGCGTTAACGTGAGCTGATCGGCTCTGATTACAGCCATGTGTTTACACTGGTGTGCGACATGACAGCAGTCAAATAAGGGATTAACGACAGGTTTACCTACCTGTGCTGATACTTCACACCTTATGCAGTAATTTTATCATTACCTTTCTAGTACACACGTGGTTTAGCTTGACTTAAAAAATTGAACAATATTGTAACATTATACCGGAAGTTTTATTTCAGTAAAACCAAATTACGAAATGACACACTAATAACGGAACGATTTTCTACTGATGTATCGTTGTAACGACTTTTCCCCCAAGGGGCATTTATACACTTTTAAACAATGAGTTTGTGTTCGCATTTTTCTATGATTAGATTCACATATCTTTGTGTCCGTATTTAGGCCTATCTAAACAAACAGTACGTATAGAAAAATAGTCACTGAAGCCGACACGCCGATACTCTCTGTGATATTAGTGATAACAAGCATTAATTAAAATTCAGAGTGGGTATTTGCGAGATCAAAGACTTAACTTCAATTAATATAATGCAAATGTTTTTAAATTGATAATTAGCATTTTAATAAGAGTAACTCTGGGTCATTATCTGAACAAGCATAATTATGTGTACCTCAGTGTCAAAATGTTGAGGAGATCGCTAGAGTATTAAAGGATAACGCTACCATGACAAATCATTCACAACCTCTCTCACAATGATTTCTAACTTTAATGGCAGAGCTGAGCAATCCAGTGTTGAAGGGCCCAGTGATACTGGGAGGGCAGCTGGATCAGCTTCTCCAAAGTTAGGGGTGAACAGGAAAGTAAGTGTCAGGACGATGTTGGAGAGGTACATGGACGATGAAGATGACATGCCACTCGCCACCCTCGCCCGGATGCAGACATCATTCAAGGAGTACACATGTGTAGACGATGATTTGGCAACCAGCGAATCCGTTACCGACGACGCCATCATTGATGATATCATCACTGCAAGGGATGAGCCTTCCACCACCAACAGCGCTCCAGAAGATGTCAGTGACGATGATGTCGAGGAAGCCGACCCACTTCCGCTACCTTCGATGACGCAGGCACTAGAGGCGTTCGAGACTCTGCGCTGTACCTGGAGAGCAAGGCCACCATGTCAGGTCAACTGTCATCTCTGTCAACCATTGGTGACGATATTCTCAAGGAACACGTCGATACGAGACTCCGTCAGTATTCAATCAGAGACTTTTCACAGTAGTTCTGGGTATTGATTCCGAAATGTGTGAGATGTTTCGCTTCTATAAGACTTCATTCAAGTGTAATTGTTCGTTAACGGATCGAAGCCTACTTACCCTCTATATAGCCTTAGAGGGTCAGTAAGTAATTATCTAACGAATTTATCGCATCGAGGACCCTTTTCATACATTAACAGATTAGTAGTTTTGTAACGACTCCCATCAGTTTTCCTAGCATCCACATAAAAATGGGATAAACTCTCATTTAATTGTTGTGGACTGAACCATTCAAACTCTGTGTTTTGTTTCTTTTCCAATAAATAATATCTGAAGCACTTAGCTGCCATTCGGTTAGCCTTCAAGGTCTTTGAAGCTTGACTATTTAGTCTTTTTTGTTTATATCTGCTGGTGTCGTCTGCCCGAAGCGGTTCATTTTGTAAACATTCCGAGTGGTCAAGACGCTTGAAACGCCATCCAGAAATAGCTCAAAACTGCACTTAAATTTTTTTTACGATGTAAGGGGAATAACTCTTAAATAATCATTAAATCAAAGTGACCCACTATAAAACCCGTTGCGCCATCTAACGGGACAAAGTGACCCACTTAATGGCGCCGACCACGTCAACCGCTTCGGAAAATGAACTGTGTTTTACTTTACAAATCGCCTCTTCGGTCATGATGTTTAATACAGTTGCACCCTTTGTCTTTCAAAAAAATGACAATAATAAGAGTTTCATTTGATCCTCGTTAATAGTCGCAAAGTGACTTTTTGGTTCGGCATTTTCCTCAGCGTTTGACATCTTCGTTGTTTATAATTAGCGACGCGCATTGCATCATGGGAACTTTCGGTAATTTTCCTGTGAGATTTTGCAATAGTTGACCGACGAAATCATGGTTTTTTGAAACACTCAGTGAAATAATTTGTCTTCAAACATTTATTCATTTAGATTAATTAGACATCAGAACAAAAGTATCCTTTTGATTGTGAAACTTTGAAGAATACTTCAGACATAAATAGGTAAATTGGATACATCACATTGAGCATATTGGAACTCCTCAGCAGCCTCCTAGGCTTCACAATTGAGGCCCTTGGTATCACTGAGGATTTACAGGAAAAACGAAACAGCTGTATGATGCAGTTTAATTTATTGGCTCTACTGTATCTAACTCTTAATTGTGTTAAAATGTGCTATCAGAGAATTACACACTTTAAAATTCATATCTAGTGATGTTTCATTTAATCATCAACAAGAGACTAGAGACTAGGTATCACTAGATGCCAACTTAAGAGGAGTGTTGCCAAAATGTCCACATGCGAGGTTTATATATTAGTTTTGGGATATCGTGGGTAAAGAGTATTTTTGGTTACACAAGGGTCAGTTGAAAACAGTTGAAATGAACACGAACCGTAACAACACACGCAGTTTTAACTCATGTGGTTAGTTAATTATCATTTGGAAATTATATTAGAATGTACAAAATAACAAAAGTAAATAACACCTTTTAATATGAATTCATAGTAAGACACTGTAGAACTAAACAACTTAATCATACATCTGTTTCGTCCTTTTTAGATTCATCAGTGATGCTTAGGACTTAAATGTTGATGCCTAGGATGCGCCTGAGGATAATACCAAGTAATAGAAAGAAAATCGAGATTGGGAGGTGCAGTAACACCATGACTTAATGAATGTCCTTATTTTCAGATACCTGGTAATTATTGAAGAAAGTTCATGTGTATATCCTGAATCGTGTCACAACTGAAATGAATAATAAATAACTTGTAGGTAATTCAGTGATATTACCATCAGATAGCTGAAGGTATAAAAATTCAAATGCTGCCTCCTGCTCGGCTGTTATTCCTCAAAGGGTCAAATCGCTCGGCCCATATTTATAAACCCCCATTTGTCCAGAAGTATGATATCATGACCTGTTCTGTGAATTCTGCTATATTAACACTGGCATCTCTTCGTTGGGTACCACCAACTTAAATTCCTGTGGAAGTAGATGGATAACTATCCTCCCCGTTCCACATGTCTAGATTTTGCGATATTGTGCAATTCTACTTTAGCTGGTCTACGACTGCTACAATAAATAATCGACTGCTTATCTGTCGAATAAAATTTGCAAATGCAAAAATGAATGATGTTGACTTACTTTAAGATGATATATTTTTCTTAAACATTCACATTCTGCTGTTTTAAGACTGTAATATAAACACATTGATGTTCTAAGATACAACACGAGTGACAAAAACATTTAAAACTCGTATCTGATCATAGACTTCAAAAGAATTCTTCAGTATTAAGTGCCGAATCGACAAGAAAAGGCCATCTCTACAGAAGATATTGTAGTAAATCGTTTTAGATTAAAGGAATATTTCAATCTCAATTAACTAAAATTTGAAACACAAAGCAATCTTGATAGATGCTTCTCGTATCATTTTTTGCTGGATCAGCATTATATACAACTTTTTTTGAAAATATGATTTGATGCTCATGTTTTATCTGACAATCAGGTTTTCATTTTTGCCAAGAGCTTCTATACTTCATCCTCAATTTTGCTTTTATTTTATATAGCTTTGAACAAGGAAATGGTCTTTTGTAGTTTAATGAATTCACTGAATTGTAATGATTCGCTAAGTCATCTGTTTTGTAGATATAAAACTTAATGAAAATTAAGATTTAATTATCGACTGGATTACAATTTTGTGAAACTATCGAAGAAAGATAAGTCTTTGTTATATGAAAAAGAAATAAAAAGTACACGAAGCAGAAGTTCAGGCCTCAGAAGTAGAGTTGAATATTGTCAATACTATCGGCATTTGAATATTGTCAATACTTTTATCATTTGGATATTGTCAATACTATCGACATTTGAATATTGTCAATACCATCGGCATTTGAATATTGTCAATACCATCGGCATTTGAATATTGTCAATACCATCGGCATTTGAATATTGTCAATACCATCGACATTTGAATATTGTCAATACTTTAGACATTTGAATATTGTCAATACCATCGGCATTTGAATATTGTCAATACCATCAGCATTTGAATATTGTCAATACCACCGGCATTTGAATATTGTCAATACCATCGGCATTTGAATATTGTCAATACCATCGACATTTGAATATTGTCAATACCATCAGCATTTGAATATTGTCAATACCACCGGCATTTGAATATTGTCAATACTTGAGACATTTGAATATTGTCAATACCATCGGCATTTGAATATTGTCAATACAATCGGCATTTGAATATTGTCAAATACTATCGGTATTTTAATATTGTCAATACCATCGCATTTGAATATTGTCAATACCATCGGCATTTGAATATTGTCAATACCATCGGCATTTGAATATTGTCAATACCATCGGCATTTGAATATTGTCAATACCATCGGCATTTGAATATTGTCAATACATTAGACATTTGAATATTGTCAATACTATCGGCATTTGAATATTGTCAATACTATCGACATTTGAATATTGTCAATACTATCGGCATTTGAATATTGTCAATACCATCGGCATTTGAATATTGTCAATACTATCGGCATTTGAATATTGTCAATACTTTTGACATTTGAATATTGTCAATACTGTCGGCATTTGAATATTGTCAATACCATCGGCATTAGAATATTGTCAATACTTTTGACATTTGAATATTGTCAATACCATCGGCATTTGAATATTGTCAATACCATCGGCATTTGAATATTGTCAATACCATCGGCATTTTAATATTGTCAATACTATCGGTATTTGAATATTGTCAATACTATCGACATTTGAATATTGTCAATACCATCAGCATTTGAATATTGTCAATACCATCGGCATTTGAATATTGTCAATACTTTTGACATTTGAATATCGGCATTTGAATCATTTGAATATTGTCAATATCGGCATTTGAATATTGATCGGCATTTGAATATTGTCAATACCATCGGCATTTGAATATTGTCAATACCATCGGCATTTGAATATTGTCAATACCATCGGCATTTGAATATTGTCAATACTATCGGCATTTGAATATTGTCAATACCATCGGCATTTGAATATTGTCAATACCATCGGCATTTGAATATTGTCAATACCATCGGCATTTGAATATTGTCAATACTTTAGACATTTGAATATTGTCAATACCATCGGCATTTGAATATTGTCAATACCATCGGCATTTCAATATTGTCAATACCATCGGCATTTGAATATTGTCAATACCATCGGTATTTGAATATTGTCAATATTATCGGTATTTGAATATTGTCAATACTATCGACATTTGAATATTGTCAATACCATCGCATTTGAATATTGTCAATACCATCGGCATTTGAATATTGTCAATACAATCGGCATTTGAATATTGTCAATACCATCGGCATTTGAATATTGTCAATACCATCGGCATTTGAATATTGTCAATACCATCGGAATTTGAATATTGTCAATACCATCGGCATTTGAATATTGTCAATACTTTTGACATTTGACATTTGAATATTGTCAATACTATCTGCATTTGAATATTGTCAATACAACGGCATTTGAATATTGTCAATACCATCGGCATTTGAATATTGTCAATACCATCGGCATTTGAATATTGTCAATACCATCGGCATTTGAATATTGTCAATACTATCGGCATTTGAATATTGTCAATACCATCGGCATTTGAATATTGTCAATACCATTTGAATATTGTCAATACCATCGGCATTTGAATATTGTCAATACCATCGGCATTTGAATATTGTCATTTGAATATTGTCAATACCATCGGCATTTGAATATTGTCAATACCATCGGCATTTGAATGTTGTCAATACCATCGGCATTTGAATATTGTCAATACCATCGGCATTTGAATATTGTCAATACCATCGGCATTTGAATATTGTCAATACCATCGGCATTTGAATATTGTCAATACCATCGGCATTTGAATGTTGTCAATACCATCGGCATTTGAATATTGTCAATACCATCGGCATTTGAATATTGTCATTTGAATACAATACATCGGCATTTGAATATTGTCAATACCATCGGCATTTGAATATTGTCAATACTTTTGACATTTGAATATTGACAATTGAATATTGAATATTGTCAATAATATCGGCATTTGAATATTGTCAATACTTTTGACATTTGAATATTGTCAATACCATCGGCATTTGAATATTGTCAATACCATCGGCATTTGAATATTGTCAATACCATCGCATTTGAATATTGTCAATACCATCGGCATTTGAATATTGTCAATACCATCGGCATTTGAATATTGTCAATACCATCGGCATTTGAATATTGTCAATACCATCGGCATTTGAATATTGTCAATACCATCGACATTTGCATTTCAATATTGACATTCAATATTGTCCATCGGCATTTGAATATTGTCAATACCATCGGCATTTGAATATTGTCAATACAATCTGCATTTGAATATTGTCAATACCATCTGAATTTGAATATAGTCAATACTAACGGCATTTGAATATTGTCAATACATCGGCATTTGAATATTGAATTTGAATTGTCAATACTATCATTTGAATATTGTCAATACCATCGGCATTTGAATATTGTCAATACCATCGGCATTTGAATATTGCATCGGCATTTGAATATTGTCAATACCATCGGCATTTGAATATTGTCAATACCATCGGCATTAGAATATTGTCAATACTATCGGCATTTGAATATTGTCAATACCATCGGCATTTGAATATTGTCAATACCATCGGCATTTGAATATTGTCAATACCATCGGCATTTGAATATTGTCAATACTTTTGACATTTGAATATTGTCAATACCATCGGCATTTGAATATTGTCAATACTATCGGCATTTGAATATTGTCAATACCATCGACATTTGAATATTGTCAATACCATCGACATTTGAATATTGTCAATACCATCGGCATTTGAATATTGTCAATACCATCGCATTTGAATATTGTCAATACCATCGGCATTTGAATATTGTCAATATCATCGACATTTGAATATTGTCAATACCATCGGCATTTGAATATTGTCAATACCATCGGCATTTGAATATTGTCAATACAATCGGCATTTGAATATTGTCAATACCATCGACATTTGAATATTGTCAATACTTTAGACATTTGAATATTGTCAATACCATCGGCATTTCAATATTGTCAATACCATCGGCATTTGAATATTGTCAATACCATCGACATTTGAATATTGTCAATACCATCGGCATTAGAATATTGCCAATATTGTCAATACCATCATTTGAATATTGGCATTTGAATATTGTCAATACCATCGGCATTTGAATGTTGTCAATACCATCGGCATTTGAATATTGTCAATACCATCGGCATTTGAATATTGTCAATACCATCGGCATTTGAATATTGTCAATACCATCGGCATTTGAATATTGTCAATACCATCGGCATTTGAATATTGTCAATACCATCGGCATTTGAATATTGTCAATACCATCGGCATTTGAATATTGTCAATACCATCGGCATTTGAATATTGTCAATACCATCGGCATTTGAATATTGTCAATACATTTGAATATCGGCATTTGAATATTGTCAATACCATCGGCATTTGAATATTGTCAATACTATCGGCATTTGAATATTGTCATTTGAATATTGTCTATCGGCATTTGAATATTGTCAATACTATCGACATTTGAATATTGTCAATACCATCAGCATTTGAATATTGTCAATACCATCGGCATTTGAATATTGTCAATGCTTTTGACATTTGAATATTGTCAATACCATCGGAATTTGAATATTGTCAATACCATCGGCATTTCAATATTGTCAATACCATCGGCATTTGAATATTGTCAATACCATCGGCATTTTAATATTGTCAATACTATCGGCATTTGAATATTGTCAATACCATCGGACATTTGAATATTGTCAATACATTTGAATATTCGGCATTTACGGCATTTGAATATTGTCAATACCATCGGCATTTGAATATTGTCAATACCATCGGCATTTGAATATTGTCAATACAATCGGCATTTGAATATTGTCAATACCATCGGCATTTGAATATTGTACCAATACCATCGGCATTTGGCATTTGCATTTGAATATTGTCAATACCATCGGCATTTGAATATTGTCAATACATTAGACATTTGAATATTGTCAATACTATCGGCATTTGAATATTGTCAATACTTTTATCATTTGGATATTGTCAATACTATCGACATTTGAATATTGTCAATACTATCGGCATTTGAATATTGTCAATACCATCGGCATTTGAATATTGTCAATACATTATTCATTTGAATATTGTCAATACCATCGGCATTTGAATATTGTCAATACCATCGGCATTTGAATATTGTCAATACCATCGGCATTTGAATATTGTCAATACCATCGGCATTTGAATATTGTCAATACTATCGGCATTTGAATATTGTCAATACCATCGGCATTTGAATATTGTCAATACCATCGGCATTTGAATATTGTCAATACCATCGGCATTTGAATATTGTCAATACCATCGGCATTTGAATATTGTCAATACCATCGACATTTGAATATTGTCAATACCATCGGCATTTGAATATTGTCAATACCATCGGCATTTGAATATTGTCAATACTATCGGCATTTGAATTTGAATATTGTCAATACTTTTGACATTTGAATATTGTCAATATACATTTGAATATTGTCAATCATCGGCATTTGAATATTGTCAATACTTTTGACATTTGAATATTGTCAATACCATCGGCATTTGAATATTGTCAATACCATCGGCATTTGAATATTGTCAATACTTTTGACATTTGAATATTGTCAATACTATCGGCATTTGAATATTGTCAATACTATCGGCATTTGAATATTGTCAATACCATCGGCATTTGAATATTGTCAATACCATCGGCATTTGAATATTGTCAATACCATCGGCATTTGAATATTGGCATTTGAATATTGTCAATACCATCGGCATTTGAATATTGTCAATACCATCGGCATTTGAATATTGTCAATACCATCGGCATTTGAATATTGAATATTGTCAATACCATCGGCATTTGCATTTGAATATTGTCAATACCATCGGCATTTGAATATTGTCAATACTTTAGACATTTGAATATTGTCAATACCATCGGCATTTGAATATTGTCAATACCATCGGCATTTGAATATTGTCAATACTTTGATCATTTGAATATTGTCAATACTATCGGCATTTGAATATTGTCAATACCATCGCATTTGAATATTGTCACTACCATCGGCATTTGAATATTGTCAATACCACCGGCATTTGAATATTGTCAATACTTGAGACATTTGAATATTGTCAATACCATCGGCATTTGAATATTGTCAATACAATCGGCATTTGAATATTGTCAATACCATCGACATTTGAATATTGTCAATACTTTTGACATTTGAATATTGTCAATACTATCGGCATTTGAATATTGTCAATACCATCGGCATTTGAATATTGTCAATACTATCGGCATTTGAATATTGTCAATACCATCGGCATTTGAATATTGTCAATACTATCGGCATTTGAATATTGTCAATACTTTTGACATTTGAATATTGTCAATACCATCGGCATTTGAATATTGTCAATACTTTTGACATTTGAATATTGTCAATACCATCGGCATTTGAATATTGTCAATACTATCGGCATTTGAATATTGTCAATACCATCGGCATTTGAATATTGTCAATACCATCGGCATTTGAATATTGTCAATACCATCGGCATTTGAATATTGTCAATACCATCGACATTTGAATATTGTCAATACTATCGGCATTTGAATATTGTCAATACTATCGGCATTTGAATATTGTCAATACCATCGGCATTTGAATATTGTCAATACCATCGGCATTTGAATATTGTCAATACCATCGGCATTTGAATATTGTCAATACTTTTGACATTTGAATATTGTCAATACTTTAGACATTTGAATATTGTCAATACCATCGGAATTTGAATATTGTCAATACCATCGGCATTTGAGCTAGATTTACGAACAGGAAAAGAGTAAAGGAGGAGGGGGTGTAAGGTTTATCAGAATCCGTGGTTTATTACGCTCTCGGTTTCCTGATGTAGTTGAGTGAATTACCTTTTTTTATTTCACCTATGTAATTTCTGTTTGACTTTTCCTTTTTTAACGATGGTACAATGAAGCAATGCCACAATTACATCCTACCCAATCTTCCGGGCTCATTGAAACCATCCACCCTTCGTGTAAGAGATCTTGTGTTAAGAGATGATCATTCAGTCTTTTATACCGTGGCAGCGATGTTTTGGAACAACCTTTTATAATAAATATTGAATAAATAATTCCCAAATTTCATGTGTAAGTGCACCTTGGCCTATAATTGTACATCACCAATTTAGTGACAGGTTGGAAAGAAAAAACAAACAAACAAAATGGCAGAAAGGCGGTCTGTTGTATTTTGAGAGGTAATAGTTTGCTGTCATTTCTACTGTAGTGTTAAGGATGAATCATTCTCAAATTCAATTTTTAAACAAATATTAGGAACAAAGTGTTTGAATTGCGGCGAGCATATTGAGTTTTGAAAGTTTTCGGTATTTCTTTAGAATGACTGGATCGTTTTTTTTATTTCTGCTGTAGGCTCCTTTGGTTCCTAGTCTTGAATTAACTGCCCATATTGGAAATAATGAGGGAGAAAAGTGACCAGCAGGCAGCAACATTGATTTTGACAGTTTCTGGTGTAGAATTGGTTTGATCATTGTCAAATTTGATACTCGATATATTGCCTGTTGTTTGCGTTGTCGCACACGTTGTTCTCATTTAGAAAAATGTTATTTATTACTTCGAAGGACCAATAATCACATTGCGGTTGTTTTTCATGAGACAGAAGACTCATCTTTCTCTTCCGGCACACATGGCCGTTTTTCTTTGCACTTTAATATTTTCCCCAGGTTTTAATGAAATTGAGTTTTGATTGTGATTCTGTTCAAAATTGGAGTCTTCTTGCTGTTTTTATAAGTAAGTTCCACACGGTCCCCAGTTGTGCATTGCTATTTATTGACTGATCAAAACACAAGTAATCAACAGAACGCTATTATGGGTTTTGAGAGTTGTTCATACCTATATCATACTGATATTTTGTATATTTTTCTATCTCGCCAAAAAATCAAATAAAACCTTTAAAATCAATTTCAATATATTTCTACAAGTACATGTATTTTGTAAGTTTTCCTGTTTCCTATAAAATAATTAACTTTATTATTGTAAAGAGTTCTGACATCTGTCACTTAGCTATATATTTATGTGAGAGTTCAAATTACGTTAATGCTCAAATTAAGTATCACCTATACCAAGCCACATTATTTGAAGGCTAAAACGGTCTTGCAAACAAGATTTTTTTTCTTACAGTCCAGTCATTTGTTCTCTGCGGTCAGTCTATGTGATCTTGTGATCTGCCACGTACATGTATACACGTTATGAACCCACCCGGGCCTGTCTGGTGTTAGCGTGCACGTTCCACCTGTATTGAACTGAATCGATACTCACCTGTTTTACACCTACCGGTAAATATCACGTATGGAAAACGACAAAAACGATAAGAAGAAAACAAAAGCCAAAAAACGAAAAAAGTCAAAAACTGATCAAGAAGAAAGAGAAACCGGTAAACCCAGGATAGACTATAGTCTTACCACTTTACAACCCATGATGAGTACGCCTGGCCAATATGTTCCGAATATGATCCCCCTCAGCCCCCAGAGCCATTAATGGGCTGGCCATTATGGTATGCAGGCCCCTCCGATGATGCAAAATAACCCAACGGCACCGTCGATGATGCAAAGTAACCCAACATTGGACGAAATACTAAACAAACTATCGAATCTCGAGGTTGCGGTAAAAAAGATTGATAAACTTGACGCTATAGAAAAGTCCGCAAATTCAAATAACAGCTAAATGCTCTCTATCGAGGAAAAGGTTCGAGTGACGGACGAAAAAGTCAAGAGGAAAGCATCAACTTCGTTAGTGGTCAATATGACGACTTTGAGAGAACCCAAGGGGAAATTAAAAATGACATTAAAAATCTGAAAACTTGTGTTGACCAAACATTGAAAAAAGAAATCAACAAATTTGGAGGTGGTCTAAAAGAATCTATTGAAAAAGTAACTGCCGAAAACCAAAACCTGAAGCAGGAAATTTTGAATTTACAGTGCAGAGTATGAGGGATAATCTCATTTTTTCTGGTATCAATGAAACGGTGGGTGAGAATCCGGAAATTAGTGTGAAGCAATTTATTGCTGACAAGCTTAACATCCCAGACGAAATTATACTAGATAGAGCTCATCGATTCGGAAAGCGATTCGTTGCCCATGACGGAACTACTAGACCAAGACCGATTGTGGCGAAATTTACGTCATATAAACAGCGAGAAATCGTTCGAACCGCGGCCCCTGGGAATCTGAAAGACACTTGTTTTGGAATTAACGAACAGTACCCTAAAGAAATAAACGATACACGACGTCAGTTATTACCGAAATTACACAAAGCTAAAAGGGAAGGGAAGCGAGTGAGACTGGTATTAGATAAACTATACATCGATGGACGACGGACATACCCGGACGGCACGACAGATATCGAGAGGAACAACAACGCGGCATCGGCAGCTACGAACACAACTACATAGAAAAGTCACGATATACGATTAAACAACGGTAATAGATATTTAATTAATAACGAAAATTTAAATATATGTTCATTAAATGTCGGTGGTATTCTGACAAGGAGTAAATATCCGGAATTCTCCGAATTTATGTGTGGAATGCATACTTTTTGTCTTTGTGAAACAAAGGTGAACGATTACCAAAAATTTGAAATACCAGGCTACAAAATTGTGTATAATAATCGTAAGCAAAAAACAGTGAGATCGTCCGGTGGTACTGCATGTGCTGTTAAAAATGATATAATTGATCATGTCACGTTTCTACCCAGTTAATCTGAGTTGATTTCTTGGTGTGTAATTTCAAAGCTAATACTAAATACCGATTGTGATGTTTACCTCGGAATGGTTTATTCACCACCTGAGGGTTCTAAATATTCGATAGAAACCATGTGGGACGAATTAGTAGGGGAAGTAACTCGTATAAAAACTTTAACAAATAGTATAATGCTGATGGGTGACTTTAATGCTCGAACAGGCTTACAATGTGACTTTGTCGTTTTTGATAATTTTTTTATGAACAATGTAGGTATTAATCTAGACGATAATGATCTGAACACTGTTAATACATTAACCCAACAAAATATCACACTTCAACGAGCAAATGAAGATAAATCTACGAACAACTTTGGTTATAAACTTATAGAGATCTGTAAAAAATTTAATTTGTATATAGTCAACGGCAGACATGGTAAAGATCTGGGTGTTGGTAAAGCTACAAGTAATAATATTACTACGATTGATTATTTGATTGTTTCTCCAGACTTATTTTGTAAAATAACAGAAATTGAAATCTTGGACCATTCATGTTTATTATCTGATGTTCATAGCCCTATTGTGTTTACTTTGACAAGAGAAATAGAAACATATGATAATTCTGTATCTGACAACGGTTGTAAAGCATATAAATGGCAAAAGGAGAAAGCTGGTATATTCGTTAATAACATTTCTATCAACGGACTAGAACAACGCTTGAACAATGTGCCAACTGTGGTTGATAAAGAATTTGTGAATTCTGTGGCTGATATTGTCAGCGATGTTTTCAGAACAAGTCCAAATATGACGTTTCCACAACGAAAAAAGACAAACAAACGGTCCAATACAAGTAAAACTTATTTCGGCACAGAGTGCAAAAGTGGTAGGGAACACTATCACATCGCAAGGAAAAAGTTCAATAACAATAGAAGTGAAGCGAACAAAAGAAATCTACTTGGGTGTAGTAAACGCTACAAAAGATGTATGAACAAACATATTAAAAAATACAACACAGATATGTGTAATGAACTACGGAAAATGAGAACAAAGGACCCTAAACAATATTGGAGTTTATTGAACAAATATATGAACAAAAACGAAAAAACAAACAAGGTGACACTTGACGATATGTATACGTATTTCCGGGACTTGAATAAATCGGACGATGTCAGTGGTAGACAGGATGAAAGATAGTTTACACCCAATGGACAAGAAAACATACTATTGAATGGATTAATAACGGAAGAGGAAATTAAAAGTGCGATAGAAAAACTAAAAACGGACAAATCAGCAGGACTCGACGGAGTGTTGAACGAACATATCATAGCGTCTCAACATATATTTCTACCCTTATATGTAAAGTTTTTCAATCTAATTCTGAACTCCGGCTGTATACCCGATTTGTGGCTCGAAGGATACATATGTCCTATATACAAAGGTGGTGATTCTACACAACCAGAGAAATATAGGCCTATTACGATATTAAGTTGCTTAGGTAAACTGTTCACGGCGATCCTGAACAAGCGTCTCGGCGACTATGTCAGCCATATACATCATTAACTTGTTTAGAAATCAACGTAATGCAAATTAAAGATATATGCACGTCTAATCTTGTTTAAATCATCGATGGAAAACAGTGAATCGGTTGTGGCTTACTATTTTTCAATTCAGTTCAACAAATTCTATTGTTTGATGTTCTTACACAAAAGTATGAGATAACAGGCAATGTCTATATAAATCTTCTCCTTGCCAAGTTCATGTTGATTGATATTACATTTACAGTGATACAATAATATTTATAAATTTCATGTACACATTATATTCATTAATTATGGTAAATTGTGATTAATATCTTAGTTTTAACTTGGACCTGTTCCGCGTACATATTTATTTTAATGTATGTTTTTAAGACAGTGTTTTTAATAATGGATATACACTGTCAAAGTGCTGAAGTAAAACAAACTAAACAAATTAACTAGTATAAAATTCTAATTATCAAATATAAATCATTGAAATTACGCCATATTTACACTTGAGTATGTACAGATATTTAAGTCAACACAGTGTACATTTACTCAAAAAATGCACCGATTCCTCACAACTTATTTTTAATTTTCAAATATCATATTAAAGCTTATAAAATTATCATCCAAATGTATACGGGAAAAATACTGTCATTTGAACGAGAAAATGCTTTATTCAAGTTTAAAGGTTTTCTCTCTATATAATCTATAGTAACAGTACAGGTGAAAAATCGACTCTGGCTGGCGCATGCGCAGCACGCTACAGGAAAGATTGCTGGCAATATTCTCAGCGAGACACAGACGGGCTTCCGTAGTTTCCAGTTTCAAGTTTTTATTACCTTAAGTCTTTCTGACTTATCAGTTACAACAAATATCCATATACAGTTCAATTCACAATCATGCAATTATGCGATGTACTATATAGAATTACAATGTACAAAATGTAGGTACTATAGTGGAGAGTGAAGAACTAATTTATAAGCAATTGTGATCTCATTTTGTTCGCATGCACTAAATATTTACCTAAATTTCTTATTTCCGCGATTTTATTACTGTTTAGCAACTCTATTAATTTAAACATACTGGGATGTCTTATATAATAGTTTTTTTTATAAATTTACATCTAATTTCGGCATAGCGTGGACACTTCAGAATAAAATGAAATACGTCTTCCAGGTCATGCATATCGCATAAACTACATAATCTGTTTCTTCGATCTATATTGTTATATCGGCCACATTCTATATTAAGCGTATGAGCAGATAGTCTAATTTTACATATTTGCTTTACATAATTAAAATTAATGGCTTTAGTTAAATAAGATTGATGTCCAAAATTACAAATGTATTGGTACAGTTCACCCTTTGAGGATGATGCGATCTTTCTAAAACATTCTGGTTTGTAAATATCACAAATCCGTTCCTTTATTATACGAAATGTGTGATTAATTACAACTGGGTTTTCCCACACGTATCCAAGACCTATTCTGTATAATTCCTGTTTAACACTCTGTAACCAATTGTCATTGTAGCCGAGCATCTCAGCATAGCATGATTTAAGAATGCAGTTTTCAGAATTTCTTAATTTTATCCAGTAATTGAAAATACGGAACTTACGGACTATAGTCATAGGGTATCTGCCCAATTCATAATACACCATATCATTACTAGTCTTATTATGTAAACCTAGAATACGTTTACAGAACTTCACATGTATTTTTTCAATTTCGGGCGCCGTATGGAAGCCCCACACTTCCGCCCCATAACTAAGTACACTATTTACATATGTGTCAAACATCGCTAATTGCGTTTCTATATTGAAAAAATTACTTTTGCAGATATTCAAGATTGCAAATAATGCTTTTCTCCCTTGGTCAGCAATATGCTTTTGTGTTTGTCTGAATTTACCATTAAAATTAAGCAGCACTCCTAAATAACAGAATATATCCAATACTTCTAATCTGTTCTCCTTATAATACCATTGTTCATTCTCTTTTAATTTCCCCCCATTACGGAATACAACAATTTTTGTTTTCGCTGTATTTACAGTCAGATTCCACTTTTCTGTATATTTCGCTAGGGAGTTCAACATTTTTTGCAATCCATCTGGTGTTTCAGCAATGACCACCATATCATCGGCATACATTAGTAAAAACATGTTAATCTCTTGTATTTCTATGGATGGAAAATTGTCAGATAAAAATTGCATTTCGCAATCGTTCACATACATGGAGAACAACAGAGGTGACAATATTTCCCCCTGAAATAATCCGTTTTCATAGCCGAAATAATCAGATAGAGTACCATTATATTTTATACAACATTTAACATCTTTATACAACGATCTTATAATTTTTAACATATTTCCACCAACCCCTTCTCTGATCATTTTATACCATAAGTTTTGTCTATTTACAAAATCAAATGCTTTGGTGTAATCCACAAAGCAACAATAGAGACGTTTTCTGTTTTTTAATGTACGATTAATTAATGTTTGTTAGGCAAATATGGCGTCAACTGTTGAAAAGTTTTTTCTAAATCCAAATTGCGCATCTGTAATCTTATTGTACTTCATTTCAAATGTTACCAGTCTGTTATTAATAACGGTTGTAAAAAGTTTACCTAAAGAACTAAGCAACGTAATACCCCGATAATTATCTGTATTATTAATGTCACCTTTCTTGTGTACAGGTACAATGTTACCTATGGACCAGGAGGATGGGAAATAACACGACCTGAAGATATGATTGAATAAGGCTAAAAGACATGGCATTAAAATATCTGTACAGTGTATAAAGTATTCGTTGAGTATACCATCCTGACCACAAGCTTTATTGTAACTAAGGTTTCCAATAGCCTCACGTATTTCAGACGGTTTTATATCAACGTCAAGTTCCTTGAATATAGGAGAATCAAAATTAACATCACAATCAAACAAAAAATCATAAATGTCTTTATCAGTGTTGGGCACGCCTGTATTTAGCATAGAAAAATGTTGATAAAAATCTGTTACATTTAGATCGGTGTTAATATTGTTTTTATATTTTCGGAATGTTTTGTAAAATGCACGTGGATTGTATTTACGCAAATAATTCAGCATATCTCCTTGATAACATCTGTATCTCTTTTTTAACTTACATTCTAATTTCTTATATGCAGATTTTTTACTTCCATGGTAGTCTCTGTTGTGATTAGATTTGCACGTATTGAAAATACGTAGAGCGTTTTTGTAGTCTATGTACCTCTGCTTACAGAGGTCGGTAAACCATGGCTTATCTCCCCTTGTAGATATTCGCCCACTGTCTGTGTAACTTTTTCTCACAATATGTGTACAGTACGGGTCTATCAATTCATTAAGTAAACTATTAAAATTACTCACGCACGTATTAATTCCATCTTGATCGTATTGTGTGACATTACAAGTTTTCATTAGGGCATCAATATTTTCATTTAGCAAACCACAAATAATAGGTGTATTTTCCTCATTCCATTTGCTACTTGTATAAATATTAGTACTATTTAACTCACTTTGGGCATACTTATCAGCCGTCCTCTGATTGTTTTTTTCTATCGTAAACGTCAAAGGTGCATGATCAGAGAATGGATTGAATTCACCAGTTTTAAAATACTGAATTATATCAAACTTTGTATCATTAACTAGTACATAATCAATCAAGCTAGAACCAATCTTATTATAGAATGAAATTTCACCCTTAACATCATCATGATGCCTGCCATTCACAATTCGCAACCCAGCTGTTTTGCAAACTTCCAGAAGTTCTCTTCCAAACTGATTAATATATTTATCTGTATTACATCTTTTTGGCATATCATTATCTGGTATATAATTAAAAATATTTGATAAAACATGCCCTGGAAAATTTCCAATTACATCCAATGATATAAAATCTTCTGTCTCACCAGTCCTGCTATTAAAATCACCTGTTACTATAATTCTACCTAAACTATTGTATCTTGACACACATTCTTCTAATGTAACGAATAGGTCAATATCATGCTTTTCATAAAAAGCACTGTTTATCGGAGGAAAATAACATGCTAATATGAATATATCGCCATTATATTCTACTGCATTTTTAACATCTTTTAATCTTAATATACCAATACAGTCTAAGATATTTTCTACAACTGTACAACTATTACTGATTAACTTTTTAATATATAATACAATTCCACCTCCCTTACCATTTACTCTAGGAAACATATGCGTATCATAACCATTAATCGTAATATCATCATCTTGATTTACCCAGCATTCGTACAGACAAATAGTGTCATGATTTGTTATAATATTTAAAAAATCATGGTCTTGCAACTTCACACTAAGATTTCTACAAACATTCCATGACATAATACTATATGCCCCACTCTCCAGTCTGTCCTATGCAGACTGCTGAGCCTCTGCAGGCTGGTCCTTGCCCGGGATGAGGACGTTATTTATCACTGCCTCATCCATCTCCATAACTTCTCTTACACTAGCAAGGTGATCTGAAACAGATTGACCCGGGTTAGACCCGGCCTCCCTATTTCCTTCAGCTGGCATGGCATCACCACCATAACCAGAAGTAGTAGGAGGGTCACACAACAAACTTGGGCTAGAACCAGCCTCCCTCCTTTCCTCAACTGGCGTGGCCTCGCCACCACAACCAGGAGTACTAGGAGGGGCCCACAACAAGCTTGGGCAAGTACTATGAGGGGCAGACGACAAACATGGTCTAGATCCGGCCTCCCTCCTTTCCTCAACTGGCGTGGCCTCGCCACCACAACCAGGAGTACTAGGAAGGGCCCACAACAAGCTTGGGCAAGTACTATGAGGGGCAGACGACAAACATGGTCTAGATCCGGCCTCCCTCCTTTCCTCACCACAACCAGGAGTACTAGGAGGGGCACACAACACTTTTGGACAAAGCCCATAATTCCTCTTTTCCTCAACTGGCGTGGCCTCGCCACCACGGCCAGGAGTACTAGGAGGAATGCTCAACCATTTGGATATAGGACCATTATCAGCAAATATTGTAAACTGGGTGACATTGTGGTCGTCACCATGACCTGTACCGTCCTCAGGTGTATGGTGCATGGCTGAAGTTTTTTGGTAAGTATGTACCGGGTAGTAACTCGGTTTGCATTTGCTGTCTTCTTTTATCATTATGTGTGTAAAGTTCTCCATTCACATAGAGTTTATCTCTTACCAGCTAAACTCTATGACCCGCCCTTTTAAGGTCTTTTAACGCGGGATAAAGAATTTTCCGTCTCTCTTCCACCTCTTTAGGAAACTGTTCATTTATACCATAACTGGTACCTCTTAGAAGTCTACCACTGTCCCGCACCAATTCCAAATCTTTTTGAAATAGGAATGCAGCCACAATAGGCCTTGGTCTATCATTGTACCGTTTCTCAAATCTATGTACATTGGCTAGTTCAGCTGATTTTGTAATTTTCAGACTGTGATGGAAAAAGTCTTTAAGCTTTGCTTCAATTTCCTCATTGTGTGTTTCTGGGATGCCATGAAATATTAGGTTTCTTTTCATCGATCTACATTGTACATTTTCTACTCGCTCCCGCAAACTTTCCTGAGTTTCTAATACCTCCATCAATCTATTTTCTGCACACTTCGCATTATACTCTGCCAGCTCTTGCTGTTTCTGTAACCGCTTAATTTCCATTGTATTCTGTTCATTTTTTTCTTTTATCTGTTCATAAAATTGATTGATGGTTTCAGCACTTTTTTCACATTCAGCCGTTTTTTCTTTTGTCTCACGTACTTCTTTCTCCAAGACACGAACTCTTCCTGTCAAACTTTTCAGGCCATTTTCGATATTGTCAATTTTTTTCATGTGCTTTTCTATGATATCCAGTCCTAAACTTAGCTCACCGAGGCTACGTAGTATTTATTGCACTGATTTTTCCGTTGCTGGTGTATCCGACATATTGGTGAACTATGTAATTATTTTGGTGAATATACACAATGATTACAGTTGTAGTAGAGAATCAACTCTAATTTTATATTTCAACACATCACTACAGAGTGTATATAGTCTGGTATACGTTATTACATGTTCACCATTCACTACACAGGTAAGTTTTCAGGTAAGTAGGTATGAGTACTTGTCAGTATCCCAGGTAAGTACCTTTGTTTCCCATTTCCTTCCATATTTTCCACAAGATATGAATATATAAACATGTAGAGAGTCCTTCAATCATCCACCATATCGAATATCATGCATATCCCTTGCTTATTACCACAGTTGTTATAACAATTTGCTGAGCAAAGGAAACACGTCTGACCTTCTCGACACCTATGACACTGTGGATACAGTACACTAGATAACATGTTTGTTTTACATTCATTAATCAATATTCTAAAACATGGTAAAAAGAAATTATACTGTGCCTTTATAGATTTTTCAAAAGCCTTTGATACCGTTTGGCGTCTAGGCTTATGGCAAAAGTTAATACAATATGGTATAAACGGAAAAGTGTATAATATTATTGTTAATATGTATAATGGTATTAAATCATGTATAAAAATAAATAATACCAATTCAGCTTTTTTCCCATGTGAAACCGGAGTAAGGCAAGGCGAAAATATGTCTCCCATACTTTTTTTCCTTATTTCTGAACGATCTAGAGAGTTTTTTTTACTACACAAAGGCTTTGAGGGTGTAACTCTGAACGATAGAGAAATGTTGGATACGTGTATAAAGTTTACCATTTTATGTTACGCCGATGATACTATTGTTATCGCAGATAATGCGACGGATCTACAATATAATCTGGATATGTTTAATGAATATTGTAATACATGGAAACTCAAACTTAATGTAAATAAAACAAAGATAGTTATTTTTGGTAGTAGAGGTACACCGAACCACCATTTTAGAATGGATGGGAAGGATATAGAAATTGTAGACCGTTACAAATATCTTGGTATTGTATTTAAACAAAGTAGGAATTTCGCAGAAGCGAAAATTAATCTTGGACGACAGGCTACAAAAGCCAAGTATGCTCTGTATACTAGAATTCATAGTTTAAGATTACCTGTTGACTGTCAATTAATACTTTTTGACCAAACATATTGTTGTGAAATCTGGGGTTTCACAAGCCTGTATAGAAAAAGTACATTTAGATTTTTTGAGAAATGTACTTGGTGTTAAAAAAAGTACACCGAGATATATGTTGTATGGTGAGACCGGACGTGTCCCACTAAGTGTACATATCAAAACACGGGTGGTTACTTACTGGGCTAGAATTGTCGAGTCACATGACTGTAAACTTGCTCACATAGTGTACAATATTTTGTTGAAATACAATTACTTTAACAATTGCCAGTCTCAGTGGTTACAAGCAGGAAAGTCTACATTGGACAATTGTGGTATGAGTAATATTTGGCATAGTCAATCTTTTTAAAATGTGAATTGCCTGAAGTATACTATCAAACAAAGGTTGTCTGACCAGAACTTTCAGGAATGGCAACAACAAATTGTTAATTCTAACAAAGGACAAATGTATAGTTTAATAAAGTCTGATATAAAAATTGAAAATTATCTTATCTCAACCTTACCCGCTCACTATGTAAAGTGTTTTTTTTCCAAATTTAGAACAACAAACAATCGTCTCCCTATTGAAGTTGGAAGATGGAACAATATAACACGGGAAAATAGGAAATGTGTTTTATGTAATAGCAACGAAATTGGCGATGAATATCATTATCTTTTAGTCTGTAATTACTTATCTAATTTAAGAAACATTTTCATAGGTACACAATATTATGTAAATCCAAATGTACGTTAATTCATTAAGATTATGACAACAAACAATTTAAATGAACTGTTGAACTTGTGTAAATTTATTTCACATATTATGAAGCATTTTTCAAGTACATAACCCAAACTACTTTGTGATTAATTAGTACAATGTATACAGGTATATCATGCTAACTACGTTATGTTGTATATCAATGCAATTATGTCAATCCTCATATGTCATGTATGATCTGAGGTTAATTAAATAAAGTAATCTGAAATCTGTTAATCCCAGCTGTCATATCAATTAAGAACTCAGGTATAGGCTTTATTCAATCGTTCGTCCTTTGTTAAAGAATTATCGGCCGTGTCGCAATCGATTAGTACTCAGGTAGGCTTATATAACAAACCTGCTAGAAAGATGTTTTTCACTTTTTTCTTTGTCCTAACCTACGCTGTGTCTTGACCAATCAACTTGAAAGGTCCCAAGATCTGACCAATCAGGCTGTCTCCATAATCTTTTCAGGTGAGATACTTTTTGATTTCATTTTATTTCCCATTTTTATAAGTTCTGTACATTTATTCTGAATATAACTATGTTCATTTGTATGAGATTATTTTGATGTATATTGATGTACCTATTTTGTACCATGATTTTTATGTATTGATACATTTTACCGACTTATTATAAATAAGGTGTTTATTAAGAATTTGTAGTTTCCCTCTTGTAATCTTTTTCAACCTATAGACTTTCAAATTAAACTTATCAGGTACAGTAGATATCTTTTAAGTTCAATGTACAAAATTAAATTTTAAACACTTCAAAGAGTCAAATTTATAGACATAGATCTTATAAATCCTGTATTGAAAGATATGTTTATTTGTAAATAAGATCTGTATTAAACGTTCATTTTATAGAAAATACAAGTAACCGTAATCTAAATTTATATGTACTCATTTGTATAAAATTAACTTGTATCAAATGTTCGGTACCTTTACCGCACTCGCTTTGTACAAAAAGATTCAGTATATCGGATAAGAGTTACCTCCCTTCCTTATTAATACCATCCAGATTTCAAACACAACAAACACATGTTTGAGTAAGTTTATGAAACTAATCATCATGACTTTGAATATGTTTGGCCAACCTCATCTTGATCGATCGATTGTAAGTAATTTGTAGAAATCATAATCATGATTACTGACGAGTTATTAAATTAAAGTATCTTGAGGTTAGGGGTATTTCCCGAAAGTTTGCATTGGAGATTAGGGCTAAAGTGTTGTTAGCACAAATAAGCTTACTTTCTATATTGAGTTTAATTTTACTGAAAGTATCTGATTTACAGATCATAGATATTATTCGAAGATAAATACTTGATTTAAAGACATATCTATTGCTGACATCTTACTATATTTACTTGCCAGATTCCTATTGTATAATTAATAATTCCTGACATTTGTGAATAGGCTAACCTTTTATAAACCGGAAGTTCATGTTCAAACCGGAAGTAAATATGTTAACCGGATGTTGTCATTTCTGATGTAAACTAGTGACTTATTTAAAGTTCTTATGTATCACAATTCAAAACTACATTGTAAATATCTTATTATGTCCCTTAAACTGTATTTTATTTACATTTATCAATTTATCTTTACCTTATAAATAGTTCATGTTGATTAAACTTATTCTAATAGTTGTTAATGAATTGTACTCTACCTCGATATCATTATGTATTCAATCATGTAAATATTTCCAAATTAGTTGGATATTACATTTTATCCAGTTACCCTTGTATTGTTCCTTGTTGCTAACATTTAATATTCCCATAGACATCCTTTTCACTGTTGAGCATGAGTAGCTCTACTGCTTTTTCTAGGTTGACCATTTTAGCTAATTTCCCCCATTTTATTTTGTTCATATCAGTCAGTGCAAATACTTATTATTTTCTGCATTGAATTTCATTGTATTGTAATTAAATTCTCATTGTGGTTTAATTCGCGATTGATATTGTATATCAGTAACAAAGATTTTCAAATGTATGATTGTTTTGTATTTGATTGTATGTACATGTATCCACCAGAAGCTGTGACGCCAATAAAGAATAAGAAACTTAACAGGCTGTCTCCATAATCTTTTCAGATTCCAATAAAAACAAAAATAACCTTCCAACAACACACAAAACGTTGGTTGAATTTCCTACGCCTTCACACATCTACAAAATGATGCCAAATTTGTAAGATCATTGTATATTGTATGCCGGACATAAAAAACGCCTTTGGCATGACTTACTACATCCTTGGCATGGCCCTCTATTTGTGAATCTTGGCAGCTGCTGTGCTTGGAAAGGCTGGTTTTGGAACTGCTGCTGCTGGTGCTGTGGTTGGAAAGACTGTTGTGGCTGGTATGGCTGCTGGAGGTGGAATTGTTGCTGCTGAGGCTGGTATGGCTGCTGGAGGTGGAATCGTTGCTGCTGAGACTGGTATGGCTGCTGGAGGTGGAATTGTTACTGCTGAGGCTGGTATGGCTGCTGGAGGTGGAATTGTTGCTGCTGAGACTGGTATGGCTGCTGGAGGTGGAATTTTTGCTGCTGAGGCTGGTATGGCTGCTGGAGGTGGAATTGTTGCTGCTGAGGCTGGTATGACTGCTGGAGGTGGAATTGTTGCTGCTGAGACTGGTATGGCTGCTGGAGGTGGAATTTTTGCTGCTGAGGCTGGTATGGCTGCTGGAGGTGGAATTGTTGCTGCTGAGGCTGGTATGACTGCTGGAGGTGGAATTGTTACTGCTGAGACTGGTATGGCTGCTGGAGGTGGAATTTTTGCTGCTGAGGCTGGTATGGCTGCTGGAGGTGGAATTGTTACTGCTGAGGCTGGTATGGCTGCTGGAGGTGGAATTGTTGCTGCTAAGGCTGGTATTGCTGCTGGAGGTGGAATTTTTGCTGCTGAGACTGGTATGACTGCTGGAGGTGGAATAGTTGCTGCTGAGGCTGGTATGGCTGCTGGAGGTGGAAGTGTTGCTGCCGCTGTGGTTGGAAAGGTTGTGACTGCTGCTGCTTCTTTTGAATGGTTTTAAACTGATGCTGACTCTTTCCTGTGTGTTTTGCAGCAATAGCTGACACCTCTTGCTGAACACTTTCTAACTTCTCTTTGAAGTCAGTCTGGAGTTTAGTGACGATTTCATCACACAGTTTTACCGCTGACACCATGTTGATGTTGTCGAGTCAGAGCAGCACGCCAGCTCCTCTTTTGCTAAATCCACATAATGTCTCAATCCATAAAGGTGGTGGGTTCTTTTCCAAGCACCATGCTTTTTATCTTACTGTGCAGGCCATTCTTTGCGACCTGCATTTTAGAGCACTCTGGAAAGTTGTGCCCAAGGGCCAGTTTCTCTATTCTCTCTAGATATCGATCAACGTTCTCATCTGGTTGCTGTTTGGTGCTAAAAAACTTGTTATCGAAATCTCTCTGTCCAAATATCGTGACGAATAGTTCTTTACACTTGGTGAAGTCTGTCTTGTCATCACCAGATAAACCTTGTAATGCACAATGCTGCGGCCCCTTCCATGTTGAAGGACATGGCAGCCATTGTTCTGTCATCGGACAGGTTATGGAAGTCCTGCCACGACTTTAAGGTGGACAGCCATAACAATGGAGGTTCTGACCAATTGTACTTCTTCAGGTTAATCCCTCCTGAAGTCATGTTATATGAAATTAGCTCTGGTGGTTGCGGTGGTAACAAATCCTCCACATGGTCCACAATTTGCTGTTCAGGGTGTGGTTCAGGGTGTGGTTAAGGTGTGGTTCAGGTTGTGGTTCAGGGTATGGTTCAGGTTGTGGTTCAGGGTGTGGTTCAGGTTGTGGTTCAGGGTATGGTTCAGGTTGTGGTTCAGGGTGTGGTTCAGGGTATGGTTCAGGGTGGGGTTCAGGTTGTGGTTCAGGGTGGGGTTCAGGTGTGGTTCAGGGTGGGATTCAGCATATGGTTGAGGTTGTGGTTCAGGGTGGGGTTTAGGGTGTGGTCCAGGTTGTGGTTGAGGTTGTGGTTCAGGGTGTGGTTCAGGGTGTGGTTCTGGGTGTGGTTCAGGTTGTGGTTCAGGGTGTGGTTCAGGGTATGGTTCAGGGTGTGGTTCAGGGTGTGGTTCTGGGTGTGGTTCAGGGTGTGGTTCAGGTCGGGGTTCAGGGTGGTTGTTCAGGGTGGGGTTCAGGGTGTGGCTAAGGTTTGGGTTCAGGATGGGGTTCAGGGTGTGGTTCAGGTTGTTCCCTTGAAGCTGGTTGTTCTGTGGACGCTCTAGTCCTATCGCTGATTGACAGGTACTGATTTTCTGTATCCAGGCATCAAGATCTTAGGGATCTCCACCAATCTTTAACGTCGTTTTGTCGTTTGATTGGTCAGATCTTGGGACCTTTCAAGTTGATTGGTCAAGGCATAACGTGGGTTCGGACAAAGAAAAAAGTGAAAAACATCTTTCTAGCAGGTTTGTTACATAAGCCTACCTGAGTCCTAATTGATTGTGACACGGCCGATAATTCTTTAACAAAGGACGAACGATTGAATAAAGCCTATACCTGAGTTCTTAATTGGTATGACAGCTGGGATTAACAAGATCACTTAGACTGACCGCAGAGAACAAATGACTGGACTGTAAGAAAATAAATCTTGTTTGCAAGACCTTTTTAGCCTTCAAATAATGTGGCTTGGTATAGGTGATACTTAATTTGAGCATGAACGTAATTTGAACTCTCACGTAACTTTATAGCTAAGTGACAGATGTCAGAACTCTTTACAATAATAAAGTTAATTATTTTATAGGAAAAAGGAAAACTTACAAAATACATGTACTTGTAGAAATATATTGAAATTGATTTAAAATAAAAAAAAGTTTTATTTGATTTTTAGGCGAGATAGAAAAATATACAAAATATCAGTATTATACCTATTTCGTGAGGGCTGTTGGGAGCATCATTCTCATATTTCAAATTTGTATTCACAATGACCATAAGATTGCATTTCTTATTTGAGCACATAATAGTTGACAGGTTGTCATTTTGGAATAAGATAATTTCTAGTTTGCTATCGTTGTAACTTGAAGTACCGGAATAATTTTGACCTGCATACATGTTTCACTCTGTCACTTTGAGCTTTTTATCAATGTTCAATGTTCACAGCAAATCAGAGAGGAAAGAAAAAAAAGAGATAATATCGAACTGGAAAAAGCTTGCAATACACATAGAGATCATTAAATGGTGGGCACCACTACACCTGAAAGAACGCTTGTTTGGCATGGCGCTTTCTATCACAACTTCATTACTAATTCGTCTAATGGTGAGGTGTAATGTGTTTATTGTGTTGTTTTATTTTAATACAACTTTTTATTCCAACTTTCGTTCTTATGACCTAAATTCTATTATGACTTATACAGCCTTCCCAAATTACATTTCTCTCGTTGATTCCGGTACATGACCTCCCTTCTCTCGTTCATTGTGGGAGGGATCGATTTTATTTCAAGGAATGTAAAATACTGGAATCTAGCAAACAATAGTAAGGCAGTAGACTATGCTCTACACTAGTAATGTCGTGGTACGTTCATTTCTATTTATGCCTTCGACAATTCAAACGCATTGACTTGGTATGTAGTTGGAATCATGTAATAATTTCATAATTTTAATAAATCTGACAAAAAAACCCCAATAATAAACGTCCTTGCTAGAGCAATCGACGGCACAGCACAATTTTTCGGATGTTGTCTTATTTAATTAATCAATGCTTGCAACGTTACACAGATAAATTGTATATGCCTCCCCGTCATTTACACTGGTCAATGCATGAGTTGCATGGTTAGTTAATCAGTTTGGCCTATGTCTTCAATTTCACATTTCTTTTCAGTCAGTAGTCATTCGCAGATACGTTTGTCGCCTAAACCTGCGTAAAACCATAGTGTTAAAATACCAGTTACTCTTAAAAATAGCATAACTTTGACAACCGTCTTTGATATACCATGCCAAGGTTTATTGAAACTGACAGATGCCGCGCGCGTAAGCATGATCGAAACTGGTGTACGTATGCCATACTGACATTGCCAGACAATTTGGTGTGCACCGAAATACTATAGAGACCTTGTGACGCATAGTGAAGACGGTACAACAGATAGGGACCACCAGAGACGGACCTTGGTCAGGACATCCAAGCGTGACGTCTAATCGCCAGGATACGTATATCCGAATCGTTCATCTCCGTGAACGACTCAGCCATACGTCCTGTTCTCCAGCAGGTATAGACGACATACACATTTAACGCGGCAGGACTGGGCACATGTTCTTTTCACGGATGAGTCCAGGGCCCGTATTCATGAAACCATTCTCATGCTCAAGCATAGATTTTGGCTCAAGCAGACTTTTTTTTATATTTCGCCTACATCATATAAAATAATACAAATGTCAAATATAAACATTGAATATAACTTTGACTTGAAGTCCTTTCAATTGTTTTTTAAAATCTTCGGCAAAATCAGCATTATTGATTAATTTTTAACTTAAAGAAGACATAAGGCTTGAGCACAAAGTTCATGCTGGAGCATGAGAACGGTTTTATGAATACGAGCCCATGTTTCATCTCGAAAGCAGCGACGGTCGTTCTAGAGTATGCCGTCGTGTTAGTGAACGTTTCCATGACAGTTGTGAGATTCAACGACGACAATTTGGTGGAGGTTGTGTCAGGGTGTGAGGTGACACCTCATTTCGTGGTAGAACAGGTCTTGTGGTGGTGAACGACACACTTACAAGCATTAGATACCATGACGAATTCATCCGGCCTCACGTCCTTCCATTTGTGCAGCAAGTGATCGTATAAAGTTTGTGACAGACGTCAGGGCAAAACAGGGTTCTAGTCAGCCGTATACCACATGTTTGGAAATTGACAATTCGATATTTCAAAACTGATATACGGAAAATGATATGAAAGTTTGATAATTATAATTCTTTTGATAAACATATCAATACTAGTGTTAGGAAATAAAAGACGAATAAGGAGTGTTGCTGATCTTGCTATGTCTTGAAAAAGTGCATTTTCTAAAACTATAAAAGACAACAAAAAAGTGCTGTAGAAATAACATTTTATTCGGGATAAAATACATTTCAGAATATTAAAAAAAATGGAAAAAAAGTGTTAAAACATGAAAAAGTAATCAATGAAATTATAAAAAAAATCACACCCTATGTAGTTGTAGTACTCTCTCTTTGCCTCTCTCCATATTGTCTGATTGCCTCTAAGTCCGAGTCTCCATATCATACATATAAACATCCGCTGTATACTCCTCCGATATTTGTGTTTCCTACGTTCCTTTATTGCTGTCACAATTACTGATTCCAGCTTCCAGCAGTTACTTTCTCACCAGTGTTATATCTAAGGCCATTTTTTTCGTGGACGTTTGTACATGAATCTGAGCAGACTGACCATGTCCGGTATAATAATTACGGCAATTAATACACCCAAAATGGCTATAGCCACACCTCCGACGGCAACACTGCTTGGCCGAGAGTCGTAAACACTGACCAGTTTACGTCGAGTAGCTGACAAGCTGGATTTATTTACCGTCAGTTGACGTTTCAGGTCTTGTATGATGTTCATCAACTCTTCCTCGCTATACCGTTTGTTTGTATAGTTTTTAGCACAGCATTTGACACAACTACCATTTCCAACATATTCACCTGTGGTTGGTGTCACGGATGTTATGATAGTCGATGCCACTGGTGTCACGGATGTTATGATAGTCGATGCCACTGGTGTCACGGATGTTATGATAGTCGATGTCACTGGTGTCACGGATGTTTTGATAGTCGATGCCACTGGAGATGTCGTTGTGGTAGGTGACGAATTATCCCCATCGCACGCCTGCTCTTCTGATCTGTTGTGTAGCGCTATAGTGACAGTATCTATAATTAAATGTATATAATGTTTTAAAAATATTTAAAAATTATTTGTATATGTATTATTGAATGATTTTCATCCTTTTGATCAAGGAGTTATGGACTCTTTAAAGTAAAAATATAGTGTTTTTGGGTCTTGCTTTTGTTAAATTTGGCTATATGGGTGCGAACAATTCTAATTAATCAAATAAAGATGAGATTTTCAGTGCGAAGATGTTTATACCTGTATTGGTATACCTGTCTGACTTTTAAAAGTCAGAGCAAAGATTTACAGGCAGCGTAAATTGTGTTACCTATATTCTCTTACAGAACTAAGACATAACGACTTTGGCTAAGATGACGTATATACGGATGAAAGACTGACGTTGATGGTGAAATACATGTATATATATTTTTAGCGACTATAATCTTGGCCGGGAATGTAGTTTTACACTAAAGCGAAGATCCTCTTAGACAAATGTAATAAAGAAATGTCATGACCAAGTGCCAATTCGATATTAAAAGCAATTTGAAGTTGTCAAGTGAGTAATGATGATTTATTTTAAGACACTTGATAACACTTATCCCGGTATGCGATTGGTTCTTTATTATGAAAATGAGCCTTTTGATTACAGAAAAGTCGTTTTAAGTTATTTACATGTGGTCTCTGTGGCCTTCAGCATGGGTTGAGCTCATTCCTTTAAATAAAAGTGAAATGGAATCCCCTCGTTAAAAACAACGAATGCCAAGTCAAATCATAATATCGCTTGCCCTTTGAAAAGTGAGCTAAAAATACTTACAAGAACGTAGCCTGATACATTACCATTTGAACATAAGGCCTTAAAATTTCCACCACAATGGCGTAATTGAAGGCCTCCATTATTTTTAACAGTAACACATTGCCTATTCTTGCAATCATTTGGGTTCCAATGTTCCTTTGATGACTGTTCAATAAACCCCGGTCCCTGAATTCTGCAAGATTCATCTAATTTTATACCTGTCCAGTATTTGACTTGACTCCTGGAGGACACAATATAAAATCACAGTGCTGTAGTAGGTTGATTAAAAGCATTTTTCATTGGTAATTACGCTTCCTGAAGGGAAAACATATAGTCGCCGCTTTGTCCGTCCGTTTGTTCGTCTCGCCGTCCGTCAAAAGTTTGTCCAGGTCATATCACAAAAACTGTAAGAGATATCCACATGAAACAGCATCGGTATATAGATCTCGATAAGGAGAAGTACAGTGTATAAGAACCACAACTCTCTTTTGCATAATTAAGGAGTTGTTGAAACTTGGTGTATACATTGGTCATACTAAGAGAATGTACAATATACCAACTTCAGGGTTCTTGGATTAAATTTTTCTCCAATGAAGCTGTTTCTGGGGAGCTCTTACCAGTTTCACTGATAGTCTTGTTGAATATTTGTTCTTACCCAATGCCACTTGTTGAACATTTTGACGCGAACATTCGAAGTAGATTACTTTTAGCCATGAAGACTAATCTTGACGATCAACATGCATTTTGACTGTTTTAAATACAAAATTGCTCATCTAACCATAAAATTCGGGGTACAATGAGAACGCTTACCAACAAGACGAACTGATGAGGTTCTGATAAATCTTGTCGTTGTTGTACATATATAGGGTAAATACTGATATTAATCATCGTTGAAATGGAAATTTGAAACATTACCCGCAGCACCATCTGTTCGGTCGAGGTTCAGAAGCAAACACGACGAGGCTGCCATTTCTAGTGCTGCAGAATGTTTTGGCTTTTTTGAATGGCATCCTTTCATCACTGCAGAAAAATTCTGTCCCTGACGTGAAGCTCTCTAACACAAAAAAAATTCAGTCATCAATACGTGTCATTCCACATCAGACAACAATTCTGCAACTACACACAACATACCTTTGTTCTATATGTTTGGCAATATTTCTGTAACTACATACAACATACCTTTGTTCTATATGTTTGGCAACATTTCTGTAACTACATACAACCTACCTTTGTTCTATATCTTTGGCAACATTTCTGTAACTACACACTACCTACATTTGTTCTATATGTTTGACAACATTTCTTTAACTACACACAACATAACTTTGTTCTATATGTTTAACAACATTTCTTTAACTACACACTACCTACCGTTTGACAACCTTCCTGTAACTACACAGAACCTACCGTTGTTCTACATGTTTGGCAACATTCCTGTAACTAAACACTTCCTACCGTTGTTCTATATATTTGGCAACATTTCTGTAACTACACACTGCCTACCGTTGTTCTATATATTTGACAACATTTCTGTAACTCCACACTGCCTACCGTTGTTCTATATGTTTGACAACATTTCTGTAAATAAACACTGCCTACCGTTGTTCTATATGTTTGACAACTTTTCTGTAACTGCACATGACCTACCGTTGTTCTTTATGTTTGACAACATTTCTGTAACTACACACTGCCTACCGTTTGACAACATTTCTGTTACTACACACCGCCTACCGTTGTTCTATATGTTTGACAACATTTCTGTAACTACACACTGCCTGCCGTTGTTCTATGTTTGACAACATTTCTGTAACTACACACTGCCTACCGTTGTTCTATATGTTTGACAACATTTCTGTAAATAAACACTGCCTACCGTTGTTCTATATGTTTGACAACATTTCTGTAACTATACATGACCTACCGTTGTTCTATATGTTTGACAACCTTCCTGTAACTACACACTGCCTACCGTGTGACAACATTTCTGTAACTACACACTACCTACCCTTAGACTGCATTTCTGTAACTACACAATACCTACCGTTTGACAACCTTCCTGTAACTACACACTGCCTACCGTGTGACAACATTTCTGTAAATACACACTACCTACCCTTAGACAACATTTCTGTAACTCCACACTGCCTACCGTTTGACAACATTTCTGAAACTACACACAACCTACCTTTGTTCTGTATTTTTGACAACATTTCTTTAACTACATACTACCTACCGTTGTTCTATATGTTTGGCAATATTTCTGTAACTACACACTACCTACCGTTATTCTATATGTTTGACAACCTTCCTGTAATTACACACTGCATACCGTTTGACAACATTTCTATAACCACACACTGCCCATGTTGTGTGTGGTGACATTTGGAAAACATGGAAAAGAAGAAGATTGAAAGAAAAAGATCAACTTCTTGCATTCTTTAGGGATATCTTCTTACATGCATACTCACAACAGAAATTATTTATAGGATGCTATACTAGTTTGTCCATTTGTAAAATGTTTATCGGATTAAAAAGAATGAAAAGGATTAAAAAAGCGTACGTGGAATTCAATATGAAACTCACTCCCGTAGATCTAACATACGCTGATGTGCTATCCACTGATAACCACCCGCTGCTTACAAGTACTTTTTATGAAACAAATCTTAACCATCTAGCTTTATTCCGACAGGTAGTACATTTGTGTAAAAACTCGTAAAAGGTAAAATGTAGTTAAAATGACATTTGAAGAATGTTTTTTTCCCATTTTTTGATTGATTTTTAAGAAACAGATAAGAATGTTACTAGTATTGTAAGCAATACTTTGTTTTCTCCAAATAAGATATTCACGTGTTTTTTTATTCTATCATTTCTTATATACTGCTGGTTATGATTTCTAGGTATAAATCAATCAATATGCAAAACAATGAAAGAATGGGCACAAAAATATCAACTTCTCTCTACGTTATAGAGTGCGATTGTTTCGATAGTTTCTAAGAAATTCATCAATGACTTCAGTAAACAGATCATTTGTTTTATCAATTGAAATATCCTTACCTCGAAATAAAGTAGAGAAAACCATAACCAACATGAAAATATCCATTTGTTAGGTTTGTCGATCGCCGAGAATGTTTCGGTTTGATTTGCTCTCTGAAAAAAATATCCAGACGAATTCCTTATGTTTGCTTAATGAAAATAGCTGTATATAAGTTTACTTAGAGGGAGGTGTCCCCTTCCTGAGGAAGTTGATCGCACTGTGTAAAATATTGCCCACGTCCTTGCTTATTTTAGCACTCAGGGTTTCAAAAGTGATTTCACAGCAAAAATGAAAATATTATGTGAATTGCTTTGTTGATGTATAGAACACAAAGAACACATTTATATATTCGACCCGATAAAATAATCAATATTTATTAAAATTAAAAGTTAAAAAAAAAGAGAGATTCCTGGGACAGTAAGGTAGCCTAGCATATTTGCTGTTATGTGTTAACAAGGAACTTGTTCAGTATTGGTCATTTAGCAGCCAATCAAAAATAGGTATATTATATTTTCAACATTGACAGTCTTTATCGGCCGAGAGGGATAATATAGCCATTATAAATATTAATAATGAAAAAGCTGATCATATTGCAACCGCCGTTTAAATGAAAAATTACACATCAATTGAATAAAAATTTAATTAACGCAGTGCTATAAACAACACACGGCAGTAGTCATATTGGACCAACCAGCACCGGTAAAAGTTAATCACAAAGGGAACACATCAAACAATTAAGTAAACAGTTGAATATATATCAAACTGCATGACAAAGGAACAGGATTTCTCTATAAGTTCCATCATTAGCTTTAATCTATAGGACTTTACGTACTCTTTAAGACTTATTAATTTGTGACAAGAGGTTTAGAATCGGAGTATTGTTAAGTTAATACCAATTTAGTTGTAGGGTAAGCGCTGCATTAGCAGTCATATCGACTTTCTCATTTTCATTAATTTCAACCTGACCAGGGATCTAAAATAAGGTGACATGTCAGTAAGATATTATAGGTACTAAAATAACATTTAAGACAATTCCTTTTGTAATCATTAAACATTTGCGATTTCATCATTAAAACGTGTTTTATATTGTGGAACCTTGCTAGGACCCTTTCGTTAGGAACCCAACGTTCAATGTGCATTTGCACAACTGAGAAAAATGGTTTTCGCTGAGTAGTCGACTTGGAATACAAAGTTCCTTGGGGAAAAATATATGAAAATCCAAACATGTATGGAAGAATGTTCATTGATGGTGTGGTCTTTAGCACCCGTTTCCTCATTAGATCTCTCTTCTTGCTAATGTAGACCAGCTCACCTTGGCCACACTGCTCGGGACAACGTTTCATGATTGAAACAGCTGAGATCCTCATCACATAATCATATATAACAATGTTCGGTTTTAAGATATAAACACAACCAGAATGCAGGAATCAGGAGGCCCTAAGGTGCGGCACACCTGTAGGACCTTAATTTCTGCGTAACATTTTTGAAACAGTTGAAGTCCCAACCCGATAACCATGTAAGCTCTTACTTGGCAGTCATGCTATAAGAATTTACCTATTGGCCTTGCCCTATCAAGGAGGTTAGGTAACTGAGCTGAAATACCAAACCAATAGGAATGCACACTGTATACCATTGCTTGGCTTTAACACGCAGGTGAGCGATACATGCCCTATGGGTATTTTCTTTCTATCTTCAGTTGAGCGTTCGCCCCTGTGAGGAAGACTTTGGGTTCTGTCCACTGGCCGAGACTTTAGAAATAGCGGTTAACACACCCTACCTAGCGTTCAGCATGATGGTAGTGACACGACTGGTTTATCTATTGTCAATAAAATGTGGCTTGATGAGGTGTCCTGCTGGGGCCTTTGGCAGTGTATACTTAAGTAAGGTAACACTACAAAGTCGGCTTCAGATAAGAAGAAGACTTATGTGAACATATCAAAACCACCAAAAACCACTCACATGTAACACTCATCAGCTTACCGGCTATAATTGACTCTAGCAATATAAACAAAACCAATCTGTTCTCATGTCCCCTTTGTCATCGATTAGAAGTCGTTTGAAGATTTTAGGGCATTTAAATACCATGATATTTAAAAAAATCATGGTCAATCATAATCAAAAGTGTAATTCCTATGATTATCAACACAAAGAAAATAATGTGACATGTTTTGTATGTTTTGATAGTAACTCTTCTCTTACATTGTATTTTTATTTAGTGCTGATATAAATATGTAATTCTTTGACAATCAAATATCAAAACTTTAAATAATGATTTTTTTTTGTATAAAAATTAAAAACAGCTTGTAATTATAAGTTTACAATGAAACAGGAATACTGCTTTTATCTTCACAAAGGATTGGTGCAAATTGATTATCTCCCTTTGATTCAAGAATTTTGGATGTTCATTTCAACCTTCATATAAAGACCACCTGTCTGTAAAGACCTTTTTTTTTATTTCCCCATGAGCGGTCTTTAAATACAGGTTTGACTGTTTCAGTAAAAGTCGTTTAAAGATTTTAACACATTTGACCCCTGAAATCTACCCAAAACGTCAATTCTAATCGGGAAACTGAGCTAAAAACGGTTTCCTACAAAAACTATGTCCATTGATTAAACATTTTCTGAGAATAAGGGACATTCCAAATTCATGGAGTTATTCCAAGAAACTCCTATTTTTCTCAATCCGTTTCCTATTGGAGGGGGATGTTTTTCCTACACACTGCGGGGTCAAAATGACAAAACAGCATTGATTAACATTTTAAATATAATTAATTCCGAGCTTTTTTTTTTTTTTTTTAGATTTCAAAGACAAGGTGGTCCCACAAATGAACCTCCACAACTGATGGTAAAATTTCAAATTTTCTAATTTAATATATATATATATATAGATCTATGTGAATATGTAAAACATCTGAAGAAGAAATGAAAGCGTTTGGTAGCAGGAAACAGATAATTTGCATTTTTTCCTGAAATTATTTGTCATATTTGAGATATACAGGTATAGCAGATTGGTCATGAAAAATGCATCATTACATGTATATATATTTATAAACTACATAATAATTACATTAATAGTAGAGAGATGAAATTTGTGTAATTAAAAAATTTCCTCTGATTTCTGACATTTAATTGTTATGGTTACCTACTGAAAAAAAGTTCTAAAAATGCAAAAATACTGCTGATTCCAACCTCACAGTACAACTTTCTAGAAGATATTTAATTCAAAATACCTATCTTAAAATCAACAACACTGTCGTGGTAACAAAGTACTTGCATTTCAGCAAATTCCAACTCGGAAATCCTTCATAACATGACCACATGTAAACACTGAAAATTTCACTTCCGGTAAAGCTAGTTTTTGGTGCGTAGACACAGATTCGAGACTGCCCAAAAAGTAATCTCCAACACAAAGCTAAAATATTATTCTTAAAAAAATGAAACCCCACCTTGTCCACTTTAACATGACAAGACCAATTTTAGCAAGGATTTAAATTTTTTTTAAAAATCAAAACCTTTGTGTTAGCACCGTAACCCAGCTCAGAGACTGCAGCTTGTTATTTGTTGTACATGTCTTATAAACAAAAAACAACAACAGTGAAAAGAAATGTTGTCAAATGGTCATTTATTAAATGACAGGAACATTTCAAATACAACCATGATATCAATCACTGTTGTTATATAATATATAGATCTGAATGACATTAACTTCAGTCTATATGTACAACAAAAAGATGGGGTACAAATTATCGGCACCGATGAGGGGCGCAAGATACATATGTATGGAGGGATACAGGATATGTAGAAAAATGCACCTCATCACCCCATCCAAAGATGAGGGTGGGTCATACTCGATAACAAAACTTAAAGGGAAATTCTTTCCCAAAATTTAAAATAAGGATTAAAATGTTATCAGAGGGCCCATCATACTCAAACAGCCAATATGCCAAGGAATAATTCTATAAATAATGAAAATATTCCCTTGAAACACATGGGATGAGGGTGGGTCATACTCGATAACAAAACTTTAAGGGAAATTCTTTCCCATAACGATGAAAAATGAAATAATGCATTGGCCTATAGCTATGTGACAGGCATTGAAATGAGGCATAAAAAATACGATGCCACATAAAAAAGGTAGTAAATAAATAAAAACTAATGGAAAGAAATACACAACATCAACTATCCCATACCTTGTCTGTCTATAACCGGCGAGAATAGAAAATTATGGCGGATTTCATGCTGCGATAATATTTTCTCATCCCCGCCAGATTAAGATCCACTTTGTCGGACAGGTACAAAGGGTGTGGGTTTGCCCAGAAACCACGGTGGTGCCAAAATGAAAGCAAGCCATGATCTTTCACCATGGCCTCGAGCAAAATGTTCAACTGTACAACATTTTTATTGTGAACACGATGATCACCAGCAAATCTAGGAATGAGCTGTGTAATAACATCACGCTGCACGGAGGGTGTGTTCGAAACAAGTAAGGCAAAGTTAATTATATCGAGGGCGAGTTCGTGTATATCACAATGAAGTCTAGATAAGTCATTTCCCCCACATTGAAGTAACACAATCTTCGGTAGTACACGTCTTAAAACAGTTAAATCGTTCAACAGAGACTTGGGCCCTGGACGTACGGTCCCCCCGCCGATACCATGAAACGAAACCTGGATTTGTTCTCTAAGCAGACTTAAATTTTCCGATGCATTTCGATCATTCGAGGTGAAGTCACTCAGCCTCCGAATGTAAGAATGTCTCATGATCAAAACTGGGAAACCCATGATAGACAATGCAACGACTACGTGAGCTTGGAAAAATGTACAGGAGAAAGTAATTGGTTAAACGATACCTTGTTTAGCTGCTGGAAAAAACTTCTTGTAGGTTTATCCACCAATCCGGGAAACACTACGTGAGCATAGGCCTATATATGGCACGAAGTTCTTATCATCAATATCCAAGACACTTCAATATAACAAAGTAAAAAAAAAACACTTCGAAAGATATTAAACGTAATCACAGCAGCAGAAAAATTATGAGGAGTGATGAAGATATGACGCGGTCAAAATCACGAAGAGGTGCGCGCCTCGCTGATTGGTCAATCCAGGCCCTGACCGCCTAGCATCACGGCTACTGCCGCTGGTCACGTGAACAGCCCCTCTGACTGGTCAAGCTAAAACCGTGACCGCATAGCGAGTTGCCCTACACGGCCCTCTTAGCTAACACGTGCGCACACATAACATCCAAATAACAAGAGATACAAACAACACAGGGTAACAGATGGTCACCAGGTGGTCAGAGTTCAAGATCTTATTCCAAATAACAAAATCATGCAAGAGCCAACTTACATAACATTATAATGTGAAGAACATCTGTAGGATTATGACAATTATACATATATATATATACATGAATATATAAAGTAACCATCTAACACAAATGTATTTATTTCATGAAATAAATTTTATTTATAATGGGGTAATCTAATGAACAAAAAATATCACCGATGGCGACATCGAGAAAATGTGTACATTCTATTGTATTACTACCTCTATCTTTTACATAATGTGTTTTCTAGTGTTTTAACTTTTTTCTATGTTTACTAGGCACGGAGTATTTGTTGTGAATTATGGTCGCGGAATTCAGTAAAAGATTGTAAATTATTATATCGAGTGTAATTCTATTTGTAAATTTGATTTACCTAAGATCCACAATCTTTAGTAGTATATATATCATATTCATTTGTTACCTAGAATCAGAGGTGAACATGGGATCTATAAAGGCATCGGCATGTAACTTTTCCACATATTCTGTATTCTTACATTTCACTGAGAAAGGTTATTGCGTTCTACTATTTACAATGAGGAATCTCAATAGAACAGGTTAATGCTTAGTAAATGTTTCAAGGTCATGTTATAATCAATTAATAAAGTTATTTCCGAAAGCAGTGTATATATTGTTGGAAATAATTAACCGGAATCATGTGCACGAATTTATCAAAGATTTTATTAAATTGTAAGCTGAACTACCTGTGAAACAAAAGTTTCTATGTGCCTAAATAATATCCAGCTTCGCAACTTATATGAAGAGAGTGAAGAGAACAAACGATTATACCTTGGTAACGTTACTGTTCGTTCCAAACGTCATACCCCTTCTTTGTAGTGTATGGGTTGCTTACGAAATAACAAAACATGGGGTCTCGTAGTTAATTTAGACATGTTGTTTGACGGAAGTATCACCATGATATGCCAAACCTTGATCGGACAGTTTGTCGAGCATTCTTTTGTCCTGCTCGATGTCTTGGAGTTCATTCAAAGTTTAGATAAAAGAATATTATTTATACGCTGCATCAACCACCCAGTTTTTTCCAACTGTCGTCAGTGTCAATGTAAAACCTGTCATGTACAATTGGATATACATAGTAATAGGTATTACTCATTTTGTCCATGCATATAATCAAGTATGCTTACTGTGATAACTAAACAAAGCAAAAAATAATGTCTTTTTTTACATCCGTGATTACTAAGGAAAGTCTACAATAGTGGTACATTAATGAGGGACTTTATACATGGATAACTTAGTGTACTACTACATCGTCAAGCTCTCCATCTCTGGTGTTTACGAAGGGTAAGATGCTTTTCACTTGTGTGTCTTTTGTCTTCGAGTTTTGCTGGTGGTAAACACTGCTTGTGGATTTCAAGTCCCGGATGTTTGCCAGCTGCATGCCACGTTTTCGTTCATTCGAATGGTGACACGGTTTAGAACATACAAATGTACTTGATATATGAAAACTATGACATTTATTGAATTATGGAGCTAGCGCATCTCCCGATTTAGATTTTGACTTTTCTTTTGATCACTGAATTTTCCTCTGTCGCCTCCTAGGCTTCATATCGTATGCCCCTAGAATCACTGATGAGTTCTAGAAGGATGGAACAACTGTATGCTGCAGCATCACTGACGAGTCCTAGAAGGACGGAACAACTGTATGCTGCAGCATCACTGACGAGTCCTAGAAGGACCAAACAGATGTATGCTGCAGCATCACTGACGAGTCCTAGAAGGACGGAACAACTGTATGCTGCAGCATCACTGACGAGTCCTAGAAGGACGGAACAACTGTATGCTGCAGCATCACTGACGAGTCCTAGAAGGACCAAACAGATGTATGTTCATTTTACTTCACTATTTAACTCTACTGTATTTAGTTTTAAATTTGTATCAAACGGTGCTATTCACTTGTATTTCTTTTATACAATTTTCAAATCAAATGGATGATTGGGAGGCTGGTAAATTTGGGTTATATATTGTTTAACGTCCTATCAACAGATAAGGTCATTTAAAGACAACTTCTCGGTGCTCCTTAATTATTTTAGGATGTTACAACAGTTCATTAAGCCTCCTTGTTTCCTGCAAACAAATTGAAGTAAACTTCCGAAGGCTACAAGTTGGGCAAACCAGACATTGCTTACCACAATACTGAGCGTTAAGCAGAAAGAATTATATCTTGGCCATAGAACAGAACTCAACGCCTTCCTCATTGCGACCTATACTCAACTAATTTGTGAATATTATTTTCTTGTGATATATGAAGTTGGACATCTATGATGTTCATTTGTATAAATAGTTATTTTTGTTGTTGTTTACCTTGTTGTCAGTTGTGAACATTAAATGCCTTTTTTTGCACTGACATGTCGGTCCAGAACATTTTGAAAGAAAGACTTTCCTTTGTGATCAAAGTTTCTTTTATTCACTTGTTGCCCTGCTTTCAGCAAATTGAGTTTGAATTATTAATGTGTAAAATTCTTATTAAATGATATATTCTTTTCCTACACATATTTCGTATGCAAATAACAATTATGCTAAATGACAATTGAGAGACAATTTCTTGTCAAGTAAGGTACATATTTATGTATATGTACACAATACATGCACTATTTTTTCGACCCGCGATTTTTTACAATGCCGTTTTTTCTACACTCTTCAACATGCATTATAATCAGATTTATTTGGAGTTTGGAGACAGGAATCAACTGGTATACACATTAAGTTACTCTTCCCCAGGACCCTTATCACCAAATCAACTCAAACTCAACATAGTTGTTTATGATTTTTAAACAAAATGATGAATGACGGATTGACGCCACGGTATTACTTGGATCCACGTAAAATGTTCTTTTTCCCACATTTTATCTCTTTCCTCGTCGCATGATTTGACAACAAGAACAGAACTGATAAACATCTTTACAAACATGAAGAAAATGTTCCGAAATATGTGAAAACCTCCATCATAGATAAGATGTACATCTATAAGTATTGCCATTTCAAACACTGAAAATATTTTGTTCTTGGCATTAGATGAGGTTTCCGTATTTAGCCGTGAAGGATTCTTTGTTACAAATTGTTGTTTAATATGCTAAAGGCTGCAAAATCGCACTGTCATTACATAACTTATCAAAGGAAATACAATCGTTCAATGAAAAACAAGAACAAAAAAAAAAAAAAAAAAAAAAATGATGTTGTGCAGTTATAATGTTCTATGTTAAGCTATTAACAGAAGTTGCGATCATGCATGTTAAATAAACTGATTATCATAACAACGAAACATATTGATTTTAAAAAGGGCAGTCCATAATCTTACAATTGTACACATATAACATCACTGATGTTGCAAAACACTATTGTCAGTTGCTGACGCGTTTTTAAAATATTAATTTTGGTGTGATCGATTTTTAGGACACATGAAACGATTCCCGTAAACAACCACGTTTTCGACTCCTCATAATCCTGAAAAACATATACGCGAAAACCTGATATGGTCAAATGTGATCCAAAATTGTGAAGTATATAGTCCTCACAGTCAGAAAAAATGGAAAGAATGGGTCAAATTGACTCAAAGTTCAAAAGTTGTCTTACCTAAATATTAATTTTAAATTCAAATAAACTTCAAACATGAAAGGGTCTTGAGTGCTTAACCAAATTCATAAAAAAATATCTAATCTCATGGTCTTATCTATAGCTTACATATGGAAATAATTCCATCTCAGTTAGATTTATAAGTAGGAATGACTGTGCTGGTATGTCATATTGCCACTGGTAGACACTCAGGTCCAGTTTGGCGGGTCAAATTTACTCAGATTTCAAAAATCATGATATGATAAAATGGTCCTAAGGTGTTTTAGCAAAATAATGTTCTCGATGACTACTTGGTCTTAAATTTCCTGCAGGTGAGAGAGTAATGTTTACTTTGGTTTATATAGGAAATATGAAATTGAGTATACTTTCTTTAAACTCATACTAGGTTATAACAATTATCAGAAGATGACAGTCAATATTATGCGCAGTTTATATATGCATTACATGTACAATGCAGTACAAGTTTCCTTACTTTGATAACAAGATGATTTCTGTGACATGTTACACGGACAGACTATTTTACCTTTAAGGCCCCGGGACCTATTATTTCCATGGAACCTGGAACATCCAACAACATCGACCCTATCATATGTGAATATTGTTTTATTTACCCTGAACTTTTAAAACTAAAACTAAAATTAAAACTAAGAACAGACAAAATACATGTATTTCTGTTTAGGAAGGAACACGTGTATAATTAACCCAGGCAGTGTACGATAGATAGTCCAAGCCTCAAATTTAATTTTCCAACTGCTTATGTAAATTTTTAATTGGGTTTTGCGTTTTTGATAATTTGTACATGACCCCGGAAAGACTGACCAGGTGATGATCACACTGACCAACACAGCCACAATGGGTATAGACATACCACCGACAGCAACACTGCTTGGCCGAGAGTCGTAGATGAGAAGCTGGTTTTGTTTACAGCCATTTGACGTTTCAGTTCTTGTATAGCATTGTTCAAGTCTTCCTCCCGATACTGTTTGTTTGTGAAGTTTTTCGCACAGCAATCGACACAGCTTCCGTTTCCAACGGGGTCTTATGCGTTTTGTGTTGATACGCCAGTGGTTACGTCACTTGTCGGCGTCGTTTGTGAAGTAGTCAAGACAGCTGACGTGCTTGCAGCAGTTTGTGTCTTCTGTGAAGTAGTCCAGATATCTAATATCTAATATCTGATATCATTGCACCTGTCTATTTTTTTCAGACGTAATCCATATATTTGATGCTGCAGGTGTTTCGAAGGCATATCATCAGACGTTACTATGTAAAAAAATGACGAAAATAGTATTTTAAGATACTTACCTTCTAGAATCAACATGAAAATATTGCACGTAGGTTTTATGGGTTTATGAATGCGTTTGTGCAACTTGTTCAGAACTTTGATATGTAATTTGGTTGAGTATAAAAAAACAATGGCAGCCTCGTCCTGTTTGCTTATGAAACTCAATATCATAAATATCGCAACTCGTAATGTTTCAAATTTCCATTTCAACGTTTAATGGCAGTGGGTTTTTTTCATTCAAGAATTTATTCATACTATATGTATGTACCACCACGACAAGACTTATCAGAACCTCATCAGTTCGTCTTGTTGGTAAGCGTTCTCATTGTACCCCCAATTTTATGGTTAGATGATTGTAGATGGTTGTATTTAAAACAGTCAAAATGCATGTTGATCGTCAAGATTAGTCTTCATGGCTAAAAGTAATCTACTTCGAATGTTCGCGTCAAATTGTTCAACAACATGTGATAGTGGGAAGAACAGGTGTTATATTACGTCAAATAGATAATACCTTGTGAAAAAAGGATTGTTTTTCATCAACCTACTTCCGTATCTTTACTTTTATATTGTGATGTATAAACGACTGGGTGGATGTAGAAAGTGGGAAAAGTTTATTCTGTTAACTGCTAAATAACAAAAACGAAATCGATATCGGTCCGATTTAGAGTGAATTTAACTCACATCTAACCGTAGTATACAATGAAACAGGAATAATACATGTTTCTTAACTGGTTCGAGCAGCATTGTGAACATATTCCATATATCGCTTCTACTTCTTGCGATAAAAGATGGCACATGTGAGTGCATTAAAATGGTATTTCAATGCCTGATATACATTTGAACATAACCGATATCGGCAAAGGATTGTGTTGATATCATTAAGAAAATGTGTGATGATATATTTCCAGCACTCAAATGTTGTTCGGTTTTGTAGTTTTTAAGATCTTATTAACAGTTATGGTCAGTCAAGGAGACCCTCCCTGTGAAGACGTACATATGGACCGTCCTTGATTAACCAAAACAGTTTAAAGGATGTTGACCAATATTAAACTAGATCAAGGCATAGTGCACCTTAGTATTTAATGTATAGAAACGAAGTATATACCCTCCATTTCCATACCAATGAAGTTTTTAATTTGCCTAGACGCATTCTTTCACCGTAGAAAACAAATCGTAGTAAAAAATTTGCCACGATAACATACACCATTACGATTTATAGGAAGCTCCCACTTTTCTCATAAAAATGCAATATATTGAAAAAAGATCAAATGTACCGTTATTGCGAAATAAAATCCACGCGAGAATATCTAGTTGTCATAGTAAATGCATCTCTCGTGCAAAATCATCATGTTAGAGAGTGGTTACCAGGTAGCACTCAAGCTCTGTTGTTTATGGCCGTTCGTGTAAATTATTGATATTTATTTTAAAATATGGTTATCAACCTTCTTCAATCACGGCTGTTACTGCATACGTAACAATCTATGTAATATTGCATGGATCGCTGCTTATATTAAAACACGATGGAGTTTAAATTTCTATTTTACAAAATCAAATTCTGTAAACGCAATAACCAGGTTATAAATCATTGATATGAAACTGATTCTAGTATCAATTTACCAGAAACAGCAGCATTGTTTATTTTCACTAATATACAGGTGGGATTCATGGTCTGATGAACCTTGAATTACTAATTTTGATGTATTGTTTTATTCTGCAAGTCATGCATATCAAGTGCCATATTTGTGGACAATAAACTGTCCTTGGTGAAGGAGCCAAAACGTTTGCATGATTTTAAGAATGTCACCGATTAACATGCTCCTCCAGTGAGAATGTCACCAACTGACAAGTTCTATCATAGAAAATGACACTGATTGGCTAATATCTTCATTGAGAATGTCATCTATTGACCAGTCTCATCATTGATAATGCCATCTATTGATAAGTCTTATCCTTGATAATGTTAACAGTTGACAAGTACAGCCTCTACCCTGTGTGAGATAAATTGATCCAACCCCAGCGGCCTCCATGTGAAATTTGTCTGTTCTGTCACAAACTTGTTGTAGTGTCCAGTTTCGATGCAACGCATGTCCTGATGGGAGTGATAATTGTGTGTAGTTGTGTACTCGCGTACTCGAGAGTGCTATTTCATTACATATAATGGTGATTGAAATTATAGGCGTGCATATCTGCACTTCCTTGTCCCCGCACTCTTAAACCCGAGAATGACATACATGGACAAACATCTATTACTGTTTCTCATTGCCGTAGTACGCTTCTGTAATGTATACATATACTGTCAAGTCAATAGTACTTGTATAAGGTCTCAGGAGTTATCCCCCTTTATAAATTAGTACGCTCAAGTGTCTCTGTAACCATGATGTTAAAAATAAAACATGTTTTTGTAAAATGCATGTCTGTAGACATTACAGCTTCCGCAGTGTTGAGAATACCCAGAAGTGCTAGAATAGGTGATAATACTGTGTCTTTGGTAAATGAATAAAACTTGAAAATGTTTGTAAAGCCATGCATGTTAAAAAGTTGTCAATGCTTTTTGTACATTTACTCGTGCTAATATGTCTATTCATGGCTATTGTTACGTGTATTTGTAATTGTTGCAATGTCTTGTGGTGCTTCCAGAACCATGTTTTACGTAAATACAACGTCAAATACCCTTTTAGTTAAAACTTGATTTTATTCAAATTTAAACATCAATTAGAGATTATACAAATCAAAACAGGAAACAAAAACAAGTGTCATGACACTTTGGTATATTTATGTTCAACAGCTACAATAATAGCTACAGAAGTGGTTTGAACAAAAGAACAAACAAAAACGGTCAAAGAGAAAGGACAAAGAATTGGCATGCAGCGGTATCTAGGAACAACCGAATTTAAACAGTGACACTTAACGATCATGTCACCGTATATGGTACGTGAATAAAAAAAAAAGAAGAATTTTAGTGGACGTGGAAAATAATAAAACCATTGAAGCTTTCAGCTGATTTTTGCATTTTACATTATTTAATTTCAAAATTATTTTAGAAATTGGAAATATTACTTCCGGCTTTCCTGATTTCCGTTCTTGACATTCTCTTGGTTGACACACAATATTCACTCAATACAATATGGTGAGAGCTAAATTGATGTCTTTTTTTTGTTATGTTTTAGCGGAGACACTCTATGACATTCATTTCCACGACAGAAACTTACGAAGAATCGACAACTGTAATAAAATTAACGAGTGTGTTAGTATGGTATCAATTCTCTCCAAGCCATATCCTTACTCACATAATATCCATGTTCTTCTTACAAGACACTCAAATATTCCATGGCTAGACCAAGACATTCCTACTCAACGATTCACCACGTGATGATATTACGTCATGCATACCCCCGTCCTCGGCAACGTTTGACATATGATATGTAACACATGTTTTATTAAACAAATATGTACCTGAATATACGTAGACGTAGTATATCTCAACATGGCGTCTGGAGTTGATATTGAAATAACATGACTGAATCGCCCAATGCATTATGACGTCACACTGACAAACAAAACACCAAGCTGAGTCAAAACTAATATGGGAAAGCATGTTTCTGTAAAATTTACAAAATTATTGCTGGTGTGATAAACTGAGTTCTAAATTAACATCCATTCCTATTTGGATACCGGGCTGACTTTATCACTGCGTATGGACGCCACATGCATCTGCTCTTTCTCAGTATCGACTAAAGTGAATCTCTTCTCATCCTTAAGTTTCAGTTTCGACTTAAGTGAATTTCTTCTTATCCTTGAATTTTGGTGTTGACTAAAGTGAATCTCTTCTCATCCTTTAGTTTAAGTGTCGACTAAAGTGAATCTCTTCTCATCCTTAAGTTTAAGTGTCGACATAAGTGAATGTTTTCTTTCCCTTAGCCTTAGTATCGAGTTTGGTGAACAGAGTTGTGTTGTATTTCTGTACTTTGTCATACATAAGTCGTTTCTCGGCATTACATTTTTTAAAAAATATTTCTCACTTCATTGTTCTTTCCCGCTGAACATCGTAAACTCACGCCTTTATAACTCAAAGACCCTGTATAATTCGAAATGTTTCTTCGGTCCCTGCCAAAATTCACATTCAAATTGACTTCAATCGAAAAATCGGATTAGTTTCCCCACGATTTCGCCGACTTCGAGATAACGAGGTTCAATTTATATTTGTGGAACGTTGCATAACTTACTAGTTTCCTAGGAAATGGTTATAACTATATAAATAGGTAGTATAATATGAAATTATTTAGTGAATTATGATGTCATCCCTACTGCTTTACATTTTGCTAAAAACTGTTTCTGTCTCAAAAAGTCGTGAATTAGGATGCTGAATCATTTGTTTTTTATATATCTTAGTCTCATACGAAAGGAAATATT